>NW_027206313.1:1167500-2367500 GCF_024711535.1 Dipodomys merriami | reverse complement strand
TCTCAGCCCACATACATATCATGCCATGCTATTTTCTGGCTAAATTAGTATTCCAGGCAGCCTTTCACTTGTAAGTAAACTAGTGAAAATCAATTCGTATGGGAACACCAAGTAATATGGGGACCTCTGGGATGAAATCATATTGTGCCATCCTGCTTTCCTAACTTCTTCTTAAATCTACACGTTATTTCAATTATTGAGTGTAATCCTTGTGGTGCTGTGCACAGGAATAAAGCAAGATGGTCAGAGTATTCCCATAGCAACCAGCAGAAGGAAGAAGGCTTTGCTGACACATGGAGTTTATGTAGGAAGAGAACTCTAAAACTGGTTTTCTCTAAACTACCAGTCTGAACGTCTTCCCACTTGTCTACCTGTTTCTTTTCTTCCACTCCTTTTGTCACTCTTGCTGTGTCTCATCCTGTGTGTGTGTGTACGTGTGTGTGCACACATGTGGAATCCAAGTTTGCTAATCTATTCCTTCTTCACTGAGAACCCTTCATACTTCTTATTCATCTCATTCTCTCCTTCTCCTTCCCTCTCTTCTCCCTCTCTTTCCTACTCTCTCTTCCCTTCCTCCCTTCTCCCCCTTCTTTGCAACCTTCTGCCATGGAAAGGATATTTTCAAGTTTTCCCATGTTGAGACACACCACCATTATTTTATTTTATTTTATTTTATTTTATTTTGGATCTGGTCGTGGGGCCTGAACTCTGGGCCTGGGCACTGTCCCTCAGCTCTTCAGCTCAAGGCTAGCGCTCTACCACTTGAGCCACAGCACCACTTCCGGCTTTTTTCTTTTTGCTTATGTGGTGCTAGGGAATCGAACCCAGGGCCTCATGCATGCAAGGCAAGCGCTCTACCACTAAGCCACCTTCCCAGCCCCCACCATTATTTTAAAATCCTTTCCTGGTTCAGCTAAACATGAGCTAAGTATAGTGGTTACTATAGAAATACCCAAGGAAAATAGCCAGAGAGATTTATTAACATGAAAAAGTCTCTTCTCAGGGCTGGGAAGGTGGCTCAGTGGTAGAGCGCTTGCCTTGCATGCATGAGGCCCTGGGTTCGATTCCTCAGCACCACATAAGCAAAAAGAAAAAAGCCAGAAGTGGCGCTGTGGCTCACGTGGTAGAGCGCTAGCCTTGAGCTGAAGAGCTGAGGGACAGTGCCCAGGCCCAGAGTTCAGGCCCCACGACCGGACCCCAAAAAAAAAGAAAAGAAAAGAAAAAGTCTCTTCTCTAAGCAGAGAATAAGGAAATGAAATGAGTTGTATGTGAAGAAACAAATTCCTATGACTGATATTGTATGCCACCAAGCCTGGCCTGGCTAGCACTATGATCATTTCATGACCATAACTATTTAAAAGTTCTCGCAATGGGGCATCCTATATCCTAAAGTCCCATAGGCCAGAGAAATATTCTCAAGGTACTCCCTAATCCTTCCTAATCTTATTCTCACTAACAAAGTTTTTCCTATTTCCCCAACTCATTTAAGCATAAACTAATTTTTTATGTTTTCATGAACTCACTTATTACCGTACTTATTGAACATAAGCTATATCCCGAGCACTAGCGAGCCCTGGAGTTAGGAAGGCAAACGGCTACATAGCTGACTCCTGATAATGCTTGTCCTGGAGCCCGCGGGGGGGGGGGGGGGGGGAGAATGGGGCTGGTGGTGTTAGGAACAGAAATATTTTATTCCATGAAAAGTAGTTCTAGAGCCGATAGGAAAATATTAACTTTAAAAATATGAGTTGTTCATTATAAGGGTACACACTCTTTTATTCTTGATTCATTCAACTTTTTTTGATTTAGGAATAGTATGGCAAAATAAATGACAGGAGTTGTCCTTGGACGCAGACCAGATAAGATGAGGACAGTGGTAGAAGGAAGAAGGGAGGAGCGAGTGTCTGCGTCCTTTTTTCCTCTTTTCTTTTTTAAATTACAAGGGAGGTGCGGCGTAGCACAGCAGTTTGTGTCTGGATCAGCGTTCTTACCCCCTTCCACCCACCCGGTTTTGTGGTACACACTATGTGTTCTTGACCACACTCTTCCCCTCCTCCTTCATTCATCGTCCCGGCCCCGTGAGCACAGCTCCGCTTCTTGCAAGTCCCCATTTCCTGATACTTACTAGCTGGGCTCTGACCTAGGCTTGCTAACAGATAATATATAATTTGAGATAATATAATAATTTGAGCTCTCTGTAGTCGATTGTACTTCAATGAATACATTTGTAACCACTTGCTTACCACTTAGCATTTATAGGCACATTCTAGCTACCACAAATGCGGGAAAGCATGCAACCTTTGCTTCTCTGTGTCTGGCTTACTTCACTTAATATAATTTTTCCAAGCCTTTCCATTTCCTTATGGGACACCCCCCAGAAGGACTTTCCTAAGAAAGCCTGATACATAGACCAAGTGACTAGTCTTTCTTTCCTTTTACAAGGACTCATGCTTGCTAGACAAAATGCTCTACCATTTGAGCCATCTCATCTTTTGCTTTTGGTTAGTTTTTGTTATTAGTTTTGTTGTTGTTGTTTTGTTTTCAAATTAGATTTCATGCCTTTTTCACCCTAAAACCAGCTTTAGAGCACAATCTGCATGCCCTACCGTGTCTAGGCTTTATTTTTTTGTTGTTATGTTCAGTACTGGAGCTTGAACTCAGAGATCTGAGCTTATTAGGCCAGCACTCTACCACTTGCACCACACATCCAGCCCTTTTTTTGCTTTATTTCCTCTTCAGATATGGTCTTATGTTTTACCTAGCACTGACCTCAGACCACAATCCTCCTGTGCGCTGGCATCCCAACACATAAGAACTCTTGAGAAAGTTAAAGAAGAGGTTTGACAGCAGAACTGCCCATGGTATTCTTCTCCTTGGGATGCAGGAAGTCAGCAGTCACCTGAGAGCATCAGTCCCTCCTTGGGCGGGGTAGACATCCCTGACGGAATACAAACATCTGAGGTTGCAATGTCGACTCCTGCAGTGGAGCTGGACTGTCCTGGTAGTTTGGCTTCCAGCTCAGCCCCTCTGCGACCAGGCCTCACTCCACAAGTTGGTGGGACATGCAAGCACCAGATCATAGCTTGGGAACAGAGAGTGCAGCTGGTGCGGCTTGCTGTTTGGGTTTAATTAGGACTTACTGTTTCCTACCATTTCAGTTGATGAAAGGTGTTGGTGACTTGCTCCACAGGCTTTAGCCATGTGGTACCTAGCACAGAAAGTAGCTCCTTTCCCTTTGGGAAGTCATCCTCTGGTGCACTCAATGCAGATGTGCCTGTCGCCACTCTACACAGAACTATCAATAGTGCGGTAAGACATGTACTTCTCCAAAGGAAAAACGGCCTGGCTTCAAAAGGCACTAAACACATTCAGTTCAACACATCCTAATGAACACCTACGTGTGCAAGGAGCAGTGGGAGTTATAAACATGCAGAAAGATCCTTATTTTCACAGGGTTTCTCAAACTGGCTTAGGAGACTAATCTATGACAACAACTCCCTATACTACAAGACACACGATGAGAAGAGCTATAATAGATAGAGGTTACAAAGAATGTCCATACACATGAACTCTTTTAATCCTCACAGTGGCTTTGTGACATAGGTGTTAGAATCTTCATCATAACTCCAAGATATTATATATATACATATATTATATTAAATTATAGCTAATTTCAAGATATTATATATGCATGTATTATATTATATTAGGAGGAAGATTAAATAACGTGCCATGTTTCTGCAGCTAGTGATTGACACATGGATCTTTCAAACTGCAGTCCAGTTCCATGGAAAGATATAGGCGGCTGAGCACAACTCTAGCAGAAACAGCAGAAAGGTGTTCTGTGGGGTAGATGTGGTGTAAGTTGTACCCCTTCCCTCCTGTTAGTACAGGTGAAAAGGAAAATGAATTCCCAAGAGAAGACAAATAGGAGAATAGCAAGAGGCATGGTGCCCGGTGACAGTCATCAACATGAATGGAACAAATACAAAACTGTTATTCTTGTCCTCAAGATGTCTGGTAGGTTGAGGAAAAACATACTCCCAAAGCAAGGAGAGTAATGCAAAGAATACAGAAATAATAGTCTTACCGTGAGGCATACTGCTAAAAGTACAAAATTGATTTACGTTTTTATTGATGCATTGATTGTCTGCTGGAAAAGCAGTTTGTTTTTTTTTTTTTTACGTGGGTGATGAGATTGAATTTCTCTAAAGAAATCAGTGTCCTGGGGATGGAAGTAGGATCTGAGGCTGGATTGGAAAGCTCCAGTGGACAGGATAAACAAAGAGGCCAAGCAATGCTGGTATGGCTACAAGCGGATTGAGGGGGTCTAAGGACACTGGGGTACTACGCTGTTCTGACTCATTCACCTCTGCAACAAGCTAGCCCCTGGAAGAAAGAAGAGACTGTGGATTATGCCACTACAGGCACGGCAGGCAGAAGCACAGCACTGGACATTGATTATCTCTAATGTGTTCCTGGCAGGAGGCTGGCACACAGAAACACACTTCCCTTAATCCCGACATCAGGTTTGGAAATTGAGTGAACAAACAAGTACCATAAATGTGTTTATAGGCAGTCAGCGCTCTACACGGAGTTAGACCACCTGCTCAGAGTCACACTAGTGACTCTGCTAAAGCAGAGGCAGGATTACAAACTGGAGCTATTCGACCTCTAGTCCCAGTTGGACTGTGCGTTAAAGCGCTAATCATTGTAGATGACTTAGTTTCATAAATGGCATGGGAGACATGCTCTATTCACATTCAAACAAATGTGGGGAGATCACAAAGTGTCTGATCCCATTTGGGAAAAGCGGCTCATGTGCATGAGTGTATACGTGTGAACACAGCTGTGTGTCTTCATGTGTGTGTGAGAAAGACAGACAGAGACAGAGAGGCAGAGGGAGGCTCTGTCAGCACGTAGAGGGGTATATGTAAAGAAGTGTTTTGTTTGGCCATTCAAGCATATTGCTGTTCTGGTGGTAGAGTGAAGGTAGCAGACAAAGAGCACAGTTCTGCACACCAAGTTCTGCACAGCCTGAGCTCAAGCACAGGGAGGACTGAGAAACAAGGTAAGGGCTTCTCTTCCCCTCTGTGGCACTCACAGTGTAGGCCATAAGGAAGTTGGCTGTTCAAAGGTCTATTTGTCATCACATACTCTTTTTCTGTGCAGCTTTATAGAAGCATAGTTGACCCACCAATACTCAGTACATATTTAAAATATACCATTTGAGCATTTTTAACTTCAACCTATATCTACAAAACCATCCCTACCAACCAAAGAATGAACTCAAATCCCAGTCCAGTTCCATGGAAAGATATAGGAGGGAGAACACAACGGAAGCAGAAACAGTAGCAGAATGTTTTGTGGGGTAGGTGAATTTTCTTGTATCCTTTATAATCTCTCCCTCCGGCACCTCCTCACAACTCGCTCTCCTTAGAGATAGATTCACTTCCTCTCACTATAAATTCATTTTGCATGTTTTAGACTTTTATATAAATGGAAGGATGCCACAGGTACTAATTTTATCTCGCTCTTCTCACTTAGCATTATTATTTTGAGATTCATCCATGTTTTGAATGTATCAACAATTCATTCTTTTAAAATTACTGAATAGTACTCCAGCGTACGGATATGCCACAATCAGCTTATCTGGTCACTTGTTGAGTATTTGGTCATTTCATTTTGGGCTACTGTTCAATACAGCTACTATGGGCATACATGGCTACAAATTTTTGTGTAGACATATGTTTTTATTTCTCTTGGCTAAGTACTTGATAGTGAAATCACTGGGACATATGGTAGGTATATGTTTAACTTTTTATGAAACTGCCAATATTTCTCCAAAGTGGTTGTAACCATTTTGTATTTTCTCTCACTAGCCGCATTACATTTCTTCCATATCTTCACAAAAACACAATGTAGTTTTCCCAGCATTGTACCCACTCTAATGGATGTGCAATAATACCTTACTCTGGTTTTAATCTGTAATTTCCAAATTATCTTAACAATATTGAATATGTTTAATTTTCCATTCATACATCTTTTGTGGTAAAACATTTTGTTCAAGTCTTTTAATTTTATCCAAGTTTTTAAATTGAGTTTGAGAGTTCTTTACATGTTCTAAATACAAAATTCTTGCTAGGTATTTGCCACGCCGACCCCAGTAGAGTCTGCTTAGCATGGGAAACCATCTATCAGACCATGATAGGGGCCTCGAGACCTATCTCTGAGTTTTGGGACTTCACCGAAGTCTACCTCAGAGAATGGGGCTTTACAGAAACCTATCTCCAAGTTTTGGGACTTCACCGAAGTCTACCTCGGAGAATAGGGCTTCTAAGAGGCCTACTCCTGGGAAAAGGCTGGAAAAACCCCTGGGAAAAGATGTGTTTCTGTCTTTCTTCTCCTCATAAAGAGTGCCTATTAATCTTTTACTGTTTCTACTGTTCATTGTACTTACTCATTGTCAACGTTCCCTTATTCAAAGCTCTTTCTTAAGAGTGTTGACGACTCCAATATCTGATGAGTGTCTTAAAAATATGACTAACTCACCAGAGTTCAGTGCTACCCTGAAACCCCTCTTATGGAGGCTAGTAGACAAGTTATAAGTAAATATAAAAGTATTGGGGGTTTCACAAAGTCACTCCAGCAGAAGGAATTGTAAGAAATTTACAAAAAGTTGTAGGCACGGCTAGAACAGAAAGAATGTATGGCAATTGCTGAGATAACTACTTAGGAGAAAGAACTTCCTCATTTACTAAGAGACTTGCTAAATCTAAGTCTCCTTGGTGCTTACTATTAAAGAAGGAACAGGAAAGATCTTAATGGGACAGTTAAGGCCTCTATAGAAAAAAGTATAGATCTAGGCCTCCCTGACCTTACTATTAAAGAAGGAACAGGAAAGATCTTAATGGGACAGTTAAGGCCTCTATAGAAAAAAGTAGTGGTTAATTGGTGACAATCATCGAAACCAATTGTATTTCTTAAAAATAGAGGTGAAGCCGGAAACAAGTGCTTATCAGGCGACCAGCTGGTGACCGCCCAAGAATGAAGCCCTGCAGCAAGATTATGTAACCTTTTGCCCTTTCTTATGGAGACTTTTTGCTATAAAAGTTTGTTATCCTCTGCATTAAATCGCACTCAGCACTCAGCATCCACTCCTAATGTGTGTGAGTTGTCTGTTTGCCATCTCCCCGTCCTATTCCAGGTTCCTCCCCTAGGTATCCTCCGTCGTCCCGACAGAACCCGGTCCGCGGCAGGTGGCGCCCAACGTGGGGCTTGAACTCTGGGCCTGGGCGTTGTCCCTTAGCTCTTCAGCTCAAGGCGAGCGCTCTACCACTTGAGCTACAGCGCCACTTCCGGCTTTTTTCTTTTTGCTTATGTGGTGCTGAGGAATTGAACCCAGGGCCTGTGGTTGCTCTTTTCACTCTCTTAATAGTGTCCTAGAAGCCAATTTTTCCATTTTTCTTCAAATCAAATGATTACTTTTTATGAATTGTGCTCTTTGTGTTAATATCAAAGAAGTCTTTGTCTATCCTAATGTCACAAAGATTTATAGTTTTAGTTTTACATTTAGGTATGTTAATCTACTTTGAGTTAATGTTGCATTCACTATAAGATGTGGACCTAACTTTGTGTGTGTGTGTGTGTGTGTGTGTGTGTGTGTGTGTGTGTGTGTGTGTGTGTGTGTGTGTGTGTGTGTGTGTGTGTGTGTGTGTGTGTGTGTGCAGTATGGAGGATAAAACCCAGGGCTTTATGCATGGGTAATTCTACTACTGACTTACACCTAACATTCTACTACTGATTTACACCCAACATCCCAGCCCCAACTTTTTCATGAGGATACCCAATTGTTCCAGCACAAATTAGAAAAACTACCCTTTCTCTATTGATTTCCTTGGCATTTTGACCAAAAATCAATTGATCACATATGTGTGTGATTAACTTCTAAGACTCTGTTTTCATCAATTTATCTATCTATCTTTTCATCCACGTTCATCTCTATTACTGTGGCTGAACAGTAATTCTTAAATTCAAGTAGTATAAGCCCTTCAAGTTTGCCTATCTTTTTCATAGTTGTATTGGCCATTCTAGGTCTTTTGAACATTTACATACATTTTAGAATTAACTTGACAGTTTCTGCAAAGATCCTTGTTGGATTTGAATAAGATGCTATAGAATCTGTTCACCATTTGCAGGAGAACTAACTTTTTTTCTAAGAGAAACTTTTGAAATGATTGTAGGTAAACTGCAGAAGTTCCGAGGATGATCGACAGGTCATGGGTGCTCTTCAGCTTGCTCGCTCACATCTTCACATAACAGTGACATGCTGAGACCCAGGTGCCACCATCTATACAACATGTGAGGCCCCACGATTTCTAACATGTGTAGATTTCAGCACCCATCATCACAACCACAGCATGGACCTGCCCACCACCACAGCGCGCCTCCTCAGGACAATGCATCTCTGTACTCACACTCCTCCATGTCATCCGCCATCTCTAGTTTCTGGCCACTACCCATCTACTTTTCATCTTTACATGTCATCAAAGAAATCAAAACTAAAAAAACAAACAAACATGAAACAATAAACTATCACTACACATAAAACTGGTGGGTGGCTGGGTACTGGCGGCTTGGGCCTATCATGCTAGCTGCTCAGGAAGTTGCAATCTGAGGATGGAGGTTTGAAATCATCCCAGGTAGGGAAGTCCTTAAAATCTGGAAGTGGAGCGGTGGCTCAAGTGGTAGAGCAAACAAGCTCAGGTACAGCCCCCAAGCCCCAGCACTGGCAAAACAAACAACAACAAAAATCCTGGTAGAAAAATGTGAACTTATAAATGCTGTTTAAGATGTCTGGCAATAGGAATTCATGGCTGATTGAACTTCAGGAGACAGTTTTGGGAGACAGTTCATCAGTTTCTTACACAGCATAGCATGAAATACAACTGTCTATTTTGTCTATTCACTTAAAATATGCATCCATATGCACACCTGCGTGCAGATTAACACCAGTATTATTCAGAACTGGCAAAACTTAGAAGCAATCTGATATTCTTTTATAAGTGAAGGGAAGTGTAGTCTACCATCCATCCAATAGCAGAATATTATTTATCCCCAAACAAAAATGAGCTAACAATCAATGATGAGACACGGAAGGAGCAATCTGCAGTCATACTTGGATTTCCAACTATGTCACATCCATAGAAAGGTATTTGTATTTCAATAGTTAAAAGTCCAGCAGTGGCTAAGGTTTGGAGAAAGAGGGATGAACTGGTGGATCACAGAATTTTTAGAGCAGTAAAATATAATGATGCATACTTCCAACCCACAGAATGTAAACCACCAAGAATAAACACTAATATGAATAATAAACTTTGAAAAATAAACACTAATATGAATGATAAACTTTGAAATCTATACACATATATCTTCATAGATTAATACAATAAGTAACCTTTAAAGACGGAAAACATAATGCTTTTGAGATTCCTCCAAATTGTTTTAGTTACCAAGTAGTTCTTTCTTTTATCCTGCCAAGTAGTTTTCCATGGTAAGAATGTATTTCAGTTTATTTATTCATTCACCTACTGAGGGGTATTTTGTTTTGTTTCCAGTTTGGGACTACGACAATAAAGTTCCAATGAACAATTGTTCAAATGGTTTTTATGCAACTCTAAGTCCTCATTTCTTTGGTTTAGGTAATAGGATTGAGACTTTTGGGTTGTAAGTAGAGATTTACTTTGGTGTGGGGAGGGGATGGGGAAGGGAGGCGCCTGGGGAGGGGGAGGTGGGGAGGATTGGGTGGGGCAGGGGGGAGGATGGGAAAGGAAGGGGAAACAAAGGAGGAGGCTACAATGCTTGATAAGAAATGTACTCATTATCTTGCTCATGTAATGTCACCCCTCTGTACAGTATTTTCACAATTAAAAAAATCTAAAAGAAAGAAACTGCTAAACTCTTCAGAGTGATTGTGACTTTTTACATTCTTTTTCACTGAGGGCTATTCAACTAATCACAGTGTTATAAGACCAGACATTTCAATATTTATGAAAATACTTTGTCAAATATCGAGGATTATGAAAATCTTCATTTTTCTAGATAGATCAACTTACTAGAGTTCAAAGGAGAAGTGGAAGTTAAGGAACACTTTGATGGAAAATAACCTTCTCAAGAGTAGATTATAGTTTGAGTGGGAATAAAATCAGAGATGGACTCTAGAATGTGTGGTACTCCTAGCATGGTAGCTAGTAGGAGGGAACAAAGACAAGGAATAAAAACTGTCCAAATTTGTACCATTCCACATATTACAATGAGAGTGAAATATATATTAAAAAATCATCCTTCAAAAGGATTGGGTCCAGCTGTTACTTTCAGATGGCAGCCTCTGTAAACCGTTCCATGAATAGATATAGTTTTTGAATCGCTAATGCTATGCTACTGTCATCCATTTCTGTTAAGGGGAAAGGAATGATATGGGCCAAGAGAAAAGTACTGTCCTTAGAAAGATTAATTTATTCTTACTCCCTGAATTAGGTTAGCAAGTTGCCAAGCAGGGCAACCTACACACAGAACTAGGTTTTACTACAACCAAAAGGAAATGGAATTGTTTCCCCAGACTCATAATGCTGTTTTAAAAGTTAGACCCCTAGTGGATATATTAGGCATAAAACTGTCACAAACTGATAAATGCTTAGGAATTAGAAAAGGGATACAAAAATGGTAACAGTATGCCACATTTTTTCATACTCAAAGAGTTTGTATGAAACCGTTTGACCACACTGACACTTTCAGCCAACAACCAGTGTGCTGACACTTGAAGATTCTTCATAAGAATTGTGCAAATCAGAATTTTCCTCAATTCCTCTACCAAAGTTTAGTGATCATCTACTTACCAGCTGATTCCTATTGAACCACAACATTGACCAATTAAAAGAACACATGGCTGGAAAAGCTTCTAAAGTTTTGTTCATTTGTTCTTAGTGTCCTTCACGTCTGGTATGCCAAACACTACCCATGTATATTGTGTGTGTTAACCCGTGTAATCATCCCAATGATGTCTACTGAGCTCAAACACAAGCTGTAATGATATATCAGACTTATGAGGCTGAAAAATAGTCTTTCTCTCAAGGACATGCATATTCCTATTCATATATGTGTATTCACACACACATATAGACACAGCTATACCTATATCTATCTTTACACACACACACACACACACACACACACACACACACACATGAGTCTGTGGGATTATTTAGGGGAATGAGGAGATGGAAGGGAAAATACAATAATGGAGAATAAACAACCCTGAAATACATCGAATATTTGTAAAAAAAAAAAAATAGCATAAGAACTCTCAATGAAGGCTGTTGATAAATAGGGGTTGGAGGCGAGGAAAGAGAAAGCAGTAGAAAAGGTTATTCTGATTTAAAAGCAGTATGTATGCATCTGAAATACCATGGTGTAACACCTTGGGACAATAAATACACACTAAGAAAACACGAATGATAAAGTAAAACAGATCCTGTTGAGGTGAGGGGATGAGTGGGAAAGGGAGGTGCACAGAGAGAAAGAGGTGATAAGACTGAAACAGTGTATTTGGATATATAAAGACAGACAGTGAAACTTGCTTTAGTAGGGAGGGAGGTGATAGGGAATTGTATATGGGTGGATATGGTCTGGGTACACTGTATGTACACCGGGAAGTATCACAATGAATGGCTGTTTATATAATTAATGCATGCTAACACAAATGATATTAAAAAAGAATGAGCCAGGAAAATGGGATAGGACTGTGGGCATGGAAGAGGCATTTCAAGAAGAAGGAAATGCAGAAACAAATACACAAACGTGCCAAGCACGATGAGATACAGAGAGGCCACGACCAGCAACGCGTGGCTGAAGTAGAAAGAGAGAAGAGCTAGGAAGAGGATCCAGCCGACAAGTTGAGTCTCTGACTTGCGTAAACAGTAGTTGAATGAAGAATTTCAATCATGGAAAGAAGTGGTTCAAATTTATATTCCGTAGATTTCATATAGTGCAGCTAGAGCAGAAGCAATCAAAGCTGTGGCCAATGGCTAGAAATGTACAATCAGTGTGAGTAATCCTGCCATTAGAATGATAAATTAAATTATCAACATAGTAAACTACTCTGTGGCTTAGTTTTTGGCAGTACTAGGGACTGAACTCAAGGCCTTAAGCTTCCTGGGCAGGTACTCTACTACTTTAGCCCTGCCTACCCACCAGACACTTTTTCTTTAATATGCACCAAACATTGAGTCCATTTCCCTGAGGAACTGTTAAAGCTTGTTAAAAATCGATTAATAAACTCTAAATGTTTCCTTCATTATTACTTTCCAGAGATACATGACTAAGTCCATTTCTTGTCAGAAACTGAAGAGCACTAGAAAAACACAACTTCTAGTCACATCTTGGTCAGTGACTAGTAGAACCCCCGGAATAAGCTCAAGCTCTTCAGCCATAAAATACGCAGATTGGAGAGATGGTGCCTACAATCTATTTAAGTACGAAGGTTCTGTGAAGCAATTTCTTTTCTTGTTAACTTGTTTGTTAGCCCTCAAAGGAAACTGAAGACATTTATCTCAGTGTTTGTGCACTGAACAAGTACTGTGAATATGAATGGTATGTACAGTTTGCAGACCTGCAGCATGAATATTGTAGATTTAAACACACATACGGCACTCATACTAAATAGCACATAATACATTTCTGTATCTGCCAGGGTCCTAAACCAACTATGCAGAAGATCCTTATGTGCCAATACAGTGAGTAAGGTTTAGTTTCAGTAACTCTGCATATGTCTAGTTCTTTACTTTTCCTGCTTGAATCTGTAATTTTGGAAAAGGTGAGAATCTGCTAGCAAGGGTGGCACCCTTCTCTGCCAAGGTACATTTGGACATTCACAGTATCACTGCAGATCCTAGGAAACTGTCAGTGCAAACGGATGGTCTGTGGGCAGCTGACAAGGCTCAGTATGCGCCTGCCTTGTCAGTCACATACCAAATGATTTCAAGGTCTTTACACCACCTGTGTGTTCCCCACTCCTGGAGGCAAAACATTTAAAAATAGGAAGTGGCACGGGGGCTCAAGCGGTAGAGCACTCGCCTTGAGCTGAAGAGCACAGGGACAGTGCCCAGGCCCAGAGTTCAAGCCCCACGACTGACAAAACAAATAAAAATAAATAAATAAACATTTAAAAATAGCATCTATTAACATTTAATGAGTCCACAACAATGTTGTGAGAAATGTTCCATTCAAGCCAGGAATCATATCTAAAATATCAATGTATTCCAGGAGCCTGCCTAATTTTATTATTAAAAGTTTCATAAGAGATAATAAGACCTAATACACTCTGACTTGCTGAAAGCCAGTAATAGCACTGAGACTTGTTTAAGCCAATAAATGACATTCATGTATTCAAGTACAAACAAGATTGATTCATGACCTGGATTATTCTTTATTTCTTTATTTACACACACACACACACACACACACACACACACACACACACACACACACACACACACACACACACACACATAAAGAGCATTCACAGAATAGTTCTAATTACTGAGGAACCAAACCGTGTACCACAGCTCAGTTTCATGCTCTTTGGATATGCTGTTGGATGACAGATCATTAGAGCCACACAAATCATTAAAACCAACAAAGAAGAAGACACTGTCTTGACCAGGGTGTATATGTTCTTCTTACAATGGGAAATCAAGATTTCCATCACCACTTATTCATCTGTCCACCTGTCTAAAATAAAGACATATTTATTTTTCTGTAGGGGACCCTTAAAGCAATTTTCCTTGAACAGCACAAGTCTAAGCTGGCACATATAGACTATAATACACACTCTCTCTGTCCATGAGAAATAAGAGCAAATTCTACATAAAGAACCCAGGAAGGGGAAATTCCTGCATAAGCAAGCACCAAAGGGTTGCTTCTAAGAAGCATTTTTGTCTATTGCTGTTGGCAGGGATGGAAGATGGATACTAATGAAAATCATTTAGGATGCTAGTAGGATGGATCCCCAGGGATCCTTTGCATCTACCCCCTTTCAATCACTTGAATGATTCATATTAGTTGTCTGCATTTCCATAGAGCCCCTATATCAGCACATTTGCTTTGATTGCTCAGGAAACTTCTATTTTCCTTAGGGCTCAAAGTTTCTAAGAACTGACTTAGGGTCATCAGCAATAATAACTAAAAGTAGAAATGTCAGTCCAAGAAGATCAATTAAGCCAATAAACCCTATACAAACAGTATACCATGTAAAACCAAATTAAATATAACAATATGATTATTTTAATGATCCAATATCCAATAAACATTTGAATTGCATTATTATATAAAATATGTGAATAGGGCTGGGAAGGTGGCTCAGTGGTAGAGCACTTGCCTTGCATGCATGAGGCCTTGGGTTCGATTCCTCAGCACCACATAAGCAAAAAGAAAAAAGCCAGAAGTGGTGCTGTGGCTCAAGTGGTAGAGTGCTAACCTAGAGCTGAGGGACAGCACCCAGGCCCAGAGTTCAGGCCCCACGACTGGACCCCCCTAAAAAAATAAAAATAAAATATGTGAATAATTTCTTAGTTATATTAATATACCACATACCTAGCAGGGCTGAGAGGTACTGTAATATAAGGTATTTGAGGCATAGTGGACATTTATTATATTTATTATACTTATTTTTGTTGGCAAATATCACCAAAAGGGGAGAAATACTGGCCTCACTAATGTAGTTAGAAGCAGGTAATAAGCTCTATCACAATTATCCATCTGTCTGCCTGTCTAAAATAAAAACATAAAAAATCATTTATTTTTCTGTAGAGTACTCTTAAAGCAGTTTTCCTTGAACAGCATGGATCTAAGCTGGCACAGAGAGATTGTGCCAAGAAACGGAGGGTCCAGAAAAAACAAACGAACACAGCAAAAACAAAACAAGAGTCTCATGGAGATAAATAGTGGAGATAAAAGTGTATAATGAAGATAAGTAAGTTATCTATGTTAGATAGTAAGAACTAGAGAACAAGGACCTGTGGAGGGAGAATAGGAATTCTGCTGGGCAGTGTGTCTGTCAGCCAGTAAACATTTAGAAAGCTCCTAAACCATCTTTTGAAAATATATTTCTGAAGTTTTTTGGGGAGGGGATGTGTGTCTCCACCTTCATACACTGTGCTCAGAGCCAGGGCATGTGTTGGAGAGTCGAGGGGAAGGAGGATCGGGGATCTGTTCCTTCCAGTTCCCCACTGGATCCCTTCTCCAAATGGTAATTAAGGAGGGCGCCCAAGTCTACAAACATCAAATAAAAATGGCGGAGCCACGATTCCCATAGCAGCTCCACAGATTCCCTTTCCATGTCTTCTCTGTTTCATGCTACATTTTCCTGTCACTTTATTTTTCTCTCCAACTGTAACTGAACTGAGTTAGAAAAGTTGGAGGGAGGGAATAACAAATCTTATTCAACATTAACATCCACTTAGTTTGGCAGTAATTGCCTTGACAGAACTTCTGCTATGCCCTCAATCAAGGCCACGGAGTCTTGGCTTTGTGAGCAGTATGGGAGGTAGGTAGACCTGTCTTTCGTGCACGGCTGGCTGCTGGGGTGGCCTTCTGCTGCCTCCCCGACTTCCAGGAAGCTGCTATCAACCAAAACCACTTCCAGTGCATTACTCTTGGAGGGTTTTCTAAACATGACCCCTGCTGCTGGTCATGACTAACACTCCATTTCCTCTGTAATAGGAACCTCCTTGACTAAGAGACCCGGAAAAGCCTCAGCCATGACCCCTGTGAAGATGGCCTGATGCTCTTCCTGTACCTCCCAGACACAAGGACAAACAGACTCTGTCTGTTCTCTTTGTTCAGGCAGCTAGTAGCAAATAAGTGATTATTCATCACCGATGAAACTGCTGATGATGAAACAGCCTGTCTCCCTCTTGAGCTCCCACAAGAGCACGGTGATACAGCGGCAGGTGATGGACAACAAGCAGAGTAGAATAAAAGAGGTGTGGGGTGTGTGTGTGTTAGAAAAACAGAGAGAAACACACGCACAGACACACACACACAGACTGGATAATGAAATACATACATTTTCTGGATCAGCGCCTACGCCCAAGAACCAAAATACCTTCCTGAACTTAGCCTAACACTGAGGACAACATTCTCAAGATACAAAGACATGTTCCCACTAAGAGAAACAGGCTGTGACTGGAGTCAACTGAAAGTGTAGGGTGAAAGGACAAAGAAGAAAAGCCCACTAGTGAAAGCTGATGGATTAAAAGCCTAGAATATGATGGCCCCTCCGCAGGAGAGTAAAAGCATCTGCATTTTCTGACACCCTCTGTGGGTATAGCAACAGAGACACTAAGCACTCTGGACTGGGTACAGTACCAGATGCTGGCTAAAAAAACCCAAAACCAACTATTTTTCAGAGATCCCAGGAGAGAGGCCCGGAGTACCCAGGGCTCTGTGGGGGTCTCCCCGGAGATTCTCAGTCCTGCTGCTGTGTTGTGTTGTGCTTCCTTAGTACAGCGCACGCCAGTTCCATCTGGCGGCCCTCCCGGAGGCTGATTTCCCTTTCGCTCACCCACTGTGTCGGTCCCAGGGCTGCCACAAAGTTCTGGGTCCCTCCAACAACAGACACCTATTGTCTCACAGTTCTAAAGGGCAGAAGTTCAACATCAAGTGACAACAGGGTGGCTTCCTTCCTAGAGCTGGAAGGGGGAATATGTTCCAGTCCTCCGGGCCTTTCTTGGATTGTAGACGGCCGCGTCTTATGTCTTCATACGGATTTCCTTGTATATATGTCTGTCTTTGTATCCAATTTTCTCCTTTCTATAAAAGGTCATCAGTTATACTGAATTTTATGGCTCACTATAATGGCTTCATGCTAACTCGATTAGCTTTGTAAAGACTGTCTCTAACTAAGAATTACATTCTGACGTCTTACACCTTACAATTCCAATCCTTTCTTTTTAATTTTTTAACATTCTTTTAAATTTTAATTAATTATTAAAACATCTTTAAGTAGTTGTACAAAGGAGGAGTCACACAACGAAGCGGTTTATGGACACAGTGACCTTCCTCAGTGCCACCCTTCAGCATTCCCCCTCGCCTCCGCCCACCCTTTCCCTCACTTTTCTTAGGTTTGTGGTACAAGCAGTGACTTCTTGACTACTTTTTCCTCTCGCCCCCTTTCCTTTGTCATCCTCTCTCTCCTAGGCTCACCCCCAGCTGGGATTACCCATTTTCTCGTATTGATTGTGTTGGGCGTTGACCTAGTCTTTCTAAAAGAGTCTGCTACGCATAAGGAAATGGAAAGAATTGGAAAGAATTATATTCAGTGAAGTCAGTTAGACCCAGAGAAACGGGTGTTGCATGGTTTCCCTCGTGTGTGGTAGGTAGAATGTGCCTATAACTCAGTAAGTAAACACAGGTGCTAAGCAGGGGCTACAGATGAACTAGCTGACGTAGAGCAGACCCCACGAGGAGCGCATATCTTCTCTTGGTGGCATGGTTCTACCCGCAGGACCTGCTAAACCACATTTGGGGGTTTCCCTTACATTTCCCAACCCCATTTTTATTAGTTTTTTTATGAGCTATCATCTTTGCTGTCCTCACCCCAACACAAGGCACGGAGCTTCAGGAAGAAGCTTGAAAAAGGTCAGCTTCGTGTGTACCAAAAGGATTGAGGACAGCCAGGGCTACAAGTACAAGTCGTTATGTCGAAAACTAACTTTACAACTTTGGTGGTGGGGGGGCAAGGGGAGGATGGGAAGGGGAAACAAAGGGGGAGGAGGCTACAATGCTTGATAAGAAATGTACTCATTATCTTGCCCATGTAATTGTAACCCCTCTGTACAGTATTTTCAGAATAAAAAAAATAAAATAAATAAATGATCGATGTATTTTTTCTTTGATCCCTAAAACAATGTTTTAGGGCTTGCAAATGGTCTTGGATGTACAGGACAGGCTCTGGGACACAGGTGAACTGGTCTGAACAGCCCCAGGGTGAGACATGGATATCACAAAAAAAAAAAAAGATGCAATATTCTTAATGGAGTTGTCTTCTATAATGTTTACAATCTTAAATTTGTGCTGGGAATATGGTCCAGTGGTAGAGTGCTTGCCTAGCATGCATGAAGCCCTGGGTTCGATTCCTCAGTACCACATACACAGAAAAATCTGGAAGTAGTGCTGTGGCTTAAGTGGTAGAGTGCTAGCCTTGAACACAGAGAGGCTCAGGGACAGAACCCAGGCCTCCAGTTCAAGCCCCAGGAATGGGAAAAAAAATTTAAATTTGCACTTTAAGGGGCCTAAAGAAAAGAAAAGAACTCCGTGGGAATTCCACAGAGACAAGCATCCCCTGCTCAAGAAATCCACCCGCCCCTCGCCTGTACCATGCACTGTGTGACCTGGGCAAGTTACTTAATTTCTCAGGGCCTGGCCCTCCTCTGTTAAGAGGAGATGACTATATGTCCTTCACATTTGCAGTGAGTACTACTACTTTTATAACATAAATGATTATGCCAATGATGCCACATATTTGATGTGTGATGGACAGTCATTGACAGCATTATTGTGGTATACAGTCACTAATAGGGTTATCGCTGAGGCAAAAGGATGATTTAGGTTGATGGTTTTCGTGCTGGCTATGCATGAGAACCACTTGGTGTTGATAATCCAATGTATAGACAAGGTTGAAAGATGTTGATCTATAGTACTTTTTTCTCAATTCAAACTATACTGTAGGCTAATAAAATACCAACTCAAATCATTACAAATTTCGAAAGGTAAACTTTCCATTTGCCCAGAAACACAGCTTAAATAATGCTTTTGGGAGTTTCTGCTCTGCAGTGTCTTTAGAGCTGATAGTCTGTTAGGTTTGTGTTTTCTTTATGCTGAAGGGTCAGTTGGTGGTTTTGTGAATTGGTGAAACATTCACGTTAGGAGGTCAGAGGAGGAGCCTAGAAATGAGTGTGATTATTTCTCTTACGTCTGTTGTGTCGCAGCAGTTGCTCTCAGGAGGCAGTCATTAGTTAGGGAAACAATTCCATTTACACTGTTTACTACATGGAGCCAGATCCGGGGTCCCTGCAGCTGCCTTCAGAAGGTCGGCATCTTCTTTATAGCACAACTCAGCGCTGAGCCTCTACAGAACCTTCCAGGCTCAAGCCACTCTGGTGACAACAGGAGCGAGCAGGGTATGGTCTACATGGCAACAAGAGCCTGGGGGGTCCAGCTGCAGCCATCTTATCCCCTGGGGTAAAGTCCGGCTGCAGCCATCTTATCCCCTGGGGTGAAGTCCGGCTGCAGCCATCTTATCCCCTGGGGTGAAGCCATCTTATCCACTGGCTGGCAAGTGCTTGATACCCAAATTTTAAATATTTCTGAGTTGGAAAAAATGGAAGACTCTAGTATATACACAAATACATGTTTAAGTGCAGCTAGCACAAAGGTAAGATCCATCAGTTATCAATTCCTTAGGACAAATGAATTTGGCTTACTAATGCATTAATTATTGTTCATTGATATGTTAACCGTTAAAAAGCAATACACAGAAGACAATAGGATTCAAAAGAACATAGAAGGTACAGTGGATGATTCTTCTGTTTTGTAAGACTCTGTTTCACTGTGGTGAACTTGGAAGGTGTGCTTCATTATCCTTTAATGTGTTGGGATCAAGCCAGCAGTTAGGCCAAAGGACAGGGCTAGGATGTTTACTGCCTGTGTCAGTCTTGGACAAGGGAAAGGCCAAGGAACAAGCTATCTTAATGGGAACATGCCATAACAAAAGGGGCATTCAATTCCAATGGCTACTACTACCGCACAGGAGTGAGATGCTGGGTACTGGGGCTGGCAATGCGGGTAAATGGCAGCTTGGCTTTGATGTTGGGTTTGGAGGGTTGCTTGATTTCCACTTGTTTTCACAGGGCCTTACTGACTTCCACTCCTATGCTCAGGGACTGCACTCTTTACTTGGGTACAGTATTTTTAATGTACAAAGAAAAGGAGAAGAAAGAAGGAGGTGGTTGTTAATAAACAATGCCAACACAATTTTGGAAGACGGAAAGAAAGCACAAGAACCAAATAGGACTGAAAAAACTGAGGCCTAATCATGTAGAGGCATAGCCAAGAAAAAAGCAAGTCACTCCAAGCCACAGATCCTTTTCTGTAGGCGAGGGAACTAGAATGTTGAAGAAAAGAAGATCATGCACTCCCATGTTCACTGTTAGGAAGTACTATTCATAACAGTAAAGATGTGGCAACCATCTAAGTGATAATGGATCAATGGATGGAGAATGACTGTGTAGGAGTGTGATGGGCTGTCTTTTATTATAATATATAGACATATACTAGACACACATAATGGAAAAATCATATAATAATAGATTTATGATAGTATGAATATTTATATAATGTGAAAATATTCAGTCTTTATATAATGTGAAAATATTCAGTCATGAAAAGGATGGAAATCCTATCAAATGTGTTTTTTTTGGGGGGAGAGGGGTCCAGTTGTAGGGCCTGAACTCTGGGCCTGGGCGCTGTCCCTCAGCTCTTCAGCTCAAGGCGAGCGCTCTACCACTTGAGCCACAGCACCACTTCTGGCTTTTTTCTTTTTTGCTTATGTGGTGCTGAGGAATCGAACCCAGGGTCTCATGCATGCAAGGCAAGCACTCTATCACTGAACCACCTTCCCAGCCCTCAAATGTGTTTATTTATATGAAATTTAAGACTTTATGTTAAATGAAATAAACTAGTCATAAAGGACAAATATTGCACAACTTTCCTTATGCAAAGAATGTAAAAGAGTCAAACTCAGAAGTAGAGAATAAAATGGTGGCTGTCAGAAGGTAGGGAGAGGGAGAGAGGGAGGGAGAGGAAGAGAGGTAGGTTGATATTGAAGGAAAATAAAGTTTCAGATATACAAAATAAACAAGTTCTGCAGCTCTGTTGTATAGAGCTGTAACAATACTTTCACACTTAAACTTTTATTGGGAACATATGTGTCATGTTAAATATTCTTACCATAGTGAAAGGGAAAAAAACAGAATTACTCAGAAAAAAAGAATATAAACATTCATAGCTGTCAGAAAATGGCAACTTTGAAACCTAAAATAGTTTATCTAAGGAGCTAACATTTTATAGTCATAAATAAAAACAGGCTGCCATGGAAAGGAACATCTCAGAGAATAATAAACCAGAGAACTAAATATAGCATAAATTTACCAAAAATGTCAGTGTATATTAAGGTGTCTGAAGTTAAGAAATCTTTGAGTATGTACAAAAAAGAATTAGTAAGTGAAATATAGGAGATAAAGGGTAGCAAAATTGAAGAATCATTTAGAATTGGCTGTCTAACCTAGTTTAAATTAAAGATTAAATAAACAGGCTGAACACTTGTGGCTCATCCCTATAATCTTAGCTACTCAGATGGCTGAAATCTGAGGACTGAGATTTGAAGCCAGTGAGGGGAAGAAAAGTCCATGAGACTCATCTCCAGCAAATCACTGAAAACCCAAGTAGAGCTGTGGCTCAAGTTGTAGTGTACTAGTGTTGAGTAGAAAACCTCAGAGACAGTGCCCAGGTGCTAAATTCAAACCCATAAAAGGAGAGAGAGAGAGAGAGAGAGAGAGAGAGAGAGAGAGAGAGAGAGAGAGAGAGAGAGAGAGAGAGAGAGAGAGAAAGGAGGAAGAGAGGAAGGAAGGAGGGGAGGGGAGAGAAGGGAAGGGAAAGGAAGGGAAGGGAAGGGGAGGGAGGAAGGAAGGGAGAGAGGGAGAGGGGAAGGGAAGGAAGGGAGAAAGAAAGAAAGAAAGAAAGAAAGAAAGAAAGAAAGAAAGAAAGAAAGAAAGAAAGAAAGAAAGAAAGAAAGAAGGAAAGAAAGAAAGAAGGAAAGAAGGAAAGAAAGAAAGAAAGAAAGAAAGAAAGAAAGAAAGAAAGAAAGAAAGAAAGAAAGGAAGGAAGGAAGGAAGGAAGGAAGGAAGGAAGGAAGGAAGGAAGGAAGGAAGGAAGCAAGGAAGGAAGGAAGCAAGGAAAGAAGGGAAAGAAATATCAGAAGTCCAGGAATTGAAGACAGTAAAGTGTCGAACATGGAAACATTGTGGGATTTGAATAAAGAAATGGCCATTTGGGGCTGGGAAGGTGGCTCAGTGGTAGAGCACTTGCCTTGCATGCTCAAGGTCCTGGGTTCGATTCCTCAGCACCACATAAGAAAAAAAAAGCCGGAAGTGGCGCTGTGGCTCAAGTGGTAGAGTGCTAGCCTTGAGCTGAAGAGCTGAGGGACAGCGCCCAGGCCCAGAGTTCAGGCCCCACGACCGGACCCAAAAAAAAAAAAAAAAAAGAAATGGCCAATTGTTATTAATGAAAGAAGACTCACATCAAAGCCCATCTATAGGGAATTTCAGAGAACTGTAAAAACATTCGCAATGCTTTTTGAGATAGGAAGAAAAAAAGTCAAATACTAATGATTTGAAATCAGAACGGTACTGAACTTTGTACTAGCAAAGCTAGATCATGCATAAATACCATTCAATCACTGAAAAATAATTAAATTCCATGAGTTCCCATATAAGCTATCATTCAAATAGGAGGGTAGAATTGGAGGTTTTTATTTATACACAAATCTCAAAACATTTATTTCCGGGCTAGGATGTAGCTCAGTGGCAAAGCGCTTGCCTAGCAAGTGCAACGTCCTGGGTTCGATCCCCAGTACCAAAAAAGAAAAGACAAAAAAAAAATACAGTTAAAAAAAAAAACCATTTATTTCCATTTTATCCCTTCTTAGAAAGGTGCTAAAGATGACTTCCGTGAAAGTAAAAAATAAGTGTGGGGGGTACTGAGAGATGAGGGAGAGGGCACGGTAAGATTCAAAGGAAAAAGACAAGTGACAATGTTTGAATAATGATGAAGAAGAGGTCTAAGACAGAGCCATTTAGTAGCTTTAGTCACCAGCCAGTAAAGACAGTGGGAAGACAGCAGAAGGCTCCAAAGAAGATTTCTGTAAGAAATAAGAAAACTGAAAAAAAGGTATAAGTTTATGATATACTTCACTGTAATTAGAAAAAAAAAATCTGGCAGGAGTGGAATTAGAGATAGGACAATGCAAGCTAAGAAAATAACCAGAAAAGCAATGATTAATTTCATGGATACAGAAAAACTAGACAAGAAATACTAAGCAATGTCAACACCATGTGGCCCAGATCTGAAGCTGACTAAGATAAATAATAAATAATATGAATCTTAGCGATGTCAAGCCTGCATATTGGCCAAGCAAAAACTTGTGATACAAACATTGCTCTAGTTGAGATGGTGAATGTCCTTTAACAAGGGCCCGTGTGTGTTGAAGGCTTGGCCCTGAGCCGGTCATGATATGGGGAACTGGTGGGAACTTTAGGAAGTGGGGCCTAGCGAATGGAAGTTAAATGATTAGGAGCATCACACGGAGGGAGAGCTTGATCCCTTCTTGCCGTTTTCTGGATGCCAGACAGCTCCACCACTGGGAACTCCCAACATGACGTGCCGTCTTGCCACAGGTCCAAAAGTAACAAAGTCAACCAACCAAGGACTACACATTCTGAAACTAGGAGTTCAAACCTTCTCTTCTATTAAAGTAGATTGTCTCAGATATTCTGTCACAGCAGTGTAAAGCTTACGAACTACATATCAATATATAAATATATATATACAGTGTAAGTATGTAACCGTGTAGAGAGGGGGAGAGTATAGTAAGTTCTTATTTTCTATTAGGAGCAGAAACTAGAAGTAAGAGATGGAGCTGAATTTTCATTATAAACTTTTTTGTACTGTTTGACTTTTTAGAATACATATATTATTGTAATATTTATTAAAATTATTTTGAAAATGTAAATCAAATTAAGTACATAAAACCAGAAGACCAATAAGGAAATCTGAATGGAAGCTTCATTTTTTATAAGTGTATTTGAGAAACAGCTTACTTTCTTCCTTTCATTTTAAAGAGAAGACATAAATCATGATGTGGTTCTGTTTTGTTTTTTGGTGGGACAATGTCGATGATTCTAGTAAGTGCTCAGCATGGGAAACCAGGACATCAAAGCCAGTCTCTTGGCAGGCATTAGAATGTGACTCATCAGCCTAAGAGCGGAACGTTCTGAGCTGGCCCAGCCTCCAGACCAGCACTTACCATTCCCTGATGCCAACATCTCTACCAAATGACGGTAACTAGGATGCCACATTAGCCTCGGCAAAACTAAGGAGTATTTGGAATGTCTTAATCAGCTTCATTTAGAGACAACAAAATAGCAAGTTCTTCCCTCAGAAGGAGGGAGGCTGCTGAGGCAAATTCTTGAAAGTTGCTCATTTTTCCCTATGTTTCATGTACTCTTAGGAAGCTTGGGACATACACAAATGACCATGTTCTATTAAACTAATTTCCAGGAAAACTAGGAGAAAGGCACAGTGACTGTGGTACACATTGAAAGGTAAAATAAATGTTTGCTGTTATAATATGGGGATTTTAAGTGAAGATAGGTGGAAAGAAAAAAAACTATTCAGTGAGACAGAAAGGAAAGGAAAATAAAGAGAGGGAAAAGGCTATAGAGAAATGAAAAATACTTTAATAGGGAAGGAAGAGGGAAAGAGACACAAAATGGTGCTGTACAGAGTGTATGGAACATATCCAATCTTTCTTATAGAGCAACCCAACAACTTGCTTGATCTGATGAAGTTGCCTGAAGCCAACTGGATCAGGATACGCTAACTCAGATCCGGATCATCCTGATATATTCGCTCATTACTAGGAAACGCCTGTCACAGGTTGTAAGGATATGTCTCACACAGACCCACGAAGGTCACAGTTCAACTGTCTCTATTCTCTGGAGAAATAGTCCTGGCAGTCCATTAGTCCCTCATTCTAGGGAATGGACGGGGGTATCAGGACATTCAATGTTCTTTCCAGAAGGCTCAGGAGGACTTATGGACATCTCTATCTGCCATTTGGTTGAATGTGGGGAGCAGAGGAAAATGAGTGTGAATGTGGTGTGGCTTATGAGGTGGGTGGGTCTGTGTGGCTGCTTCTGTGTTTCCATGTGTTTAACTTCTCAGTGGTCTCCTAATGTCTGGTTTTGCTTGGCTATGAGTTCATGTAGAAGAAAGTATCTTTGAAAAGTCAAGGAGGGGCTTTTGCTTCATGGACAAAGCTGGTCAGCCAGAGTTTCTCATTCATAAAGTAATCAGACTCAAACATGAATGTTTATGACACCTCTGTTCCTTCAATGATAGTTATACAACAATATCCATATTTTGTGACTATAGTTGATTACATGGTAATGAGAAAATAAGGTGTAAATGTGATTAAGGCTGCTAATCAGTTTCCTTAAAATAAGGAGACTTTTCCTAGTGTAAGCAGTGTAAGCACTACAGTATTTAAAAGTGGAAGAGGGAATTGGAAGAGAGAACTAGATGACAATGTGAAAGAGATTTAGTCTGATGCCGGCTTTAAAGAGAGAAGAATAAGGCCACAAACTAACAAATGTGAGAATTCTGTAGAAGCTGAAAAAAAAAAACAGTTTTTTTCTTTACCAGTGTTTTAACCCATTTAGACGAATGACTCCCAAAACTGCAAGATAATAATTTTTGCTACTTTTGGTTTCTGGTAATTTGGTACAATAGTACGATAGGAAACTAATGACCCCCAAGGACCATAAGTAGAGCTTTCCTTTTGCTAAAACCTTAGAAAAAGGTTAGCAAGTATAATCCTGCCTTCTTGAAATTGGGAACTGAGCCTTTAAAGAAAGCGCTACCATTCTATTTTCAGGTGTTTTCTTTATAACCTTTTTTTTTTTAATGACATTCCCGATCTCTCCCTGTCTCCAATACTGTTTTCAGACCAACCTTGTATGACTTTTCTAAAACAACTTGGTACTTTCAATTCCTGAGCCTTTATTGGATCCTTCTTCTCCAAACTGCTTTGTCAAATTGAATTTGTTTCACACCAAATCAGTTGTCATTCCTGAATCTATCATCTGAAAGTGTACCAACATTTTTTTTTGGGGGGGGGTGTCCGGTCGTGGGGCCTGAACTCTGGGCCTGGGCACTGTCCCTCAGCTCTTCAGCTCAAGGCCAGCGCTCTACCACTTGGGCCACAGTGTCACTTTCCAGCCTTTTTTGCTTTTTTGCTTATGTGGTGCTGAGGAATTGAACCCAGGGCCTCATGCATGCAAGGCAAGAGCTCTACCACTGAGCCACCTTCCCAGACCATACCAACCTTTTTATCGGCTGTCACTATCCTGATTCATTTACAGATGCCAACCTTATCCTAATTTTACTGGGACTTCCTAAAGAAGCACAAGCAAACAAATCATTTAATTCATCTTGCTGTATTAGGATTTGTATCATCTTTATTTGAAAACTTAGTGTGAAAACTTAGGAACCTGTGAAATTTTGAATCTAGTCCTGATTGACTTCTAAGTCCGTAGCCACATGAATTTAGGGACTAGAGAAGCTAGAGGCCAAAAAGCCTGGAGTTGCGGCTTTCAAGTTCACTAATAGCCATTACATACTGTTCTAAAATATCTTAATTGCTCAACTCACTTTTAATTTTTACTTATTTTTTGGAGGTTGTTTTTTTTTTCATTTACTCTGAAAGTGTCTTGCAGTTGATATATTTAGAACATTCCCATTTAAATACACCTCAATCTTAAGGTACTTCAATACAAATATTAACACGCCACTACACATTTATAAAACCAGATTCAAGCACTGACATCAGTACATGTTTGTAAGGATGTGGAACAACAGGAAATATAAACTGATAGCCAGGTGTTCTTACCATATAATCCAGAAATCATACTCCTTAATATTTACCCAAATGATTTTAAAATCTATGTCCATTCCAAACACTGCACGTGAATAACTGTAATATCATTATTTAGAATTCTCAAAGTCTGGCAGTAACAATAGCCTATTTTTAGTTTTAGGCTTGGGGAAAAATTGCATGGAAACCTCAATCTCCATTCACTTCCACTCTTCTTTTGCAATTTCCTATATCAGTAGCATATTGAATAAAAGGGGCACATTTATTATCATTAACCAACCAGTACTGATGGAGAGGGTTCACTCTTGGTGTTATACAGTTCTGTAAATTTTGACTAATGGATGACACATGCTCACCATTATAGTATCATGAAGAATATACTTTCACTACCCTAAAAATCTCCTGTGTTCAATATATTCATTTATTCCTTACCTCCTTCTCCTGAACTTCCTGCAACCCCTTGGGTCTTGGAGTTAGGTAATACATAACCAAAGATTGGCTTCTTTCATTCAGTAATGTACCTTGAAGGTACATTACTCCGACTCCCATTTTATTAACTGGTCAGACATGGAACCCTCCTTCCCTTTGTATCTGAAAATTCATTACCCAGTTATGAACTATACTTCTCAAGTCCTTCAGATGTATGGCTCCCCATGACTGATTCTTAGAGTGGAACACGATTAGCATGAAGTGTACTATTCCTAGATGAAGAGATTTAGAGGCAGGTTGCCCTCTCCCTCCTCTGCTTCTTTTTGTATGTTTACCAGAGGTTGATGAGTAACTATAATGTGAACTAGAGGAGAACTTCTATTTTCATAAGCTACTGGTTAGTTTGACCTTGTTAATTTCTGAGAAGTGAGTATTAGTTTAACTACCATTACTGTATTTATGAGGTAAAGCCAAAGTACTAGATCAGGGCAGGTATGGATGCCTTTTTGCTTCACACAAAATAGTCAAGATGTGAAAAATGTGGATTGCATCTATGCAAAGATAGGGTACTTTGCCAAAGGGTACAGTGTTGCTTATAGACTGCTGATGGAAATTGAACACAACTTATTACCATGAATAAGGCAGTAGGCGTAAGATGTCCACATTCAGATTCTGCCATTTGGACAGATCATCCATAGCTATGAGAAAATGGACAATTTAGAATGCTCTAGTACAGTGTTTGAGACACAAACATGGTTGTTACACAACTCAATTATTGAAAAATAGTTTGAAATTCTGGCTCTTAGTATGAGAAAGTGTTCCTCTTACCCAATTGAAAAGCTAACACATGAGGGAGACGAAATGAATCTAATTACACACCAAAAGTTAACTTGTCCAGCCTGATCTAATAGTTTCCTGAAAAGTGCAGTACTATAGGGAAAGAAGGAAGGTCTAGGCCAAGAACCCAATAAGCCTTTTGCAAAGTAAGTTTTGCTTGTACATTTTAAATTAAAAATACTCTTTATCTTGCCCATTTCCTTCCCATCCAAGGGCATGGTCTGCTGGTATGTAACCAAAATATGTTTTCTTAGGCTCCTTTATTTAATCATCAATCTGCCTTCTTATCAAATGTTTAATGATACTGAGAAAATGTAATTTAGAGGAAGTTATGAAAAAAATGAAGGGTGAGAAGGAAGGAGAATTGGAGGTAAGTAGCTGGAAGCCATAATTCCACAATGCATTTGCCTAAAGTTATTCTGAATACTCAGTCAAGCACTAGACCCTTGCTTGGCTAATCCAAACATCTAGACATCCAAGCAAGCAGGTGGCCTTGTCGGGCTTCCTTTGAGGAGGAAGTAATGAAAGGATGACTGATAAATGCTCTTTCAAGCCCGAGCCTCAATGAAAAAATTAAATGGCCACCAATAAGCTTATTAAACATGGAGAACAGGTGGGCAGCCAGTCCTTCTGAGATCTGAGAAATGAACCCATAGGAGGATAATGGCTGTGATATGGTCTGGCGGATGGAATTTTCCCTGCTATCAAAGCACAAACACGTCCTTGATTTAAAGCAGTAATTACTTCCCTGATTTGCCCACATCTCAGGCTGTCAGCCTTTTAGCACTGTTGCTGTGGTGCCATTGTTGGAATCAAATTACCAAAAAGGTCAGCATCATTAATACGTGGTTTGGAAAGAATGAAAATGCCAGACAGAAAATCTATGAGCCTGTAGGGACTTTAGTCAAAAACTGTGCTCTAATTTCTCTACTATTATTATTTGCTCCAAGAAGTAGAAACACCAGTATGTGTTTACAAATCATATGGTCACCTAACTCCTTTGCTTCTGGATAGAAGGTACCTCAGCCTTTGAATGTAAGAGAGCAATTGTCTTGGTTTATTCATGAGTTACATATAGGTGAAGATATTTCATTCAATAAGTACCCACTGAAGAAGTTCTGGGTCTTAGGGTAAAAACTTCAAGAAGATCTTTTCCCCACCCACTACCACCTCCCACCCTTCCTACCCCAAACATTCCCCCCATAAATGTGCACATACCTTTTTGTGTTCTTTAGATCTAGTTTCTGCATATGAGAGAAAAACACATGGTACTTGTTTTTCTGGTTCTTTCTAATTTCCCTGAACATTAACATATAATTGATTCCTAATTAGTATTCAGGATTTTTCTTCATATAAGAACCATTAATGATCAATTTGATGCCAGTTCTAAATTAAATATTAAATTACACCATAGATAAGCAGTGATTCTTGACACTTCTAAGAACTCTGACATATACATTCTACTATATGTCATGAGTAGATACATCGTATTTTTTATTTGATTGCTTATCTGTTTTTAACCTCTCTAGACCTTGGTTTCCTTGTTTTAAGAGGTTATTTCCAAGGATCTTTACAGGTATAAAATACTAAAGAATCCGAAATTGGAGTTGAATTCTACATGGCAACATGCAGTGCCCTGTATATTTCAACCTCAACTTCCATGATGAATAAATTTCTCACTACTTGGATCACTGCTTTAAGACTATGAATTCCATACTGACTCCATATTAGCTCCAATGACTTCATCTTTAAATAAGAAACACCAAGTAAAGTAAGTGAGCACAACACAGTTTTTTTATCCATTTGCTTATCAAGAAAATCAGCTGCAGATTAGCAAACTGGGCGGCTCTTAAAAAAATGAAAACCAAAAACATTTTATATTAGTGTATTGTGATTCAGAATACAAATACTACCTAGGGATTGACAGTTGATAAAAATTCTCCTTTTTTCATAATGACCCTAATTCTAAACATACTGTAAAAATGTGGAAAAGATATTAGTCCCTGTGAAAATTATTTCTCTGGACGTGAGAAAACAATAATTGCTGACATGTTATGTAAAGAAATTATACTGGCAACACACACACACACACACACACACACACACACACACACAAGAAATTTTACTAATGCGTGATAATCACTATTAGTAATGATTCCTAACATAATTGCTAATATTCTTTAGTGTTGTAGCAGAGGAGAAATCAGTCATGAAACACTGAACAAAAAACTCAAAGGCAGACAAATTCTATTTCATTTTATTTCATTTATTTCTTCTGATTTATTGTTTTAGATAGTCTCTTTTTACTTCTTTATACAGACCAGGTGGCCAGGAACTCTGAATTCTTCTGCTTCCACCTTCTGAGTACAGGATTACAAGTGTGTATTCACCACTTCTAGCTGTTTCCTTATTCTAATATGTATTTTACTAAAATTGTGGCTCATTCCCAGAAATTTTGCATTAACCCATCTGTTTTTCAAGATCTCTATAAAATGACATTTATTCCACAAAATTATTGAACAAGATATGTTCTCTTTCCTGCATTTGTTTAAATAAGAGCTTATTTGGAGCTCAGTCTAAATCAAGCCCTGTATATATATATATATATATATATATATATATATATATATATATTTGATGTTGTAAGAACTGAATTCATTATTAATCACTTTGTTTTCTGAAACCTTTAAAAAAAGTTTGCTTATCTTGATCCTTTGCATTCTGTTTATACTTAAGGTGTGTCTTATGCTTGAACTTAGGGTGTGCTTGCTTTCCTGCTTTACTGAAAGTCTGACACGGCTCTCTGTTCATAATAGGTGGTTAATGAACACTTGGAGAATGACAATGGAGGTAGTAACCACTTTCAATTGTAGACCAGTCAGCAATGAGAACAAAAAATGTAATGTAATTGAATGAGAAAATACAAGTTGATCTAAAATTCAATTTCGAAGGCCTTTGGGGATATTAGTAGCTTGTGCCTCTATTACTAATGTGCATAAACAATTTTATCTCTTTAGAAGCATACGTAGGTTAAGTGAGGCAAACCAGCAATCCTGGCTTACACACAGATCTGTCAGACGTAGCTTCAGTACTGCCCTACCAATCAGAGACTCTCAAGACAGCTGAGGATCAGGGTGACACCGAAAACAGAACCTCCACAAGTAAAATCCAAGCTCAGAGCAAAATGAGGGTATGACCTATACAGACTTTGTGTGTTCAGGGGTGGGGAAAAAGGGAAGATTGGAACATGGATCTGATGGTTGGATATTGTCCTTAGCTATGACATGAGGTCCCCAGTGGGCTGTGGGAGGTTTTCCTGAGGGAAGTTTGCAGTCACTTTGCTCTAGATACCAACAGTGTCTAACATATGAAACAGAGGATGTAACATAGGCAGTGATTTGCAAAGAAAGGGAGCAACTCTCTGCTGAGACATAAAGAACTAACTGTTAACTCCTGGAAAATAAGGCAATTACAGAAGACAATCTACCCTTCTCACAAAGTCAGAGTGAGCCTGACACATCTTTGTAGATGCAGAGCGTTATTATTATTGTGCTAGAATTGCCCTCTGGAAATGAGGATTTGGGGTCTTCATGACAGTTACACATGGAGTGGGCTACATTACAGGAGCGAACTTTGACTTTAGGGAACTGAAATCTTTTTTTAATGAACAGTAAACCTTCCTGTTCTTTACCCTAGAGGGAAATACTATTTCTATTTTCCAAAGTGTTTACTATGTAAATATGCTGGAAAACATAGACTGGGGAACATATTTTTCTCTGTTTACAAAGAATTTAGGATTTAGAGAAGCTAGAGATTCATAAAGAAATGTTTTCCAGTACATGGATGAATGAATGAATGAATAATAAATTCATATATGAAATGTAAAACATATATAGGATTATGAATAGAAATCACATAATCATCTCAATTGATTCCTTTGACAAAGTTAAAAATCCTTCTCTAATAGGGGCTGGGAAGGTGACTCAGTGGTAGAGCGCTTGCCTTGCATGCATGAGGCCCTGGGTTCGATTCCTCAGCACCACATAAGCAAAAAGAAAAAAGCTGGAAGTGGTGCTGTGGCTCAAGTGGTAGAGCGCTAGCCTTGAGCTGAAGAGCTGAGGGATAGCACCCAGGCCAAGAGTTCAGGCCCCACGACCGGACCCCCCCTCCCAAAAAAAAATCCTCTAATAAAAGCTCTGAAGAAACTAGAATAGGAGGGGAGTTCAAAATAATCAAAAAAATCTATAGTCAACATCAGATTAAACAGGGAAAAATTGAAATCATTCTTCTCAAAGTGAGGAACATGACAAGGGTGTCCACTCTCCCCACTCTTATTCAATATGGTACTAGAATTCCTAGTCAGAACATTCCAGCAAAATAAAGACATAAAGGGGATTCAAACATGGAAGAAAGAAGTATAGGGAAGGGGAACAACAAAATGGTGAGACAAAGTTCAAAAGGGGAACCAATGCAACAGCGATTCTACAAGACAACATGTTGGAAAGGATCTGTACAACTTGTGCGGTTGGAGGGGGAGGGAAAGAGGGACAGGTAACCAGTTCAACAAGACATGTAATCACTACCTTACTTATGTAACTGTAACCCCTCTGTACATCATCTTGTCAATAAAACTAAAATAAAAAAAGAAGTATAGAATGATGTAATCCTATAATTAACAAACCCTGAAAACTCCACCAAAAATCTTTTAGATCTGATAAACATCTTCAGAAACAGCAGGATATGAAAATCAATAGTCACTGGGTATCAGTGGCTCACTCCTGTTATCCTAGCTACTCAGGAGGCTGAGATCTGAGGATCTCAGTTTGAAACCAGACCAGACAGGAAAGTCTGTGAGACTCTTATCTCCAATAAACTACTCAGAAAAACCCAGAAGTGGTGCGGTGGCTCATGTAGCAGAGTGCTAGCTCTGAGCACAAAGAAGCTCAGGGACAGTGCCCAGACCCTGAGTTCAAGCCTTAGGACGAATAACAATAACAAAAAATCAATACTCATATATCAATAGCTTTACTATATACTGCCACTGAACAGATTGTGGAAAAAATTATCAGGAAAGCAATTCCATTCACAATAGCCTCAACAACAATAAAACACCTCAATATTAACTTCAAAGATCTCTATTATGAAAAATACAAAATCTTGAAGAAATTACAGCTACAGGTTCTGTATAAAATGCATCTAAGTCCCAATGTCAGTCTTTAAGGGAAATAAAAAAAGCAATTGGAATTTCATCTGGAAGCATAAAAGACCCAGAATAGTAAAAGCAATCTTAAATAAAAAGAGCAATGCTGGAGGTTCACAATACTGGACTTCAATTTATACTACAGAGCCATCGTAACAAAAATAGCATGCTACTGGCACAAAAAGAGATACTAAGACCAATGGAACAGAATGGAAGACCTAGAAATAAAACTGTATAGCTACAGCCACCTAATTTTATAAAAAGGAACCAAAATTATATACTGGAGAAAGCAGCCTCTTCAACAAATGGTGCTGGCCAAACTGCAGATCTACATTCAGGAGACTCAAACTTGATCCCTATCTCTCACCCTATAAAAATCAACTTCTAATGGATAAAAGCCTTGATGCAAAAACCTGAAACCTTAACCTACTATGGAAAAATATAGGGAAATCCCTGGAAGTTAGTGGTAATTGTTTTCTAGGGGAAGAAAACAACCTCCCATTACCCAGAAAATAAGAACAAGTGTTGACAAATAGGACTACATCAAATTATAAAGGAACAATTATCGAAACCAAAAGATAACTCAGGAATGACAGAATATCTTTTCCAATTATTCAACCTATAGAAGATTAATATCCAAAAACTAAACAGCAAGAAACCCCAAATAATCCAATTAATAAATGAGCAAAATAATTCAACGAACAGTTCACAGAAATACAAATGACATGAAGAAATACAAAGAGACATGAAGAAATGTTTAACATCCTTAGCAATAAAGGAAATACAAATTACAACCACACTTAGATGCCATCTTAGCCCAGAAAAAATGGCAATCATCAAGAAAACAAATAACAAATCTGGAGAGGATATGAGGAAAGAGGAACTCACATATACTCCTGGTGGGAACGTAAACTAGTAGAGACACTAGAGGAATGGAAGTTCCTAAAAAACTAAAAATAGATTTACACTATAATCCCAGCAAAGTACTCTTGGGCATATATCTAAAGGAGTGCACCTCAATATACAAGAAAGATACCTCCACGTCCATGTTTGTCGTAGTGCTATTCACAATAGTCAGCCTGTGAAATCAGCCACCTTGCCCCTAAACTGATGAATGGAGAAAGAAATTATGGTGCTATGTAATGTTTATTATACAGTTATAAAGAAAAAGGAAAGGAAAATCATGCTATTTGCCAGGAAATGGCTACAAATGGAGATCATCTTGTTAAACTAGATAAAACATACCCCCAAACCAAATATTTTTTGTTTTCCTTCATTTATGGAAGCTAGACCTAAAATACATATATGGATATAATATATACACACATATATACACACACACATACAAACACACACAAAGAACATGATTCTGCTGATGAGACATTTAGGCTAGAAGAGGAAATGAGGGGAAAGAATGATGGAAGATAAATTATTGCAAAAGATATCACAATTACATATGGAGATATAAGGAATCATATCAGAAGCTGTTTGATCAGTAGGGGTTATTTTAAGCAAAATATAATATATGCAAATCTGAAATACCATAGTGAAAATGCCTGATACAATGAATCCACCTTAGAAAAACATTTTTTTAAGTAAAACAGGCAGGTATCGGAAGAAGAGAGGACAAACAAGGTTAAATATGGTAGAAGTAGTTTATGAGAATAGAACAAGGAAACTTGTCAGAATTATTTTAGAAATGAGCAGAGAAGTAAGCAAGAGTTACGGTGGGAGTGTATTTGACCAGGATATATTGTATGAATGTATGAAAATAGACCCTCTCTTGTAAGCTAAACTAATGTATGTTTTAAAAAATCACCTAAATAAAATAGAAAAAACGCTTTGTAATATGTAGATTAATATTCTATGTGGTAAAGATGAATTAACTAATTAATTAATACACAGAATCAGATAGCAATTGTGAATAATACAAAAAAATCAAGTGTATGGCCATGAAGACTGAATCAGAGGTAGTTTCGATGAGTTTTGTCAGCGTATATTCTAGAGGAAGGTAACATTTGAACCAAGATCCAAAGATCTGAATGACTGGAGGAGCAGATCCATATAAATATTGGCCAAACAGTATTCTACCCTGAGAGAAGAACTAATGTTAAGGTGAAACACACAAGAAGAAATGCTCAGCATCTTGGGAAAAAGTCCAACATGGAGTGAGCAAAATGCTGTTTGGAGTTTAAGCCTGCAGTGAGGTGAGGTCCCATGCCCAGAGAGGCCGCACCAGCCTCAGAGAATGCGGCTGACTTTTAAATTGGATAGGCAGAATCTGGCAAAGCAGGAAGTGAACCAATAAATGATTGAGTCCTTTTCCTCTATGTCCCCAAGTTCAATGGCATGGAAAGGGCATAGGCTAGGGACAAGTTGAGGAATCTTCATCCTAACTTGGGGCTAGTTCCTTGGGGCGCCAGGAGTCCCAAGAAGAAAGACACAAAAGGGACAATGGCAAAGAAAGAGGCAGGAAACCAAATGTGGCGGGTTCTGAAAATTTTTCTCCTTTATTTTTCTCTTTCATTCCCTGTAATTGCTCGTGTATTTGATCTTAATTCCCCTTCCCTCAACCAAACACATGAAGACCTTTCTCTCTGCATAACAGTGCCTCCGGATTCTGGTTATCATTCTCTGAAGCTCTGTAGTTAGTGCTTCTTTCATTAATCAGAGACAGAGACAGAGACAGAGAATCAGAGAAAAAGAGGCTATCTTCTACCTGTTCAGGTCAGGGTTCAAAGTCCTTCTTGTCCAAACCTAGGTCCTAAGCCTGTACCCCATAGCTGATGAGAGAAGAATAGAGGGAGGAGAGTAGAGGACTCCACTCAGGCAAAGGCTTTGGAAAACTCCTTGTCCCCTGGTGAGCCCCACACCAGACTTACCCACAGTGCCTGTGAGTGTGTGAACAGAATGAGTGTGCTATTACAGCTATTGCAGTTGTCTTGGAGCCTTTGGCATGAATGTTTATAGCTAAACTAGACAGCATATCAAAGGTTTTTTTTCTTTTATGAGCTCAAGGGGGAAAACGTTGTTTCTTTTTTTTTATTGTGAAAATACTGTACAGAGGGGTTACAATTACATGGGCAAGACAATGAGTACATTTCTTATCAAGCATTATAGCCTCCTCCTTTATTTCCCCTTCCCATCCCCCCTGCCCCCCCACCTAATCCACCTCTCCCCCCGTCCACCCCTTTACCAAAGTTGTAAAGTTCGTTTTTCGACATAACAACTTGTACATGTCATTGTTGCAATGGATCCACCTGTATCCCTATTTAAATGATTTGTTTTTTTCCCTTCCCCTCCACAAATTATACCAACCTCAAATACAGCAAAAGCAGGGGTTATATTGTGGAGAAGGGACATACAAAGCAACAAAGAAATCATCTTATAAATATGTTAGAAACAAGCTCATGAAAGAAAAAAACATTTGAATACATGTCTTAGGGTTCATTTCCCTAACATCACCTTATCTGACCTTTTCTGCTTGACTCAAACATATACTAGTTATTGCAAATAAGGGAAACCATGGGACCTATGCTTCTTTGGGCCTGGCTTACTTAACTAAATATAATTTTTCCAAGTCTTTCCATTTCCTAACAAATGGGGCAATGTCATTCTTTCTGATGGAGATATAGAATTCCATTGTATATATACCACATTTTCTTGATCCATTCATCTACTGAGGGGCATCTGGGTTGGTTCCATATCTTAGCTATGGTAAATAATGCTGCAATAAACATAGTTGTACTGGTAGCTTTAGTATGGTCTTGTTTGAGAACATTTGGGTAAATGCCCAAAAGTAGGATTGCTGGGTCATAGGGGAGCTCTATGTGGAGTCTTTTGAGGAACCTCCATACTGTTTTCCAAAGTGGTTGAACAAGTTTACACTCCCACCAACAATGCAGTAGGGTTCCCTTCTGTCCACATCCCCTCCAGCATCTGTTGTTATTGGAGTTCTTGAGTATAGCCATTCTAACTGGGGTGAGGTGGTATCTCAATGCTGTTTTGATTATGTGGGTGTTCAGAGAAGAATCAGGTAGTACTTTTGCTCTGGGGGAACTTACACATATGCTTCGTCTTTCTCGTTTGCTTATTGCTAAATTGTAAAGAATAAGTTACTATCTTCCCTGGAATCATATATAATATACAGATAGACATATTTACATATACATGCACTCACCATACACTTTATCTAAGTATTATAGAAAGTTAGTACATAGCTGTAACTGCTTCAGAAAATAGATGGATTTTTTTGTGGGGAGCTGGGGCGAACGCCATTACAAGGCTCCGCCCACTCCCTTGCAGCGTTGAGGTAAACAACTCCATATTAGGCAGTGCTTGGCGGGATGGTGGGTCCTGGGCTTTGCGCATGCGCGAGCCACGTAGAGTCCCCAGCCAATCCCGTGGCACTTGGTGACGGTGAAAGGCAGACGACCAATGATAGGACGACACGTGTTCCTGTTCCCTATATAAGCGGCCATGTTTTCTGTGCACGCTCTCTCGCGCTCAAGCTCTCCTACAAATAAGAAGGCTCTCCAATAAAGTGTGATCTGAGAAGACTCCTGGTGTGGTGGTCGTTCTTCCTCGCTGGCCGAGAAGGCGTTCGCCACATTTTTTTAAAGATTTTGTATTTTTAGATAAAATTTAGTAAGGATTTTTTTCATTACAAAATTACACATTTTAATATGGAAAATCAGAACGAGGGGAAAGTTGAACAAAAGCAGAACAGAGATTACCGAACAGGTCCATGGTTCTCAGATTTGTAATATTTTCACTGTTTCAGCCTGTTTTTCCCTACGTACCACTTCTACTTATTTGTTAAGAGTGTGATGTCTGAGTGGTAGAGCGTGAGCCTTGAGCAAAAAAGGAGCCAGGCCCCAAGTTCTGAGAGGACTTAGCCAAAGTACAGCCGTTCTGGACTTGGACTCCACTGTGAAGGCCTTTACTGAAAGTACCCATTGTGAAGACTTACGGAACTCAGGTTTCCGGAAAAACTGTGAAATGTCCCAATAATGGTCTGCCTGTAACTCCCCTAGAACAGCCATCAGCGGATGACAGGAAAGCACCTGAAGCTCCAGATGTTTCTTAAGATAGCATAGTTAACATAGTTTGCTGCTTAACCACTTAGCCTGCACACGCTAGCCAATAAGATTGTTACAAGACTTACTTACTAAATGCTAACCAATCATGTAACTGCCAAGCTAGGAACCCCCTTACCTCAACCCTATGCCCTATAGAAACCCTGCTAAAAGAAAGGCTGGGCTCTCAACTCTGACCTGCTGCGTCGGGGGCGGTTGTGAGTCCAGGCTCGAGCTTGTAATAAATGATTCTCGTGTGCTTAAAAAAAAAGACGTGTGATGTCTGAAATGATTCTTAGACTTTGGGAAAAGAGGCCATGTAATGAGATTTCACCTCAAATAAATGGTTATGATGGTTATTCAACAGTATCTATTGATTTTCTGTGATCTTTTGGGCAGTGTGCTAAGAGCTGTAACCAAAAGCCAACGGTCACAGAGGCAGTGACAAGCCATGCAGGTTGCCGTGGAAACAGGAGGGCCATCGCGGGGACAGCCACACACGGACCACGCTGCCTTTGCCGCCTTCTATGAGAACTCACAGCCATTCAAGTCACCCGCTTCCCCCACAGTCAAAAGCTGCTGCTTGACAGCTCACATGGGAGGGCCTTGAGCCCTGACAGTCTACATAACAGCGCCTCTTCAACCGCACAGGTTTAGGGCTAGCTTTTGGATTCTCCCTCCCCCTACCAACATTGACTTCTTGAAACCGCTCTTCCTTGGGCAGCCTGGGGTGCCCCCTACAACTTGTCCCCCACCACACCTACCACCATGGCAGCCCCCGAACAGGAAAGCAGGGGTGGGGGGGCCATAGCTGTCAACCCAGCAGGCTGAGCAGACCCTGGCCCCAGGGCAGCGGGGGCCGGCCCCTGCAGTGAACGCCGCACCCCTTGTCCTTTGTCTTAGAAAAAAAGGTAAAGTTGTTGCTTCTGCTTTCCCACCAATAGCCAGTCCCAGCCAGCAGGGGAAGCAGTCCTGCTGGAGACATGGGGCACAAGGGCTTCTGCTAAATGAGGTCAGGGTCAGACAGAAAGGAGTGGCTCACTCCAGGGAAGATGTCCCCCTCCCCACCTGCCTCCCAGGAGCACCGCACAGAAGGCCAGTCTGCCTCACGAGGCGCTCGGTCCAGCGAGGGTGAACAGTTGCTTTTGCTGAGAAGTTCTGACTCCTAACTTGGGCCTGCCAATGAACTAAAAGCAGAATAAAAGACAGGAATCTCAGCGTCCTCTGCTTTGTATCTGTGTCCTTTGCCTTGAGCACGGCTCTCCTACAGTTACTTTGTAGCCATTTGGGCAGCCAGGAAGGAATGGACAGGGGACTTGCCCGACTCTTGTTGTAAGGAAGCCCCACGGGACAGTCCCGAGACCATCTCTGACACTTCTGAACGTACCTGTGACTGGTGCTGTGTTTAACCAAGCACATGTTTCTCCCTCTTGCTCCAGTGTTGCTTACACCTATAACAACTTACGTCTGTCTGCTGAGGATGGACTGAATTACCTACTTCACCTCTCCACACAGCTGCTCAGGCCCTGTAATAAGCCTACTCTTCTCTGCCCTTGATTTGGCATGAAGGGGCAAGTAACTGGACCCGAGTGTGAAACTCCTGGAGTTTGGGCCTAAGACCTAAAATTCCAATTTCAGGTGGACTAAGAATGATCGACCTTAAACCAACCCCGAACAAGTATTGATTATGAATCACATCTTAGTCACATATTCCTACCAGTATCTCTTGCAACCCGATAGCTATCATTAAGAGACAGAGGCTGGTCAGTATTGAGATAATTTCAGAAGAGGCTCAGATGAAGTATCAGGCAGTCCTGGTTAGAGTTTCACAGTGAAGCCAGAGACCGGTATAGGGCCAGCAATCCTTAATTGTTTAGTGGAAAATGTTGCAACAGTAAAATTTCCATACTTCTCACAGTACAAATCCTAATAGATCAAGGTTATTCACACAGTAACTGGCAATTCCATGAACTTTCGAACCATTCAGGTGATCACATGTCTCTGCTGGGTGTTTTAAATGCCTTTGAAGCTGGGAAGTTCCTTTAATTCTGGTTAAATATTACAAAACACATGCCTGATTTGAATGGGAAAATGACAAACTGTGAGCAAAGGGGGACAGAAGACACTTGGACTCAAAGCCATCACACATGCGTTAGAGTCTTTCCTAATAGTTTGAGTTTGAGTAAACACTGTTGCTCTGAATTTCAGTATCATTCAATATTGGCCTTATAATGATGTCACATAAATATATTTTATATGGTAGAGTATCATAAAGCTAATTCAGAGCCAGTGTTGAATCAGATACAGGAAGAATAACATGTATGTATATTTATATGTGCATACATATGTGTATATATAGTTTTTATCTCACTCATTAACCTGTGCTTCATGCAGAACTTATGACCTTGGTTAGCTATAACTTACTGTAATACTAGCTTAACAACTACAAAGCAAAAGCCCTAGTGAGCATAAGGTGGCTCAAAGGAAGCAGTGTTTTGTCAACTACAAAGCTATGTGAGACTGTAAGGTGGCTCATTATTTGCATAAAATATTATTTGCATAAAATGTTATTTCTACAGGGAGGCCAGGGGCTCATACCTGTAATCCTAGCTCCTTAGGAGGCCAAGATCTGAGAATTGTCATTTGAAGCCAGCCTGGGCACTAAAGTCTGTGAGTGTCTTATCTCCAATCAACCACCAAAAGGCTGAAAGTGGACCTGTGGCTCAAGGGGTAGAGTGTCAGTCTTGAGGGAGAAAGTTAAGAGATAGTGCCCAGCCCAGCCCTGAATTGCCCTGACAGCACAGTTCATGAAACTCAAGAAATCAGAAGAGAAAAGGAAGCAGTCAAGGAAATTGGTAAAGCAAATGGGAGAGAAAGGCAGGAGATTCCAAATTCTTACTCTGTATCACTTCAATACTACAAATATGGATTCTACTTATATTGATCTTTCTTAGTACTTTTCAAATCAGGAAAATAAGTTTACATAATTCCTGGTATCTCCTTCAGTGTTTACCTGGGAATTCCATGGATGTACATTAAGTATCCCCTGAAACTAAAGCCTCCCTGTGCTAATTACATTATTCCTGACAATAATAATGCCCCTATTGCTTCTATACTGCATTAAGCTTCCAGAGACATTTATTAGCTTCTTTTAGGATTAGGATTCAATAGTGAAACCATTAAAATATCATTTCAGTGGAGTGTGGTGGCTCATACCTATATTCCTAGCTATTTGGGAAGTAGAAATTGGGAAAATCACAGCCAACCTGGACAAAAATTGGAAAAATTCTATCTCAACCAATTAAAAGTCTGGGTGCAGACCTTTAATTCTTCCCATGTAACTATCATCTTAGCTACATGGGAAGAATAAATAGGAAGATAACAGTCCAGGATAACCTAGACATAAATATGAGAACTGCTTTAAAAAGGAAAGTGAAAAAGCTTAGAAGCATGGCTTACATGATACAGCATCTGCCAATCAAGCATAAGGTCTGGTGTTCAGATCTTATTGCTGGAAAAGAAAAGAAAAAAGAAAGGAGAGAAAGAAAAGAAGGAAGGAAGGAAGGAAGGAAGGAAGGAAGGAAGGGAGGGAGGGAGGGAGGGAGGGAGAAAGGGAGGGAGGGAGGGAGGGATGGAGGGAGAGAAAGAAAGAAAGGGATTCAAATAGAGCCCTCTCTCCTCTGTGTTGGGTAAATCTTTGTGTATCAATGCATAGAATGGCCCTCAAAGCAGTTTTTGTATCCTCTGTTCTTGGCAGAATCCTACAATCCCACAAAAGCTGTTACCTAGAGACAGATGATTTCCAATATCCTATTTATTGCCACTAATTCAATAAGTCACTGAATTCCAATATGTGGCTAAAAGAACACTAACAACGTACCAACTTGAACCTGAGCTCTGCCTGTTAATACACTCTGCAACTTCAAATCATTGCCTAATGTTTTTTAAAGTCATTATCTTTCCTTACCAAGGTGGTATCCTTACCACACCTCAGACACCTAACGAAATAATGAAATGTGAAATCTCTTTTATAAACTAAGGTATTTCATAAAGGTCAGGTGTATCACTTGCTTATGACCTTCAGAATGCTACCTAAAAATGGCACATACACCCACAGCCACTGAGACAATTAAAAAAAAACCTAGGAGTTAAATGATAAAGATCACTCTCAAGAGGAGGAAAATACATTCCTCCCTCTTCTCCTAGAACCATGGAGGTTAAGGCATAGAGGTAATAAATTCAAAGCCATAAGTTCCAGGCCAGCTTGGGATACATAGCATGACCCTGTTTCAAAAAGAAGGAAAAGAGAGGAGGATTGAGAGGAGGAGGAAAAGAAGAAGGAAGAGCCAAGAAGAGGAAGATAATATCTCCACAATTCAGCCCCACATTCTGCAGTCATTGAGCCCCAATGTTCTTTAATATCTATTTACTTTTCCTTCCTGGGATGGAGATCCCCCCCCCCCCACACACACACACAAGTCAGCCCAGCTGGAATGGTCATTCAATCAGCAGAGCTATCAGAGCAAATAAACTTCACGTTATGAGTCCAATTGCCTGAAGCTCCCACAGTATGAAAAAAGTGTTGTAAATGCCTCTCTCCCTAGTCACTGAAAAAGAAACATCAGAATAGTCAGCTTCCAATTAAGGTTGGTAAAACCATTATTATTATTACCAAAGTGGATAGAGATCTAAAACCCATCAGTGTGGTGTCTATTAAGTATAGATTAAAGCCAGGCGCCAGTGGCTCATGCCTGTAATCCTAGCTACTCTGGAGGCTGAGATCTGAGGATTGAGGTTCAAAGCCAGCCTGGGCAGGAAAGTCCGTGAAACTCTTATCTCCAATAAACCACCAGAAAACCAGAAGTGGCGCTGTGGCTCAAGTGGTAAAGGGCTCACCTTGAGCTGAAGAGCTGAGGTACAGCACCCAGGCCCAGAGTTCAAGCCCCACAACCAACAACAACAACAACACAAAAATGTGTAGATTAAATCTAACAGGACACCATGCTATATATGTGATGGTACTCCAAATAATTCTAACCGCCTTTGTGGCACCATGCTACAGACCTGAAGAGAGCATGAAGAAGGAGAATGTGCTATGTCAATGCAGTTATTCTGAGCAAAGAAAACATTCATCACAGGAAACAGCTAACTCTTCTTTTGGTCAGGTTTGTGAAGGGATGATCAATTTTGTTCATTTTTTTCAAAGAACCATTTTTTTATTGTTGGAGTGATATACAGAGAGGTTACAGTTACATAAATAAGGTACTTTTCTTGATGAACATTGTTACTCCCTCCCTTGTTTTCTCCCACATTCCACCTCCTCCCCCCTTCCCCCCGTAAAGTTCATTTCCAACATAGCGCCTTGTGAATATCACTGTTGCTTTGGTTCACCCTTTGTCCTTTGTCTTACCATTTCTGTGATTCCCTTTCCCTTCCCCAAATCAAATAACTATATATGTTCAAGACATAGGGTACCAGGGCTGGGAAGGTGGCTCAGTGGTAGAGCACTTGCCTTGCATGCTTGAGGCCCTGGGTTCGATTCCTCAGCACTACACAAGAAAAAAGCCGGAAGTGGCACTGTGGCTCAAGTGGTAGAGGGCTAGCCTTGAGCTGAAGAGCTGAGGGACAGAGCCCAGGCCCAGAGTTCAGGCCCCACGACCAGACCCCCCCCCCAAAAAAAAGACATAGGGTACCAAAATCAAAAACAGTCACAAAAGGGGATAAACCAAAGGGAAAGAAAAAAATGAAAAAAAAAGGAGAAAAGAAATAACTTCACACAGTACAACCCCCCCCAAAAAACCCACACTCTTGTTTCCATATCTTGGATTCATTTCGATGAGCATCATTTTATGCTGTCATATATGCTGTCATAGCTATTGAGCTATTGCTTAAGCGATTGCTTAGCTCTGATAAGACTATCCTAGACATATACTAATTATTACAAATGAGACATATACTAATTATTACATGTATTAATTATTACTTTTCTTTGGGCCTGGCTTACTTCACTTATGTGATTTTTTTCCCAAGACTTTCCATTTTCTTCCAAATGGGGTGATGTCATTCTTTCTGATGGAAGCGTAGAATTCCATTGTGTATATATACCACATTTTCTTGATCCATTCATCTACTGAGGGGCATCTGTGTTGGTACCATATCTTAGCTATGGTAAATAATGCTGCAATAAACATAGTTGTGCTGGTAGCTTTAGTGTAGCCTTGTTTGTTATTGCTTGGGTAAATGCCTAGGGGTGGGGTTGCTGGATCACAGGGGAGCTCTATGTTTAGTGTTTTGAGGAAATACCATACTGCTTTCCAGAGTGAAGAACCAACTTTGTATAGTTACTTTTTTTAGTCTCTAAATTCATTAACTTCTGATCTAATTTTTATTACTTTTCTGTCTACTGGTTTGGGGCTTGGCTTGTTCTTATTTTTCTAGGAGCTTGAAGTAAATCAATATAGTATTAATTTGAAATTTCTCCAATTTGATGATGTAAGCACTCATAGCTATAAACCTGCTTCTTTAGCGATGTCCCAAAGTTCTGATATGTTGTGTGTCTGGTTATATTGCATCCTAGAAGCTTTAGCATTTCTGTTCTTATTTCTTCGAGGACCCACTGATCATTCAGCAATGTGTTTAGGTTCCCTGAGTTTAAATATTTTCTGAAATGGCTTTTGCTGTTGAGCTCTAATTTTATTCTATTGCGGTCTCACAGGATATAGGGAATCATTTTGATGTTCTTGAATTTGTTCAGGTTTACTCTGTGACCTAAGATACAGTATATTTAGGAGAATGTTCCATGGGTTGTGATGTTGCTGGTAGAATATTCTATCAGTGTAAGGTCTAGCTGATCAATGCAGTTAGGTAACTCGTAATTTTCATTGCTGATATTTTGTTTGGATGATGTATCCATTGGTGACAATGTGTTGAATTCACCGATGATTGTGTCTGGATTTATGTGTGCCTTGTGGTCTATTGTTGTTAGTTTGATGAAGTTGGAAGGGCCAGCATTCCACGCACTAATATTCACAATTGTTGTTTCTTCCTGATGGAGAGCTCCCTTTAACAAAATGACATGTTCTTCTTTGTCTCTTCTGCCTAATTTCGATTTGAAATCAGTTTTATCTGATATCAGTATTGCTACACTGGCATGTTTGTGAAGGACGTTTGCTTGGAAGACTTTGTCTCAGTCTTTCACCTTGAGTAAATCCTTGTTTTTGGCAGTGAGACGTGTCTCTTGTACACAGAAGATGGTTGGGTCTTCCATTTTGATCCAACTAGTCACTCTATGTCTTTTGATCTGAGACTTGAGCCTGTTGTGTTAGAACTGAGAAGTATGTGAAAGTTCCTATCATGTCATCTCCCATTTGGGGCTTGTTTTCTTCTGTTCTTCCTGTGTTTATCTGCTTATCTGGTATAGTCTGTTTTCTCTGTCTCTTAGTGTTTCAGGGGATATTTTCTTGTCTTTGTGTGTGTGTGTGTGTGTGTGTGTGTGTGTGTGTGTGTGTGTGTGTGTGTGTGTGTGTGTGTGTGCTCTATTACCTCTAACAGGGTTTTAAATTGTAGTTCTGTTACTCACTGGCTGATATCACTGGACAAACCATATTCTCTCTCAAGGGTTTGTTTCCCATCAAAAAATCTATGGGGATTCATTGCCACCCACTCCAGGGACTGCTGTACTCTAAAATAGAACAAAGTGGTAAGACAGCATTCTACACACAAGACCTTTCTGAAGCAGTAAGGGGTTCTCTGATACAGAAAAGCAAAACTGGCATGTATACCACTAGCAAAGGTAAAGAGAGTCTGTGCCTCTTCAAGAATCCTGAAGAGTGGCGTGGAAAGGGGCTGCTTTGTCATTAAGGTCTGCAACCATTCTAAGGGAAACTGCCTTTTCCCTCAACTTTTCATTCCCTGCTTCTCTGGGGCCTAGACCCTAGATTTGGGAAATGCCTCTTCCTTTAAGTTCAGTGAAGATGCTATTGTATTCATAATAATAAAGAAAACAGCTGCTTTTCTTATAGATTTTTTCTGTTTCTAGTACATAAGGAGCCAGGGTTGCTGAGGAAATGTTACCCATTACCAAGAACAAATTAAATCTCTAGAAAATGAGAGTAAAATGAGAGAAAACCATTTGCAATTCTTTTTTCTTTTTTCTCTTATTCTTAATAATGGGAAAGTAAGATAACTTAATCATAAAAATTGAGTACAGCTCGAGTGAGAAACCATGTCCCAAGAAAAGTAAAAAGCTGTGAAACGAAGGGAGGGGAAGGAAAAAAGAAAACTGCTTCTTTTTATATTTCCCTATTTTAGAGACTAAAATTCACTTGCATAGTTACCTCACATTCATGTAGCAGATTTGTCCTCCAACAGCTGTGAATAATGGAAATACCTAGAAGCCGGCCTTGTGTATCTGCCACTCACATGGAAGTGCGGCAGGTTCATCCTCCCTGTCTTCATTTTCAGTAGCTCCTGACACTGCTTTTCTCCACTGTAGTATTTAAAGTGAATCTTCACAAATCAAGGTTCCCTTTATAGTGAAATTACTCACCGTGCCTGCCTTCCAACCTCTTACCATTTCCCGCCCCAGGTGGCGGTTGCTCAGTGGGAAGAGGGAATCAGGGAGAAACTGTCATTCTGTGCCTCCAAGTCTCTTGTGCACCAGGGAAATAGGAGTACCTATCCGTAGATGCGCGCCTTCTGTTACATTCTCCTACGCGGTGCCACAACTCCCTTCCCTCCCACTCTTCACCATGCAATGAGCAGACCAGAATCTGTGTTTCCCATGACCTATTATAATCTTGAGAGAAGGGACGCCAGCTCTCTCTTTCATCACTATCTCTCACACCTACTGCAATGGCCAACATATAGTACAGTCATTAAAATAGGGTATTATTGATACCATTGCCTAGTTCAAAGGTGACAGATACAGCCAATTCCCATTATGCGTGGAAGTTCTGTTCTATGACGTTACATTAAGCAGTGAGTTAGTAAAGAATGGCCTGTTGCTCCAAGAAGAAACAATGTTAGGTTCCTACAAAACTCTGGTCACAATATTTTTGTCAACTGATCAATAGGTAACTTTGTTTTATGTGTATTTCTGTCTTAAAGACACCTTATTTGGTATGCACTTTTGATTCATGAACATTAAGTTTATGGCTGCTCTGTACTTCTCAAATGATGTCCCTCACCTTATAACTTTATTTTTTTTGGGGGGGTCCGGTTGTGAGGCCCAAACTCTGGGCCTGGGCGCTGTCTCTCAACTCTTCAGCTCAAGGCTAGTGCTCTACCACTTAAGCCACAGCACCACTTCCGGCTTTTTTCTTTTTGCTTATGTGGTGCTGAGGAATCAAACCCAGAGCCTCATGCATGCAAGGCAAGCGCTCTACCACTGAGCCACCTTCCCAGCCCCTCACCTTATAACTTTAAACCTGAACTCAAAGTTTGGTTTCTACATAAAAGGTTTCTCCTGTTACTAACCTTCCCCTTCCCTTACTTATTAAATGACTGCACTTCCATCAAGATCCACCCAAATCTTAAATTTTCTAAGGAATTTACTCAGATTCACAGAGAAAGAAAATGTCCTCTCAACATGTGTTTCATTACCATATTTTAAGTAAAGATATTGCAGCATTGATCTTTTCATGTAAGTGGTTGATTTTGTGCTTTTTAAAAGTGAATTTAATTGATTTTTTTTCCTCTTAGGGAAGAAAGTAGGTAATGTAAAGTGCAGAACTTCAAACCTGCACTTGTACTCAGTCAGTTTAATTCCTTCTCAACATAGCGAAGGTTTAAGAAGCCTAAGCCCCTAACAACATTTCCCTACCTCTACCCAGAACCCTCCTCATCCTCAAGAGGAGACAACTGCTGAAATTGTGTGGCGATCAAGGCCTTTTCTCTATACACATGGAATCAAATACTAAGTTCCAAGCCTTCAGCTGCACATAATCTTTTCACTTAGGAGGAGGACGCTCAGGATTCAATACCGACTCTTCAGAACTACCTTTCTCAACTTTCCATGTGATGCTCCCCACAGGATGAGCTCAGCCTCCTGAGTAGCGGTGACCCCCTCTCCCAGCCATGCTTGCTGTGTGTCAGAGCAGGACTTTTCCCAGCGAGCGGTTAGCTCACCAGGGAGCCCCAGCAAAATGTCCCTTGTCTAATCCACACTGTTTTGATTGACCTTTTGGTGGTATTTGACATAGGTGTTTTCTTGACATAATTTCCCCCACTTGACAAGGTGATGGAGAGGTAGAGTGAGAGGAGGAAATGGTGCCAGAAAGCAGGAGCAACATTAATTGGTGTCTCAGTAGGATTGCGTACACCATACAGAGCCCCTGGCTTAGTGAAAGCTCATCTCCAGAGCATTCTCTTACTGCATACTGGTGAGGGAAGATAGACAACATCTCTATGGAGCATAATAGTCCTTAGGAATTCAGGATTTCTACGGTCCATTTGCGTGGCAGCCTCTGCTTCCAATGGAATGCTCATTCATCAGTGCTCACAAACAGAGAAAACCTTCATTTTAAGTGATTGAGTTCCAAAGAACCACATTCCCAAAGCTCTTGAAATTCAGGAACTAAAGGAACCTTGGTTGCAATGTGGTCTAATTTTAAAACTAAATCTTCATAAATGTAGAAACTGAGTTTCATAAAAACAAGTTATGAGGTACCTAAAGGCACGAAACCAAGGTTATGAAGAGCTCAGACAGACCAGCATTCCCGCCTGCATTTCTCTGCACTATCATTCAACGAGGTCTTGAACTGGATGGTCAGTGATGGTCAGCACTCTTTCCTGGTGCTCTACCCCCATTTCTGTGTGGCTTTTCCTGAGTCTCGAGATCTGGAATTCTACATTTCCCAGAACTCCAAAAGCAAGGTTCTGGGCTAGATGACAAGATCTGAAAGAAGCAACTACTAAGGTTCCAAAGGCAGCAATGGGAAGTTGTATGTGTTTCAGCAGAGAGGTGAACGTAACACTGTCCTGACGCTTCCAGGTGTCTGTGAATCACACCAGTTAGCCTAGTAGTAGCTACGAATATCAGCAATAATCTCCTGGAGCATCTTACATTTCCTGATTTCTAGAAAGTGAGTAATAGTTTTTTCTAATCTTTCCATCAGCCCAGACTATACTGTCTTATATTAAATCTCTTCTTGCTTGAAATAACCATCGGATTTCTGATCTTTTATTATATCTACCTGATGTCACATCTTTCTCAGAGCTCTCTCTGAATTACCAACAACACCGTGGTGTTCAAAGGCCATGAACATAATGCAGAATAGCTCCTAGGCGATGATGAATCAGCACCAACAGCTCCTTTAGAAAAAATTTCCTGCTTCTCAAAAAAGAAGCCAGGGCTTCTATGACAAGATCCAAATCATACTACTCAAAAACATGGCTCTCTCATAACTCTATCAGTGAACTGTCTTTTTTTTTTTCTTTTTTGGTCAGTTGTGGGGCCTGAACTCATGGCCTGGGCTCTGTCCCTGAGTATCTTTGTGCTCAAGGCTAGAGCTTTACCACTTGAGCCACAGCACCACTTCCAGTTTTTGAGTGGTTAATTGGAGTTAGGAGTCACAAGGGAACTTTTCTGCCTGGGCTGGCTTCGAACCGCAATCCTCAGATCTCAGCCTCCTGAGTAGCTGGGATTAAGATGTGAGCCACCTGTGCCCAGCTGAGTTGTCTTTTTAAGCAGACTTAGCAACATACAAGGGCGAGCTGCAGGTGAGGAGCTGTGAAGTGTTCAGTGTGTCATGGATCCCTTTGGATCCGTGGGAATCCTACTGACCTGAGAATAATATTTTTAAATGTATAAGAACTAAAACTTACTACAAAGGGAAGTAATTATATTTGAATGTACTAAAATATTCATAATCAAAATTTTGATATGAGTATGTATGCATCATGCATTATTTTTTATCAATTCAATAAACACAATATTGGTGTATGTCTACAACTCCCATAGTTTCAAAGTGGGGATGAGTAGGCATAAAATTTTAATGCCACTCCTCAACAATTGCAATAAGATAGGGTTTCTAATAGTGACAAAGCAGTATCAGACTGTTTGTTTGTCACTTATAAGGAAAGGAAAAGCTAAGTTTCAATTCCAGGTTAACAAAACTAACGTTGTAATTCTTTTCCATCTGAATTTGTGCATCTGACATGAAGAATTCCTCATACAGATGTGGAGAGCATCCTTTCTTACATTCTACCGTACTTGAAAAACATCTGAACATGAATAGGCTCTAAATCACAGATGCCAAAACAAGGGTATGTGGTAATTCACAAAATACAATGTATGCGCCCAATGCATTTGTGGGTGGAGGTCAGAGTAAAGGTGCTTTCTACAATTTCCTGAATGTGGGAAAGGTCAGAGTATTGAACCAACGGCTGTTTTTCAGTGCCAGTACTGAGGTAAGTTAGACATGAGAGGCACAGACCTCTTTATTGAAAGGTTAGAGAAGAGCCTAATCAAGAGTCTAACCTAAGGAAGAAGTGAAGAAATGAACTCCCATCCCTCTCGTCTGGTCTATTCACTGCTCTGCTCTTCAAAAATTGTAAGCTGGAGGAAAATATCATAAAATTATTTCTTATTCACCTTCTTTGAAAAGGATTTGCACACTGGGTGCACACATTACTCCCGACCTCCCCTCGACTCAACCGTGACGAAGTATGGACACTGTGAACCTTCAGAAGTAAAGAGAGAAAATTCAGTTTCACTCATAGGCTCTAAATAATAAGCTAGAAATCTCAGTTCCTTTGAACAACAGAAAATTGCTTGAATATTTAAGCACGCATTTGTTCTTGGGAAACAAAATGTTCCACTCTAGTGGTTGCCACAGCAACTGCCTGAGCTAAAAATACAGAAGATGCCATAAGAAGAAAAGGTAGCAAAGAGAAGAGAAAGTAGGAGATCTCCCAAAGGAAGCTCACTGGCAGAGATCAAGGGAGGAAATGCATCCTGTGCGAGCCCTTGCCCACGGGGCGGTGTGCTCAGTAGAAACCTACGTCCTCCCCCCATCCAAAGCACTTACTCTCTTTGCTCTTGCTCCCTACAACTCCCCTCCATTCACCACACAGTCACATCTACAGAGGGCCACCTGCCCTTTTCAGGACGGTCCTGGTCAACAGCTCAGAGGGGTGGCATGCCTGCCGTGCCATCACCAAAGAGAAGCTGCTGTCGCCAGTGTGGCCTGGCTTTTAGAGCGTCTCCACTCAAAAGGAAGAGCCAGTGTGTCCCCTCCTGCTCCAGTCCCCCCAGCCTCACCTGTGGCCTCTAGAGTCCTTGAACTTTTGTGAATGCTGTCCCTTCAGCTAGATGCATGGGCCGTCCATCTTCAATCCTCTTAATTCCTCATCTGTCTTGCATTAAGGAGCACCTGTGCTTGCAGCTGCCTGCAGCTGCTCTTGCTTTCCAGTCTCTCCTTTCTCTGAAGAGCTCTATTTACACGGAGAGGTGGCTCCATGGATTTTTGTATGTGTATTTATCTAGTCTAGATGTCTGGCTCCTAGGAACAAGGACTTTGCAATAAGCTTCTGCTCTGTTTTTCATGGTGCACAGCACGGTGCTCAAAAATTACTTGTTGGCAAATATTCCCCCACCCCATGGAAGCCGGAAGGGCAAGGCTTAATTATGGGGCAGCACTGGAAAGCAGGGGGAGGATGTATCTATAGTGGTAATTTTTTTAATAACTACAATTCCAGAGACAAGTCTAAGTGGCTTCCTCTATAGAAGAGCTCTACGTCAATCACAACATCCCTCCGGCCCCTGCAAACTCACTGCTGTGTGCAGTGCTTTTGTCTAAGGTGTATCCAAATGGAGAAAGTATAGTAATAGTATAGTATAATAATAATATATAATAGTACATAGTATAGCCAAACACACTGGGAGACTTTTGAGTGTTATTTTACACTGTAGTAGAAAGACTAATGATTTGGAACTAGAAGAATAAGGCTCAGTCCCACCTTGTCTTCCTATGGACAACAGTAATCGACATTGGACAGATGCCTGCATCTATTTTTCTCCACCTGGGCAAAAGTATTCTATCACTATCTTCTTCATGAGGCTACTCTGAAGATAAACTCAGATGACTTTGAAAAGTGCTTTGAAAAGTGTTGCATTCATTGGAGATAGCACCATGAATTGATTCTTTCCGACAAAGGAAACCTAAAATGCATTCTTCCTAGTCATCCAAACCTATTTTCATTCCTCCTTCAAGATCAGCCTAAATTTCTAAATTCTGCATACTACTGTTACATTAACAAGACTCTTTGGCATGATTGATTTTGTCATAGGCTTTGTTCCAAGCAACAGTGGGTGCTTTCTTTGCAACTTAACCTTTACCCCTGCGCTCTGATGTGGAAGTGCGGCTCAAGTGGTAGAGCACCAGCCTGGAGCAACAAACCTTTGTCCTGCCACTCACAGCATAATACCTAATGTCATCAAGTTTTCTATGTGCTTCGTGGCTCCGGGTATCTCAAGCCTTTTGTACTCATACCAGTGAGGTAGCAGCTCCCATCTGGACTATCGACCTCATCTTCTGAATTGAGGAGAGTAATGGAATGGAAAGGAGGGAGTGCCCCCGAAGACCAAAGATGAGCACCCACCCACCTCCATCCCTTTCCCCAAATTGGCTCTGGAAGCCAAGGCACGTGTTCCCAGACTGCAGGATGAAGCTGCCTCCCAAAAGCTGCTCAGGAACTAAGTGTCCCCCTCCCTGTTAGGTTATCAGGACGCGTTCCATGCATACCTTGTCCACGAGCTGCAGGCCTGAGAAATTCCTCCCCACGCCGAGGAGCCGCTGGGGAAGGAAACGCTGCCCCTTGGTATTCAGCAGACTTTTGAGGCCACTTGACACTCGTGCTACCTCTACTGGAAAATTCTTTAACTCTGGCGAGCCACCATGGACTTGTGTGAAAAGTCTTCTTTCCTTGTATTCGTTTAGCACATTTGGCTCTTTCTTGCACCTATAGGATGTGCATAATTATAGTCATTCAGCAAGCCGAAGGAATCCACTTAAAGTAGCCTACCCAAATGGCCTACAGTATCCAAGAGTCTAATTCATACCTAGATCTGGAGGAGAATTTGAATTACCTTTCCTTATTTTAAGCTATCTAAATCAGTCCAGTCTCATAATGTCTCAGGATATATTGGTTAACTCAGAAATAAGCTAGCTAAATCCAGACATGAGAAAACGTTTATTTTCCTGTCTATTCTTTTAATTATTTGATAAGCATTTACTAAGTAAGGGTTATCACGTTCCACAACTATTGCTCTACCGGTGATAACATATTCTTAGTGTTGAAATCTAGAACATGGTGAGTTGTGAGCGCGGCTTTCAGGTATCTGCAGGTGGGTGAGTTCATGTGCACTTTTGTGGCTGGGCCTCTGTGTCCTCAAGTCACATAGTGTGGGGTATAAAATTTAGCTTTGCTGTCTTCCAGCTGTGTGATTTTAAACAAAGTCTATAACCCCACTAAAGCTCCATTCTCTCTTCTATAAATGATGGGAATGATTATAGTACCCATCTCATTGGGTCATTGTAGGGAAAAGGATCTAACAAGGATCAAAGACTTGGCTTGGCGCTTGATACAGAGTAAAGACAATTAATATTAAGGAAAACCAGATATTCAGTGGAGTCTATTTTTTTCACGTTATCTAACTTATCCACAAATAGTTGTTTGTAGTATGACACGTAGTGACTTAAAATGCCAAGACATTAAAACATAGAAATCTCCAGTTCCATCTTTTGAGTGGCTTAGTATTTAGGGTAATCAGTGATGGTATCTGCAGTAGAAAGCAGAACCAGCTACAATGAGGCCCAATTGGGTTTGATGGGTTAGTCTAAAGCCATAGAAAATTTTCCTGGAAGAGTTGATTCCCAAGATGAATTTTGAAGCAGGTAGCACATTATTTGGATGAAGATGTATGTGTGAGTAGAGGTAAAGGGAGAACACTGCAGTCAGAGGATAGAACAAAGCAAAGCAGTGTGAACGCTTGAAGATGGGATTAAGACATACACCCCACCACTGGCCAAGGAGAAGATTAGATTCAGGAAAGGCCAGAAAACAAGGATGACATGGAAATGAAGTCTGATCATAGAGGCCTTATAGTATGGGATAAAGAGTCTGGTAATGTTTGAAAGGGATGAATGGTAATAATATGGAGATATTTGCATTTTAGATAGATTATCTGTCTGCAGAAGGGTCATTTCACAGGGACAAGTCTGCAGACTGAAAGCACAGTCTCAAAAATTGCTTCAGAACCAAACAGCGCAAACAAATACATACATATACAGAGTCACACACACACACACACACACACACACACACACACACACACACACACACACAGAGAGAGAGAGAGAGAGAGAGAAGAGCATATTTAGACTGCTGAAAATTAGAAACTAAGAGAAAATCTGAGTCAGAGAATAAATGTGTAATACTCTTAGAAAACCAATAGAACAACCCTTAGCTGTCATCTCAACAAGACAACAGACACTCTACTTAAGTAACTAAAAGGAAAATGACTGCTAAGCTAGAACTGTAGGTACAGTAAACACTTGTCCAACCAACGGGGATTCTCTATACATTTGGATTCTTCTGCTCTTGTCTCCGAATCTTTGAATACTTAGGGCCAGGACATGTGCTTGAAGTTATTTGGGATTAAGAGATGTGATATCAAATAATCAAAGTAACAGAAAGAAAAGAGAAATACAATAGGAATATAAGTGGACAAAAATTAGCAATATCAAACTACAACTATCATGCCATGTAGAGTTTAAAAATATAAGATCATAGCATCAAGAGCATAAAAGGCAGAAGGTTAAAGTTATAATTTAAAGACAAACCATGCTAAGATGACAAAATATTCTAAGATCTTTGAATTTTCAGCAAAGCAGTAAAGCTACTAATTTATAGTAGTCATGAGTGCATATTGTAATATATGGTGAGCAGCAAAATAATATTTTAAAATATATAATGATTAACATTAACAATGGAAAATAGAAATAATAAAAATATTTTGTTAATATAGAATAAAAGAGAAACATCAAAAGCAGAGAACAAATACTTAAAATAGAACATGCATATTAACATGAGAAATTTTATCCCAAATTATACTAAACAATGGCAATGATTTAAATAATATACCAAAGGAATAATGCATGAAATCGTTGACAAACTGAATTTTATTTGAAATAAAATTCTCTGCTCTGCCAAAGACAGTAATAACAGAAATAAAAGACAGGGTATAACCCGGGTTCTTGTGGCTCATACCTATAGTCCTCGCTTCCCAAGAGGCTAAGCTATAGAAGATGTTGATTCAAAGCTAGCTGGAGCAGAAAAGTCCACAAGATTCTACCTCCAAAAATAACCAGCAAAAAGCTTATCTGGAAGCATGGTTCAAGTTGTAGAGAACCAAATGTGCAAGCAAGCGAAGCAAGCAAGATGGAATTCAAGCCCCACAACTACCAAGAAAGGGCAGAAATTAGGAGAAACTATTTGTAAAAGGCACATCTGGTAAAAAATTGTCATCCAAAACACACACAGATCAGTAAGAACTCAACAATAAGAAAACAAATCACCTGATGGAAAAATGGGCCAAAAATCTTAAGACACCTCATTAAAGATGTACAGCGCTCAGTAATGAAGAGATGGTCAACACAATTTTCATTAGAGAATTGCAGATTAAAGCAATGAGATGCCATTACAGACTTCTTTGAGTGGCCAAACTCAAGACATTGACAACACTAAATGCTGGTGATGAAATGAGAATTATAGTTTATTATTTTTTGGAATGCAAAAATGGTACAGCCACTTTGGGACGACAGTTTGACAATTTCTTACAAAATTAAGCATGTTCTTACCGTATGACCCAATAATATTATTCCTTAGCATTTCCCCAAGTAAATAAAATATTTATGATCTCTTCCATACAGAGTTTTAGACACGACATGAAACCCTGGGCATTGAGTGATAATGACAGGTCAGTGAGGGCTCACCTGTTGTAAAACCCAGCATGGGTTTTGGTAGGTAGCAGACAGAGTTTCTGCATGTGTGAATACTGCGATACAGGTGGAGTCTGTGTTTTCTACTCAATGTTACTGCAAACATATAACTGCTCTAAATTTATTAATGAAAGAAAGAAACTATCCTAATGTTTATAAAGTCCTCAAGAATTGAGTGACCACTGCCCAAACCGTTTACAACTTCAGTATAATTTTGATAGGGCATCTTAATTAGGGTATTACAAAAAGGGCAACGTACAGGTTAGCCATGAGTTTAGATACAAGATTCTAAATAAAGTGCTATTAAATGTTATGTAAGCATAATACTAGTACCTAAGCTTTGCTTCTAATATTAATGGATCACGGGATAAAATGTAATTATCACAACAGATGCAGAAATACTATTCAGCAAAATTCACTAGTTCAGAACTTCTTTGGTGTGATAAAATATCTATTAAACTATATATATATATACATATATATATATAATATTCAGTGGAAAAGTACTGAGTTTTCTAGGAAACTCCCATTAATCTTTCAAGATTATGTTGAATGCCTTCATTTGTACAATAAAATGAGAAAAATAAAAGAAAATGACATAAAAGAGAGAAATTGAATGTCAATTTTTCAGATAGCAGAAATGTGCAAAAATAAAAATGTTCCAAATTAAAAAATAGAGTTCAGACATTTATTAGATTAATATATAAATTTATGTTGAATTTCTTTATACCAGCAAAAAGGAGAAGCCTAAATTTATAAAATTACAACAAAACAGTAATTATCCCAGAGTAAGTGTATAATGTTAAGAACAGTGAAAGACTTATACAATGGGATATATGACAAATGCATATTAGAAAATGAAATATTGTGGAAAAATAAGTATCTTGGCACTTTGTGTGTATGAATGTATGCCTATAAACATAAAAACAACTTTATAATCTCTATAGAAAGCCAAAAAGATAGGAATAGCCAAAATAATTTTGAAGAACTAAGTTGGAAGACATCCCACCCCAAATTGAGACATAGTATAAAAGATACTCAGAATTTGGACAGTTAAATGTATGATAGTATTTTTCAAGTTTGAAAGTAGAGCTCAAGAGAGACAAGAAAGAGTTGTCTGGCTTTTGCAATGATTAAGGCCAGGGTTAGATGCAAAAACAAACATATTCAGGAGAAGGAATGAGTAACTACATCTCTGGAAATTAAAATATTAATTATTGTTAAATATTTATTAAAATGAGAAAGAGACAGACACAGACACAGAAAGAACGTAAAAGAAGAAAGGGTTGGATACATTAATAAAACACTGTAGCCAAAAAGGGGAGTTTCAGAGCTTAAAGCCTTGGAAGTGTGTCAAGAAGGACAGATCCCTGCTTATAGGTATTGTTTGTCTACTCTGTGAGTGGCTTGAACACTATCAGAAAATGCTGTGAAGAGGAGGTCTGTTATATAAAGTAACTGTGGAGAATCCAAGGCAGATAAAGAAAATAGGAATTGAGTGCAACTGCTAAAACATGATGAACTTGGTATTGAACCCAAGTTGCTTTGGCACCAAATCTTGTTCTACTTAAGATGCATCCAAAACTGGGATGCATACATTCATTACCTGACTTACGTTAACTGTAACCTCTTTGTACATCACCTTTACAGGGATTATTTTTAAAGGTGCATCCTGACTTGCCTCCAGGAAATTGAATGGATAGTGAGGGAACGTGCTTTGTGCAGCTGAATTCAATTCTGTTGACTTAATTATTTGCCCAATCCAAAAATCAAGGTGATGTTTTTATTATTTAGGAGAATGTGGGCAAATTAACTTTAAGTTTTGATTAGGAAACTAATATATGGTGGTAATCCCTGGACAAAATTCCTCCTAGAAGCTAATTGTTGCTAAGGTAAATAGGAATGCTCTTCAAGCAGTAAAATTGCATGCACTAGAATCTCACAAGTGTTTATCAGATTCTTATCTCTTTCCTAGAGCTATGACAAATTTGCTTACGTGGAGTTTAGGTCCAAAAACAATATGTTTGTTCTCAGGCAAGTGAGAAGGTTCTAAAAATGATCACACTCTCCATTGTAGAACCTGGCCAGAGGCATTCATGCATACCAGTCCCACAAAAAGACATGTGCACTTGCTCAAGGCATCTCCATATGGACAAATGACCTTTGCACTCCAATAAACAAACTGAAGCTAGTGTGACACCTGCCAAAATATGATGTGCTGTCCTCATTAAGAAATACTAGAAACAGTTGAAATTGGTGGGGGGGGGGGGGAAGGGGAGTATATACATAACCAAGTCTGCATTCTTATTTTCCTTACTGTCGTAGATAGATTTCCTATAACCAATGATTCAACTCAATTTTCAAGCTATACAAAGGCTACGTAAAGTGGCTTTTGCAAAAAATTTTTAGCCTGGAACACATTAGATAATTGATATATGTGGAACCAATAAAATAAAATTTACTTGAGGAACTGGAGGCATAAGTTGTAAAACATCAACTGTGAGTGAAAAAGCCAAAGGACAGTATGAGGCTGAGGTCAAGTCCCAGCACTGGCATATATGCATGCATGTGCATGCACACACGTGTGCGCATACACACACACACAGATTTGAAATTCATGTAACCTTACAGAGGTAGTATTCTAAATTCTTCTCTCGTTTCAACCACTGGGGCACACACAAGTACCAGCAAACACACTGCCCTTGGTTTATGTTGACAATCCCAATGGGGAAACGAGAGAGTAGCCTAACAAGTTTGCCTTGAACAGTTTTTAAGTAGTGAAATTGTTCACTATACCACTTTGACAGCATGCATTATAAAGAATAACTAAAACGTAGCAAAGTGAGGCTAGGGAGTGTAAAAGTAAAAAACCGTTAAGAAAAAAATTCCAGAGATTTTTTTCAGATAACTTTTGGCAAAAAGATGCTGCTTCTCATTGATGCTCCATTTTCTCATCTATAAAAGGCTAGAGACTGTACCACTGTGGCTCCTATGATCCCTTCCCACTTTGGTGTCTCAGACATCTATTGCTCTCTGGCATCACAACAATCTTGGTAATTAAAAACGTGTCCCCTAATGCTACTACACTGTTGGTGGGGTTGCAAACTTGTTCAGCCACTCTGGAAAGCAGTATGGAGGTTCCCCAAAAGACTACACATAGAGCTCCCCTATGACCCAGCAATCCCACTCCTGGGCATTTACCCAAATGATCACAAACAAGTCCATACTAAAGTTACCAGTACAATCATATTCACTGCAGCATTATTTACCATAGCTAAGATATGGAACCAACCGATGCCCCTCAGTAGATGAATGATCAAAAAAATGTGGTATATATACACAATGGAATTCTATGCCTCCATCAGAAAGAATGACATCGCCCCATTCATAAGGAAATAGAAAGACCTGAAAAAATTATATTAGGCGAAGTAAACCAGATCTAAAGAAAAGTAGGTTGCATGATTTCCCTCAATTTTAATAACTAGAATATGTCTATGATATTCTTAACAGGGGATCTCAATAGTCCAATTGTTAAGTGATAAGACTATATGTAATGAAGTGTATCAACATGAACCCCAAGAATTGGAAGCAAGAGGTTCTTATTATGTCCTTATGCAGTTATTTCTTTTTTTTCTGTTTCAGTTTTCTGTACTGTTTGTCTTATATATGTTTATCCTATCTCAGGGAGGAAAAGGGAATCACAGCAACAAAGCAGGACAAAGGATGATCCAGTGCAACAATGATACTCACTTGACACTATATTGGAAATGAACTTTACAACTGGGATGGGGGGAGGATTAGAGAGGGGTAAGCAGGAGAAAATAAGGGATGGGGTAACCATATTTAAAAAGGAATGTACTCATCACCTTACTTATGTAACTGCAACCCAACCCCCCTGTGCATCACCTTTACAATAAAGAGGTGTGTGTGTGTCCCTTGCTTAATTAGCCACAATGAAAATCTTGAGTTCTCCAAGAAGTGCCACATCCTTCCATTTGTTTTGGTGTATTGGATTTCCACTTAGTTATTCTCAATTAAATCCTGAGAACTGGAAATCTACAGGTGCCTTAAATATTGTCAGTCCTGTGCTTACTGGGATGAAGAGCTTGGGACCTGGGAATTGACTCAAGTTTACAAGAAATGGCTCAATCAGGACTCAAACCCATGTTTTCTGAATTATCTATTTTCTGAGTATCTAGTCTATGACACTACTTTTTGCTGTGTGTTTGAAACGGTATAGTTTTAGTTTCCTAAAACTATTGAACTTTAGTTTCCTAAAACATTGAACTTCCACAAGCTACTAGAGTCAGAATTAGCAGCATAGGAGCCAATACATGACTGAGTAGAAGTTCTTCAAAAAAAATTAATAAAACCTTGTTTAAGAAGTTAAGTGTCCTTCAGGGATTAGAATTTGGTCTCCTTTGCCAAGGACGATCTCAATGAAAACTAAGACTTATGTGCCAATATATTTTTGTTGAAGTTTTTGCATTGAAATTGGAGGAGGGCATTTAGAGAAAATGAGAACCTACCTCAGCTGACCCAAAACTTTTGCCCCAAGAATAAAACAAAGCCACAGTCAAACTCTATACTCTCCAGAAAAGTTCAGGAAAAGGTCAATAAAAAGGAGGCTTGGGTGAGGATAGACACTGGGAAATAAAAACGTTCGAATGAATCTCCTCTTCCTGACCAAAAGTTAACTGCCAAGTTGTCGTGAGAAAGGCTGTTTACACAGATATCTAAGCCCTCCTAATGCAAGAGCAAGAGTCAACTCATCAGATTTTTAAAAATTTAGTTCCCAACGGAGACTAGCTCAGTGAAGCTTCCAAACTATTGGCTCCTTAGATAGAATGTTTGGAATTTTTTCCTTCTCTGAATCAGGAAGGGACATATTGACTGAAAAGGGGTTCCATCTCTTTCCTAGGGAAGTAGAACCTGAAGTACCATGCCATGTTCCCAGGGTCCTGGAGATTAAAAGGTGGAATTCTACGCAGCCAAGGACAGCCATGGTGCAGACCGGACCTCTTAGATCTGCAAGATGTAGGCAGGAAATAGGCTAGCATTCCAAGGCTGATAACACACACCTGATCCCCAAAACTAAGAGTACACTTTGAATCTTAGTGGTGAATAAAAGGTTATAAGGCTCACTTGGTTTTGTTTTTTAAATTGATGTCATGAAATTACCTTCCGCACTTAATGTAGCATCCATTAGGAAGAGAAAGATGGACTGAATGGATGGAACTTTTCATTTAATATGGTATAAGACTGAAGAACACCCCAGAATAATTAGATACTTTTGTCTCTCCATTTTATAAGCTGTACAGGTTATATTTGTTATATAATAACGATAGCAATAGTTAATGCTGTGTGGTGTATGAAACGGTACTCGGGGCTTCAAATAAAGCCACAGAGAGTAAAGTTAACTCACTTATAAATATGTGTTGGGCACCAATTTTGTGCACATAATTGCACACTACAGGTAAAAGAAGGCATAAGACTCAACTCTGCTGTGGACAAGTTTACTGTCTAATTGACAGGGAAATATGCAAGGCGGTGAGGCCAGAACTCTGAGAGAGCGTCTCTCTTCAGACACATAGGTAAAATGAGAAGAGAGAGTCAACAAAGAAGAGTAGGTAAGACCCACCTAGCGAGTTTCTCCCCCCTAGCTTCATGAAGACCTACTGAGGAGAAGGGAAAGGCTTTGCAGCCCAGATCAAGGCCCTGGCATCGGTGTCTAGTGGTGCCCAGCGAGAGCAGCTTGTTTGTGCATCCTCTGGACGGGAGGAGTCAGTGTTCTCCCCGGGGGCTTAATCCCCTCCCAAAGGCCACCAGGAATGAAGTTTCAACATGAATTCAGGAGAGGTAAGAACATTCAGAGCCTAATAGCACACTTCAGGCAAGTAAACTAGAAAGAACTAACCTGTTCCTGAGTTTTGTACCATGCCCTCATTTAGTGATTATAAAGACAGGCATACTACATCGTAGAGAATTTAAACCTTTCTTTATAAGTCATGATGGCTAATTTTTATACTCATGACAATACTCACTAAAACAACCTCATTAAGCTCACTAAACGCAACCTCATTAAGTAGCTAGCACTAGACGACTCATTTTGTAGGGAAGAAAAGAGGCATGGGGAGATAGGAGGATGAGTTTATTGCTTTTCTTACAAAGCCGATCAATGGCATATTTAGGATTTCAATCCAATTGTCTAGTTCACAAACCTCTAACCAGTCATTGACAAATCTGAGATACCCTAGTCTATCTGACTACAAAAACTATTCTTTTTCTACACAGCACATTCGTGGCTGGTTATACAAACAACAACCTTAATCTTAGCAACTTCAAGTTAAAATAAGAAATAAGATTTTTAACAAAAAGAATCACCCCAGATGGAATGGACTAAGTAGAAAGTTCTCTTCTGAAAATGTGTTGAAGTGGAGATTCCATAATGAATTTGAAAGAGAACTATAGAAGGAGGCCAACAACTCTATTATGATTCAACTTGCATGAGACCTGCCCATCGAAGACTGAGTCCTATTTTGCCTTTTAGTTTTCCTGACAGTTTACAGCAGTCAACTTGGAATCTTTGTAGTTTCAAAATGGTGCCATAAAGCAATGTAAAATTCTTTCATACTTATAATAATTATTTCTATAACAAGTCTCAGAGCAGGGCAGAGCTGATTGGAAGGCAAGAGACCAATGTGTCGAACTTGAAATCTACTTCCGTTCATATTCTACTGAGTCTTACTGCCTGAATATGTTCGTGCTATTGCCCTCTACGCACTAGCCATTCCCTTTGATCTTTGTTCCCCTATTTGGAGCCTGATTTTGTTCATATATTAATAAGCTAATTTCAGGGGACAGTAAAGCCCTAAGAGATGGAGTCAAATATGGTAACTCCGTTCCCCTTGGGAAGTTACTAGTTAAGACGTGTATGTGACACTGTTTTGACAGAGAGGTTGAGGGAAGTTTATTCATGAGGCCCTTGGGAAGCTACTCTTATTCTAAGGCTGGTAATTTCATATTCTGCCTCTGGAAGTCGTTACAACAGCAATGAGAGGGCTATCTGGTGCCATCTGGGAGCCATTCTAAGAGTGCAAAAGGAATCACTACAGTTGACAGCAAGACCTTGCTGGCATGGCCATGCTACTGAATTAATCAACTCTAGGACTTTTCTGTTTCTGCTTCTCCTTGAGGGAAAATAATGAACTTGTTGTTTGTTTGTTGTTTGTATCATTTGTCTTTTTTACCTTAACTTGCACCTAAAAGCATACTAACTCATAAATTATATTACCACAAGCATTCACAGGGTTTAAGACATTACAGTTCTACATATCTCATCATAAGTGTGAATTTTCTCTGAAAAAAACTATGAAATAAAAATTTAATGAGAGTAAAAATAGTTTAAAAATTATTATTGTTATACATCATGGGAAAATAGATGTTAGAACCAGATAAGCCTAAGCTTATCTTGGAAAAAATATTTAACGTCTATGATGGTAATGTCTTCTACTTTACAAGGGAATGATCTATTTTTTGTAAAGTTGTATAAATAGTGATCATATATATAAAGCATCTGGAACATATTAGGCACTCAGTAATTAGTTCTATCTATTGATTTGTTTTCTCATCTATAAAACTGTAAGAAAACTTAGCTTGTGTGGTTCACACGAAAGGGGACCATGAATGTCATAATCAGCACTATGCAAAACTATAATTGTCTGGGGATGGAAACAGCATGATAAGGAAACAGAATGAAGGCATTGCTGTCTGCACAGAGCGTGGGGTGATGCTAGTTCAATTGTCGATGTTAAAAGACGGGCAACACAGAAAAGACAGAGGCCCAAACAGATGATACCTTCTTCAGTTTTACCCCAGATGCTAGCTGTCCTTAGAATTAGGAAACACAGAAAAATCAGGTTACTCTTGTCTGGCTTTTTACTCAAGGCTGGCGCTCTACCACTTGAGCCACACCTCTGTTTCTGTGGTTAATTGAAGGTCAATCTCTCAGATTTGTCTGCCCCTTTGGCTTCAAACTGTGATCCTCCTATCTCAGCCTCCTGGGTAGCTAGGGTTACAGGAATATGCCACTGGTGTCTGGCTGACGCTTCTTAATGATTTCTCTCCTCCCCGTCCCCGTTCTCTCACTAAAAGCTCACTCTGTGCTCTTTCACAGTCAGTGACTTTCAACAGTTCTTCAGAACTCAGAGTTCTTCTATGTTTTATCAGTTCCATTAAAAAAATAAGGTTAATATCTTAACTTTGTTCTTAAACCAGAGCCAAGTAGGCTTTTCTCCAAAGAATTCTGGCATTCATGATTCTACTGTATGAATGCCAGAAAGTACACTGACCAGAGATCTAGTTTCAGATAAGAAGTTGATAAAAGATGACTCTGAGCAGGCACTTTATTTACCTGGGTCACAATTGTCGATTAAAGAATTAGGATTGCAAGATGTCCCTTCTCTGACTCTCAGAATCACCACTGAGGGTCTACTCAATTCCATTAGTCTTTTCAGTCTATACACAAGAACACAATCCTATTTCTCTGTGCGTTTTTCTCTTTGCATATTTCTGCCTAGTAGATGGCCCAGCAGGGATCACCACACTTATTTTCTCTTCGTCATTGATATGCAGTTCAAATACCTTTCTTGAGTACCTTGCAGATTTGGAATCACGTAACTGAGTTATGGTCAGTGTCAAGGGTGACAAATGGACTCGTAGAAGTGGACCTACAAAAAAATTCTCTGCCTGTCTCCCTCGTCTTCTGGTGGAGTGAAAACATGGAGTGGGATATTTGGTTCTGGAATGTGACGATGCCAGCTGCCAAAAGCAGTCTACTCCCTACCCCGAGTTCCCAGACTATACCTGCCATCTCGAACTGTACTATAAGTGAGACACACACCTTCACTGATAAGCCACTGAGATGTGGTGGTTATTTAGTATAGGATTTGTCTTGCTGTCATTGTAATTTTTAAAAAAGTTTTCATTAATAAGGTAAATTACAGGGCTCAGACTATTTGACTTTCACAAAAATGTTCATAACTTCATGTATTTAAAGAGATAAAGAGGAAAATGGCTAGCTGAGCACTGATGGTTCGTGCTTATAAGCCCAGCTACTCAGAGGGTTGAGATCCAGAAGATCAAGGTTCAAAGTCAGCCTGGACAGAAAAGCTCACGAGATAACCAGGAACAAGCCAGGATGGAGGCCTGGTCCCCCAGGCTCACTGATTCTGTTATATGTTGCTGTGAAAGAACACTATATACTCTATATACTAGATCATTTATAAACATTAAAAATTGCTCTTCTGGTTCTAGAAGGGGCAAAGTCCCAGAACACGATGCTGGCATCTAGTGAGGACTTCCTTGCTGGTTCAGTCCATGAGAGAAGGTACAAGTGCAAGTGAGTATGAGCAAACAAGCAAGAAGGAATGGAACCTGTCATTTCTAGCAAGCTGCTTGAGATGACTTACTCTTGAGTAAATGACATTATTCCATTCAGGAAGTCAGAATCTTCGGGGTCTAATCACCTCTTACTAGATTCTATCTATAAAATCTATCCTGTAACAGATGAAGCTTCTAACACAGGAACTTTGAGAGACATATTCAAACCACCCCATGAAGCTCCTCACCTAGATCTAATGTTCTTCCCTTTACATCAAAAACCTTGCAGGTCAGCCATTTATTGCCTGAAGAATAAGCAACTCAGAATTAATTTTGATAATAACAATAGAATAGGTTCAGCAAAAATATTGGTTAGGATTGAGACTGCTTCATAGGAAATAAAGAAACATCAATTCCCATTATTCTCAATTAAACCATACAGCAACTCCAGGAAAGAAAAAAAGAGGGATGATATTGGATGGGAAGATAAGATCAAGAATGCTAAGTATGTCTTAAGACTAGGAGGATTGTTTGTCATTGGCCGTCTGACCGTTCTGAAACATCATCTAGTTTATCTTCGCATCTAAGGACCTACCCTGTCTCTAGTAATAACTGACTAATATCTGTGCGATTAAACTTGGGAAAACTTGGGGAAAATCTCAAGAATCCTTCATTGGTACTTAATGCACAGTGACCAGTGAAATGAGGCACCCCAGAATTAAAAATTAACCTGTTTGTGAAGAGTATCTTAGGATTAACATATTTTATTTTCCCTTAGGGAAATAAAGAAAAAATTAATACATTTTATTTTCTCTTAGGGAAATAAAGAAAAAATGGTAAATTCAACCCAAATATGGATGTATTACACAATATGAATGTATTACATTAAATTTATTACATAAAATGAACTTTATGATAACAATATGAATAATATATTAGTATTATATTAATGTTATAAATATAGAAAATGAATTTATTACATTAAATTGGGGAGAGGGAGAGGTGGCATAATACCAATCATGTTCACAATTTGCCTAGGTGAAAATAAAAACTGCTGAACTAAGCACCTGTGGTCCTTCCCATGGAGCTCTATTCAATGGAGGGAGGCGAGAATTAGAAGATCCAAGGCAAGAAGGAGGATTAGACTCAAGCTAGGATCTTCCCAAATTCCACCACATGCTGGGAGACAGTGCTCAAGATGGGAGTGATAGGACTCTGGTGCAAGTGGGTTCTTCCCTCCTTCCAATGTCACTGAGGCTTATCTACTGCTTCTTCTAGTAGAGCCAAATAAGCTACACAGCACTGAGAATCATGCACACAATGAATGTGGGGTTGATGCTCAGAAGTGCTAATTAACTATGTGACAGTATTCAAGTTCAGGGGAACACAAATGAATAATGCAAGTGAGTAACACCAAAGACACAGAGTCTTACAGAATAGACACCAATAATAAAAGTTTAACTCAGCAGAGTCATTGCTGACATATAAATAAAATACTTCTTCCTGGATTATCATGCCTCCGTGTTCTTTATTAGTAAAATGGGGACCAGAATTCTAAGCAATCTAAAGCCAACAGCTCTGAGTCACACAAAGAATTAAAGGACATGAGGCTGAAGAGAAAAATAAGTGTTTTGCCTTCTCCAGGCAGCTAGCAGTGGTTTGTAAAATCTGTCAGGGACAGGACAAGGGATTGTTGCTTCATCATGCTGTGATCCCAACAGCACCGAACACACACCAGATGCTTAGATTACTGAATTTGACTGGAGAAAGAACAATGTGCCATCAACATAGATCTGCCACAAGCATCAGGAACAGACTTTCCCTTCCCACCAAAAAAAGAGAGAAGGAACGCTTGATTTAAAGGGTATAATAAAAAAAGAAGAAAGCAAAAACAGAATCCCTCTATAGTCAAGTACCCTTCACCCATAGGAAATCCTTTCCAAGAAAGTACGAACCCTTATAAATACTATAATTTTTTTCTTTCTTATGCATTTATGTCTACGATAAAGTTTAATTCACAACTCAGGCACAGTAAGTAGTTAACAATAACTAACAATAAAATGGACAATTTTAATAAAGTTACATGAATATAGATTTTCTCTCTCAACATATGTTACTGTATTGTAGATTTTAGTATTCACAGTATAAGATACCTTTTTTTCTTTCCTTAAGCTGAGAACTTCTACCTTTTCACTTTAGTGAAGCATTTATAGCTTCTCTTTAACTTATTTGAATCACCAGCATTACTACTCTTGTACTTAGGGGCCATTAGGTTAAATAAGTAGTATGATACTAGGACAGTAAATCTGATAACTGAGAAAATTAAGTAAGTAACAGACCTGTACCATATACAGCGCAGACACAACAAGTGAAGAGGTAATTCATAAAATGGAATTGTTTAGCATGAGATTTCATTGTGCTTCTCAGAATAGTAGATAGCTTAAAGCTTGTGATTATTTATGCTAAGGGACTTTTCCTATGTAATATTTTTGATCCAACTGACCACTAGCAACTGAAACTGCATAGGAGGGAACTGGGCTATTGTGCTCACCATTTGTCACCAGGGACAGAGAAATAACGGTAGCTTGAAAAAGGTCTTTAGGGAGGCAAATTCCAAATAGAATAATAACCTCAGCATGCCTTCACAGGCACAGACAGACAGCAAGAAACCTGTCCACTTACAGGACAAATGTCCCTGGGTGCATGGTTCTAAATTCCAACCCTACCCTCACTAGGGAGTGCAAAATAGTCACGCATACGCCTTAGTGTTTGTATAGACCACCGACATTTCAAATATTCCATTTTAAAATGTTCCCTAAAGAAAGTTAAGTAGGCCAGTCTTCTCATGACCCTGGAGAAAAGAGAGCTAGGAAGATACTCAGTTCTCAAAATGTTGGAATCTTAGGTAATATTAGCAACCCCTTAATATGAAGAAAATGCATTCGGTACAGAATCCAGCTGTTGATTTCAACAAGGATTTATGTCCCAGGGCTCTAATATGGGGTTCGTGTAACAGGGCTAGAATATGCAGAGCTGGGAAAACTGTTTTGGTTCTTTGCCTAAAACCACACAAGAGCAAGCCAGGACTCCTCACTGATCCTCTTGTTCTTTATTGTGACTCAGGCAAATAAAGGCATAGAAAGTTAAATCCTAGGAAGTGTTTTAATTAAAGGAAGGACGGATGGAAGGAAGGTAGGAAGGAAGGAAGGAAGGAAGGAAGAAAGGAAGGTAGGAAGGAAGGAAGGAAGGAAGGAAGGAAGGAAGGAAGGAAGGAAGGAAGGAAGGAAGGAAGGAAGGAAGGAAGCTAGCCAGGGACTGGTGGCTCACACCTGTAATCCTAGCTATTCAGGAGGCTGAGATCTGAGGATCACGATTCAAAGCCATCCCCAGGGAAGAAAGTCCATGGGACTCTTATCATCAATAAACCACCAGAAAACTGCAAGTGGCACTGTGGCTCAAGTGGTAGAGAGCTAGCCTTGAGCTGAAGAGATGAGGGACAGCGCCCAGGCCCAGAGTTCAAGCCCCACGACCGACGGACAAAAAAGCATTTCCAGAAGAAAAAAAACTACATTTGTACAATTATTGTAAAGCTCCTTTGCCTGGAAAATGTGCCCCAGTTGTCTCCTTGGTCAGACTGTGTCCTTCATCTCCTGCAGAAAGTAGCATTAGGTCATAGCTGTGAGCTTGCCCTCCTGTTTAGAGAGATGGCCGCACTCACAACAGTCAGCTCTACATTCCCAGACAAGAATAGGGCAGGTGTTTTAAGAGATTCAGGAAGAACTCCATCCTTTTACTCCCATCATGTTATAGAAAGATAACATTCCATCATCAGAAATTACTTATTTTGACCAACCTCTTGAACAATTATTATGCACTGATAAAAATGTGGAAAATAAAGATAATAAAAATAAATTCTAAAAAACAGTATAATATGACTGGGTGTTCTTGCATACACACTGAACTTTAATACACAAGCCAAGTTTTCCACGTTATTGCTTCTATCCTTGGATAGAAGTCCTGTATCAACAGGACTAAGTTAGTACTGAAAGTGATGAGCCACACGGGTGTGAAACAGGGGAGAAAGCTCCCAGAAAGTGACTCGACCCCAGCCAAAACAAGCTCTCCAGCACAAGAGAAATATGAAGACCTCCAGTCTATGCGGAGTTGAGTTCTAGGCACTCTGCTAGGCCATCTACCCTCTCCTTGCCTCTGTTTCTACAACTGAAGATGGGAATAACTTACTTACTTAAAGAAATCTTTAAGCATCTGCAGCAGTGTGTGCAGAGTACTTTGAAGATTACCTGCCTGGTGTATCATAATATAACAGTTATAACCATTTTTTATCTTTCAGAGGAAGGGCTTACATAGTAGGCTGAATATATTCATCGTAAAGATCTCCATGTCCCAGGCCAGATGTGTTAGCTCGTGTCTTAGCTACTTGGGAAGCAGGGATCTTGAGGATATCTTTTTCTGAGGTAGCGCTGGGCAAAATGCTAGGAAGACCCCAACTCAACAGATAATCTAGGTGTGGTGGTGCCATCTGCAATCCCTGATAGATGGGAGCCTATAAGCAGGAGGATCTCAGTCTGAGATTGGTGCTGGAAAAGATATTACCAGATCCTATCTGAAAAATAACTATAGGAAGAAAAGGGTTAAGTGCATGGCTTCAGTGGCAGTGTCTGTCTAGCAAGCATTGAACTTAAAGACCAGAACCATCAAAAAGAAAGAAAAAAAGGAAGGAAGGAAGGAAGGAAGGAAGGAAGGAAGGAAGGAAGGAAGGAAGGAAGGAAGGAAGGAAGGGAGGGAGGGAGGAAGGAAGGGAGGGAGGGAGGAAGGAAGGAAGGAAGGAGGGAGGGAAAGAGGGAGGGAGGGAGGGAGGGAGGGAGGGGGGGGAAGGAGGAAGGGAGGGAAAAGAAGGAAGGAAAGGAAGGAAAGAAAAAAGAAAAGAAAATCTCCACATCCTGATCCACAGAACTGTAAACTTTGTCCTGCAGAGTAACAGAGACTTTGCCTCTGTGATTAAATTCGGGGATTTGATATAGGGAGATTACCCTGGATCATCTGGGTGCGCCCAGTGTAATTACAGGAGTTCTTACAAGAGAAAAGGTCGTGGGAAGACAGAATCATTGTGTAGAAGCCACACAATGGGCTGAATGGGAGGAAAGCAAGAGCAGCTTCTAGAACATAGAAAAGTGAGGAACAGATTCTCCCCTGGAGCTTCTACCTGTGCTGTGGATACTTGGATCTTAGCCCCATGCACCTAACACTAGACTCCTCACCTCCACTGTTCTTAGAGGAGCTTCAGAAAATGATTCCAGTTATCCATTGTTTTGTCTCTAGCTCTGATCTCTTTCATTAGTTCTGAGCTCATATATTCAAATACTTCTGACATATACTTTGTCTGACATATGAAAGCACCTCACTCTCATAGTGTCCAAAATGAATTGATCATTTCCACCTGCCAGTACCTTCTTCTCCCCACGCAACATACCTAGTTCTTTTATGGGACCTCAGTTGCAGGAAATGATACCATTGTACTAGCTAGAGGCCCGAGTATTCTTGAACATTTCTTTGTCTTCTCCCACCTGGAACTAAAGTCTGTTGCCATATCCAATTTGCTGCATCTCTCTGTTCTAGGTCTACCACCACCCTAGTTCATGCTGCCTACCCTCTTGGCTGGGCCTCCAGTCTTCCATCTGTTCTTGTAAGCATGCGATGCATTTTCTACCCTACATTCACCTGAATCCTTTCAAAATGTGAACCAGATCACACTATTCTGCACATTGTCGCTTTGCTTGTGAGATGAAGAACAAAAATCTTTACCATGGTCTGAAAGCCTTTCTATTTTCTGTTTGGCTGTGTAACTCTCCCAAATGACCTCAGATCACAATGTCACTCCAAAGGGCAGATGAGCCAGAGGGTGCGCCATGCTTAAGATGCCATCCTTCCAGGACACAATTGCACTCACAAGCAATTTTTCCTTATAGCTTTAAACAGAATTGTGACTAAATACAAATGTCTTCTTCCTTATAACTTCAAACAGAATTGTGATTAAACACAAATGTTTTTTTTCTTCCAAATTCTGCAAAGGGTGAGCTTGACCTCACCTGACAGGTTCCTTTTCTTCTCTGTGATCCTGACATAAAGATTTTTCTTTTTGTGCCCACTCTGTGAATGTTATTGCATGAAGTTGATTGAGAAAAGCAGCACACAGAGTAAGCAGTTGACAAGGGTGAGTTGCTCTTGTTCAAGGATTTAGTCAATGCTAGATGCTGCCTCAGTGGTCATTGTATAACTTTTCTGCAACAGTCTCATCTTCTAGAAATTTTCATCACCTTTCCCTCACATTTTATCGACTCTCATTACAGAGCAAATAATGAGAGACCCAATCCCCTAGAAAAAACCAGCACTAACAAGAAAATTCCAAGGAGTCTTGGCCTTGGTCCCTTCTTGAATAGCTCCATGATTAGTTGTAAGTTGCAGCAGTACACTAAACTTTCATGCTCAGCTATTTCTCTCTGCCTGGATGCCTTACTACCTTTCTGACTCAACTTACCCTCATTTGTACTCCCTCCCCAATCAGTGCATCTTCTAGTTATCTTTATTTCTGTGCCTTGATGATGTATCAGTTTTTCAACGTTAAAATACTTAAGTCGTCTTTTATTGTTCCTTCACACTCGTATTGTTTCTGTACACATTTTGCGTTCCATTTTAAATTGGTACAACTGTGCCAAAATCACACCTTTCAATAACACGTGAAAAAGTGTTTCATGCCTGTTCCTTTCCATCTGACTTTGGTGGTTTCTGCATAACCATTGCACAACCCTTACCCTATCCCCGTTTCCTTTCTGGAATTCCTCTTTCTGGAGCCTTGTGGTAGGCATGTTCCTTCCTGAGTTCAAAGGTCCAGTGTGCCTGCACGGCCAGCCCACTAAAGCTCCACTTCCTCTCCGTTATTTCCCCAATTCTTCAGTTACTTGACTTGGATTTAGAATTAAGTGGAAAGATGATTGATCATGTCGCTTGGGACTCAGCTCTCTGTACAAAACTGGGCTCATTCTTACATTCTAACAGACACCTGGTGTGCAATTATATGCAAAGCAGAGACAAACATTTCCCACACAATACAATACAGAATTGTCATTTTCTCTTCATTCGCTTCTACTTCACAGACCCTCCACTCAAATATAGCCATTCTGCCTGCTTGTTAAAGTGCATTATAAACACTTTCCTCTGCACATTTGCTTACTCTCAGCCCTCTAGATGGATTTCTCTTTCTTCCATTTTCATTGGATTTTTTCCCTTTAAGAAACTCTAATACATTGCATCTGTCTGTGAAACGTTGTACATACAGCTGATCTATGATCCTGGCTCCTGTATGCTGTGACCCTCTGAATTTCTGAAGTTCAGCAATCATTCATTTGGCCCTTAACTGACAACCCTGTACCACTTATCTTATAAAAAAAAATAGTTATATGAACCCTTAGAAGACAGAGACCTTTTTGGTAGCACAGAGCTGCGCACAAGCAGAACACATGGCACATAAACATTGTGTTGTTCTGGTTGACAATGACAATAGCGTCTCAACTGTGAAGCATCAGCATTCTTAGGTGAATTGGAGACTCTGCGTCAATATGTTTACAATCAGGATGAATGCTCAATTACTGTACTTCACAGTTGTTTCCTGGGGCATTGCACAATTATGCATCAGTTTTTATTAAGATATTCTCAAGAGACAAGTGACAGATCGCATTCCCTGCCACTCTTTCTGTTTCTAAATCGAGAAATACACAGTGCATTTATGAGATATATTGAGAGTATGTCATGCAGCCACTGAGCTAGTAGTCCTGGAAGATTGGGAGAGTCTCCAGCATTCTGTTTAAAATTAAACCTTTTTCTTTAATAGCTGAAAAAAAGAGATTGTATTGTCTCAACAGTCATATTTAGTCTTGCTTGTTGATCTTATTTTCTTATTAAGGAAAGAAATAATAAATAATGGCAAGAAAATAAAATAGGAACTATAATAATAGCAAACCAATGAAATCAATAAAACTGATAATTCTCTAGATAAACTGATGGGGCCACAAAATAAAAATTACCTAGTTTAACCACAATGGGAGGAAAAAAACTGCACTTCCTGCAGGTTACTCAAAGGATAATAAGGAACTAGAATGGCTTTATGCTAATGAAGTCAATAGTTCAGATAAAATGGAAGAACATTCTATCTAATAAATAATGTCATCTATTCAAAATAGGCATTCAAGAGATTTTTCACTAAAGTTGATACATGTATTGGATTCAAATATAAGCACATTTAAGAACAATTAAACATACTGTTACATTATTTCCCAGGAGGAGTGTACCAAGTTAACAGTTCTCATGTTAGACGCTCTTCTAAAACCTCACCCTTCACCTGAGGAACGGGCTGTATCTCTTCTCCATACTGCTGTGTTTGACAAGGCAGTTTGCAAGACTCACCTGCCCACAAGCAGTGTTCATCGAATCAAGTCTCAAGGGCCTGGGGTATTTACAGATCCTCTGGATGCTGTCATGGTCAATTCTAACATCATCTTTACACTACACAAGAGCCTGGGTCTGTTAAAATTGCTTACTTCTGTCTGACATGTTATCTTTTAATGAGCTTTTTTATCCCCAGTGTTTATGTTGTCTCCGTGTTTAAAACTTAGGCCCAGCGTACGATAGCCTATCAAAGCGAGAGCACGCAGCACCTCGTTTCCTATAATGCAGGTCAACAACATAGCACAATCTATCTTCTACCCTAGCACGGCTGCAGTTTCTCATTCAGTGGTGCTTGCCCCTCTCGTCCCTTCTTTTCTCTTTCCTCTTGGATCTTCTCTCAACTCCTTCAACCAACAGTGACAAGCAGTGAGTGATCATTGAACAGAGAGATAAATAGAATACAAAAGACATCTGAAGTATATCCTCTCTGGGATGAGTCTGGTTGGTTTTTCAGCCTATTTCCTCCAATCTCTTCTCTGTTGGACTCAGTGTTCCCTTGCTTTCACCAGGCTTATTCCTGTCCAGGTCCTGAGTCCGTATTGACCACGGCCGCCTCAGTTCCAACCAGAGCTGGAGGAGGGTAGGATAACCATTTATGCCTGACTTAACCTGTGAGATTCAACTCGGGCCTCCTTTCTGCTTTAGAGACCACGGGTAGTTTGCTGATGTTGGTGTTTGCTCCAGTGGCACCATCTGCTTGCTCCTGTTCCAAATCACACTCCACTTGAGGGGCTGGATTCATGGGGCAGTCTTTCCTGCTAGAGATGTGAACTCCAGGCAGGGGCTAGCTGTTCTATCCGTATACTGATAGCAATCTGCACAAGCTCTGGGCTTTGGTACAAATCTGTTTCCACTCTTGCCTTCCTACAACATACTTTTCACGCTACAGCCACAGAGGTCTTTTTCGTCACCCTTTTTCCTTCATTTCCGAGTAAGAGATTGGTGCCTTTCTTCTCTAGAGTAGTGACCCACGTATATGATTATTTTTGTTTTGGTGTGGCTTTATGGTTCTGTTTTTCCCTTTGTCTTATCATTATAAACTCATGGACTTTCAAAACATCTTAGATGAGACAGTCAACCACAATCACCTTATTTCCGATGCTCAAATTGCCCATCTTTCAGTAGCGGAAGTTTCTTAAAGCAGCTCTTAGGAAATCCCTTTGACACACTCCTATTTGTTTTTAAATAAACTCTTTACTTTAGGTGCCATAATGATTTTTCAGGCTCATGGTGCCATTTCTAACTCCATATTTGTAATCAGCCTTTCTCCATGAAACCTTCTTCCTCTTTAGTATTAATGCTCCTGAGAGACCATAACTTGGGCATTCTGGATATTTCTTGACACCAGCATGGCATCTGTCCTGGCCTCTGGGGCTTAGAGTAGACAAAAATTAGAGAATGTGCATTTTATTTTGCTCCCCAATCTGAATAGATTTTGGAATGACAAATATCACAAGTCAGGGTAGAATAATTTCTGTAGAAAAGAATTATAGTTACTAAATGAAGATTTAACAAAATAGGAAAATTTATAACCACTGATGGGAGTCATTGACTCAGAGACACACTCACATACTAAAACTGTTTAGAACAAAAGGAATTTTGAGGGCCTTTACAGCAGAAGGAACAGACTCCCACATCTGAACTAACTCCCGCATCAGTCTTAGCAGGTCTCCAGGCGAGACAGCAGACACTGAGTGCTGCCTGACGCAGTGCACAAAGGCAGATGCATAGCCACTTGCAAAATATTCTTAAGAAAATCTTACAGTGGAATTTAATCTACACTCAGATCTAACATCTAGACTCAGATCTAACCTCTAGTTTGTAGAACAGTGGGAGGACAAATAAATGCAGAATTTGTAATACTTTAAAGGACAACTTAGCCAGGTTCGGCATCACAATCAAATGCAACAATTGAATCTCATTGAAATAAATCAACTGTAAAGTCTTGTTACTGACTTTGGGGGTTAGTATTAAGGTAGACCTGAAATGAGACATTATCAGTATTTTGGTTGACTTTTAAAAAATTAATAACACAATAATGGTATAAGAAAATGAATCATTCAAGTGTGTATTTCTTAATACTCTGGGTTAAAATAACTTGAAAATAGGTATTTCCTTCAAAGTAAGCAGTGAAAGAAAGGAAAGAAGGAATAAAAAGAAAATAGAAATGGTAGGAAAGGAAAGAAGGAAAGAAGGAAGACAAGAAAGAAGGAAGGAAAGGATGCAGGAAGGATGGATGGAAGAAAGAAGAGGGAGAAAGAGAAAGAGATGGAAGGTGGAAAAATATTAGCTATGAAATGTAGAGTTACCAGGAAGGACAATATTATTCTCCCTGTTTTTCTCTGCAGTTAACATTTTTTAGAAGCTTCAAAACACATAATTAGATAATTTCCCTTTTATGTTCTGAATTTGACACCTGGTTATTGATGTGAGTGCTATGTGGGGGTGGATGGGTAACAAGCAAAGGTTGAGAGAAATATAAAGAACAAGGAGAATCAGTCATGGTCCACACAGCCACCTTTGCCATTTGGACCCATTAGATTTATCAGATCTTCTAGGTCTCCTTCACATGGCACCAGCAATGGCTATTTTATGCTATCATTTCAAACCAATTCAAACGGCTCTAAGTGGCACTGCTTTCGTTACTAGAGAAACAGAACACGCTTTCAGAGTCTCACTGGTCATTTATTCTTCTTGTTTTTTGCATCTTTAAGTCAAAGATCTTGTCATTTATATTAAAAACTTAGTTTCCTAGGGTGGCAGTCCATACACATAGGAACTTGCATGGACAATGTTGTGTAAGCATTAACAGGAAAAGCTCTAAGAACCTCTGGAGAGGCTCAGTCATCCTGAAGACTTTAATATCTGAATGACAGTGAAAACAAGGAGCTCCATTCACCTACATACGTGGTATTTCCTACTGTGAAAATATAAATGGGGAGCCAGTGGGAAAATCCTGGTTTTTCTTGGCTACCTTCTACTGGAGGCAATCAAGGCTGGTAAGTGGGAACCTTTAACATAGGAATCATTCCAAGATGGAAAAATATTTTTTAAATATATAACAAAAGTATTAGGTTTTCATTTGTTTATTATGTTTTTAAAATAAATACAAAGAAATTGTAAGCAGATGTCACTCAGCTTTAACGCAGCAGGGAAGGGTCCTACGTGACTCGTAGTTTATGGTTCTTATATTTCTCAGTTCTGGTATTTCTTCTCTTTGTTTTCTGTTCCCCTGATAACTGTTTTGCCTTTGTCTCCAAGATATCATTCTCAAAACTATCCAGCATAAAATGCTTACTTTCCTCCCTTTTGTTTTTCTCAGAATTTTCTGAACTAGGCTTCTGAAGCAGATTCTCTGAGAAAGCCAAAAAGTCTCAAGGGACTGAAGTATAGTTATGCAAGAATGAAGCAGGTAGGAGAGAGAAAATGTAGAGACATCAATGGACTAAGAAAAGTGACAGGGCAGCACCCTGTCATAAGAATTTAGTCCAGCCAGAGCCATGCGGGGTGATACATGTGTGTGATACCAGCTACGTGAGAGATAAAGACAGGACGGAGGTGATCCATGGCAAAGTTGGGCAAAAGTCAAAACCCTACCTGAAAAATACCTAAAGAAAAGGGCTGGGATATAGCTCCAGTGGTAGAGTATCTGTCTAGCAAGCATAAGGCCTCAAGTTCAAACAGCTTCCCTAACATAAATAGAAATAAAATAAAATAAAATAGATAGTAACAGACACAAGAAAAGAGAGTCGAGAGAAATGAGGAAGAGACAGAGGACACTCATCGAACATAGACTCTCTGTCATCCTCATTGGCGAGATTTGACTTCGTCTTCATAATTCTAGAAAATGGGCATATTATTCCCATATCACAGAAGGCTAAATTAAAGCTCAGAAAGGTTAAGTAAACTGCTAAATGTCACAAGGCAGGTAAGATATTGTTCAAAAGATGGAATACCACCTAAAACCATACTAGATCCAAAGAATAAAATGGGTAAATAGTTTGAAAAGAAGAAATGGATTCTGGAATCATAGTAAACACTATGTATTGAAATGGACTCCAAGAAATGGAAGCAGAGGGGTTCTCTCCTTTTTCCTTCTTATTTCTTCGTTGGTGGTGTTTTTGTAAGTGTATGTGTTTGGGGGAGGGGCAGGGGAAGCACAGAAACATGACCAAGGGCGAACAAAGGCAGCAGCATGCTCACTAGACACTGGGTTCAAATGAACTATGCAACTTGAGGGCAGGATGGAACGGAAAACAGAGAAAAGCGAGGGAAGGGGTGACGCTATTCAGAAAGAAATGTACTCATGACCTGACTTACATGAATGTACCCCTCTGTACGTCACCTTTACAATAACAATAAAAAGAGAAATAATGCATTCTGGGTTATCAATTTTTTGTGTAGTCATAAAAATCATCAAAGAGGTATTAGGGCTTTATGGAATTTTCTCTTGAAAAAATAAATTGGCAACAGGTTTGTCTAGACAGGATCACTGACAATCTTGGGCAAGATTCAAATAGAACTTTCTCAGGTATCCAGCAGGTACAATTACTTTAATTCTATTGAAAGCTTTCCTTCCCAGAATGTCCATGATCAAGAGAGAAGAGAAAAGCTTCTCAATGTACATATGTATAAATTTATACATGTACATATATATGAATTGTGCATATATGTACACCAATGTCGATTTTTATACATGTGTGGTTTTGTATATACAGGTTTCACACATACAACACACACATATATGGGATATATGTATATCCTGGGTGATAATGTCCTGGAAAAAGAATCAAACATCCCCCAAACCTTGGCAAATATTTCTGATTTTATGTGAAATGTTTTCTATCACCTTTCTCATCTGCCCAGAGAATGTTGACCCTTTAAACCTTGTTTAGGCCAAACTTGTTACCAGACTCAGAGTCAATCAATATATCCCTGGTATCATTTGGTCAGGGAAGGAAGAAATTGACTGTGTTCTCATTGAGAAGAAGAAAACTACCATAATATGGTGTTGGGATTTTAAATAATGTATTAACAGATGCTCCTTTCTAAGACCTTTATTGTTCTTCAATTTGGCTATTTCACTTTTGAGAAGAATTTCTACTTAAAAGGTAAACAGGATTGTGTGAAAAGATGATTATCAACTTTCTATTTAAAATGTTTGAATCTAAAAGGAGGAGGCTGCAATGCTTGGTAAGAAATGAATGCATTATCCTGCCCATGTAATTGTAGCCCCTCTGTACAGTATGTTCTCAAATAAAATAAAATAATATTAAAAAAAATAAAAAATAAAATGTTTGAATCTAAAGGTTAAAATAAGATTAGAAAATGACTCATGTGTTTCCATTATCTTTCCATTCTCAAATGGACTTTATACTATGTATATATGAGAACTGATATTATCTCAAGCTAGCCAATCTTCAACCTGTCTCTCACTTTAACTTTGCTTCTACCATTTTGATTTACAACAAACTTCAGCAAAGTTCCTTTTAGAATGATAAGTTTTGTAAAGCAGGGATTCTTTCTATGTTTTTTGAAAAACTAAAAATTGCCAGCTGTCTTTCTGAATGTGGGCCTCACACTTCTCAGCAGGCTCTCTAGCACTGAAGTCATGCCTCTAGCCCTTTTTGCTTTTGTTATGTTTTCAATGCTTTTTGCTATGGTCAGCCTGGACCATGATCCTCCTATTTATGCTTTCCACAAAAGCGGAGAGGACAGGTGCATGTCATCCTTCAAATCACAGCCTCCTGAGTAGCTATGATCACAGGGATGAACCCCTATGCCTTACTTGAAAATTCTCATCTTTAATAGTAAAAGGTATTGACTGTGACTAAACACAATAACAGAGTAGTGCAATAATGATAACAATGCATGTTCAACATCATTTATTTTCATTTAGAAGTGGATTCTTTAGTAACCACTTCAAACTGCCTGATCTGGAATATATCTATTATTTAACTTTGAAGTCATGGTTCAATAGAAAATAAAGAGTCCATCATCTATTGGATAAAAGTATGTAAACACATATTTTTAGCTAAGATTGAACTCTGCTAAAATTGTAAGAGGGACAATACAAAATTTAAAACAACCACTCTTTTCTTCTAAGAGAAATGGCATGATTTCACTATTAACAAATCTTTATAGCTTTCTATTGCCCTCATGCCAAGAGAGGCCAAAGAAGAGAGGGGAATTTTCATTGGTAGCACTGAGGAGTGAGGTGGGATTAGGAAGCTCAGGCTGAGCAGTCGTTGAAGCAACGCACAGGACAGAGGAGGACTTGGCCAGTCCCAGAAGGAGGGTGGCTTACGTGGCTGCCATGTGGCCCACAGTCCGGCCAGGCCCTCGTTATCCTTCATGCTTTATATTATCCCCCACGTTTCTGTCTCGCTTCTGTGCCAACAGGGCGGAGACAGGTAAAGTGGAGATACAGAGTAGGTGCCAAGGGAGGTGGGTAAGGATTGTGCGGTGTGAAGTTCCTTCATCACCTTGAACTTTCAGTGAAGTGCATCACTCAAACACACATCTGGTGAACATGGAGATTAAGAGGGGCTATCACACTATTTGGAAGAAGAAAGTTGGAGCTATTCTGTCTTTCCTTCCCATACTTCCTTTCTTCGGTACTAGAAAACAGTTTTGATAATCAGATGAAAAATCCACCCTGCTTCTAGAACTAATATTAATAATGGTAGTCAGAATAAAGCTTTCTGATTTGCTTTGTGTGTGTAACTGGGAATATAAAAAATTGAAGACTGCAGCATGGAGACTCATCTGTTCCATTAAGGTGTCAGTCTTTGGCTTATTACATTGTAAGCTGAGAAAGGGCAAATGCTCCCCCATGGACACAGCTGTCTGTGCTGAATACAAATTTTCCAGGGCCTGAGTTTCCATTAGAGTTTACATTTCTGAAGTGAATGCCTGAGGGAGCAGCCCAACTAACACATGATATCATTTGTGAATTCACTTTTGAAAGCTGAGTTTACAAGATGGGAAATGAGACTTAGAAGTTAAGAGAATAAAGAAGGTTACCTAGTAAGAAAATCTTAACTCTGTGGCCCTGGATTCTTCTGGTGTAGTAAACTAGCAATTTTTCAATGTTTAATTTATCCTCTTTACCTTTAAAATAGTAGCTGATAGTTTACATAGTGATTGGACTTCAACTACTATAAACTTCCTAGAAACAAAAGAAAAATGTTTTCAAACATGAGGAAGTAGAAATGATAATAGCTTCAAATATCCATATGTGCTTGGTGAATCTGAGCTTTGCAATAACCCTGCAAGGTATAATTAACCCATTGTACAGATAAGGTACATAGGATTCCTACAAGGTTATATGGATGGCAAAAAGCAGAGTGATGAACAAGCCTGCCGCTCCAGGGTCCTGTGTGGCCTCCTTTCCAAGAAGCAAAGGAAGAATATGGAGTCAGAAGAACGTAGGTTGGAATCAAGTCTTGTCTTATAAACTTTTAAACTTTAGATAAGACATAAGATTTTCTGGGTTTTCATTTCACCGTTTGTTGATAAGAATGCAGAAACTTGCCTCAAAGGTGCAGTAAGGGTTGGATGAACCCTGTGATCTGCGGAAATGATCTTCAAGCAATCCAGAGAACGGTGTGTGTGCGGTGGGGACACTTGGTGGTAAGGGGAGTAGGCTCTCACCCCCCCCCCCAGCCCAGACTGCTGGGAGGGGCCGAGGCCACTGGGTGAAGACCACACGAGAAGCACCAGAAAATATGATCTACACCCTTAGAAGCATCACAAAGGTGTGTTGGAAATGAACTTTACAACTTGGGGGGAGGTGGGGAGATTGGGGAAGAGGGAAAGTGCAAGAAAAACAAGGGAGAGGGTAAGAATGTTCGACAAGACATGTGCTCACTACCTTACATGTGAGCTGTAACCCCTTGACAGTGCCTTGACAGTAAGATGATTTTTTAAAGAAATATCACAAAGACCCAGCATGAAACCAGACTGTTCTTAGAAATTTACTGCAACAGTGAGATGTACAAGTCGTTATGTCAAAAAACGAACTTTACAACTTTGGCAGGGGGAGGGAGGTGAAGGGGGGTGGGTTGGGAGGGGGGTGGGAGATGGTAAGGGATGGGAAGGGGAAACAAAGGAGGAGGCAACAATGCTTGATAAGAAATGTACTCATTATCTTGCCCATGTAATTGTAACTCCTCTGTACGGTATTTTCACAATAAAAAAAAAAAAAAAGGAAGAAAGAAATTTACTGTGTTGGCCATCAGCCCTTGCAGAAGCCTGGAGAATATCTTAAAAGTCTAGGAAACAAAGACAATTTGAAGAGCTAGTACTGTAAAGTTGTTGTATACCCCATTCGCTTTTTTGAAGAGCCATAGAAATTATGTAGCATAAAAATCTTATCTTTGCAGCTGAGGAATGCAAGGCATGGATACCTAGCTTTTAGTAGCAGAGTTGGGACAGAATCCCAAGTCTCCTGACCCTGAGTTTGTGTTCCTTCTTGAATGCAGGGATTTCCCTCCAAATCCACTCAAATTCATAGGAATAATGCTGACAAAGTTAGACACCATGGCAACTAGTTAAGCCCACTCCTATAGACCTGGATGGGTTTGAACTTACTGTGCAATGTTGGCCTTCAGAAAGTTGTATTTTAGGGCTGGGAAGATGGCTCAGTGGTAGAACGTTTGCCTTGTATGCTTGAGGCCCTGGGTTCCATTCCTTAGCACCACATAAGCAAAAAGAAAAAAACCCGAAGTGGCGCTGTGGCTCAAGTGGTAGAGTGCTAGCCTTGAGCTGAAGAGCTGAGGGACAGCGCCCAGGCCCAGAATTCAGGCCCCGGACCGGACCCAAAAAAAACCCAAAAAAACAGAAAGTTGTATTTTATCTGTGCTTCAGCATCCCTGTATGCCAAGTGGAGATTATAATAGTTCAAATTTCTTAGATCATGGTGAAGACAGCTCATGAAAAGTTGTTAGCACAGTTCCAGGAACTGCTTGCTACTTCTCAGTAACTGCACAATCAGCAGTTCTCTACATGTAATAAAGCCAAGAGTTATGACTACCTGTGTCTCTCCTCCTTCCATAACTTAAACAACAATCGAGTCTGCTAGGAGGCAGCCCAGAGATAACCTGGAAAGATCCTGTTAGTGGTCAATCTGGTGTTCCCCACAGAATGAAGAATCTGAAGCAATTATAACCAGGTGAAATGAGCCCAGATATGAAGCTGTGCTCATTCAGAGCATTTCAACCTAACACCTAAGTTTCTTCATCGATGAACAGAATCTTTTAAGGGATTAATATTAGGGCTTGAACTTAAGACCTCATGCTTGCTACGCAAGTGTTCTACCATTTGGGCCATATCTACCTCCACTTCCTGAGTAGCTCTGATAACAGGCATTGGTTATTATGCCAGGCCCTGAATATGTAATCATTTTTTAAAACTTTCTGGTACTCAAAAACTGTCATCTCTACAATAAAAAAGCATATTCCATGCTGTTTGTTGCTATACAGACTTAAAGCAAAACTGCAGGAATGACAGCGACAGTCTCCTTGCGTTAATACGCCTCTCACATCAGTGGCTCTTTGCTTACAGTCAGCATCTGGGAATTTAGTACCAAGAATAATGACTTAACCTTCTATTCATTTCGCCTCATCTCATGGAGGATTTGCTCACCTCTAAGAGGAAAATGTGTTTCTTGGCTTAGAACATAAGATCCTTTGTAAAGAAATTATGAAAGTCTTTCCACTGGCCTGCCTGATCTTTCTGCACAGGAGCTTACATTGGGATTACATAGAAGCCTCACTTTCGGATCCTGCTTTATCTACTCTCCTGATCATTGATTCTTCGCTTTTACGTTTCTTTTGGAAGTGTCAAAGCACTAAGCAAATATTACTCATCAAAGCCGTTTAGTGTCCTGTGTTTAGCTTTCTTTTTTTCCTTTTGTGTCACAGGCACCTCTGTCTTCAGGGCTACGGCCCACGCAGGTTCTGAAAACTCAGGGCAGAAGTCTCCCCATCAGAGCCGTCAGTGAGCATCGTATGAAGGGCTCTACTTGCGGGGGGCATCAGATCGCACTGGCAGCTGTTTTGGTATCTAATTAACTAGAATTCCTCTAGGATAAACCCTGCAACCAGTATTAGCCTTACACTCCTCCTGAGCTCTCCACTGAGCCCATCCTTTCTGCCCAGCCTTGGTCCTAGAGTCTGTCCAGACTGACAGAGAAGCATGAGTTAAGAATAACTACCTTGCAGGGTTGGGGGCATGGCTCCTCCTTACCAGCAGGAGACCCTGCATTTTACCCCCAGTACCACCACCACCACCACCACCACCACCACCACCACAGGGAAGATGTTCTATATGGCGCCCTCACTCCCACTCCCGTTTCCAATCCTGGATTGTCTTCCTTCCATCTGTCACCATTTGGTCCGGCACCACATCACATACTCACACATCCAGAATCTTCCTCCCAGGAATCCCCTTAGGGGACTGCCTGTGGTATAGTAGAGAGACATAAATATTGTCCTCTTCCAGCGATTTCCAATCCAAAGAAATAACAGAAATTTCTAGTAGGTGAGTGACCAACTCGGGATATATTTTATGCACGCAGTAAATGCCCCTGTTGGTAACTCTCAAGTCTATTTGGCTAAGTGTAAATTGGATGGACTCCATGGACCTACTATTGGACTCCAGCAGTAGATCACTTTCAGAGGAAACAGAAGTAGGCAGATCTCAGAACATTATTCAGTGTGCTCATATTTAGTGAGTCAATATAAACTTTCATCATCCCTCTGGTGAAATCCACTTGACCTCTTATTTTCCCCTCCCTGTTTCTCAATATTTCATTAAGAAAAAGTTGTCCTAACCAAGAGGAATTCTAGGCCGTGGCTTGACTGTCACTAAGGAAAGTGCGGTAGGACAAAATGTACCAAAAGTGTGCATTTCTAAACATAGCAGCATGAATCACCTAAGGGCCACACCTGAGATTATAAGCTACAAGGTAAATCTGAACTAAAGACAGTTTTAGACTTCTTCCTTTTTATGGCGTTATTTGCTTTACGTTCAGTGGCTTCCTGAAATAGCCGAACGGCATTCCCAGGTCTGCTGATCACAGGAATAAAGCTGCTAAAGTTCACACCATTTGGCACTATGGCGAGGTAACTAGACTGAGAGCCATGCAGCCGGTGCTTCTGACCCAAAATCTCGCCCCCTTTCCACACCAGCAAAACCAAGAGCCAAGAAGTAATAGGAAGCAATGAGGTTGTAAGGACAAACTCAAAGATTCAAATCTGTGTCACGTTCTTTATCTGTAAGCATGAAAAGTAGTGGGAACTTTCTCTCGAGCCTGCTTGGAATTTATAAGAATAAGCATAGTAAACATATACATTCATATACATTCACAAACAAATATACACATAGTGTTTAGTACATACTTGATGGGAGTATTGGTAATAATTACTGAGTGCTTACTATGGATTAGTACAGTGCTCGGCATTCTCCATGGATGAGTTCAGTTATTCCTTACAAGCATTGTAAGAGATGTGAAATTTGTAAGAAGACTTTTCTGGTCAGCCATGACATGATAGCCACACTCCTTCAACCTAATACTCTCGTACCTGGTATACCCAAGTTCTCACTAAGAACCCTTTTGGCTGCTTATAAGGAGTCAAGAAACTTTTTTGTCCCTTAACTCTTCAATTATATAAGGTAATAATAATAGTAATACTTCACTTTTTGAGGCATTTTGTAGATTTTGAAGTACTTTTGTATGAATTTCCCTATTCAGCCCTCAGGAGAAACCTTTGAACTGAGATTTCTTACAATGTTTTTGCAATAAGAACTCTGCTTCAAAGGAAGTAAATGACTTACCATGAGCCTCTTTCACAAATCAATGATCTGTCACAAATCAAGGACTTTAGATTTGCTCTACTGCCAGAGAAAACTCCGAAGACTAGTTGATCTGGTTATTCTTTCAGAATAAAAGTAACAATTGAACACATCTCACTTTTCTTTTCCATGTGTTCCTCATACATTAAATATGTTTTCAGCCAATTATCTCAACAGCCTCTCAATAGCAGAAAGTCAATCTTCATACAGAATCTATTTTAATATTTTATCATCCCAGATATAGCACCAAAAGATGATTTTATAAATTATTTCATCTGCTACCTCCTCTTTCTTTCCACAGAAGGAAGTTGAGATATTAATCATCATTAACATTTATTTGACTATGTATTATTTACAAGCACCCAGTAAAATCTTTTGTTGTCATTGAAACAACTTTGTGTTTGGAACGGATTCCAAGGAAGATGATGAGGGCTTGAAGTCAAGAGACCTGCTCAAATTTTTTTACAGCTAGTAAAGAGGTGGGTCTAGAATTCAAGCCAAGGTACTTCAGGGCTAAACTATCTGTGTACTTAAAGTTCAAGGTCCTTCTCCAAATGCTCCACCCTACAATACATGCTCATGAAAACTAAAGGGGAGGTTATGAAATCCAAGCAATCTCAAGTGATGTTGCAATCACCAACAGGGAGTATAGACATGGCCATCACATGCTTTTAAAGTTTCAGCTAGGAATATGGCTTCAATGTCCTTTACAAAGATTTAGAACAGCACTGAATTTCCATGCATTCTGAAGAGACAGACTACCGAAGGGTGCACAATGTTTGACACCTTTCATCTGATAGAGATTAATGTTCAGAATATATATATATATATACATAAAACTCAAAATAAAAACTGTGAGCAAATAACCCAGTCAATAAACAGATGAATTAACTAAAAGGATGGTTCTCAAAATAAGTACAAATGATGAATAAACACATGACAATGTGTCCAAAGTCTTTAGCCAAAATTTTAAAAATGAAATGAAATAAAAATCAAAGATATATTCCCTCTACTCTAATCAATGATGGCTCATTCTCATAATGCTGACTACTTGAACAGTAGAGATCAGGAGGACTGTAGTTAAGGGCTGTACCAGGAAAATAATTCAAGCAGGACAGCCTGCGTGTCACTCCTCATCTCATGCAACTGCCAGGGTACTTGCCAACAGCACTTTGGACCCAAAGGGACTCTGAGAAGGAGAAAGGGTTTTGACATTGGAAAGAAACTATTATCTGGTTGGATAGGTTTTCTGACCAGTTGAACATGGACTCTGGTTTTAGACGCCCTTTTTAGAAGTGTTTTGTTTCTTTTTTTCAAAAAAGTAGTTAAAAATAATTCCCTAACTATGACCCAGCAATCCCACTTTTGGGCATTTACCCAAATGTTTACAAACAAGACCACACTAAAGCTACCAGCACAACTATGTTTATTGCAGCATTATTTACCATAGCTAAGATATGGAACCAACCCAGATGCCCCTCAGTAGATGAATGGATCAAGAAAATGTGGTATATATACACAATGGAATTCTATGCCTCCATCAGAAAGAATGACATTGCCCCATTTGTTAGGAAATGGAAAGACTTGGAAAAAACTACATTAAGTGAAGTAAGCCAAGCCCAAACAAACATAGGTCCCATGGTTTCCCTTATTTGCAATATCTAGTATATGTCTGAGTCAAGAAGAAAGGTCACATAAGGTGATGTTAGGAAAATGAACCCTAAGATATGTATTCAAATTTTTTTCTTTCATGCAATTGTTTCTAAAGCATTTATAAGATTATTTCTTTGTTGCTTTGTATGTCCCTCCCCCACAGTATAACCCCTGCTTTCACTGTATTTGATGTCGGTATAATTTGTGGAGGGGAAGGGGAAAAACAAGTCATTTAAATAAGGATACAGGTGGGTCCGTTACAACAATGAGAAGTACAAGTTGTTATGTCGAAAATGAACTTTACAACCTTGGTGGGGGAGGGTGGGGAGGATTGGGTGGGAAGGCAGAGGGAGGATGGGAAGGGATGAGAAGGGGAAACAAAGGGCGAGCCTACAATGCTTGATAAGAAATGTACTCATTATCTTGCCCATGTAATTGTAACCCCTCTGTACAGTATTTTCACAATAAAAAATAAATAAAAATTAAAAAAAAATAATTCCCTAAGAAAAACCACCAACATTTACACAACTAGGTGTTTTTTTTTTCAATTTTGTTATTGTTTTCTTCAACCAAAGGTAGAAAGTAGTTACTCAGAGAGATTTTTCTTGTGGAGTAGGAGGAACTGAGGATCTATATAGTCATTGACTTTCTACTCCAAATCTGCTCTCTGTGAGAGATCGAAAAACCTGCTCCCAACTTCCAAACTTAAACAATGGACATGAAAGGCTGTAGGCAAATGTTGAAAATGTCAACAACTTGAAAGGGGAAACTTGATTTGTACTCTTGTGATTGCTTTTGAAAGATACTATAAGCCACTCACTGATGTGTTCAGAAGGAAATGCACTACACTGGAAAACTGAGAGCAGAGTTAAGATTAAATAAAAGGCACCATTCAGGTTTGAAATCTGAGTCCGAATCCCAGGTGCTAACAACACCTGGTGTTAGTCATTACAACTCTCTGAGCCTATGGCTTGCCTGCCTGCCTGCCTGCTTTCCTTCCTTCCTTCCTTCCTCCCTTCCTTCCTTCCTTCCTTTCTGTTTTTATTCCTTCCTTCCTTCCATTCTTTCTCTTTCTTTCTTTTCTCTCTTTCTCACTTTCTTCCTGCTTTCTTGCTTTTTCTTTCTTCCTTTCTGCTTGCTTTGTTTGTATAAATTTATATTATATATATAGAGAGAGAGAAATGCACCATGTGTGTATGTATGGAGAGAGAGACAGAATGAGAGAGAGAGAGAGAGAGAGAGAGAGAGAGAGAGAGAGAGAGAGAGAGAAATACATTGCAGGGAATCAAACCCAGAAGCTCATTCTTGTCATTCACATCATCTGCAAGATGGAGTTGTTATGAGGTTGAAATAAGGGAAACATAGGAGGCACAACTAGAATGTAATAATTACCTTTTAATAATGGTCTTTACTAGTCATCTTTTAAACTTGAATATGAACAATGTTGGAGGCCCAGTTAAAGAGATGAAATCCAGGTCATATGCTAGATCATATGTTCACATGTTGTATGCAATGTCAAATCTATGCCTCACTATTAACAGGACCAAAGACACTTACTAGTTTTAAAAAAGAGAATCAAAATAAACATTAATATTGTCATAAAACCCAGATAAATGTTCTAGAAAGTCTAAACTATAATATATACAAGGATAATCTCTAAGAATACTGGAATTACTTAATTAGATTGTCACAGAAAAACAAAACATCTAACATGTTTAGTAATGATTTCAAAATGGCTTCTAGGCCCAAACACTAAGAAACTATGTCTTAGGCTAATACTAACATCTAGTTATGAAATGCTAAGTGTTTGAAGAGAAGTGAGAAGTGAATATTCGTGGAATAACTGACATTGTATGTGTTAGTAAATAATTTGTTCCTTAAAGTAATGCCCTGACAAACCTTTCTGTAAAGGCGGTGGGCCTTTATTTTTTGTGTAAATGTGAATCTTCTAGAATTCCACCTAGTTCCTCGCGGTCATCTTTGGTCATGTGGAAATCCTGAAGGTAGACAGAGATGTCAGAGTAAACCAAAGTCACAGCCTCAGACAATCCTCAACTTGAGACCTGAGCCTCATGTGTACTAGATGTACAAACTTGCTCAATTACTGATCTAAGTCTTTACTTCATCTATCAGTGTGAATAAAAAGAATTTAGACTCAGTATTGGCAACGTAACTGAGATAGTGTCTATAAACACCTTCTCCACCCTTACCAAAGAAGACATCAGGTGGAGCCTGGTGCACAAAATTCTTGCATTTGGCTTTTCACATAGCATCCAATATTCATAATCCATATCAAGCCTACCAGAAACTCCAACTTCCAGACCCAGAAACATAACTCTATTAATGTACAGAGAAGTGAAAGAAAAAGAAAAACACTATATCCTTGCATCTTTATTCCCCATGACACCTGAAAGGGATTATAAAGATTAGGATAATGAGAGAACAAAAAATGCATGTCAACAATGCATTTTCTCTGAATATCAGCATTGCTTATTTCTACAAATTTGGAAATCTAAAAAAACCCATAAATCATCTATAGAATGGTCATCTGATAGAGACATTTAGGTGCCTGGAGAAAAACAGAGCACAAAAAATTAATTAACTTCAGTAACACATGGATAAAATAATACTGCCTGTGTCTTAATAAGCTAGAAGGTGATCACAAGTTATTACTGATCAGCAGCATGTATGGATGTGTGGATTTTTACAAATCTGACCTTTTCTAGAAAGAAGTAAGATTTGATCAAGTCTGTGGTATTCTCATGATAGACATGATAGAAGAGGATATGAACAAATATCAATAGACACATCCTACCAAATACAAAACGAGCATAGGGGTAAAACTACTGAAGTTGGAAATCAACTTCAAGTCTCTGGAACCTGGACTGCAGTAGAGCTGAAAGAGAAAAGGTAAGGAAGGATGGAGGCACAGGAGAGAATGAGAGGGATCTGCCCTGTTACACTGCCCAGGACCCGGCAATAAAGTGGCAAAGAGTCCAGGATATTGCTGTTTCCTTCCCGCATTTAACTGGCTCTCATTAATTATCCCCATGTAAACAATAGTCTAGGACTCAAAGAAGAAAAGACGAGTAAGACTCGGTCTCCTTTAAGGTAGTCATGAGAAATGGAAAAAGCAATAAAATATCCCCCACCCTTCCACTTTTATACAATGAAATGCCAGTGACAAATGCTAACTGTGAGATATGAGTAAGGTCTACGTGGATTCTACAGAATAAACGAGTTCTTGCAGTGGCTGGGGAAGTTGTGTCAGGAAAGATCGTATTTTGGTCTAAAGAATGAAATAGGAGTTTGCACAAAGGAAGGTTGAGAGCATAAGAGGTAAAGTACTGTAAGTTAAAGTGTCGATGTAAGCCCAGGAGACACGTGAGGGGACCCCGAAAGGTCCAGTATTACTACAGAATAAAGCGATAGGTAGGTAGATAGGGAGGGAAGGAGAGAGGGAGGGAGATGATAGATAGATAGATAGATAGATAGATAGATAGATAGATAGATAGATAGATAGATAGATAGACAGATATGTATGTGTATGTATGTGTGTGCATATATGTATGTATGTAATGTACACATGTATGTGAGAAAGAGAATGCTGAACGATGTCTACAAGTCAATTCACAAACAAGCAGTCCACTATGTCTTTCCAAGTGTCTGCATTTAGGACAGAACTTCTCTCCAAGAACAGGAGGCATCTAGCCAGAGTACCTATTATGTTCTAATACCTCTCAGAAACATGAGAATGCACACAGATAGGAGGGGAAAGAATAACTAGGATTCTGCCTTCAGTAGAGTAACATTCATCCTCAGCTAGAAACAGAGAGAGAATGCATTGGCATTGTGCTTTTAGTTGATTTTGGTCTTAAGTTTTGCTGTCTTAAGTGAATATGGTGCCTTCTAATTTTCTAAAATTGCAAAGCAAATATTTAAGAAAGGGAGGTAAAACAAACCTTTTTCCCTCTGGGCATAAGCTTATGGCTGAAAAGAGAAAGAAAAAAAAAACTTCCTTCACTTCTGTATACCCACACAGATTCCTAGATTCATGCTATTGCTGGGGCTGTTGTGCTAATCGGGTTCTTTTACTAAAAGGATCAGTTCTACATAATAACCTGTGAGTAATTGCACCCTGAGGAGTTCTGTTTCAGATTTGGCCTCTCAGAGACTCAGGATGAAAGCTGTTCCCAGTTCTTAGCAGACTCTGATTACTGAGAACAAGCAACCTTGTTGAGAAAGTGGAGGGAGGTATGGAGGCACCAAACTGCATGCACTGGATTCCTCTCTCTCTCTTTTCTTTTAATATGTATGGTAAAGATGATATACAGTGTGGTTAGTTACATAAGTCAGGTAATAAGTATATTTCTTTTTGAACACTGTTACTTCTTCCCTCATTTTCTTCCAGTGTTTTCCCTCCCACCCCTTCTCCCCTCAAGTTATATAGTTTATTCTCAACGTAGTGTCTAGTGAGAGTCATTGAGGAATTAGTTCACCCTTTGTCCCTCCATTTCTGTGCTTCCCCTTCTCCTACCCAAATCAAATAACCTTACAAACAAGACAAAAGGTACAGAAATGAAAAACACTGTGTCAAAAGGAGAAAAAAAAACCCACAAAACTAAAATAAAAACCTTTTGTTTCCATTTCTTGGAGTTCATTTTCATAAACATCATTTTATTTTTTTAAATGTTCAGTGATAGATACTTTTATTACATCCATATTCCACTTAAAAGAACAACAATCAGAAACAACAACAAAAAATTCTGAGAAAGAAATGTAATTTACTATCACCTATTATACATCATTCCCTGCATATAAAACCTTATTCTTTTTTTATTTTTTATTATATTTAAGTGGTTGTACAAAGAAATTCCCATTCTAAAAAACAGTATATGAACAAAAATTGTCTGATAACATTGTCACCCATCATCATAAACATCATTTTATATGATCATATGCACATAGCTATTGAGCCCTTGTGATCCTCTCCTATGAATATCCTCCTTTGGTCTCACTGTGTAAATGTTTAGAGTCCTGTTTAATTTATCATGTCTAAGTGTAATTTTTTTTCTTTTACTATCCATTGGGTTTACTTTTATATTTATAGGCTCATTGTAATTATTACAAATAAGGGAAAACATGCAACCTATGTTTCTTTGGGTCTGGCTTACTTTGCTTAATATAATTTTTTCCAAGGCTTTCCATTTCCATGCAAATTGGTCAATGTCATTTTTTTCTGATGGGTGAGTAGAATTCCATTGCATATACATATCACATTTTCTTGAGCCATTCATCCACTGAGTGGCATCTGGGTTGATTCCATATCTTGGCTATGGTAAACAATGTTGCAATGAGCCTGGTTGTGCTGATGGCTTTAGTGTGGCCTGGTTTGTGGTCAGTTGGATAAATGCCCAGAGTGGAGTTGCTGGGTCATAGGGAAGCTCTATGTTTACTCTTTTGAGGAACCTCTACACTGCTTTCACACTAGATTTCTCAGGTCTTCTTTCTCTTCCTCCTCCAACTTCTGTCTCTCTTTCTCTTCCTTAATCTCAAGTCCTGCCCCATTGCATAGAGAAAAGAACAATAACTAAATAAGGGACATCATCTTCTGAAGTGATTAGTTTGGGGTTTTTTTTGTCAATTATTTTTGTTTGTTTGTTTGTTTCTAACATATTTATTTATTTATTTTTATTGTGAAAATACTGTACAGAGGGGTTACAATTACATGGGCAAGATAATGAGTACATTATGAAATCTTCCCTGAAGGTCTTTGGCAAGTAAATAGTAAACAGGCAGGACTGTGTGGCAGTTCAATGTCTAACATACAGTAAGCACTACTACAAGGTTGTAAGCATGGTTCTCAGTGCTCTGTACAGAGGCCTTCATTTAACCATCTCTACAGTCCCATCATACTCTTGTGACATTTTATGGGTGAGAAAGCAGACAGAACAAAGTAAAAGGCTTGCTCTAGCAAGCGATAGCATTTAAATCTAGATAGTCTTTCATGAGAACCCTGGATGTTTAGCACCATATTTAAAAATCTACTAGCAGAAATGCACTCATGACATCTCCTATATGATGAAAATGGGCCAAATTTCCACCTCTTGAATGATAAATGTGGACTGCTGTGTCTTCCAGGTGTTTTACTGAGACTCATTTGTGTGTGTATAAAATGTTAAAGATAGAAGTGAGAGGTAAGAACAAGTGTCCATGTATGGTTTGGTTACTATTCCTCTGCTATATATTAATACTCCATCCCTAGACATGTAAACTACTGAACCAGTCCATTTTGACCTTGAACAGCAGGAAAATCCTTCTAACCAAGATCATTCCTGAATTAGAAATTCCTTACTTACATAACACACCCTGTCCTGCAGACATGCATGTACTAAATTACAGCACTAAGTATTCCTCTGTCCTCATTTTATTTTCTGCAAATGGAATGCATAATAGCATAATGCATAATGCCCATGAGGTTGTATGCAATTTAGTGAGGGACAATTCTGAAGTAAATGGCACAGAATTTTATTATGCAGTACTGTTTCCAGAGTCTTCAATGTGTCACATTGCCCTGCAGAGCTGGGGAATGCAGAAACAAAGGCCTCCTGTGTTGTTTCCATTTGTAAGAAGACTGAATTAATGTTGCTAAGGAAACAGAACCTAAGTTTCCTATTTACTTTCAGCTTATGTGTCACACCTCTCACAGCCTAGGTGAAACCTAATAAAGGAAGAGAACTGCAGTTCTTTTACTAGGAGCTTTTAAAGTATATATTTCCCAGGTAAAGATAATCCACAGAGCTTAGATTTGGGCAAATTACATCACAAATGACTCCTTTCCACTCAGATCTTAGTGTGCAGAGGGGGAAATCATAAACGATAGACCGTGTGTGTGTCTCATTGTCATTATAGGAGGACTAGGGTCGGAAATTTCACATTGCCATTGCCAGTGGTCATAGTTGGAACCCACAGGTGTCATTTATGTTATGTGTGTGTGCTGTGTGTGCAAGCTGGCAAAAGAAGAGGAGGAGACTGCAACAAATGATACCACAGAGGAAGCCAGAATGGTAGGTAGAGCTTGGAAAGTGGGAAAAGAAGAAAGTGAGTTAGTGAAACCAGTTTTGTAATTTGCACAAGACTTTCAAAAGGAAGCTGATTAAATGACTTTGGTATTATTAAACAGCCTGCTTGAGTCAAACCAAACCAAGGGTGGAGAATGATCTGGAGGAAAGGCCGGAGTCCCATGGTGGAGGCAGCATCTGTACAAGCACGGTCTCCTTCTCCCTGGCCAGTCCGTGGCCATCTGAGAGGCAAACCATGCAGAGAGCTCATTGTGATTGTGTGTCGGTACCTGCTTCCTAATCCTAATGCCTCCTCAATCTCAACATTCCACCAAGGGGTGCATGTTTTCCATCTCAGGTGAAACATTACTTCTCCAAGCTCCAAACTGGACCCAATCCTCATTACATGCCCTCAGAAGGTACCCATTTATTTTATTCTATTCTTTCTCTTTTTCCTTATTAGTCCACCAGATCCCTTCAGTAGGAGGGTGATTGTTTCTACTTAGCACTGTGTTCTCAGTTCCTACATAGAGCCTAGCAGTTAGTAGGTATTTCATTGATACTGAGAAAATAAGTGAATGTATCTCAAACATGCATGAACAGAGTTAATTAAATCAATCATTTGGGAACTAAGATAGCAAGCCTAAAAGGCTGCTAGGAGCCAAGTCTCCCTCTGGCTGAGTACCTTAGCCAGGTGTAGGAACACATTTCCAGACATCACCAACATGGGGACAAGATGAAATCTGGACCTCTAAATCCAGCCTGCTTTCATGTCACAACTTTATCTTCCACACACAACATCAGTTTGGCTTAATCAAGGGAGGCTTTCAAAGTAATACTGAGCCACATCTTCAGAGCTTTGGGCGCACTGACTTCGGCCAAGGAACATTTGTACCTCCAAAGATCCCAAAGATCTGGATATCTTGAATAAACAGCCCACTGAATGAAACACAGAAATCTGAGCAGCCTCTGACAATTTCCTAGCAGCTTACAACAGCCAAACTTGCCAACGTGGGGAGGTTGGCTACGGTTTTCTCCTCCTCCCAAAGTTTCAAACACCCTTCTGCTGAAAGCAAATAGCCAGAGGCATGGGGAACAACAGCTGAGCTTTCCTTCTGCAACTGCAGAATTCGGAATTAGACCCAGCTCCAGGGAGAGGCAGCAGAGCATGCATTGAAGAACAATTATAGAAGCAGTTGGAGTCACATCACTGTTAACCAAAGATGGTTTTGTTCATTTAATACTATTCAGCTCATAGCATGAAAGTAAATGAGAAAAACGTGTCAATAAAGTAGACTCTGGAGGACACACAGCATGTCCTGGAGTAAATCTATAGGGTCACTGTGATGACTACACCTTTCATCCCCAATTTCGGAGGAGAGGATTATGGGAGACCCGGAAGCTGTTGCTACTTTCCAAGTAAAGAATTCCCTTAGAAGGAAGTAGAAAGAACATTGAATCAGAGGGACCAGCGTCAATACTGGCTTGGCTACCAAGCTCCTTGAACTTGGGTGAATTCTGTCTCCCCACTTTAGAAACAGAGATAGTAACACCTGCCTATGAGAGCCATGTCCAGGACTATGCAGAGACACCAGTGGGTGTCTGTCCCACAGACTCCAATTCTCTCTTCTATTAGACGTCCTCTCTAAATTGCCTTCCCTGGGTCTCCATTTTTCTTAACCTGTATTATCATCCTAGACCGCATTATGCATCATTTATTTCTTTTTATTTCTCTCACTGTAGCATATTTATGATAGTAATGAGTTGAATCGCTGTAATTATATTTTTGTGGTCTCAAGAGAATACAAGCAAAAGATAAAATGGAATGTTTGCCACCATAATATACTAAGATCTATAAATGATCACCACATCTCTGAGGACCTCGGGCATTTAGAAGTCTTCCTAGACTTATTTGGAATATAAAAATAATTTCTGTGTTTCTAAAAAAAGAAATACACTGAGGCTTTTACTCGAATCTACAATACAATGACAATTATATCTAATAATTACTCAAAGTTGCCCGCTAGGTCCTGAGGTAATATGTGAGATGACTGCAGCCCTACTAATAAATAAATTACATGTATATGTATATATATATATATATATATATATATATAATATAAAACTCTACCTATATATACAATATAAAACCTTACTAATATATATAGGTACATGGATATGGATATACATATGACTCATGAATTTTTAACTGGTAGCATGATTTGATGGTCACCTAAGATGCCATAAACATCAGCACATCTGGAACTTCAGATTCAGAATTCACCTTCAGACTTAGGCTTTTCATCTTTAATACCTCTTCTAGAAAAAGAAAACTATCTGTTCAACCACACAATGAGCTGTATATGTGTTTATTCCGTGGCACAAACAGTTTGATAAAGCCCACTCTGCCAGAGAACACAGGAAAATAAACCACCAGAGTGGTAGGAGTAGGAGTAAGGCAAATGAGACTTAAAACGTGAAGGGCTGGGGTGAGAAGGCAGCAGAGCTGACTTGCATTATGCAGGATCAAGGTCAATGTCACATTCACTTTGGTTATGTTCCCAACTTCATCCATGAAAACTATTGCGTTAATCATGGCTGCTCCCTCAGCTCTCCCGAAGGAGGTAGCCCTGATCTCCCTAAGACCAATGATACCTCCTTTGCCAAATGGCTTCCTGAGTCAGAAAAATAGAGCGAGCATTTCTTTACATCTGAATGATTCAAAATAATGTGCATGAAGCTCCACCCCTTCGGCTCCTGTTTCATTGGCTCATGCCTTTACCTTTAGGTTCAAGGTTCAAATTGCCACACTCAGTTGAAATGTATCCAGATTGTTATTTACATTGAAAACACAATTGACTTTGACAACAGAGAGGGGAGAAAAGCAAATAAATGTAATAATACATAGTAATTTTTACTACCGTTGTCCTTCTATGTCCCTTCTCCATTTCTTCTAGTCTCTGGAAAGTGATTGTTGATTCTTGAACTCAGTGGAATGGAATGGATGCATGATCCTGCAGTGGACAAAAGGGATCACATGATCACCTCCTTCTGGATAAAAGGTGTTTTGTTTCTAGCCCAAACAACTTGAAAATTTGATGTTGACATCTAATAATGTATGGTAGACCAAGGAAGAAGTAGTTTAATCAAAACTAGTCTGGGACATGGCAACTTGAAGATGGTTTTCAAATAATCAAGTAGAGGTGTCAAGAAAATGGATTTATAAGTCATTTGTTCTTTTTTTGATGATTCTGGTCTTTGAATTCAATGCTTGCTAGACAAACACTACACCACTTGTGCCATACACTTAACCTTTTGTAATTTTATTTCATCGTAAAGATGCTATACAGAAGGGTTATACCACATGACTAAGGCAGCGAGTCCATTACTTGTCAATCATTGCTACCCCTTCCCTTATTGTTGTCTCACTATCCCTTTTCTTGCTACAGTTATTTTTCAGATAGGGTCTGGTAATAGTTTTTTCTATCACCAATCTCAGACTGAGATCCTCCTACTTAGAGACTCCCATCTATCAGGGATCGCAGATGGCACCACCACACCTAGATTATCTGTTGAGTTGGGGTCTTCCTAGCATTTTGCCAAGAGCTACCTCAAAAAAAAGATATCCTCAAGATCCCTGCTTCCCAAGTAGCTAAGACATGAGCTAACACATCTGGCCTGGGACATGGAGATCTTTACAATGAATACATTCAGCCTACTATGTAAGCCCTTCCTCTGAAAGATAAAAAAAAAGGTTATAACTGTTATATTATGATACACCAGGCTGGTAATCTTCTAAGTACTTTGTGCACACTGCTGCAGATGCTTAAAGATTTCTTTAAGTAAATAAGTTATTCCCATCTTCAGTTGTAGAAACAGAGGCAAGGAGAGGGTAGATGGCTACAGAATGCACAACTAAGCAGAGTGCCTAGAACTCAACTCCGCATAGACTGGAGGTCTTCATATTTCTCTTGTGCTGGAGAGCTTGTTTTTGTTGGGGTCGAGTCACTTTCTGGGAGCTTTCTCTCCTGTTTCACACCTGTTTGGCTCATCACTTTCAGTACTAACTTAGTCCTGTTGATCCAGGACTTCTATCCAAGGATAGAAGCAATAACATGGAAAATTTGGCTTGTGTATTAAAGTTCAGTGTGTATGCAAGAACACCCAGTCATATTATACTGTTTTTAGTATTTATTTTTATTATCTTTATTTTCCACATTTTTATCAGTGCATAATAGTTGTATGAGAGGTTCGTCAAAATAAATTTCTGATGATGTTGATTCTTGAACTCAGTGGAATGGAATGGATGCACAATCATGCAATGGACAAAAGTGATCACATGACCACTTCCTTCTGGAAAGGTTATGTTTTTATAAGATGATGAGAGTAAGATGAAGGAGTTCTTCCTGAATCCCTTAAAATACCTGCCCTATTCTTGTCTAGGAATGTAGAGATGAACTGTTGTGAGTGCGGCCATCTCTCTAAACAGGAGGGCAAGCTCACAGCTATTACCTATACAAAACACTATGTTGAAAATGAACTTTATAACTTCGGCAGGGGCACTTAGCTATTAAAAATACAATCACCATTTTTGGGGGGAGGTCCAGTCATGGGGCCTGAACTCTGGGCCTGTGCACTGTCCCTCAGCTCTTCATGTCAAGGCTAGTGTTCTACCACTTGAGCCATAGTACCACTTCCAGTTTTCTGAGTCGTTTATTGGAGATAAGATTCTCCCGGCCTTTCCTGTCTGGGCTGGCTTTGAACCGTGATCCTCAGATCTCAGCCTCCTGAGTAGCTAGGATTACAGGCATGAACCACTGGTGCCTGGCTTAAAATATAATTTTAAATTACATTACCAAAGGTGTTAAGTTGTAATGTAGATAATGATAGGAAGTGAGTTAACTGACTTGAAGATGTAGCTGAAAGATTACTCAAAATTAGTATAAATAGAATATTGTAGAAAATATGGATGGGAAGTAAAAGTATAGAGGTATAATGAGAAAGCTTAAAATAGGTAATTTAAAATTTTTCTGAAGGAGATATTTTATTAGATTAGATATTTAAGATGTTTAGTTTTGACAAAAAATAAGAACCCTGAAATTGAGAATAATCCAATATTTCTTAAATGTGATAAAAGAGGAATTCATACATAAACATCATATTTAAACCATAAATCAAGAAGCTAAAATATTGAAAGCTAAAGTATTGAAAATATCTTGAGAGAAATTATGTATACATATATATGTATGTAGATACATATATATACATTTAACCTTATATACTATATATAAAATGCTAAGATAAAACAGCTCACAATTTAGAATTCCATGACTACTGAAACTATGTACTATTTGGGAATGAAAGTGCATTAATGTTTTCAGACTCATACTGTTCGGGTTTACCATTAACAGACTTACTGGACTTATGAGGGTGTAATGTGTAAGAAATAATTTCAATCTGGAAAACATCAGTAATTCCAAGCAACCATTGAATTGTGTAATATAATCCTAATAATTATTAACTTTAGAATCACACAATAGGATCAAACTAAATTATGCAAGGTAACATGTTAGAATGATGGTTGATTCAATTTCCAGTATTTCTAGCTTTTTTAAAAAATTGTTTACAGAAGAGATGGTGGTGATAAACTTGATTGAGGAAAGTATGCATAGTAGAATTGTAATAAAAACACGAAAAGAAGAGAAATGGAATGCAAGAATCTTTATGCACAGTCACAGTGGAACAAGGGAGCAGACAAATCAGCACATCCATACTAAAATAGAAGTGTCAAATTCATCTAATCATGAAGTCAGACATATTCACAAGGCAACCATCATCTAGTGGAAGTACATTTTCAGGCTCTAGATCTAGCAGTCCCCAAGTTTGGTCAGGCAAATGCCTCCATAGTCTTTCTACACCAACTCCAGCCACACAGAACGATGCAATTTTACTTTACATCCGTGGCTTCATGAAAAGTTCTCATATTACGTTTAGCATGCAATGGCTGGAAATGCACTGTTTCAACATTGTAACGCCGCAGGAGGATGGCTCTGCATCCTCTAGAGAGCGCAGGAGGAAGCAGAAATTCTTCCACTGGGACAGGGTTGAAATTCACTTCCTGTTGCTCATGAAAATCACTATCATATAACTCTATAGTCTTCTGTTTGACTATAGTTTGACAGCCAAAATGATTTTATTGACCTTTCCTCTTAAAAGTTCAAATTATAAAAAGGTAAAAATTCTATTTGAAGCCAGGCAACTGGTGGTTATTCAGCAGGCTGAGATTTGGAGTGTAGTAGTTCAAGGCCAGCCAGGACAGAAAAGTTTGCTAGAGTCTTAGCTACAAAAGACAAGGGCTGGATATGTGACTCAGATGGTAGGGTACCAGCCTGGCAAGCACAAGACCTTGAGTTCAAACTCTAGACCTGCCAAAAAAATTTATGTTTTAATCATGAATATGCTTTCACGGATGTGCTGTCCTTGATGACAGAGGATGAACGTAAGTCCTTCCATACAGCGCTGATGTGAGGGTAAAGTGAGATCTTCTGGGCTAGCAGAAGAATACATAAGTGAACACGATACAGTTAAGTCAGTCCACTGTGGTGCACTCCTTGAGCACAAAATTCCTTCAAAGGCTCTAAGCCACAAGCACATAATGATCAGAGTGTGCTGATCATCATAAAGGTATTCTATCCAAATACTTGCATTTACCTCTATCGGGGTCTTTTTTTTTGGTTTTTTATTTAAATTTTAATTTTATTGGCAAGGTGATATACATAGGGGTTACACCTACATAAGTAAGGTATGGAGTACATTTCTTGTTGAACTTGTTACCCCTTCCCTCATTCTCTCCCACTTTCCCTTCCTCCTCAACTCCGTCCTCAAGCTGTACAGATCATTTTCAACATATTGTCTTGTGACTATCACTGTTGCATTGGTTCCCCCTTTGTCCTTTGTTTTACCATTATTTTGTTCCCCATCCCTTCCCTAATTCTGATAAATATATATGTCTATCTTTAAAGCCATTTACTTTTAAAAAAAAGCTATTCAAGAAGGGACAGTCATTTTAAGATTAGATGCATAGATTCCCATAAAGCAATTCATATTATTTAAGAAACATAACACTAAAATGTTTGACATGGTTACTGGACTCAGAAGATTAGAGTTGATGAGAGGGAAATCAACTCTATGCAAGAAATGACACCCTGATAAAATAGGAGAAGACGTTATTGTCTCTAATAGACCATCATAAGAAACTTGGGTATGCGAAAGGGCATTATGGGTGAGAACAAGGCACAGCAGGCAATGGGAATATCGGTTATATGTTTGATGGGTCTTTACCAATCTGGATGCACCTAGAACCTGTAATTCTTGAGATAACTGTACCACTGCTCTGCAAAGGAAAACCTTATGTCATTGTATATGCTTTGAGTTGGTTGATGCATAGAACTAAAGAATGATATGCAATCTGAAACCAGCAGATAATTCTGTTTGCGCATTTAAATAAATATTATTTAGCACCTGCATCTTAAATATTCAGGGTTTCTTAAGAGTTTTCTTGAGAAAGCCAAGCAAAGGGAGGGAAAGTAACTTCCCAAAGGAACTCTACCAAAAGAGTTTTCATCATCATAATCATGAATTGGAAGCACTGTTACTTACCTTCTTACACAAGTCAAAAGCCAATCCACTTTACAACAGAACAAAATGCTTTCAGATGGCCCTGAGGGCTCACTAGCAATCCTAGCTAATGGGGCATCTGAGACATGCAAAATGGAAGTTCTGAAGCCAACCTAGGCAGAAAAGCCTGTGATTGTGCATCCAAAATAACCAGCAAAAAGCAGGGCTGAGGGCATGACTCAAGTAGTAGAGACCCCTACTAAGCAAGTAAGCTGACCCACCCTGAGATGTTTTCAACAATACTTTTCTCCACCCCATAAAGTATATATTTCTATAATTCAGTTGATTTTAGACTCTTGTTCAATGCCTGTCAACAGTCTCTGGCTCTGTTATGAGTAAAACAATGATTCCCTTTGTTCAAGATTCTAGTTAGTAAATTTCCTTCTTAGCTCTTGTATTTAAATAATCACTTTATTTCTGATTTCTTCTTGCCCCTTATATCCAATGTTATACTTAATTCTGTTATAAGTGACTTGTACTTTTTGATTCTCATAGATAAAACTACACTTCTGTGAAGTGAGTAAATCATCCTCTTCAAATGAAAGGTGTGTCAATATTTACTGGTATCATTAAATACTCTCCACCTGGTGCATAGTTACTTTCTGAATGATGCACACGACTCAATACAGGCTGGACTACCCAGAATCCACCCTCTTCGTGACCTTGTGATATTAGCTGTTTTTGTAGAAAGGGGATCTAGAAAAGTTTCCTCTTTGCAAATATTAAAGTAGAACAGAACTTTAATATCATAGCCTGTTTCCTCACATCTTTAATCCTAGCTACTCAAAAGATTGAACCCTGAAGTATTGTGACTCAAAGTAAGCCCTGGAAGAAAAGTCCAAGAGACTCTCTCTCTCTCATTAACCAGCTAGGCTGGAGGCATGCTCAAGGGCTAGGGGAAAAAAAAAGATTTTCATTATCATAACAGTTGAAATTGAACTGTTTGGGAAATTTACTTTGTTTTCTGAGTTCTTGGACGGTCAGACTTGAGGATGAGTCATTCATTTTGAGGTTAGCCTGGTGAGTATCAGGGGCTTAGTTCAAATCAGTGGCCTCCTGTGACAGAAATAGCCTAACAATCAGACAGAAATAGCCTGAATCAATTAACACATACCAACTCTTCTATTTAGCCTCTGTAGACGACATCCCCCTGCCTCATTCTTGGATGATTCCTCTTTACCTAGTGGAGAATAAAAGCCAGGAACTGAAAATGCCCCTTGTGCCATGGTACCTCGCATTGCCTGTTACCTCAAAGCCTATCCAATGTGGAAGCAGTGCTTTCCTAGTTGTCTAGGTATTTTTTCATCTTTTCGTTCCTAGGAAAATATGCTTTATCATCATCTTTACAAAATTAATTCAATCATTTTTCAAGTTCAAGTCACACACATGTTGTCTTCCATCAGTATATTCACAATCAACATGGCCCCCTTGAGAAAAGTCAGATATACGCAAACAGTATATAAAACAGTGGGGCAGAGGAAGCATGTGCATTGTGAAATGTAATTCAAGATAGGAAAGTATAGAAACACAGATCACACACACACTGTACCAAAAAGAGAAACAAATTACTTCAAACCAATGGCAGGAAGAACTTCTCAAAAGGAATGGAATTTTAACCCAAGCAGATAAAATTTGAACCCAGGGAGACAGACTTAAAAAGCTTATCATGAGATTGTACCAACAGAAGCTACCAGCTACAAATGTGATAGGGTGTGTGTGTGTGTGTGTGTGTGTGTGTGTGTGTGTGTGTGTGTGTGTGTGTGTGTGTGTGTGTGTGTGTGTGTGTGTGTGTGTGTGTGTGTGTGTGTGTGTGTGTGTGTGTGTGTGTAGATCAGGGAAAAATGAGGTGTGGGAAACAGCAGCCAGAAATTCAGAGATAAACAATGTATTAATGAGTAACTATTAATATAAACACAGAACTACTCTCTTCTTTGCTTTAAGCCTTACACTCCCCCATAAGCCACAGTATTAGTAAAAAGGGGGAAAAAAAAGAAAAAAAGAAAAGGAGCAGTTAGTTCCCCCTTTGACCTTGCTTGCTGGCCAAAATAATTAGTGTGTTCTCGAAATTGAAATGGATATTTTACAGAATGACATTTATCTTGAGAACACACACATGTTGGGAGAAGGCTTCTCTTGGCACAAAATGTGTTTAAATGTTTTAATGCTCTCAAGGGTGGATACCTGTCTTAATGGGAGCATGTGGCAAAATCCATCCTTTCTTTGAAGGGATGCTCAGAGCACAATGACCAAAGTTTAATGAGCAGGCCAGTCTCAAATTCTCTTAGCCCAATTGATAAAAATGTAACAACAGGAATGATTAAATGTACCAGATATGAGTACAAAGGGAAACTCTTGCCCTAAAGCGACTATGAGCCAACCCTCAATCTATTGTTTTCACCATAATTACTCCTGGTACTAAACTAAACACACCTTGCACCTGCTATCAGATGTGTCTGTGTTGTTTGCTATCTTTCTGTCTTTCTTTCACTTTGCTTTACTAATAAACTTTCTTGGTTGTCACTCCAATGTGTCCTCAAATTCTTTTCTATGACAACATCAAGAACTAGATATCCAAGGGCTAGGCAGAGGTCACCTCACGTTTAAAGACCTTCTCCCTGGAGCATCATCAGCCACCCATCCAGGGTGTGTGTGTGTGTGTGTGTGTGTGTGTGTGTGTGTGTGTGTGTGTGTGTGTGTGTGTGTGTGTGTGTGTGTGTGTGTGTGTGTGCATGTGTGTGTGTGTGTGTGCGCGTGCGTGTGTGTGTGTGTGTGCATGCGTGTGTGTGTGTGTGTGTGTGTGTGTGTGTGTGTGTATGCAGGGGGAGGGGGGACAGAAACAGAGAGCAGAGAAAGGAAGAGAGAGACAGACAGAGCAGGATCTGAAGAGAAACTTAACTAAGGCATAATTAAAGTAAAAAGTTAATAATTTGAGCATTTTGCAACACTAAAAGAAAGGAAGGCTACTAGTATGTGTTGGAATAGTGCTCTAGCCCTTTTCCCTTTGAGACTACTGCTATCTTCACAGCTGTCCAATGTATAATGGTTTTTAAATGACAAACTAAGAAATGCAGGCCTTGTTCATTAAACTATAAAGAAATAAAATGTACCATCTGGTTTGTATTTCAAACTGGAGTTGAGAAACTATCTCTTCAAAAGGTTTATCCAATTGCAAGATTATTAAAAATAGACTATCGAGTCAGAGAATGATGCTCCAGCTCATCATTATTAAGAATACCACCAAGGATATAATGGTGACATTTTCAAACTAATCATAATCTCAAAGAATGTCTACTGGAAATTCTTAGAAAATATCACTTTGTATGGTATATATAGTTGGCAAAGAAACAAAAAGTTTTATCATCTGCTTTCGTAAATTTTACAGCTGAATTTAAAAATGTATTAGAATACAAATAACACTGTGGAACTGGAAAGACATGCAAATAGTAAAAATAGAGACTAAAGTAACACAGAGAAAAAGAGCTGTGCCTTGACTAGGTTTTAATTAGCTAGGCAATTGTCAAACTATACATTACTAGGTGTATAAGAGCAAGGGCCAGCATGTTTTTGTAAAGAGTCAGAGAGTAAATAATTTATGCTATGTGGGATATCTGATATGCCATACCTCTATTATAGCAAAGAAGCAGCCACCGAAAACATACATAAAGGACAGACATGGTTGCTTCTCAATAAAACTTTTCAAAAGCATTCCATTGGCATTCAGTGCAAACTACAAAGAGTGGTTAAACATGTGATGAGACAAGGTAAGTTACATAATCTTGTGGTAAGGACTCAGGTGAGGCCCAGCTACATAACAATATGGCAGAGAAGCAGAAAGAAAAACAGCTATGTGCAGAAGTGGCCAAGCACATGGGGTTGTCTGGATATGCAATTAGCCACCTAGAAAGAACTAACTTGCTAGCTTGCATTAATCCCTTCCATGGCCAGCAATCCCACTGATTAAGCTACTGTGACTAGGCTTCACCTCTTTTTTTATTATTATTGTAAAAATACTGTACAGAGGGGTTACAATTACATGGGCAAGGTAATGAGTACATTTCTTATCAAGCATTGTTGCCTCCTCCTTTGTTTCCCCTTCCCATCCCTTCCCATCCCCCCCCCCAGCCCCCGCTCTTGTACATCTCATTGTTGCAATGGGTCTACCTGTATCCCTATTTAAACAATTTGTTTTTTCCCTTCCCCTCCACAAATTATACCAACATCAAATTCAGTGAAAACAGGGGTTATATTGTGGGGGAGGGACATATAAAACAACAAAGAAATATCTTATAAATATGTTAGAAACAATAGCAAGAAAGAAAAAACATTTGAGGTGCACCACTTCAACACCACACATTGAGTTCCAATCCCAGCACATGAGCCTTTGGGGGACAAATCACATCCAAAGCACATCATAGTTCAACTGACAACAGAAAACAAAGTAGAAAGAAAACAATGTCCAAGTCCCTGAGACTATATGAAAGGAAATGTAAAGCAATGAAAGGCTAGTCATCAGAAATTTCTGCTGACTTGAAACAGAGCTTTTAAACTTACAACATGTGATTCAATTACATAAAGAAGAAAACAGCTGAGTCACACAGAAAATGCTAATGAAGCCATGATATACTTCAATATGCCTCAAATAATTCCATCCATGTTTAAAAAAGCTAAACAGATTGAAATTGCTAAGATGGGTGTTAAAAAGCAGCAAAACATTATAGTGACACATGGATCATCAGTGGGGTAGAGCTGCCACAATATTTAAAATTAAACCAAAAATAATTTACCTAAGAATGAGGCAAATCTGGGCATTCCTGGGTCCCAAACTAATGCAATTTGCAGTTGTCCCTCTAGGAAATGTGATACAAATTTTGGAATATAGAATGAGGTATAATAACCATAGATATTTAAGATGAGAAAATAAATTATGAGAAATGACCATTTTTAAAATGTAAGAAAAATAGTCAACATCCAATTAATAAATGGGCTAATGAGCTAAAGAGAGATTTCTCAGAAGTAAAAATGGTCAACAAACACATGAAGAAACATTGTGTTGTGTTAATTTGCATTTCCTTTATGCCAAAAATGTTCAACCTTTCTTCATTCAACCACTCTGGAAGGCAATATGAAGGTTCCTCAGAAAACTAAACATAAAACTACCCTAGAAGCCAGGTATCTCACTCTTGGTCATTTATACAAAAGATTACACACTAGGATACCGTAAAGCCACCAGTACAACCATGTTCATTTTAGCATCATTCACTATAGCCAAGGTATGGAATCGGCCCTCAAGAAAATATGGTATATATAAACAGTAGAATTTTACCTCACCCATTAGAAAGAATGGTATTGCATCATTTGCAAAGAAACAGAAGGACCTGGGGGAAAATATGTGAAGTGAAGTAAGTCAGGACCAGAGAAACAAAGGTGGCTTGCTTGCTCGCCTAAGTGGAAGCTAGATTTAGTTTATAAACAAATAAGTAACTACTTTGGCAGTTATACAAGTATATACAAATATATTAAGAGAAATATGGTAGATTCGGGGGAGAATTCAGTGTCATTCCTTAGAAGGGCTACATCAAATGTCAACAAAATAAACATCAGATGAAGAGAAGAAGGGGGAGAAAATGCACTCAAAAATTCAATGTGTATCCTACATAATTAAGAAACATGAGGGCAGATGGGTTGGAGGGTGGAGTAGGATACTCAAAGGAATGGTATTTACGTAGATGCAGTATATTCATAAACTACTTTGTTGAATAGCAACTCCTTTGTACAACTACTTAAAGATAATAAAAAATAAATACAACAATCCAGAAAACTACTTTTATTAGCTACTTCACATGACACATTTATACTATACACATTTATACTAGATTTGATTGCTACATATTCTTCGATCATCCTTTGACATGATGGAGTTTTGTATTATCTTATAGAGAAAGATTAGAAAAGGATTTGTATTAGTGAGAAGCCTTAAAACTGAAATTTCAGTTGCTACAAGTAAATCTGTCTCTGTCCATGAATAAAATGTTTCTCAACAATGTTTATCATACTTTCAAAGAAACCTGAAGAACGATCTCAGAGCTGATGAAGTTAGAAGTCCCAGAACTATGCCAAACCAACCAAGAAGTTAGAAGAATTGGTCTTCTGCATGAATATGTAAATATTATGTCGAACTATGATGGGTCTTGATTGCTGTCTGCACAATGAGTGACATAGGATAAAGTTTATAGCTAAAAGAGTTCCTTCAGTAAGGATAAATAAAAATTCTAATTGGTAAGAAGGCATGATGTTATATGTGTACAGTGGCATACAGTGTAACATAAAGTCTGCTGTGTTTTACAGTCTGAGCCTCTTGGATTCACTAATGTTCAAATAGTTTATTTTGTTCCGTATTATGGTCAAGATTAACACCCAAACAAAGCATTCATGACAAGTAACAAGTGCTGGGTCAGGGGCTCCGTTAGCTCTCGTTAGGACAGGTAAGGGTCTGATCAGGTCCTAGCCCCAGGAGAGTGTAGAAAAGCAAGCAGGAGCAGAAGGAGTCAGAGAACTGCCTGAAACCAAAGTTTATTAGGGATATAATTGAGAATCCTAATTCCAGGGCAGGAGCAAGCAGGGCAAGAATGAGTCATACAGAATTTGGAGGACTTCCAGGAATGGGACCAGAGGCCAAATGCTGTCCTGATTAAAGTCTGTCTAGCTCCCTCCTGCCTGCCGTGACTCTTGAGCAAGCCCCATCATCCACTATATCAGAAGCAGATGAAAAGATTTCACCTGTTTAAGCAGAATCATTGCCAGGTTAAAGTGCTCTAGATAGGGGAAAATAGTTACTCTGGACCCTTCCGCAAAAACCAGCACGTGGAGTTTACAAGGAGACAAAGTCTCTGAAAGTGGGTGGAACATTTACCTCTATTGACTTCTAAGGGTATCTGAAACATTCTAAATCATCAGTAATACTTAAATTAATTCATAAAAGCAATAAATCTGTCAAGTGGGTGGCATTATCAATTTCATTGTGCAGATGAAACAACTGCAATGCAGAGAGGCTACATTATTTGTCCCCAAAGCCAGGATTTGAACCACAGACCTGATTTTAGAATGTCTGTCTCAACTCCCATATTATAACCGCATGTCAGGTGAGAACTAGAATGGCTTTCCATACCAAGTGGAAGGTGAGCTAAGTGCTCTTTTCTGACATTCTATGTGTCTCAGATTGTACTGGATATTAGCTTTTGCTGATGTGGGGTCACTTTATATTTGACTAATGCAGTCTTTTCTATTGACAAAACTGAATGTTTGTTCCTATTGAACAATGCATCTGTAGGCGCCACAACACACAATGCATGACTGCAAAAGAGTTCATTTGTGAAATGACGCATCCTTTTGGCCATAAAAATATTATATAAAAGTTAAAATGTATTCTGATTTTTTTTCTTTCCTGGAGAGTTCTGCCATCATAGAAAAGTGCTTTGGGCTGGAGACGTAGCTCAGTGGTGCAACACTGCTCTGGCATGTGCAAGGCTCTGAGTCCAACCTCCATGATCATGAGAAGAAAATGCTTACTTGCAGCAGTAGGCAAGAGTTAGAGAATCTAGCTGTACTAGCTCAGCCTCCAGTAGAAAGGCTTGGTCAATCTCAGCCAGATGTCACACAACCTTCTCTTCATTCCATGGCAGTTGCTTCAAAGTCATGAGCAAGACAGAGAGCATTAGGAGCAGAATCTGGTGACATGTACAGTGGACACACCCAACTGAGAGCACACCCAAAAGGAAGGAAAATGACTCGCAGGAGTCCAGAGTCCATAATTATACTGTTAAGGAAATCTTCAGAAGCAGGTGTCTTAAGTATTAGGGCATATTTCTTAACACACAAAAAACTACATTTCAAATGAAGCACAGGAAAACTGTTGCTCTGAGGTTACCAGAGAAATCTTAGGAAATACAATACAGGATTTGTTCCCAGGGTCAAGAGCAAGGGTGTATGCTAGTTTAGATGCGGAATGTCATGGAAAGGTCCATGTGTTAAGGCTTTGTCCTCTGCATGTAGTTACCAGGAGGTGGCCAAACTTTTAAGAGGTGGGGCCTAAGAAGATTTTAGGTCACTCAAGGTTATGTCCTCAAAGGGGAGTGTGGGTTGGCAATCTCTGCTCTCTCTCTGCTTCCTGGATGTCATGAAATGTACAGCTCTCTCCACCTCCTTCTCCCACCATGACATACTTCCTGGCCACTGGTCCCTAGCAACATGTCTTACTAATCACAGACTGGATTCTTCAAAATTATAAACCAGAATAAACCTTGAGTCTTTTAAATTGGATGCCTTTGAGTATTTTGTTACAATAATACAAAGCTAATACACAATGGTAACGATTGTGCAATGACCAAGTATCACAGATTGTGCCAGATATTTTATCACTCTGATCTAATTCTCACTCAGATTATAAATGGCAGGATTACAATTTGAACTCAGTTCCTTAGGATTCCAAATCCATTGCTTTTTCTACTACATTAAGCTGCTTAATACACTAAGCAATATCTTGCCTTTAAGAAAGCACTTGTATTTTTCTTCCTAGATGCTAACATTATATCAGATGTCAGATGTGGTTGTTATATGACATTGTACAGCTAAATTGATTTATGGAAGTGCTAAAGAATAAGCATTTAATGGGTCTGGTAGTAATTGCTTATGGCATCAAAGCTGTGAATGTGCATGAATTTTCAAGAATAAAACCATGGGAAATTTTCAATCCAAAAATTATGGTAATAACACTTACCTCTCACCAATTCTACGATGAAAATGGACATGTGAGTTTTTGTAGTCTGAATGCTTCTGAAGTCCAGACACATAAGTTTCTAAGTATATAATCACAGGGTGCAACAAGAAAATATGACATCAGAAATGACTCTTGGTCAGAAGGGCTACCATACAAGGTAGAAACCTCTGATGAAATGAGGAGTTGATTATTAAATCTCTCAAGATAAACAAGTTAGGTGCGAAGGACAGAAGATTCTAGAGTTAAATAGCATTGCCCTTTGTAAAAAAAAAAAAAAAAAGAGCCCTAGGGTTTTAGTCTGTGGCACTTGATTAAAGCAAGATAAAACTGCTATAGAAATCCATATTACACCTACAATCCATGCAAATTGTAGATTACATCTACAATCCATGTAGATAGATGTTTAACAAAAATAATCAGAGCTAACTTAAAAGTAGAACAAGTTGTTTGAGTATGTATGAAGATCTTTTTAAAAATATCATTCTAGGGCTGGGAAGGTGGCTCAGTGGTAGAGCGCTTGCCTTGCATGCATGAGGTCCTGGGTTCGATTCCTCAGCACCACATAAGCAAAAAGAAAAAATCCGGAAGTGGCACTGTGGCTCAAGTGGTAGAGTGCTAGCCTTGAGCTGAAGAGCTGAGGGACAGCGCCCAGGCCCAGATTCAGGCCCCATGACTGGACCCAAAAAAAAAAAAAGATATCATTCTACTTTTTGTGAAGAAAGAAAGAAGAAAAGAAAGAGAGGGAAGAAGATAGGGGAAAGAGAGAGGCAGAGACAGAGAGACAGAGAGATAGAGGATAATTTAACCAATTGCCATTATCTTGGGAACTATGATAAAAATCATGTGGCTCATGTGTTTGATTCTCTTTAGTGCCTCCTGTCTTTCTAAGAACATTTGTTTTAAATTCCGAAAATTATTTCTCCTGACTTTTCACTGGTCGGTATGATGTCAACTTGCTATTCATAGAAAAATTACCCAATTTAAATAGAACTATGATTCTTTCCAATTATCCTATAAAACCATCCATTGCTCCAATGCCTGTGGTTGTGTGGTACTTTTCTTATACTAACATGTCTGTGGTTCACTTTCATGGTTTTATAATAACAGCAGGAAAGCACAAAGAGTCAAAAGGGGGAAAAAAAGGAGGAATATCATGATAAAATATCCCTTTTACCATGTATACATGGAGTTGTTTGAACCAGTATCTCTTCCCTATACCCTTAGTCTGCTCATTCTCATATTCCAGACAGCACTTTCCTTTGCTTTTCAGAACCAGCTGAAGCTCATATGTGAGCCCTCTGCAGCTAGCTCACTACTACTCTGTATCATCTCCTGGCAGTTGACTCTTATTGCATTACTATTGCATTTCAAGGAAACAGTTTCAGAGCTGGAAGAGATTCTCATGGTCATGTATTCCAAATACCTCATTTTATGGATGGGGAAACGAAAGCTTCTGGAGACAATATTTGCCTGTAGTCACAGAACTGGAACCGCTTTCTGGGATATCTCCCAGATCTCTTCACCACAGGAAAGTTGCCCATCTTCATGTACTGATCACTGATGACTTGACCTAACATTGGACTCTAATCATTCCTTTTACAGAGACCCTGAGCAGTTAGGGTCTTGATCCCTTAAAATGTGGTAGGAAAAATATTCTTATCTTCACCAAAGAAAGCCACTCCTTCTGACTTAGAGACAATTAATGGATACACCCACTCATTAAGAAAAGCAGTTTCACTTTTGTATACTAAGATTAATGTATGTCTATGTAATGTAATATAATGCTTGATAAAGGAGAGATATAAACAAAAGATCCATATAAACCCAAAAAATCAATAGAAATAAATAGTTATTTAAAAGTGACAAATTTTTTCTTCCCGGCTACCTAAGTTACATATTCAGGGTTTATATTGATTAAAATTTAGTATAGATTTGAATAAAGTCTATATTTTCTAAATTCTAAAACAGAACAAATCTGGGATATCAAAAATCTCAAGCCAAATTTTGTACCACGTATTTATGTCTTTCATTTTGAGATGCTAATCAGCACTAAATTATTACAGATGGCGTAGACATTGTCATCTTATAAGCATCAACTCATCTAGAGACAAACCAGCCCACAGTCCATCTGGAGAGAGAAAGCAAGCAACATCTACTGAGTGCCAACTACATGCTAGTCTCTTCCATATAGATTATCTCATGGTAATGTCCATAACACCTGAGAGGTAGATATCTTATTCTCCTTGTTTTTAATAGATGAAGGGAGATTTTATATATATATATCTATATGTATATATATATATATGTATATAGATAGACAGATAGATAGATAGATATTGCAAGTAGTAGACCCAGAATTTGAACATAAAACAGTGATCTGTTTTTCTCTATATCAGCCTCTTGTTCCCAAAGAAACCCTCAAAGATCACCAACATAATGCAGAAAATTTGCTGAGTGGGAGTGTGTCAACCATTAGAAAATGAGAGCGAGGAAGGAAAGGCCACCACAGAAATAGAAGTGGCTCATCGATCCAAGCATAGAAAGCACCCCCCCCCCCAACCTAGAGAGGCAGCCAGGTAACCTGTCCAAGTCACACAGCAAAGCAGAGGTGGAGCTAAGTTGTCTATCAGACCTCGCTTGAGCATGCGCCACAGCCCACATCATCACACCGCTTGCTGACCTTTCCTTCTGATTATGACAGCAATACAAATTAACTGCAGAAAATGATTTTCAAAAAGAAAACAATAACTAAGACTATCCTGTATCATGCTGTGTCATTTTGCATATGTCAATAGGGAAACGTGACCAAGAGGGCCTGTGCAAAGTAGTCACCAATGCTGAAGTTCTAATGGTGCAGCTGTTGTTACCATTTGTCCAGTTTGGACCTATGGCCCAGGTCCATTACCTCTCTGTAAGTTTCTTTCTTTCTTTCTTTCTTTCTTTCTTTCTTTCTTTCTTTCTTTCTTTCTTTCTTTCTTTCTTTCTTTCTTTCTTTCTTTTCTTTCTTCCTGTCTGTCTTTCTTCCTTCCTTCCTTCCTTTCTTTCTTTCTTTCTTTCTTTCTTTCTTTCTTTCTTTCTTTCTTTCTTTCTTTCTTTCTTTCTTTCTTTCTGCCTCTTTCTTTCTTTCTTTCTTTTTTCTCTTTTTTTTTTCTCTTTCTTTCTTTCTGTCTGCCTTTCTTTCTTTTTTTCTGTCGGTCGTGGGGCTTGAACTCTGGGCTTGGGCTCTGTCCCTCAGCTCTTCATCTCAAGGCGAGCACCCTACTGCTTGAGCCACAGCTCCACTTCCAGTTTTCTAGTGGTTTATTGGAGGTAAGAGTCTCATGGACTTTCCTGCCCATGCTGGCTTTGAACTGTGATCCTCAGATCTCAGCCTCCTGAGTAGCTAGGATGACAGGCGTGAGCCACCAGTGCCCGGCCTCTCTGTAAATTTCTTTAACGTATATAAAAAGACATGATTCTTATCATGAAATAGTAAGTGAAGTAAAAGTGCCTTTCCCTTTTCCCACAATCCCTCCCCACAATACAACAACAATAAAAATCAACTGGAGTGCATTCTTCTATATAAAAAAGAGAAAATTCCGTATGTCAGATTCTTAAGCTTCATTTTCTCATTTACTATGCTAGAGACACCTATTCCACATGAGAAAGTGTAAAAACTAATTCATTATTTTCAACTGCTACACAAATTTGCATGACCAGTATAACATCTACCATATTTTCCCAACTAACAAATACTTTGATTTCTTTTACATTTTTAACAATTCTACCCAAACCAACATCTTTCCTAGATGTTATTTCATATGACTGCTCCAAGGCAAACACCAAAGCATCTGGTCACCACCTACCTTGGTTCAAGAATGACAAAGGGCCTGATGGAGAAGGAACGGAATCTGAGCAGAGGAGGAAGAAGCAAGGGAGGATGAAGGCTCTGGGCAGTGTCCTAATTTTCAGTGACACATTCATTAAAGCACTTAAGAGTAGTAAGAAAGACAGGTGTCAGGGAAAACAGCAGTTGTGAGATCTGAGTTTTTCATCACTACAAACTAGTTCTCTGTGGACACAATCTTATCTCCCTCTCTGTTCAAGGGAGCTAGATTAGATACTCTCTACCTCAGGTTATTTTATGGATTACTTAATGTAGACAGATTAGAATTTAGATGCTAGAGATGTGTATATGTGTGCCTGCATATGTCAAAAAGAAAAAAGAAAATATAAAAGGACAAAATAAGACAATAACAAGGCAAATGTACCTAACAGCTTTCATATCCTGAACATTGCCCTCTAATTATTAAATAATCAGTATTTCTAATGTTCAGAGGAAAGAGGTAAAGTAGATTATTTTCCCAATATCATAATTCAAATTAATAAATATGAGTCATTTTTTAAAAAATGCTGGCAGGACCACCAAGAAACATCTATCTGCTTAACTCTCATATTTTAGTATTTCTTAGCTCTAATTTTCCTGGGAACTAAGAGGATTTAGGAACAATGAAGATTGCTTTTTATATCTCATCTAAAGTTTTCCATCTGAAGAAGAAAATTAATACTAATAATATAAGGAGATAAGGAGATTATTACTTCATCCTTCAGAAGTTTAAATGAAGTTTCATTGGTGCAAAAATTTGAGCTGGGATGGTTCTTTTTCCAAATCCATTACTGGAAAAACTAGGTTTTTAACCATCACTGCTTGGATCCTCCTCCCCTTTGATTGTTACACTGAAGGACTGTATTTCTCTTCAAATCAATATAGTGATAGGTTGAAAAAGCTCAGAACCACTGATGATATTGATGACAGTCTTGCCAGAATCCCAGTGTTTATTGGATGTCTAGATAGAGCGCACCAGGACTGGCTTTAACATCATTATTTCTGAAGCTATCACTCCCTTCCCTTCTCATGGTAGTTCTCCTACTCAAATTCTTTTTTTTTTTTTTTTTTTTTTTTTTTAGGTCTGGTCATGGGGCCTGAACTCTAGGCCTGGGCGCTGTTCCTCAGCTCTTCAGCTCAAGGCTAGTGCTCTATCACTTGAGCCACAGCGCCACTTCCGGTTTTTTTCTTCTTGCTTATGTGGTGCTGAGGAATTGAACCCAGGGCCTCATGCATACAAGGCAAGCGCTCTACCACTGAGCTACCTTCCCAGCCCTCAAATTCTTTACCTTTGTTTTTTTACTTATTTCTTCTACCTAGTCTCTTATTCTTTTCTTCATCATTTGCTTCAACATTCGTTTATCTTATTGAATCAATTATTGTTGAAACAATCATCATCATCATCATCATCATTGTACTAGGCGTGGGCTTAAACAGCCTGGGGACTGTGCCTGAGCTTTTTCCCCCCATCAAGACTAATGCTTTATCAACTGTACTTTTGGGTTTTGTAATCAGAGATAAGAATCTCTTAATTTTGATGTCTGGGCTGGCTTCAAACTGCAATCCTCAGATCTCAGCCTCCTGAGTATGAGACACTGGTGAATCAATTTTTTTAAGTGAAGAAAAAGAGGATATGGGAGACATTAAAGCTGCATTTGAAAGAGACATGACCTTTTAAATGAGACAAGTCTACAATTAAATCTTAGCTTCTGCCACTTAAGTTCTGTGGCTTTGAAAACTCCGCCTTTAATTTCCCAGAATCTCCATCTCCTCAGTTTGAAATTCAGTATATTTATTTTACAGTGGTCTTGTGTGTGTGTGTGTGTGAGTGTGTGTGTGGTGTCTGTGTATATTAGTGTGTGGTGTGTGTGTGTCTGTGTGTATTGTGTGCTTGTGTGTGTGGTATCTGTGTGTATGTATGTGTGTGTGCTGTCTGTGTGTGGTATGTGTGTGTGTGGTGTGTGGTGTGTGTAGTGTCTTTGTGAATATGTGTGTGTGGTGTGGTGTGTGTGTGTGTGTGTGTGTGTGTATGTATAGTACTACAGTTTGAACTCAAGGACTTGTACCCGCTAGGCTGACATTTCACCACTTGTACCATATCCTTGGCTCTGTTTTCCACTTTTTGTGAAACAGGGTCTCTCTTCCCATCCAGGCATACACCTGAGCTGTGATCTGCTCACTTTAGGCTTCTCACATGGTTGGGTTCACAAGCATGTACCTTCTTGTCCACCTTTCTTCCCTGGAGCTAGTCTCAAGGGCTTTTCTGCCAGGTTTGCCTCACACGATAATCCTCCTGATATCAGTCTCCTAAGTTTCTAGGATTATAGGTAAGATTCTCCTGTACTTTGCACTTCTCAGTGCTTTAAAATGAGATCATCTAATCTCAGCAAAAGGCCTGGCTCACAGATACCAAATTGACATTCATTTCCTTCATCTACTACATCTGAGCCCACCTTACATAGGTAAACTTTAGCTAACAGCCACTCACCTTGATATCTCACCAGTTAACAAATCAACATTGAGGACTTTTATGTAAGGCACAATGGAAACCTAGGGTGACAAACACCATTCACCCCCATTCAAGAGATGCTAATAACCTGGCTAAGGTTCATGTGTGGGAACACAGGAAATATGGAACAATAATAGAAGTTGGTCGGTTGTCAACTTACCAATAGAAGCTGGTCACTAAACTCATTTAAAGTATTGATCCTCTGACTGGTATTGCCAGAGCACTAGCGGCTGCGAGTTTGCAGTTGGACTGAAATGAAATGTCACAGGAGCAAAAGGATGTGAAAGAAGAGCTGAAGTTAGGAAACCTGTGAAGGAGAGAAAGGTAGTTTATTCTGAACACAGCCTTTGGATTCTGTTCCTCCTCACCTTCCTTCAGTGACCTTCAAAGATCTTGTTTACTTGCAAGGAAGTGTTCAGTTCCAGACTCGGTAAGTAAGCCACAAAAATACCACCCATAAACACTGTGATGGCTGCCTCCTCCTCCCCTCCGACAGCTTATCTCCTGGCCTGGCCGCTCCTCCCTCCCTCCCATATCTCAACAGGATACAAAACAGCCTTTCTTTTTGCTGGGATTATTTAGAAGCAGTTCCCCATAATTACAGTAATCTTATCTCCTTTGAATTCACCACAATTACCCCTTTGCTTTATATCAGCCCCTTTGCTGCAAGACAGACATTATTGGTAAGCTTTGTGCAATGGTGCAATGTTGTTTTTTTAAAGTGGCATCTGCTCTAAGAGACTAATGTTCCTATTTGACTGACTCATTTGGTGGGAACATGTCTACATGCCAATATGAATGGCTGTGGGTGGGAGATGCAGAAAGAGGAACCATCTGACAGAATGTTTTTTCAGTGTTTCAGGTTACAAACAGGCTTATTTTGCTTCCTCCAGAAGCACAGTCCACCACAGTCTTGGGAGTAGAGGTATCTAATCATCTTGTAAGGAAGTATACTTTGCCTCAGGATGGGTGAAGATGGTCCTGATTCTCGGAAGCATTTGGATTACTGAGGAGATTTTCATCTGTATTTCTTTCTCCTCCACAGCCTGATGGTCTCTCCTCCAGTGAGCCTCTTTGAAGCACTTCTGAGCTCTGTCTGAGGACTCCCTGGGTTCAAAACCAAGTTCCCCAGGTCCAAAACCAAGTTCCCCAGGCCCAGTGGCCTGCTTCCTCTTGATCTATCCTCAGGTGGCCTTAAGAAATCAGAGGAGCATGTAGTTCTGTCAGAGTTCATTTACCTGTTCAGTCTATTATGTGGTGGTCCTTGGGGATACAAGGATTAATAACCAGAAATTCAGCCTCAGAATGCTCATTCGCATAAGGCCATGAACAAGATCCAGAACATAATGATGCTGATACCTGTAGCATCAGGAAGGAGTTGGTAAAGTTGTTCTGGGGTGATAACAACTGAGTGGGAAGTAAAATGTCCATTGCTACTCACAAACTTCAAACAGCTTTCAGTGGATATACTATTTGTTTTTTGTTTTTGTCTGCTGTGGGGCTTGAACTCTGGACCTGGGTGCTGTCCCTCAGCTCTTCAGCTCAAGGCGAGTGCTCTATCACTTTAGCCACAGCGCCACTTCCAGCTTTCTGGTGGTTAATTGGTAATAAGAGTCTCATGGACTTTCCTGCCTCGGCTACCTTTGAACCTCAATCCTCAGATCTCAGCTTCCTGAGTAGCTAGGATAACAGGCTCCCAGCCCAGTGGATATATCTTATTATCCAAGCCAACTCCACTTTCTAGTTTTATAGACCTTTCCTGATATGATACACTAGCAATACCCACCCTTTCTCCTCTACCACCATGATCAACCAGTTGAGATAGATAATTTCCTTTTTCCCCAGCCCCCCTATACTCATGACTCATTTCAGCCTGGAATGAGTGCTCCATCATCACCTCCACCACAACACCATGCCAACTGTGGAACTAACTCACTTCCCAGTTCTTTAAATATTTCCTCCAACCACTGTACCAAAGGAAATATACTTATTACTTGACATTGTAAATGTAACCCCACTGTATATCACCTCTAAAATAACAATAGAGTAAAATTCTGAAAAAGATTAGCAAAAAAAATTCCTCCAACCACACCAAACATTTTATAGCTTCTCTGAATTCCCATAATACACAACCTATAGGTACAACTTAGATAATGTATGCAAAAATAACTGTGAAAACCCCATAAAGTACAATGCAAGCATAAGATTACCTTCAATAATGTAAACTGGTAAGTTTAAATGGCTGTCATTTACAGGAGCTGCATTTCCTTAGGCAACTTGGTTATTGGTTATAAAATCAAATTGAGGAAAGCACATCCACATTACAGGTGCTTGTGAAGAGTAATCAAATATGTTGATATGCATATGAAATCTCTGGCTTGTCATAATAGCTCTTGAGAGGATGGTGATTAGATTTGGAAGTATTGCTTATTTTCAAAGAGGTTTAGTGCTTTACTGTATTCCTTTATTGTTTTGTTAACCAAAATAGGTGTATTCTTTTTCTTTGGTAGAAGGTAAAAAAAAAATGTTTTAGGAAGGATAATCATGAAAGATAAAGATTAAACATCTTTCAGAGCTCTGCAACTTACAGTTAGAAAAACTAAGAAGTAAAGAACTCCAGGCCTGGTGATAAAGACAGGTTTCTAATCCCATCTACCACACAGAGATAGGAGGTTGGAAGACAAACCAGGCAAAGTCAGCTTAAGATCCTATCTCAAGGAAGGAAGGAAGGAAGGAAGGAAGGAAGGAAGGAAGGAAGGAAGGAAGGAAGGAAGGAAGGAAGGGAGGAAAGAAAGAAAGAGGAGGGGAGGGAGGGGAGGAGGAAGTGAGGGAGGGAGGGAGGAAATGATAACAAAAGGACTGAGGGTAGAGTACTTGCTAAGTAAGCACAACACACTGTATTCAAGTCCCAGTAAAAATAAATAAGTAAAAAGTATAATTTTATAATGAGTGGACTCCCTATTTCTATCTAGCCATTTCTTGGCAGGAAGACGATGGTTTAGCCCTGAAACTCCCTTCCAGACTATGAGTCCATCTTGCTCTGCAGACCGTGTTTATAAAATTGAAGGTACCTGCTGGCTAATGAAAGCAGGAGGGACAGGGTGACAGCAGGAGGGACAGGGTGACAGTGGTTGAAAGGCAGAATTCAAAGGTTCTCCACGTAGAGTTTGGATGCTAAGCCATCAACACAGAACAATGCTTTCCATCCACGGCCATTTTAAGCCCTTCCAGAGGACGTTTGCCAAGGTCGGCAGATATTTTTGATGGTTATATGGTGGACAGGGTGAGAGGAGACATTTTCTACTGGCATCAAGTGAGTAGAGGCCAGGGAGCAGCTCATCATTTCATGTTGCTCAAGATGGTGCCTAACAAAGAATTATCTGGCCCCAAATGGTAATAGTGCTAAAGCAAAGAAACCCTGCTTTAGATGCAACTGAAACCCACCATACTGATTCCACAAAACCTGTGCTGAGTGACTTGAGCATCTTCTCCTTGGCATCTTCCCTAGACCAAGAGTCCATGATGATCAAATTGGGATTTGTTCATATGCATCTACAAGCTTTAAAGACCCATACAAATGTCAGTTCCTATATGACTCCTTCTCTAGGTAGGCTACGTCCTTCTGTCTCAGTCAGATGTGGCTATTTTAATGATCCATTCCTGGAATATTTTTAATATATATTTTCATTGTAAAGATACTGTGCAGAGGGGTTTACAGGTACATGAGTAAGGTAATGAGTCCATTTCCTATCGAGTATTGTTACCCTTCCTTCGTTTTTCCCCTACCATCCCTGGCATATTTTAATGTAGGGTATTGATTCCAGGTCTCCAAGAGGTAAACCAAACAGCATGGAGAATTAAGGTTAATCACAGCAAGAAGCTACTACCACCCATAGACTGGAAGAGTCCATGAGGGCCAGAGCCACAGACAAGGTGAAGCAGATAGGAAGAAATATGTCTTCTGTCCTCCAATCTCCCACTCCCCCTCCCTTCCCCCCCCCCCCCGCCCCAGTGCTTCCCACTGGCCGAATTCAAGTAAAATTCAACTACCTGGGTTTGAGCCCAGGAAATGCAGCCTACAAGTCATCACTTTGGCAAAACACACCAAGTGAAACAAAAGAAAAAATAGATCTATGGGTCTAATAATAGATAGAAGATGCCCAAGACCAACAAAATACTGTATACTTTGTAAAGGCTTTAGTACAGACTTCTCACCATTATTCTCTTTCACTTACTCTTTTCCTACCAGCTGGAATACAGATGTGATGGAGGAAGCTAAAGTAACTATCCACTATAAATAAATAAATAGCCATCCACTAGTCTCAAGATGCAGTTTAAGGATGACACAGAAGCAGGACAGAAAGAGCCTGGGCCTCTGAGACAGTGCGGCTGTAGTACTACCCACCTGAGCATTTGCTTAAGAGAGATAAATTTGAGGTGTGGCCAACTGATTTCCATTCTTACTTTGGATCTTTTTGAATAGCAGCTAAAGCAAAATCCTAATAAACAAAAGCTCTTTGCTCAGCAGTCGCGATATCTAAAAAAAAAAAAGTAGAGATTCTGATTCATTCATTCATTCAGAGTCTAGACACTAACAAGTTCAGAGACAATGCTACGCACAGTGTTTTATTTCTGCAAAACTTCTCAAATTACCTTGCTCTTTTTCTTCCTACATTAAAAACTAAAATGTCTGTTGATCATAATATTATCAATAGGAAAAGGGGAAAAACTAACAAGTGACAAATTGAATCCTTAGGAATCCTGCTTCTCAAACTATGGCTGGCAGCGCCATTGCCTAGTGGACTTGATAAAAAACAGATTCTGGGACCCCAGATTGTTTGGGTCGCCTTGGGGTGAGGGATGAAAATGTGCATGGGTCATAAACTCCTCAGGGAGGCAGAGGCTGCTGGTCCAGGGACCACACCTGAGGAACACACGGCTTGAGGATGTGACTGCAGGATGGAGACCCGTCACTGAGAAGGGTCCCTTGTGTTAGACTGCTAGACATGCATCCATGTGGAGCCTCTTAAGTGTAACATGCAAAAAGATGAGGTTATACACATTCCTACAGTGGAAAGACCACTAAAGAACCCCAAGACAAACCAGACTTAAGTGACTTGGTCAAAGCATCCAAGTGATTAGAAGATTCAAGTGATTGGCTGAATGCACTAAAACCATACCGGGGCCCCAAGGAGAGGAGACAACAGTTTGTGGCCAGCTTATCTGTTTTTCAGACCAGGGAGCAGACCGTACAAGCCTACACAGTCACTGCAGTAACCAGTTCTGAGCAGACTCCTGAGCCACAAGCACATCTGGGAGAGGTAGGAGAACTCCCCAGCCCATCACAAATACAATACAGGTTCAAAAAGATGAAGAACTGTCTTGCTATTCAAGTACAATTTCAATGCCAAATCTCTGAGCTTATCGCCCTCCTCCCACTAAATTACTACCCTCAGTACTTCCTACACAGAAATGCTGGTGTTGCCAAGGAGCGTGGGTTAGAGTGAAGCCCGGTGATCTAATCCATTTCTGTGAAGTGTGTATGAGATTTCACGTAGACAGTAGAATAAATGATTTCACGGCCTGGAAATAAATTATTGTGTGTCTAAACAGAGATGACAAATTTAGATATTGGCAGAGCTTAACAGAAGACTTCCTTCCTCCTCCTGCCTTTTCCTGTTCCTTCTCCTTTAGCTCTCTTCCTCTGCCTCTTAGCTCCCACTCCCTCATCCCCACCCATCTGAACCATCCGTGGGCTTTTTAGCATGGTGAAGCTCCCCTATTCTTTATCGGACCAAGCCACAAAGTTGTTCATAGTGCCCTTCTATCAGAACTGCTATCCTCTAAGCCGTTCCTTGACTTAGGCTGATCTAATCTAGGTTGGTGGGTTGGTTTCACCATCTCTGTATCTGAATGACAGTCAGAGGATTCAAGCCAAGGCTGGCTTCCTACCCTGGGTGATTGCAGTCTTTCTGTCAGCTCAGATCCTGAGTGCCCACAGTGAGTGCCACATCTACCTGTAATGTGGGAAAACAGATGGTTTTTCTTAAATGTCCCAGTGTAAGGCTGTATAAATTGTTTATCTCTAAGAGTTTTTATAGCTAGGTGCCAGTGGCTCACACCTGTAATCCTAGCTACTCAGGAGGCTGAGATCTGATGATGAAGGTTCAAAGCCAGCACAGGCAGAGACTCTTATCTCCACTAAACTGCAGAAGAAGGAAGAGGAGGAAGAGGAGGAGGAGGAAGAGGAGGAAGAAGAAGAAAGCCAGTGGAGCTATGGCTCAAGTAGTAGACTAGTAGCTTTGAGAACAAAAGCTCAGAGACAGAACACAGGCCCAGAGTTCAAGCCTCATGACTGGAGGTGAGGGGGGGGGTGGTGAGGAAGAGAGCAGTTTTTATGACTTATCTTCACACCCATCAAATATCTGGTCCCTAAATAGGCTTTTAAAAATTCTGAAGTCCTCAAGTTTCTGAAATTCTTCTCATTTTTTGCCCTGCGAGCTATCTGCCAAACACACTGGAGTTCGGGGGCCCAAAGTTCTGTTTGGAATCTGCCTCCAGCCTTCTCTTTATCTGCTCTATGTAGGGGAAGTCTTCTTGCAAGGAAGTGTCACACAAGGAAGAGCTGCCGTCCTTGCCTGGCTCTTTACAAGTACCCCAGGTGCGGCCAGCGAAACATAAAACCCCGCGTCCCCTACCCCAGCCACGAATGAGAACGCTGAACACACTGGGGTGAAGCCCAGGGAAATGCTCTAGAATGGCCACCCTTCCTCTGTGGGCAGCACAATCGCCACAGCAGGGGTGAGATGGGTTTGAGCCCTTCTGGAGCCAAGGTTAATATTTTAGAAATTTACTGATGAATATCAAGTCCTAAATCTCCTACTGTGAGGAAGACAGCCAGTCCTGTCTTCTAGCCAAGCTCACTTCCTTGGACTCGATTTTGATATCTATTTTTTAAACGAGAGTAAAGGCATGCCAAAGAGCAAGAAGCTTCCTTCCTGTCGATGCTTCGCAGCCTGAATAAAAGGGACTCCCTGACTCCCCTGCATGGCTGACCGCCACGGGGGGATAGAACACCCTGTTTTGTTAAAGCATGAAAACCCGGGGTGCTGGAAAGTTATTTTATCTTCACGTACTTACTGTTAAAGCCCTCAAAGACACTGTAAATAATTTTTATATCCTTGCAAAGTGTGGGCTTTTTATGCCCACACAGGTGAAGGCAATTTGTAGTCACTTTGTGTTTTTCATTTTCCTTAATATTTGCTTTTGAAATAAAAATTTGAAACTCGGAGCCTTACTCCTACTTATAAGTTTTGTTAGGCTAGTTAGTTATGAATCAAGAAAATGTGAGTACCACTTATGGAAATTTATAAGTCAGTTGATGAAATAATCATGAATTAGTTCTCACAGTCACATTATGAAGCATCTATCAATTTAATCTATTTGATTTGCTTTACAAGTACTTTAATTATCTAACATAACCTTACCAAATATTTAGATTGCTTTTACAAATATAAGAAATACTTAATACTACTCTGACTCTCATATCCACTCAATAATGCAGTGTTGCTTATTTATGTAGTAAGTTTCCATTCTACTTTTTATATTAAAAAATAACACTGAATGATCACTCACACAATTTAAATTACAATCCTAAATCCTGTCTTCTAGGATTCCCATTCTCTAATGCCAAGTGAAAATGAATAGGTGAAGGCAATACCATCTTGTTCTCTGTTATGGGATGAGGATTGACTGGGCTTTGACTAGCAATTCTTACTCTGCTGATATCATCTAACCCCAATGGGTAGGAGCAGCAGCATGTGGAGGCTTGCCAGACATGTGCTTTGTCTCCTGGACCGTCTCTCCATACAGCCCAAGTCTCCCTTCCCCACATAGCCACTCCATATAGACTCTCCTTCTCAACAGTTAGAATTCTTATACAACACTGCTCTTTCCAAAGGGAGTACTCTAAAGGAGAAAAGACAGAAGCCACCAGCCCTGTTAAAAGTTAGGCCTATCACGTCTGCCGCCCCTGTTGGATAGCACAAGCCTAGGCCATTCTAAATTCAGTATAGGAAGAGGCTGAACACATTCATCGAAGGACCCTCCTTACAGACAACCACAGTTAGATACTCTCGTATACCAAAATCTCATATATATGTACTATCTATTTTTCTGGCAAGGATTGAGACTGCTCACCAGTATCTCTGTGTTATGGGCACACAGCAAGACTGCATTTTCCAGCCTCCTTTGAAGTTAGGTATAAGCAAGTCAGTGAATTTTGGCCAGTGGAATATATATGGAAGTATCATCTGCCACTTCCAGGTCCAGGCTAGCCAAATGTTCAACTAAATTCCTTTTCCACTTTCGATCTGCTCCTGGACCAGTCTTTACTATGATGGTTACAAAATAATGGTTTTTCATTGCAGCCTCCCCTCCAAAATTACCAGTCAGTATTCATGATCATGTGTGCAAGAGCCCCATCTTTTCAACTATCTGTCAGTTGTCAGTTTGTTATCAGTATCAGCTCATTGCTATCCTTCATAATTTTGGTGCTCAAATTACCCCAGGTTTGGTGAGGTCCTATTTAAAATTGATCCAGTTTCTCCCTCTCTCTCTCTCTCTCTCTCTCTCTCTCTCTCTCTTCTAAGAACTCTCTCACTTTCTAATAAATACTACAGGCTCATTTTCTACTTATTCTATTCTAGCCCTAGGATTTGCCATTTTTTCTGAGAACTGATTCCTTCTATTGGGAAATAGTATTTAGAAACTAGGTTGTAGATGTTAACTGAGTTTACTGCTGTTGAGGTGATTTTGCTTCTAAACTGTGTCTACAGGCAATGCCAGGAAATCAATGAATGTCTATGTACATATACATTCACATGTATACATGTGAACAAAAATGCATATACATACACATAAAACATATATGTGGTTCAGAAATCATGGGTTCACACATTAAATGCCATCCTTCTCCTAAGGGATTTTTCTTGCCTACCACATTCCATAAATGTTCTCTGACTATACAATAAGACACCCAGTTCTTCACAAAATATATAGGTTTACTCATATGCTTAGTCCTCCAATACATCTAAGTAGATTCAGAATTTCTTTGAACAACTAGAAAGAGGAAACCTACTCAAAAGAGTTTAGAGCTTGTGTCTATACTCAAGGCTATATTGTCAAGTATATCATGTTCATAATTGACTGGCTTGTTCACTCTTTTTTTAATTCTCTGTGGTTTTACAATTTATCTGAAATACCTGAGTGTTTCAGTTTTCTTTCAATGTTAGTTTTCTCTCCTCCCATCCTGTTAATTTAATTATACATTTTGAAATAAATAGAACATAAACATATTTCTTAGAGAAATGCCACTCCCTTCCATCTATGTCTTTTGTTTATTTCATTTCCCTGCCATCTTTACTTTCTGGTTTATTCTTTCTGTATTTCTTATATACAGATAAATATATGTATTTACTATTTTCCTCTTCTTTACTACAAAAGGGTAACATTCAGATGCTCTTTTATGCTTTAGATTCTTTCTATTAAAGTATTTTTGATAATCATCTCTTATAAGGTGTTTACAGAGATCTTTATTGCTTTTAATAACAATTTAAATTTATATTATGCACAATACCTTAAGTTATCAATCTCATATAGCTAACTCTGAATGTTTTTCTACAAACAATACTATAGTAAACAATAATGTGCATGCTTTTAAGATTAGGGACTGTGTATTTAAGGAGGAAGCTAGGGTCAGAGGATAACTGCTAATTCTGACCAAGTCACATCTACAAAGTTTATATCATTTTACATCTTCACCATCAGTGTATGAAAAAATGCTTACATCTCCAGACTACAAGATAGTGCATGATCAAACTCATGACTTTTGCCAATCTTAATGTGTAAGAAATGCTCATCACACTTTCCAAGTCCATCTGTCTTGCAACTACCATTGAGTAAAGTGAAATAAGCCAGATACCAAAAGAAAAAGCATTTCATGCTTTCATTTATAGGTACATACAAAGTGAGAAAATAGTAATTACCAGAGACAAAGAAAGGGAAGAAATGAGGACATACAGATCAAAGGGTAAACTTTCCATTAAGGATCAAAATAAGCCCATCAAGTAGATAATAGCATTATTCAGTCCTATTAAGCTTTAAGTTCCTAAAGATTGAAACTCAATTCAATTTCAGTTTATCTTCCACTGTTATGTTGCCCACAATTTCCACTTCCCTGCATCATTCCCTGCCTGCCTCAGTAATACTCCCAAGAAACAAAAGAAACTGTGGAGAGGTGATAATCACACAGGAGCATTATTTATAAGCCAAGCTACATACAAATGTCATAATTTCATAATAATTATTAATCATTTTGTATATAAAACACTTTGTTTCTATATAAAGAAATTTCCCTAGATATATTTAAAGTATTAGTCTACTAAATATCAACTCTCACATAATTTTCAAAGTTTTTATTAGCCCTGTGCTTATGAAAGCATGAACTAGATTTCAATACTGGTGTATCTCACTCTGGACACAAGAGCTCAAATAGTAAAATCTTCAAGGCCTAAGGCAGTCAGCTTCCAAGATGTCCCCAATGCCCCATGCTCGGGAATTTATAATTTCATATTGTCTTCTTCTACATGTGCCAGAGGTGGTCTATGTCACCCATAAAAAATTGGCAGAAGTAATAGCATATCTCTTCTGAGACTATTGTAATAAAGATGCGTCCATCTTGATGGCTCTTGGGCAAATCACTTTGGGGAAAAGCAGCTTTCATATCACACAGCCCTGGGGCAGTGTACACGATGAGGAACTGGGGGGCTCTTGGCATTAGTCATAAAGGGGAGCCACCTTAGAAACAGAGCCCCCAGTCTCAGCCAAGTTTTCAGAAGCTGATCACCTGACCATCTCATAAAAGACTCTAAGGCCAGGACCACTAACCTATGCTGCTTGCGGCTTACTGCCCTGTTAACTTTTGGAATAATAACTATATAGAACTTACTTCTTTATTAATATTTTACTGTAAAGCTGATGTACAGAGGGATTACAGTTACATGGGTATGGTAATGAGTACATTTCTTCTCAAACAGTGTTACCCCCTCCCTCATTTTCTCCCACTGTCGCTGTCCTCCCCTCATTTTTCCAACACAGTGTCTAGTGACTATAGCTGTTGCATTGGTTCATCCTTTGTCCCACCGTTTTATAGAACTTACTCCCCCCAAGCCCACTGGGGATTTACTTATTCATTCAACAATTATTCATGAGAGTCTCACATAAAGACATACAGAGCTGTCAGGAACCTAAGAACATCACTGTGGATAGTAAGTCAAGTCCTTGCTTTCACAGAGGTCCTATATAATGGAGTTATTTTTAGTTATTTGCATATTTGACTTATCGTCCTGAAAAGATAATACTTGAAAAAGAACCCTGACACTGATGCCCGTACAGAACATAAGACATAGCCAATCTAGTTGTTTTCTATCGTCTTCTAATTGTTTTCAACTAAATAGAATTTGCTTCCACAGGACATATCGTGTGTGTGTGTGTGTGTGTGTGTGTGTGTGTGTGAGAGAGAGAGAGAGAGAGAGAGAGAGAGAGAGAGAGAGAGAGAGAGAGAGAGAGAGAGAGAAAGACAGAAAGACAGAAAGACAGAGAGACAGAGAGAGGGGGGAAGAAAGAGAAAGACCAATGAAATAGCAACAGAATCTCCCGACAGAAGTCTCACTGTGTCTGGGCAAGGCTCCGGCCCAGCTCTGGCTCCTGTTGCTCCCTTCCACTGGTAGCATACTGAGCCAACAGGCCTGTGGTGAGGATCCTGTTCTAGAATAAATACCTTCTTAGGCTCACAGCTGTATCTCCCTTCTCATCCTTCTTAACAAGATAGGTAATTCCAACTTTCTTATAAAAGTTTAGTTTGTGTGGGAAGTCTATCCATAGAAGTAGACCCCCTCTGGTAAAGGGCTCAGTTCATGTTCCCTAAGAAGAACAGATCTCAAAGGTGAGCAAGACTGACATATGCTTACTTAGGATACACTAAAACCTAGAAACAAATGAATGAGAAGCGGTGAGGCTGTGTTTTCCAGACTTCGTTCTGCCATCTCGTTGTTTCCTGTGGCACCGATCTGAATGAAGCTCAAGGACAGGACAAGGTTCATTCTTATTCTTTTATGCAAAGTCTTGGAGGTTTTGACTGTGTGTTTTTATGTCCTGCCTGTGTCACAGGCAGTATTCAGCTGATAACGGTGATGTTTGTTTCACTCCCAAAGCATCACCCACATCCTGCATATGCTGTTTACGCTTCTAAGCTGCATCTGAAACTCTGAAGACACTGTAACAGATGCTCCGTGTATAGCTTCACCTAGTTGTGCCAGAGTTTCAGCTTTCAATTTGGAAATCAAAGTGCGGGCTGGTAGGTGGGAGTGGAGCCGAGAGGGGGAAGGAGAAAGAGACAGAGCGAAGGTGGAATCGCAGTCTATCGCTGAGGAGATGTGGGGCTTCACAAGAACTCACAAATGGAAAGAATACAAGGGAATTCTTTTTTATCAAAACTAGGGAGCCTATAAATGCCAAATATTAAGAATCCTTCATCAGGAACACCAGGGACCTCTTCAAGAGAGAAGCATAAAGAATTCCAGGAAGCACATATTCAAAGCCTGTTTCCTAGGCAGCTGAAGCCGCCCACCTTCCTGTGAACAAATGGAGCCAATTCAGCTCTCCAACGTGCCGTTTGCCTTGGCTTCTCAAACAATCCTGAGAGTTGAGCTGCTGTCTCTTGCAAGAAGCCTGTAAGATAAAGGTTTAATGTTGCTCTCTATCTGGCTATGGAAACCTTCCATTCTAACCTCACTCTGCTTCCCAGCCTTCCTTCAGCCTTTGGTCCCATCTCTGTGGTGTCTTTGAGCTGAGCTATTGCTTTAGAAACTGTAGAGAGAGAACATGGATATAGATTTATCCACTGTTTGAAGTTCTCGGGGAAGAATGGAGTAAATGAGGCAAAAGAAATGCACGTCTTGTTTCCACAGGATTGTTCTATGGTTCTGTCTTGTATACAGTTGCCCACTTTCAATGACTAAGCCTAGAGCTATATAAACATCAGGTTGAATGGTCAGTCCAGCAGGTCCAGAGTTACTGTGAGTGGGAGGAATGATCACAGGGGCTACAAAGCAGTGAGTCGAATGGCGAATCTGAACACAGATGGATAAAAAAGCGGTACCTTTCATTCCTCGCTATTCCCTAAGAGAAAAGAAGGGGAAATCTCTTCTGAATAATGATTTAAGTTGAAAGAAATACTCTTTCAATCTCTCTTTCTCTCTCTTACCTACACACACACACACACACACACAGTTCCTCATTAAGATCTGTAGCACCTGGCATAGAACTTGCTCATGCTCAACAAATACACTTGAGATGAACAAAAAGCAAACGCCCACTCTCCTCTGTACTGTGCCATCCCTTACAGCACAGCACCTACGGAGACAGGAGAACTCACTAAGCAGAGCACCTACAGGATCCTGAATTCAGTCTTCTCTAAGAGAAAGAAGCTGCTGCAGCTAAGGTGCAGAGGTTGGATCACTTATTAAAATTATTTCTGGATCTTCTAGCTTTACAAGAAGCCTAGTGAAGAGTATCAATCAGTTCAACAGGCAGTTAAATCCAGTCCTTTCCTGCTAGGACTGGAAGAGTTTCTGAGGAAGGCTTAGCGTAAGCCCTGGCAAAATCAACCAATAGCCCATCAGCCAGACATGTTTTTCTGTTTACAATTGGTTTGGACTGACTTGAGTGTGTAGTGTTGTATAAACACTTGGTTTTAACTGCCTTATTATCTATGGTGCAGGTGTCTTCCACTCTCTTCCTAGTCTCTCTAGAAGTTCCTATAATTTACATTGGATAAATTATGACCTCTACTTGGAATGAAACCTATTTTATGGAGTGATTCTAGCACTAGGAAGTACACAGTAAAAATATCAGTTATGGCAACATTCAGTAATGCTTACACCCTGTCAGACTCTGTCCTAGGGGCTTTATATGCAGGAATCAGATCTAACCTTGAAAGCAGGGGATCAGGCCTACAGGGTGGGGATTCTGTTAGGGTCTCCTTACACCATTCCACACCAGCTGTGTTGCCTAAGCTTCCAAAGCGGTTTAGAGGACTGCTAAAGACTAGTGATTTCCCATCTCCCAACCCCTTCTCAGCAGTGACTGGAACTGGCTACAGGATTACCCCTGAAGGTCCCCCCTAGGGGATTTGTCACTTGAAAACTTGCCTTTGCTTGGCTTCTTCTCCTTCCCTGTCTGATAGGACTATTCGAATCTTACCTACAAGGACACTGAAGTTCAGATCAAGTTACCCAGTATATGAAATGATGAGTTGCAGAATCCTGATCTGTTTTAAGAGTGCTTCCTAAAAGTACGTAGCAACATGAAAGGGAAGAAATAAACTGAAAAGAGGAGAACAAAGGCCTGGGCTTTCCTTTTAGCACGCTATATGAACCCTGCATACGGGAAGAGTGCTCATCTGTCCAGTTGTATCACTAGGACTGTTTCTGTTCTTCTCTTCATTTCCTACCACCTAGGAAAATTTCCAGAAACAGAAACACCTTCTGTCAAGGAACAAACTGATTTTCTTTTGCAAAGAGTCTGAGGTGCATATGGACCTGAGTCCACAAAGTTAGGTGCATTGCTCTACATAACCAACAAACTGCATCGATTCGGGTTGCCATACTGACACAAATAGCATTTTATAGCGTAGCTACATGTTTTTCTATTTTATAATACATTTGAAACAAATTACATAAAAATACTCATGCATCCAATAAACACTGATTGCAACCTACTCTGTGTGAAGCCGTATGGTCAGATTCGGCAAAGTTGCAACATGAAAGGTTTAATCCATAGAGCGAGAGTGATGAGGACAGAGGCTCTTTTCCATGAGTCCATATGAGCGTAGAGATGCACACCTTTGTCAGGCTCTGTGGTATCAGCAAACTAACCTTCCTCTGGGCTTTGCTACAGGTCTGTCTCCTTGACCCCATCAGGCTCCATGTTTTGTGCCATCCTTTGAACAACATTAAGCAGCATCCCACTCCTCTGCCTCTTCTTTAAGTTAATCGCTTGCTTTCTCTATTCACAGATGGATCCTTATTATTGCAGCAGACACAGGCATACGATCAACAATGAGCCACAATCAAAGAACACAAAGATTCCATCAGGAGGTGGCCAAAAGAAGTCACAGCAAAACTGGAAAGGTTATGACCCTTCTCCTTCTGAGGTTATAATCTCCTGAGTACCTCGAGTATTTCTGTTCTACCTGTTCTTCCTTTCTAAGAACAAGAGTATGGTAAATTCCCCATCCTTACCTTTTCAGTGATACTTGAAACAAAATTGCAATACAACCAAGCCTGGGAGGGTAGTACATTCCTGAAATTTCAGCATTATGAAGCTGAGGTGAAGTAGTACTAAGTTCTCAACCAGTAAAACTCTCTCTCAAAAAACAGAATCACAGCTGGGCGCCGGTGGCTCATGCCTGTAATCCTAGCTACTCAGGAGGCTGAGATCTGAGGATCATGGTTCAAAGCCAGCCCTTGTATGCCCATGTACATATATATAATTCTTATTTAGACCATAACTATTTGTGAATGTGCAGAGTCTAACATTTTGAGTTATTGAAGAAAATTAGCATAAGAAAAGTATGATCTTACAGATGACAGAGTTAAAGCTCAGAGTTTTATGTTATATGCTCAATGTCACAAAGTTCTGGAAGTTTCTTCTATGCAAAGTCAATATTTGGTTCCTCTATTTGAGTGGATATTTGTACTAACTTCCACTTTTTTTTAACCTTCATATATAGCCTGGAGGGTATTTTTCTTTCAGTGTTTATACAAGGTCCGCTGCCTCAATTAAAAGAAAAACCAAATACTATCTATTTTCCTTTTTATTTTTATTTTCTTAATATATGAACATCTTGAAATTTGGCTATAAGGATCCTAACATTTACATACTTTCTGCTCTGCTTCCATAACTGGGCAATTATGAAAAATGGTCCTTTCCTTGGTCACTAAATTATCTTTGCTCTTCAGTTGATTTAAAACATAATACTGAGTAGATTTTGTGGTCAAAATCTCTAGTGGGAAAGGTAGTACTTTATTATCTCTATTATCAATAATAATGATGATCTTGAAATCATAGTTTGTTATCTTTTATAGAGGCAGGACATATGACTGATTTTAGATGTCTAAGTGCAGTGCTGAGCGCATATAGAAATGACCTTGCAGTTGTCAAAATTCAAAGCTGAAAAAGATAAACAAGAAATGAAGTACAGGAGGCTGGTGTGAAAAACTGCAAATAAAATTAGCCAAAAAGTTGAGCTGAAGGTTTGAAAGACTGAACTTTGACCTGGAAATTATGTCATTCAGTTTCAGAACTCCGCAGCCTTTCCCTACATCCCACATAGATCGAATTGTTTCCAGCCTTCCGATGCTTATTATGTCGAAAGACCCTGGATGAAGTGCTTCACATCCACCTCTGAGTTACCTAGGGCTGTACTGCTGTCGACTAATGGAATGAAGTTAGGATGGAAACCAAAGCTTCTAATGAATAAAAAGGAGATCCCACGTTGACATCTGAGTCCCAGCATACTTGTCACAGCAATGACAACATTGGTTTGTTGGTGGTATTTAAAGAAACACAACCGCAATGAGTGAAATGTGGAACTCTGTGCTTTGGCCCTATTTTGTGCTCTCTCAAGTTACACGGATGATCACGGACTCTCGACAACAAAGGCAGCACCACCAATGCCCCGGTGTGCTTTTCCAGTCACCCATGCTGTTTTCAGTTTCTTTAGCTTGCCCATTCCTTGAGGGCTCCAGAGACTCCGCATCTGTGGACCCAGGGTGTCTCTTCCACCCACTGCTGTGTGTCTATAAGTTTTCAACATGGTCAGGTTTCAACCATATTTCTAAGCCTTTAGTGCTGCGTTATAATTGTAAGGATTACAAGAAATAATTTGCGCTAGAAACATGGCTCAAGTGGTAAGAGTGCCTGCCTAGCCAGTATAGGCTAAAAGGAATAGTGTGTTTAAGACTCCTGATGTGGGCTAGGTGTAGGAGCATACATCTCTAATTCTAGCACTCAGGAGGCTGAGGAAGAAAGATCAGGCGTCTGAAACCAACTTGGGCTACACAGTGAGATCCTATCTCAAACACCCAACAAAATGTCAGAGAAAACAATAGTTCCTGGGTGCCTCAGTCCACAGAGCAGCCTGTCCTCCTTCCTCTCAACACTTTACAAAGCTAAATAATGCCTCCTTCCAAAAGATGTCCTCACTGAATCCCAGGATCATCTAAATAAAGTATGTGGCAAAAGGAAGTTTTCAAATGAATGATGCTTACAGATGTTAAAGACAGGGAGGTGATCATGGGTTGTTCAGTAGACTCGATTTAAGTATATTTTTTAATATGGTAGGAAAAAAAAAACAACAGGAGAAATGAGGCAAAGGGGATGCTGGGAGAGTTGCTGAGCCTGGGAAAGACTGGATCATTCCTGGCCGACAGTGGAGATGGAGGGGAGGCCATCACCAAAGGAACGCAAAGGAGGTCCCACCAGTATTCAGCCAGGCAACACCACCTCAGTCCCATCAAGTGCAAAAGCCTGGATCTGCAGCAGCTGACCTCAGCCTGGAAGTGGAGTCTCCCAGCAAGTCTTCAGCACGAGATCCAGCTCTGAATATTCAGAAATATTGAGGAGAATTTTGATCACATAATCAGGAGACGATCAGTGTGTGTGTGTGTGTGTGTGTGTGTGTGTGTGTGTGTGTGTGGTGTGTGTGTGTGTGTGTGTGTGTGTGTGTGACTTTAAATCACTAGCTTTGTGATAAAGCCTTATGTCCCCGATAGAGAAGTTAAACCACTTCTTTGTCCCATTCTCCTGACCTCTTAAGCACAGAAGAATGGATGGGTTAAGCAGCATCACCTCTCCTCACACAGGTGAATTTAAACTGAGGTGTGCTTGCTTCTCCTGGAAGTTTTTGTTGTTACTAGTAAGGTTGTTGTTGTTGTTGTTGTTGTTGTTGACCTCAATTAATCTTCACCTCTATACTAATAAGTGAAAAGAAAATTGGGCAGCAAAAATCAGGAGTGAGAAGATGTTTGGGAAAGATGGTGCTTACATGTTTTTCTTTTCTTTTCTTGGAAGTCCTAAAATTATGCCAATGAGGAAGCTGTAAGTCCGGCTGACCATTTCTCAGGGGAACCTGTGTATGATGGTCAGAATCTGTGAGCACAAGGTGTTTTCTTTCTTGGAGTTTTCTTTTCCCTGGACCCATAATCCTCATGCAACTATTCTCCTCAGCCTCAGGTCAACCTCCATATCTGTACTGGTTTGGAGATCTCTCCTGGGAAAGAGTTTCCACTTATAAAGAATGGTTAACAGGGGGCTGGGAAGGTGGCTCAGTAGTAGAGCGCTTGCCTTGCATGCATGAGGCCCTGGGTTCGATTCCTCAGCACCACATAAGCAGAAAATAAAAAGCCGGAAGTGGTGCTGTGGCTCAAGTGGTAGAGCGCTAGCCTTGAGGTGAAGAGCTGAGGGACAGCGCCCAGGCCCAGAGTTCAGTCCCCATGACTGGACCCAAAACAAACGAACAAAAAGAATGGTTATCAGGAAACTGCTGGTGAACACATAGAGGCTGATGGAAATACGCCACTGTGTCAAAGCTCCTGAGCTGTCTTGCATCCCTTAGAGCACTGTCCTTGCTGAGAGCTGATGCTACAGTAAGAATGTGTCCAGTTGCTCCTTCCACACCACACCTGCAAGTAGGGAAGAAGGGTCAAGCTGAACTGCCTATTTATTTCCACGTGAAAACAGATGTGACTGGCCTTGGAGCCTTAGGGGAGCATTCTTGGAGGAGCAGATATCTGCGGGTGCCTCTGGTCCCAGTGCGGCACAGCATAGCAGCCAAGATATCATTAAGCACTAGAGAATGTGGGCAGAGGCCCTTAGGACTCAAGAGAAAATATGATCACAGCACCATATTTTGGGTGGCATAATATGACTAACCAGCCTCCTTCACCAGAAGAACAGGAAAGACAGATTTGACACTCTCATGTTTAAGAGATATGGGTCAAAGCACAGGACATTGTCATGGTCTGGATCTCAGAAAAGTCTCTGGCTGACAGGAGCAGCACACCTTGGTCTTCTCATCAGGAAAGTGGACTAGTGTTTCATATTGACTGAATGTCACTGGTATCTCAGATAATGCCTGTGCTGGGCATTTCCAGATCTTACCATAGCTTCCTTTCTTCTGTCTTTCTTCCTTTTATTAGTATTCAGTTGTCTAGACTATAAATCCCAGCTAGGAAAATGGAACACCTTAGCATATAATTTCCTTTTCATTTCACTGCCTGTAAGAATTTTTCTTATTGTTTGTTCCTTTAAGATAAATATCAAGAAACATAACTGATACAGAAATAACTACTGATATGAAAATATCCTTTGGTCTCTACTCAGGACCAGAAACATTTTCAGGACAGAGATAAGAGAGAACAGGAGGTAAATTTTAGAATCAGAAAGTGTGGATGTAAGTCTCTAACTATTCTGCAATAGCTACGAGTAACTGAAATTTGATTTCTAGATCTTATTAAGTATCAAATGCAAGTGATTAGGCCTATTTGTCCGATGACTCATTAGAAATCTGTTTTGACAGAGGCTACTAAACCTTCCCCCTTCTGAATTATCTTCTACCTCTCACTTTTTCTCCTCTTGGTCCATCAGTCACACTGTTCTAAGAAATGTTTGTCAACTATGCCCAGCACTCTGCAACATTTGTGCTCTCTTCTCTGCTGAAATCTCCAGATAGTTGCATGGCTTTCTCTCCCATGTCTCTGGGTGAGTGGCTCAAGCCAGAGATCCTCCCTATCACCTTGTTATATGCAGCGGTATCCCACCCGCCTTGAGGCTGCGTGTCTCTCCTGAGTACTTTTGCGTACCTCCCATTCATATCGCTACTTCATACAGTTCCAGTAGATTTTTCATACTGCCAACCCTCTACCGGCTTCATGGTGGACTGGGGTTGCCTACTTTGTTCACTGCTGTACTCATAGCAACAGGAAAACATCTTCAAAACATTTTAGTTGCTCAAAAATGCTGAAGGAGTGGCTAAACGGGCTTACATGAAATGCTAATGTCCTGCACAGGAAGGGGACTGTGCCATATATTCTGCTACCTGCAGAATATTTGAGGAGTCGCTGTCCCGGGGAAACTTCACAGAGTTGGAGTTTATTTGGGATTAAGTTTAAATTGATTTGATGAATCAAAACTTTCTTCACTGAGAAGCCTTGGGAAGAAGAAATACTGCACATCTGGGGGTCGTGGATTTTAATAGTCTTAGAAGTAGCTACCCACTCGAGGCCGGTTTCATGGTCCACAATGCTGAGTCCTCACTGAAGAGATGATGGGACAGGAAGCTGGAGGGGAAGGCAGCGCTCCACCCCGTGGAGAAGGCCCCTATAGAGAAGCAGTCGAGGACAGAAGCATGTACGTTGGCATCACAAGATCTAGATTCAGTTCCTTCTTCTACCATTTAATAGCTGAAGGATCTTGAGGACAATTTACCCTTCCCGACTCATGGGTTCTCTTCCCTTCAAGTGATATAAAAATAGCCACCCGTTTCACAATGTCTCTGCTTCCTTTGCAAGCCTCATTTATGAGAAATGAGGCCACGCATTTCAAAGTGGTTTACAAACTACTAATTGCTATACAAGGACTGGTGTTTGTTACTGGTTTTGCTCCTGTGAGAACTGTAAGCTCAACAGGTTCTCATGACCTTCTTTATCTCTCCCAAACAGCTGATCGTTTGTAAAAGAATTTGACTTTGAAGTGTTAAGTTGTATTTCCCAAGTTTTCCCCAAGTTTCAAAGAAAATCTCTGTGACTTTCTTTTTGATAGATGCCTGGCACACTCGTTTTTATATTCCAATGTGACTGCTCTTCAGGATGGCTCACAGGCAGTTATCTGACTCATTTTTGCACTCTGAGGGAGAAGGAAGTAAGAAACAATGATTTTGAGATTGGAGAAGTAGCACCGAGTAGGACTGGGAAACCCTGTGTGCCCTCGCACTGCCTCATACCAGGCCACCGAAGGAGCGTGCCACGTGCCTGCTATCTGGTCTGCCCCGTCTCTGCCAGGAGCCTGCCACAGGGTTTCATTCAAAGCAACAGAGGGCAGAGGAGAGGACGTTTTGTGGTGGGCCAGGAAGTTCATTTTAAAACAATGAAGCGAAGTAGCTCCTCAATCTTGTTGGTCTTATTCACTCTATATCCTGACAGTTCATCCGCATAACTGACCAAATGGCCTGACTATTTTCTTACATGCTTGGGTGAATGAAGACTTCCTCTCATCTACAAGAGACTTCCAGTCAGCTTGAAGATGATTAACTAAGCTCAATCATTATCCTGATATCAGACAGATTTAGGCAGATTTATAGATGGGTCCTCAATATTAAGGCATCCAATCTTTCTTTCTTTCTTTCTTTCTTTCTTTCTTTCTTTCTTTCTTTCTTTCTTTCTTTCTTTCTTTCTTTCTTTCTTTCTTTCTTTCTTCCTTTCTTTTTGGTAACACTGAGGTTTGAACTCTGGGCCTTGCTCTTGTTAGGAGGTGCTTCGCCACTGAGCTGTGCCTCTAGCGCTTGGTTATTTTTAGGCTGGGGTCTCACCTCTTGCTTGAACCTGTGCCTATACCTGGACTGTGATCAGTCTAGGCTTCCCATAGCTGCTGGGCTCAAAGCACACACTACAACATCTATCTTCTCTCCATCGAGGTGGAGTCTCACAGACTTTTCAGCCTGGGCTGGCCTGGAACTTGGCTCCTCCCAGTGTCGGCCTGACACATAGCCTGGGATGGCAAGTACACTGTGTGTTCAGAGGAAGTCTGGTGAACTATTTTCCCAGGCTGGCCTAGAGCCATGGTTCTCCTGATCTCCGCCTCCCACATCGCTGGGAGTAGAGGTGCGAACCACCAGCACCAGCTGAAGTCACACAACATTTCCTAAAATGCAACACTAGCCACTTCCACCTTGTTTTGCTTCTACCCTTTCATTTGAAAGTAACACACTCTAGAAAAATGAATGCTTTGCCTCCTGTCAGCTTCACACCTCCTGTTTTAGTATCTGAGACCAAAAACATACCATGGGGGCAATATTTGCCAAGACAAACTCAGTACAATATCTCCCAACCCTTGTTCTCTGAAAGTAGCATGCTGAGGGGGCAGTGGGGGGGCCAAACTTCAGCAAGGCAGAGAAGCAAATGTTTTCCACAAGTGCTGCAATAGTGCTTTTCCATAAACACTGACTCTTGTTCTTTTCTGGTTCTTTTTTGGCTATCATCCATCAAGTAGCTGGAAGTCATGGGCCCTCATGGTCAGAAGGACAGTGACCCTGGCTGTCCCCTAACCTCTCTCCTGCTCTTCTCCATAGTCTCTGGAATGAACATCACATTACTTGACCTTTTGTAAATTACAGACCTATTATGAAGACATAGCAAGAAGATCTGTAACTCACGTGTTGGCTGGATCTACATTGTCCGTAAACTACTGAGTCTCAAAATCCCTGTCACGTGTAACCGAGAAACTTGTTTTTCTTAAGATTTATATTATTTCTTGGCAAAAGAAAAAAAGAATTGTAACCAACTTGGCTCTGAATTTCTGCTTCTACAAAACTACTTCACTTTATAAGTTACCTGATCACTCTATTCTTACAATCTCTTTTCGGGACCATCTCGTACTCTGGGAGACAGAATCCTAATGAATTCCAGAACACCACCAACCCAACTATGTTTACATAAGACTCTCATTGAAGGTTTTACAAGATAGAAAGTTATAATATGATAACATGGTACAAATGAAAAAGAAAACAAAGAAAAAAAACTTTCTAAAAGTGTATGCAAAACGAACATGAGAATTCCTAAATCCTCATGTTAACCCTCCTGCAAACATTTCTTGTTGGCCTCATGGCCATGTGTGTCAGTCTCTCCTCTCTTCTCCAAACCACATTCAAGGACCATCATCCCAAGGAGAGGGAGAGTTGAGGAGTATGGCCTCAAAGCCCCTTTTTAGGGACATCAAGGGCAGAAAGAGTAAGGGACAATAGGCAGGAAGGCTATGTGCTGAGGGGCACTGTCATCATCAAGAAGATATATCCCAGCCTGGGAATGTGGCTCAGTGGTAAAGTGTTTGTCCAGCACTCATGGAGCCCTGGGTTCAATTCCTCACTACCACATACACAGAAAAACCTGGAAGTGGTGCTTGTGGCTCAGTTGGTAGAGTACTCGCTTTGAGCAAAAGAAGCTCAGCAATAGCACCCAGGCCCTGAGTTCAAGCCCCAGAACTGACAGGAAAAAAAAAGAAGAAGATATATATCTCTGTCCACTCCCTCTGTGGAATAGACTTTTCACAGCACTTACACTGTCTCTGTTACCCAGAGCAGGCCTGTCCCTGCTATTGCTCTAGCTGGATCTTTTTCACCCTTTAGGGCTAAGCTTAAGTATCATGGACTATCCGTTCAGGCCCTTGACACATTTCTCCCTTAAGACTTTTCTGCTCATCTTCTATTTTTAGTATTTTGAAGAAAATTTTAGTTCTCTACTCTCTAGCATGAAGGGGCCGTCCGCAGCCCACTGGTTCCGGAGAAAAGCGGCGGGGTGGGGGAACTTGAATGGAAATTTTATTTTTTATTTTCATTAGTCTTTAACTGAAGTCAAGATTCCCCCAATTCGAAGTGCAGATGAACAAGTATAGGTGAACAGCCATAACTCAGTCCTGATAGTATTTGTGGCTCTGTCACCAGTAGATATCTTATAGCACTACATATATTGAAATGTGTTTCATGATCATTTCAACTTCAAAATTACACAGGTTATTAGATCTGCTGCTAGATCATTACAGGCTCATTAATCTTGGGTGTGAATTAAGAAGGATTTATTTCACTATACCACACAAAATTTTTAAATATGTTTATAACTGAATTCAATATAATTTTATTTCCTTTGTGATTCTATGTTCATTAAATCAATTTAAAAGTGTAATTCTGATAGAGGGAACTGCTTTACCAGTCTGTCAGTACAGTCATCCAATAAAATATTAACATTTCCTGCCCTGAGCTACAACACTTGTGGTTTCTTTGTACTCCTCTTACTGTTCTTTGCAAGGCGAGAGATGACCCTCTAATGCATAAGGAGTTAGAGAAGGAACAAAGTATTTTTAACTCATTCCCTCCTTTCATCCTTCCTGTATAAGCTCTCTCTCTCTCTCTCTCTCTCTCTCTCTCTCTCTCTCTCTCTCTCTCTCTCTCTCTCTCTCTCCCTACTTTCTTCCCTATCATTTTTCCTCTCCACTTGTCATATGCCTGCTCTCTACCCTGCATCTTATTATACATTTGTCTAATCTAGAGAGGGAAGGGGAATAATAAAACTCTGGAACAAGGACACAGGATGACCCATTGCAACAAGGATACATACAGGACAGTATATTGGAAACCAACTTTACAACTTCGGGCAGGGGGAGGGGTTGGGGAGGGAAGTGGTAGTAGGAGAATAACAAGGAAGGGAAGGGGAGCAACGATCGATGAGCAAGGGACTCATGGCCTTACTCAGTAACGGTAACCCCTCTGTACAGCATCTTTACACTAAAACTTAAAAAGAATATATATACATTTCTGATTTTAAATGTCCTTTTTAACTGGATTCTAGAGATATTTCTCTTCCTTCAACTTAATAGCCAAATAGAAATATCTCTGACCCACTTCTATTGGTTTCATATTGGAACTCTGCTCCCTAAACTCTTTGTGTTTTAATTTCTTATCTTAACAACAACAATAACAACAAAACATAATAGTAGCCAGGTACCCATGGTTCACACCTATAAATCCTAACGACTCAGAGGACAGAGCAAGGAAGATCATGCCTCAAGGCCATCCCAAGCATAAAAAGTGCACACACCCCACCTCAATCAATAGTTGGATGTAGTGGTCCATTTCTTTAATCCCAGTTATGGCAGGAAGCATAAATAGGAAGATAAAAGTCTAAGTTGATTTAGATAAAAACTGAGACTTAATTTTAAAAATCATCAGAGCAGCCAAGCACTGGTAGCTCATGTCTATATAATCCTAGCTACTAAGGAAGCTAAGATCTGAGTTCAAAGCCAGCCTGGGCAGGAAAGTCCTTGAGACAATTATCACCAATTAACCACCAAAAAGCCAGATGTGAACTTGTAGCTCAAGTGGCAGAGCCGTAGCCTTGAGCATAAAAGCTCAGGGAAAGAAACAAGGCCCTGAATTCAAGCCCCACGACCAAAATACACACACACACACACACACACACACACACACACACACACACACACACACACACACACACACACACACACACACACACACACACACACACACACACACACACACACACACACACACACACACACACACACACACACACACACACCATGGCTCAAGAGGTAGAATGCCTGCCTAGAAAACATGAAGCTCTGAGTTCAAACCCTAGTACTGCTAATTAAAAATACCACAAGTATAGTAACTATCAAATGTGATTATAGTGCAATCAAGTGAAATGATAGAAGGAACCTGCCAAGTAACTTAAAGAGTAAATGAAATGAACATGAGCCTCAGCACCTGTGCATTGCTGCTGTCCTCCCCTTCCCCCTCTCTGTTCTGTGGGAATACCGAGCCAAATCCAAAGGCCACAAAGCCTAGCTCTCAGTGAGGCTCTAAAAGAACAGGTGGAACTCACAAATCAGCATGTGACACACAGTTCATTACCTGTGGGAGGAGCAAACACAGAACTCAACCCTAGATTAGAGTCCACCTACAGAAGACCCAAACCACAACAGAATAACATTTTTAGGTGACTCCTTACTCTTTCAGGAAAGAACTACAAGAAAAGTTCTAAATCCATACTCTAGACAAGTTCCAAAATCTGCAGTCTGAATATGGTGTCCCTCCTTACACACAAATATCAGTGCTTACTGGTTGATGAGTAGGGGCGGGGAAGGAGGAGACAGAGGAGTTATGGAACTATGAGGAGTTATGAGGAGCCTGCGTGACACTTCTGTTTCGTAAACCCTGTCACTACTCAAACCTGCCTCGCCTCAAGCTGGCATCTGATGACCGCTTACTTGTACTGGAGTTTGGTTCTCAGTTCAGTCACTGCCTCCCCAAGCCATACAGGAGAGTCAACCCTTCAACCGCGTGGTACTCTTAATGACACCTCTTGGTTTTACTCCATCTCCAGCTATCCTTAAAGCCCCCTTTCAGTTGGTACCTCTCAGAGATGGCCTTCCCCACCCACATACCACTTCATCCTACTGTGGAGAGGAAGTACCTGTGTTTAGGCTCCAAGAATATTAGGGCCTAGATGATCACTGCAGGCCTTTCCTGAGTAATCCCAGTGTACGTCTGTGGGACAGAACTTTCAGAACAAGACAGATCTTTAGAAACCAGGAGAAAGAACGCACTGTATCCATGCAGAACAAGCTGTGTGTGGTTGCGGGTGCTTCTGAATCACCCTGGCACACCAGAGGCTGGGGCAGAAGGATTAAGAGCTTGAGAATGAGCTGCAAAGGAGGCTTTGCCAAAAGAAAGAGAGAAAGAGAGGTAGAGAGAGAGGAACAAAACAGAGAAAGAAGACGGTAAAAAGACAAAGACAGAGAGGGAGAGAGAGGGAGAATGGCAGTAGATGAAAGGCTGTGCTGTTGCTCAGGGGTAAAGCTCTTGCCTAGCATGCCAATATCCCAGGATAGAAAGAAAGACAGAGAGGCAAAGGAAAGTAAGGAAAGAAGAAACGAAGGAAGGAAGGAGATATCTAACAAAGGAGAGTGAGAAGGAGCAGTTGTTCACAAAACAGCCATTACTGGGCAACATTGAACAAACAAACAAACAAACAAAAAACCATCTGGAGTTCACCCGAAGGTTCAGCTTCAGAACACCTAGCAATCCGTGTGATTCGCAAAGCTCCTTTATTGTGAGCAGGCTGGTGTCACCACACCAGAGAGCTCTGTACCAGACATGGAGGGCTGACCAAGACGAACTTGTCAGACCCCTCTGGGCTTGGCCTGGGATGGACAGTCTGTTGATTTCCCCTGGGCCCCAGCAGCAAGCAGCACAGCCGACGAGAGCAGGACCTGTGTGTGTTTATTCAGAGCAGGATGACACACCATTTGATTGTTTCCAGCAGCATTGCTCCCAAGGGACAGGAGGCCATGCCCCATTTTCTTTGATTTGACACTGAGAGATGTTCACTGCCACCTCTCACACAGCCGAGCCAAAGCTGCAAAGGCACAAGGAAAAATGTGTCTTGTCAGAAGTACAGAAGTGGAAATGTTTCTATGTAGAATGTGAGGGGCATTTGGAGTTCAAGGGGCATGTGAAAGCCACGGCTCAGGAAAGCGTGATTCAAGTCCCTCCTCCACACGACCGCCTGTGTTGAAACTTTTCACCGTCATCCCTTATTCACTCCCTGACACCAAGATAAGAAAGTAGGCTGGCTAAAGATGAAGACTGGGTTGAGGAAGTGCTACCTGTGGACCCAGCTAGACTCTCTCCAGCCCATCCCCCTTCATTTGGTAATAAGTGTGCTGGAGGACGCTCCTGTAGAGACCCAAAGCCGTTTAATGGGAGAAAGGGAACGCGAAGGTAAGATGGACAGAATACAATCTACAATTGGATTACTTTCTGATGTGGCACTTCCATAAATACCCCCAGGAGATGACAATGTGAATCTTGCAGATACCCAGCGCAAGCGTTGCAGACAGAAGAACCACAGGGGTAGACGCCCAGTAAAGGGTATGACTAGAACAAGGATCCTAGGAGCAGATGACATCTGAGAAGTGGCAGAATGCATGGAGTGAAGAGGATAGAATCTCATAGCTAGACGCTCCAGGATTTCAACCTTCTACCGTGTGGGGGAGAAGTTTCTCATCCATCTTATGTCTGAATATAGTCACTACAGATCCTAAAGCAGAACTGAAGAACATCAGCCAATGAAACAAGGCTAATGAGAGATGATAGTAATTAGGCCAAGATGATGATGGCGCAATAATGAGACAACAATGGAGTTTGCTTTAAATGTTGCTTTTAAAGAAAGGGAAGAAAAAAGTAACATTGAGATTCCATCTCACCCCAGTTAGAATGGCTATAATTAAGAAATCTAATAACGACAGATGCTGGAGGGGATGTGGCTAAAAGGGAACCCTACTGCATTCTTGGTGGGAGTGTAAACTTGTTCAACCACTCTGGAAAGCAGTATGGAGGTTCCTCAAAAGACTCCACATAGAGCTCCCCTATGACCCAGCAATCCCATTTTGGGGCATTAACCCAAATGTTCACAAACAAGGCCACACTAACGCTACCAGCACAGCTATGTTCATTGCAGCATTATTCACCAGATGCCCCTCAGTAGATGAATAGACCGAGAAAATGTGATGGATAGACAGACAGACAGACAGACAGATGAATGTCAGGAAATGGAAAGACTTGAAAAAATCACATTAAGTGAAGTAAGCCAGACCCAAAGAAACATAGGTCCCATGGTTTCCCTCATTTATAATAATTAGTATACATCTAGGATAATCTTATCAGATGAGCAGAAAAACTCAAAAGCTATGTACATATGACCATATAAGATAATGCTAAACGAAATGAACCCCAAGATATGGACACGAAGTTTACTGTTGCTGCATTTAATGTACTATGTGATTTTTTGTTTCCTTTGTATGTTCTTCTCCCTATGGTGTACCCCCTGTTGTCATTATACTTGATTTTGGTGCCCTGCATCTTGTATATACATTTGTCCAATTTGGGGAGGGGAAGGGGAATAACAATATGCCTAAACTAGGACACAGGATGACCCATTGCAGCAAGGATACACACAAGACACTATTTTGGAAATGAACTTTACAACTTGGGCAGGGGGTGGGGAGTGAGGGAGGTGGGGAAGGGAGTGATAGTGAGAGAACAACAAAGGAGGGGTAACAAGAAATGGACTCATGGCCTTACTCATGTAACTGTGACCCCTCTGTATGTACAAAGGAGGGGGTAACAAGAAATGGACTCATGGCCTTACTCATGTAACTGTAACCCCTCTGTACAGCATCTTTACAATAAAATAAATTTTTTAAAAAGAGGAATAAGGTAAGTGTGGGAAAATTATAAATTTTGAATCCCAGTGAAGGATTTATAGGAAATATTTATTCTATTCTCTCTACTTTTGCATGTTTGAAAACTGTTATAGTAAAAGTTTGGAACAAAAATGTAGACAAATAGTAAATTACAGGAGGAAGTAGAGCACCAGAGAATAAGTACCAAGAATAGTTGTGGACACAGGAGAAAAGTGAAAGACATGGAAAAACTTCGGGAACAGAGGAAGAAAGCAAAAGGAAAATGAGGAAGGCTTTGTTTGGTGATCTCAAAATTCTCAATAAAGGACGCACCAAAGCTGTCTCAGTAGAGAAACAGTAGAAGAAACATTAAAGAGACTAGTTGGAAGAGGGAGAGATCTTGCACAACTATTGTTGGACAGTGGAGAGATGGATAATGAAGGAAAATCAGTGCGCAGAGCAGTACAGAGTGGTACAGAGGCCTTGGTCAGAAATTCTGAGACTTCATCACCTTCCTGAGACCAACATTGTTTCTGGAGATTTCATATTTTCCATCAGAGTACTATTCCATGAAGGACTTTGTACCATTTGGACAGAGTGACACTTTCCCCTCCCACCCTCCCTCTCCCTCTCTCTTCTCTTCTTTTTCTTTCTTTCTTTCTTTCTTTCTTTCTTTCTTTCTTTCTTTCTTTCTTTCTTTCTTTCTTTCTTTCTTGCTTCCTTCCTTCCTTCCTTCCTTCCTTCCTTCCTTCCTTTCTCTTTCAATTGTTCATGTCCTAGGATTTGAACTCAGGGCCTGGGTGCTGCCCCTTAGATTTTTTGCTTAAGGCTGACACAATACCACTTGAGCCACAGCTCCACTTCCAGCTTTTTGATAGTTAACTAAAATGAGTCGCATGGACTTTCCTGCCTGGGCTGGTTTGGAACTGTGGTCCTTAGATCCCAGCCTCCTGAGTAGCTAGGATTACAGGCGTGAACCTATAAGTGATTACGAGTGTCCATACGTGGTTGAGAGTCTTGTTTCTTATGGCCCTCAGTCCTCCATAGCAAGCTCCCAGAACTCAAGGAGATGGTACCCATACACTAAAAGTAACTCTGTTGAAAAATGTGCTGATTCAAGATTCAGAGAAATTACAAGTCTATCCTCTTGTCCTTCGGAACCAGTATGTGGGGAAGAAGAAGGAGAAGGGCTCATGAGCAGGCTGCTTTCCCCTGGGGGAAGGAAGAGATACAGAACGTGTGAAACAACCCTGACACCAGTATGCTCTAGTGCCTAGCGGGAGCCCTTCAGAGAAACTCCTATTTATTCCTTGCTGCTTTCTGTTCATGAGCTGCAAAGACTCTGGCATCACGGAAATTTACTGCATTTGTGGGAAATCTCCAGGAATGCAAAGCTGAGAGGGTTCAGTCAATGCTGGGCTACAGGGTACCTGCCCTGCATATCTGGGAAGAAAAAATGGTTTGCAAATTAAATGGCTCATAAATAAAGCAACCTTTAATGTGGCATGGAATCTTTAAGCGAGTATAGTGAGCCTCGCATGTACCATGGCTAGAAAATATTAGCAGTAAGGATTTAGTGAGGGAAAGATGATGACAGCATTCTTCCCTTTGACTTAGGTTATGCAGGCATGTTTAGTTGGTTAAAAAAAATCATCAAAATTATACAGTCTCTGGGCATTCACACACAGCGAGACCAAAGGAGGATATTCTTAGGGGAACACAAAGGCACGATACCTAAGTGCACCTGATTGTATGAAACAATATTTATCGAAATGAACTCCAGGAAATGAGAACAAGAGGATTTTTTTCTCTGTGGCTGGCTTTGTTTTCTTTTCCTTTTGTCTTGTTTGTTCGTTTATCTCTCTTTGGGAGGGCAAAGGAGGGGCACAGAAATGGAAGGGTAAGCCGGGTATCAGTGACTCATGCCTGTAATCCTAGCTGCTCAGGAGCCTGAGGTCTGAGGATCACGGTTCAAAGCCAGCTCGGGAAGGAAAGTCCCTGAGACTCTTATCTCCAATAAACCACCAGAAAACTGGAAGCGGTGCTGTGGCTCAAAGTGGTAGAGCACTAGTCTTGAGCTGAATTGCTGAGGGACAGCACCCAGGTCCAGAGTTCAAGCCTCCCGACAGACAATAATAAAAAGAAAAGAAATGGAGGAACAAAGGCTGAACAAATACAGCAGTGATACTCTCTAGACACTATGTTGAAAAAAAAAAAAGCTATACAACTTGTGAGTGGGGGTGGGAGGGAAAAACTGGGAGAGAGCAAGGGAAGGGGTGATATTGTTCAAAAAGAAATGTCCGCTGTCTGATTTATATAACTGTAACCCCTCTGCACATCATCTTTACAATAACAAAAAATGAACCCTCCAAAAAACCACCCATCAAGCTAAATCCTCATAAATCTTACACTTTCCCTCCTGTGTGTTAAAGAAGTTTACATTTTAACATTGCCTATCACAGGTGAATGAGCTATTCATTAGATGAAGCTCACCTCCCGCTGAGTTCATTACACCTCTCAACTTAATGTTTTTACATTTTAAAGTCTTAAATACTTAGCAATTTGATGCTCCCTTTGATGCAGACATATTTACACAATTAGAATTCATAAAGATTCTTCCAGTTTATAGCAATATAGGCTTGCTGAAATGATTCCGTGAATGGCCTTTCTCTTTTCCATTTTTCTTCTTCCAGTCGTAGGCAGTATGTTTTAGGGACTTTAGCAAGTAAATGTTGGATGGAAGGCAAGAAACAAGAAGCCTTGTCTGCTATGCATCTTCTCCTTCTATATATCACAACATAATTTAAAACATACCCTTATTTGTGAAAGTTATATTTCAGTGGCTTCTCCTGCTAGATCTTGTGTCATGAGAGTTGGAAGTACTCTTACATCCACTATTTTCCCAGCACCTAGCAAGGAGATAGTTCACAGGAAATGCTCCGTGAACAACTAGTTGAATGGAAGAATGTATATGAAACATTGTTTCACATTGTTTTTAGCAGGGTAAAAAAAATTATAGGATTCTTTGTACAAACCCTGGGTAAGACATAAATACATACTCCTACTGCCTCAAAGAACCAATGATATCATAGAGAAAAAGATTATTGAGGAGGTTGCCAAGTTTCATTGTGTAAGTTGTTCAAATAACTTATCAGGCTGCTTTGCCCTTATTTTTATTGTGCAGTATTTCATCTCAGCAGCACTTAAAATGGGTTCCTTCACTTTAAGCATATTAGTGAATCTTCCCACTTGTACATAAGAAAGCTTTACAAGTCATAAAGGGCCCAAGTGAAGAATAAATGAAATATAAAAGTCAAAAACTTATTAGCAATAATAATAATAAAAGAAATAGCTATGCCAAGGACAAAAAAATAGACTGGTAAGCACAAAACAAAGAGAGGAGAAAGACACTCTGTCAAAACATGCAGATGCCAGGAAAGAAGGCATGTTAACAAATAAAAGAGCTGAGAGCTGGGGGAGTAGCTAAATGACAGGGTGCTTGCCTGGCAATCGTGGAGCCTATGGTGGCAGCCCCAGTACTACATACGAAGGAGGGGGAAAGAATTAAGAGACAAAGTCTGCTGTTAGCTGCTTGGCCGCCTGGATATGCACATGGGGTTGACAGGCATAAGCTGGAAAGATATTCCCAGGTGCAGATCTGGCCAAAGACCAGGCTTAACGCACAGTCTGCCTTCAGCTGCTCCCGGGACATGTGCAGCATCTTCTCCCACCTCCAGATGTCCTCTGTCTTGCTGCTGGCAGTCTGCCCTGACCTTCCCACAGAGTTGCTCAGAGTTACATTCCAATTAAGCCCTCCTCCTTAAATAACATCTCTTCTGGCTATTTCCTCCTTTTAATCCTTTGTCAGAATAGCACAGTTTCATTTTGTCAGTCTTTCTTTCCCTCTTAAAATTTTCTTCAGTGTTCTTTTTCACTAAGTTTAACCCACATACTGTGTTATTTGTCCATTTAATGTGTTATTTATCCCTTTAAGTATTTCATGGATTTAATATATTCACAGAATTATGCCCGCATCACCATAATCAATTTTAGAAAATTTTCATCATCCTGAAAAGAAACCCTGTACCCATTACTGGTCAATTACTCTTCACCTCTTCTCTGAGGTAACGCTATTCTAGTTTCCATCTCTCTTGATGTGCCTATTGTGAACACTTTATATGACTGGAATCTCATAGTATGTAGGCCTTGGTGGCTGGCTTCTTTATCTTAGCATTTACTTTATACCTATTGTAGCATGCATCCTTCATCCTTTTTATTTCTTTTTTTTTGGGGGGGGGAGATCCAGTCGTGGGGGCCTGAACTCTGGGCCTGAGCGCTGTCCCTCAGCTCTTCACCTCAAGGCTAGCGCTCTACCACTTGAGCCATAGCGCCACTTCTGGCTTTTTTTTTCCTGCTTATGTGGGGCTGAGGAATCAAACCCAGGGCTTCATGCATGCAAGGCAAGTGCTTTACCATTGAGCCACCTTCCCAGCCCCACCCTTTTTATTTCTAAATAATATTCCCTTATCTGAACATGTTGCATTTTTATTTTTATCAATTCATCAGATGATGGGCTACTATGAATGATGCTACTCAACATTCACATAGTGTTCTTTTGTAGGGTTCTTTCATGCTAGAACTAGAGAGAATTTAGCAGTCTTTTATTTTAATCCCCCATAACTCATAACTCTCTTCTACAACATCCTTAAAATTACATATAACCTCATTTGAATGACTCTGAAGTCAAGAATCTCATAATCGCCTGTGAAGTATGAAATAACTGTTTTTTAATATTCTTATGAGACTCACTATTTCATTTCAGAATTGAATTGCTACAATTATCAAAGTCTTTTTCTTTAGGTAACTCTGCCTCTAGCTTCCTGCCTAGGTAGGAGTTGGTCTTCTGGTACAGAAGTATGGTTCAATTCCTTTCCCACTCCTTTTACCTAAATATTTTAATCTAATTATCATGTGCCTCCTTTTTTTAACCACACTCTCCATTAAGAACTTGACTATGCGATTTGAGATCTGCTCCAAATTTAAACTTCTAGGAAGGTGAATACCAATGTGTTTTGACATTTTCTCCACCTGTCATTGTGAACTTGTGTGGACATGACAGTAGCACTCAGATTTTCCCTTGAGATAGAGCTGTATGCTGTAGTTTCTGTGAAAAACAATCTCAGCTCCAGGATGAACCTAATTTGCCTTAAGCCAATCAGTAAACCTTAAACTCTCTTCCATAGTAATGGTTTGAAGGGAAGATTTGGTACCTAAAACTTAATGCAATCCAATCCAATTGGTGACATGGAATCTATGAGAATTGAAAATGCTGTGAGTGAAAGCTGACAAGAGGCTAAGGCTCCCACAGGAAGAGGCAGAATTAAGAAATGTATGTGGTGATCATATTTGGGTTCTGGGTCAGCACTTACCTATAGTAAGAATTATCTCTTGAGCTATTTGGTTCCATGAGCCAAAGATGTTCTTTCTCTTCTTTATCCAGTTTGGGTCAACTTTTGTAACTCATGGCTGAAAGAATTCTGATATATAATGCATTGCTCAGAGACTTACCCTACTTGCTCTCTTACATACTAAGACACTGTGACAAAACCGATTGCAATCTTCTAGGGACTTGATACTGTTAAGTTCTTCTCCTCTTTGGTAACCCATATCATACTAATGACTGATATGGAACTTCACTTAGTACTTTAGACACAGTAGTTGCTAAATAAATGGTAGCTCTATTACACTCCACAACCTTTCCTGAACCATGAAATAGTGTGCTCTTAATTCGCTCAGAGACAGAAACTCAAATACTGGGCTCTGTCTAAAGTATTGCAATGAAGAATGCAGAGAAAAGCCAGGTCTGGAGATAAACCACTGTAATTCCAGTTAGAAGGCCAAGCCCATAGGGTTATATATTCAAAGCCAGTTTGGGCTATATTGCAAGACTCTGTGTGGAAAACAAGAAAAGATTACAGAGGAGAAAATACAAGTTTAGTGGATTTGGTGACACCCAGATGAAAATGCAGAAAGGAGGTGGTAGCACAGGGATGGGTCCTGGGTTTTGCACCACTGTGAAAACCAGTAATTACGCAACTGATGGAAAACACTGCGAGCACAGTCATGAGTCATTGTTACTTTGATTCTCAGTGTTTTCTCTTGTGAAAAGTCCCAGACGTCCAACCAATGCGTTTATCTGATGCTATTAACATGCACCTCCCTACTCAAACTGCAAAGTACTCACTGAAATCCACTACCCAATTAACATGACAAGCTACAAGTGCTGTTGTTTCTTTTACCCATCTGTTGCTCTTCTCTACCTTTGTTTCAATTCAGTTTTGTACAACTATGCGTTGTATTACACTACTAAGAAGAGAAACTTTTTTCCCCTCCATCTTCCCTGGACAGCCAAGATTCCATGTTGTTCAGCTGCACATTAGATACTGGGCTAATCTGTATCAACCTAAGACTTTAGGTTAAAAAACATGGAACTCAGAGGCCTCAGTACTCACTCAGCTTGTGTGCCCACAACTGATGCTTTACTACTTGAGCCAAGCTTCTAGCCCTGCTTTGTGCTGGTTAACTGGAGATGAAGTCTTAAGGACATTTCTACCCGGGCTAGTTTTAAACCTCAATCCTCTGAGTGTCACCCTCCTGAGTAGCTAGGACTATAACTGTGAGCTACGGGTATCCAGCTAGCCTTCCTTAGTCTTTTAAGTAAAAGACTGGCTCTTTGTTATAGAAAGAGGAAGAAAGCAATCAAAACATTTTGGAAAATAAAATTATTATGCATTTAGATAAAATTTTATGCAATAAGGAAAGAGAAATATAAAATTTCTGACAGTTAAAAAAGAACTTGATGGTGTTAGGGGTATCACTTAGTGGTAGAGTATTTGCCTAGCAGGTGTAAGTCCCTAGCCTTAATCTCCAGAAACACACACACACATACACACACACACACACACACACACACACACACACACACACACACACACACACACACACACACACACACACACACACACACACACACACACACACACACACACACACACACACACACACACACACACACACCCCTTGTCTATGTAACTTGAATATTGGGAAAAATAGCATATTTAGATTCCAACAGATAAATTGAAAAGGGTGGTATAAAATTGTGTGCTTCCTAAGAGTGTTCTGCATTAAAGTCAGTTTGGCTAACCTCATCAAGGATAGTTAATATATGACTTTGAAGTCATTTTCTACTAGCTTCAAAGTCTGTTTACTCTCAGGGAATGATCTTGTTCATGTTCATTTCCTTTGAGAGAGTGCTCATTTTCCTGATTCTTCACATGCCAGACAACTTTGGATTATATGATGAACATTATGAATAATATATTGTGGAAATTTAGGATTTTTTTCTCCAATGAGTAAAATTGCCTTTGATTTAGCAAGTAGTTTTCTTAAATTGTAAACCTTTTCCTGTAGAGCTCCCAAGGTAAGCTCTTCTTTGCATTTAGCTGGTGTGACAGTTAATCTAGATTGTCAATTTGATTAATTTGAGAGATTCCTATGAGATTAATAAAGCATGTCTCTGGCTGTGTTTGTGTTACAGAGACCTTTAAATCACAAGGCTTTTGGTCTAATCAATGGTTTAACTTACTAATGAATTGAAAAACTGAATAGACGAGTAGGAGGCATGACTCAAGTGGTAGAGCACTTGTGTTAAAAGTATGAGTTCCTGGGGCTAGGAAGTTGGCTCAGTGGTAGAGCGCTTGCCTTGCATGCATGAGGCCCTGGGTTCAATTCCTCAGTACCACATAAGCAGAAAAAAGCCAAAAGTGGAGCTGTGGCTAGCCTTGAACTGAAGAGCTGAGGGACAACACCCAGGCCCAGAGTTCAGCCCCACGACCAGCAAAAAAAAAGTATGAGTTCCTGATTTCAAACTTCAGTGCCACTAGATAAAACAACAATAACAACAAAAACAACAGAAAAAAGAATAGACTTTTGGGAGGTAGTGGAAATGCAGAAGGTGGAACCTAGTTGAAGGATATAGGTCACTTTCTTCCTTTCTTCCTTTCTTCCTTTCTTCCTTCCTTCCTTTCTTTCTTTCTTTCTTTCACTTTCTCTCTTTCTTTCACTTTCTCTCTTTCTTTTTCTTTCTTTTTTTGCATTGCCACAGGCCTGAATGCAAAAGAGCCAGCCAAACACAAATGAAGCCTCTGAAATGGTTCACAAAATAAATCCTTCCTCTCCTAACTTGTTTTCTCAGTTATGTTAGTTATAAAAAGCTAACCAAAATAGCTAGACATGGTGACAGACACCTGTCATCCTAGCTACAGGAGAGCTGAGAACAAGAGGATCGCAGTTCTAGGCCAACCTGGAAAAAAAATTCATGAGACCCATCTCACAGGAATAGAGAGGAGCACAGGCCAGACCAGCCTGGGTAACAAAAAGAAAAAAACAGTGAAAAAAAAGGGTGAAGGCATGACTCACGCAGTAGACCTTACATCTAGTAAGCAAGAAGTTCTGAGCCCAAACTCCAGTATTACTCCAGCTACTACTAAAAAACAATACTGGCTATTTTGAGATTATTCTGTCTATACTTAATTCACAAGTCAGAAAAAGGGGATAACATCTGGGGATCCCCTTTGGTTTTTTTTCCTTTTTTTTTTTTTTTTTTACTATCTTTAGTGTTTGCAGTTTCCTGATTTCACCATTCTTGTTCTTTGGAGCAGAAGGATTACAAGTTTTGCCATAGGTGATCCAGTTTGTCTAAAACGCCCTTAGTCAAGGAGCTGTTCCTTTCTTGTATGAACAGCAGAGCCTGTATGCTTCTTGTATCCAGATTTTGCAGTGGTTTTCTCTATGAATGGGAAGAGATTGATAATCAAAGTGGTTCTGACTTCATTATATCTGGAAGCAGAATGTGATTTTTTTTTTTTTTTTTTTTTGTCAGTCATGGAGCCTGAACTCTGGGCCTGGGCACTGTCCCTCGGCTCTTCAGCTCAAAGATAGCGCTCTACCACTTGAGCTACAGCACCACTTCCAGTTTTCTGGTGGTTTATTGGAGGTAAGCGTTTCAGGGACTTTCCTGCCCAGGCTGGCTTTGAACTGTGATTCTCAGATCTCAGCCTCCTGCGAAGGTAGGATGACAGGCGTGAGCCACCAGCACCCGGCTAGTGATTTTGTTTTAAAACATAAACAGGTAGCCTGGAAATGATATCTTCTACAATTACTTAAATTAATAATGAAAATATCTAGACATCAACTTCAACTTTATAATGTATAAGGAGTTTTTATTTTTCTTCCTCAGAAATGCTTCAGTGGGGTCCTACAAGAACCATCTTACATTCCATATCCTCTTAGCCGCCTTGAACTCTTATTTCAGCCATTGCCATGGCTACCAGCTCTGCCTGGGGGCAGACTGATTTTAGAAAGGTAACATCTAATGGTACTTTCTCCTGTGCCTATGCCAAGTGCCTCATGTCTCCCATCTTGAGAAGTATTGAGAATCCCATCTCAAAAACTCACTTATGCCACCTGACTCCTGATCATCTACACTCTCCTGGTCCCCCAGCCAGCCTGTGCTCACCCTTCCTCAAAAGTCACCTATGTGTCAAGGATCCATTTTTGTTAATTAGGAATATTTTATACAAAATCTGTGATGTTGCAGAACATAGACTATCATCCAGGCCCAGGGCTACTATAAGGGTCTGTTCCTAAAGAAGCAGTAGACCCTTGAACTGTGGCTCATCCATCTTTCACTTTCCTCTTTAAAAAAATGTTTCTTTTCTGTCTTACTTATGGGGCACAAGCTAAAGAATCCATGGCAAATGTACAAACAAAGCTGCTGGCATCCAAACAGCCCTTGTTCTACCAGATAAGCTCTTCTTAAACGGTTAGCCATTTCCTGCTCTTGACTATGTGACTTGCAACAGCTTGGTCCAGCTGTTTGCTACATTGATGAAACAAAGGAAAGGACTAGAACCTTTGCGTGTATGATGGCAGGAAGCAAATCACGAACTTTCTAATGACTAGAAGAATTAAATTAGTAAAGAGGAGAGACTGGCTACCTGTAGCAGTCAGTAAGAGTCCTGTTTCTACAAGTGCTTGTGCTGAAGCTAGAATGCTGATGCCAAGCTTGAACCCCCAGCATTCTGACACTGTAGCTGAGTCCCCAGGGTTAGTTAAGCGGTGCCCCCCAAAATACTGAATTAAAAACCCTGGGGATTCAACCTGCAGTATCAAACCTGGGAACTTCTAACAAGATCCTAATAATAATGATAACAATAATAACAACAGCAGCAGCAGCAGCAGTAACAAACACTAGCCTAAGAACCACCTTTGAGAACTAATCTAAATATTCTGAGAGGAATGAAAATGTAGTAATTAATAGCAAAATTTTGGGAGTCAGATTGGACCTAGGTTTGAATCTGTTTTGCCCTATAATCGCTATGAGAATTTAGGGAGCTATTAATCTACCTTAGGCCTACTTACTCTTGGTATACTCACCAGAACATCAATCCAATTTACCTAATAGAGTAGTTGTGGGAAATAAGTATATCAAAACCAAGGTAGTAGTAAATGTTATCTTTCATCACAGGCAAGAAGCCACAATATGTCCTCCTATGTTGCCATCATTACTTCCTGGCTATAATCACTACAGGTATAACACTATTTGCAAAGCAGATAATCTCTGCATACCATGTGTCATGAAACAATGTTAGGCATTTTTCCTAGACATACTATATCATCAGGTAAACATCATCTTGATGAAATTAACATTCTGGAGAAAACAACAGCTTCATGTAGCTAGAAAATGCCATAATCAAGTAATGACGCTTCCACTCAGAAGGACTACCATAGTCACTATTAACCGCCAAAGGAGAATCATTATAAACAAATGAGGTTTACTAAAAATAAAACCAAAAAGCAATCATAGAGTATCACACACACACAAACCAAATATTCCACTGAGGCATCCAGGGAAATCACTCTCCTTTGGACATTGCTAGGCATTCCGGGAAGCCCTTGGGAGCCTAAACACATCTACTCTGACTAGGGAGGAAATCCTCCACAAATGTGATCGCTCAATTATGGCTTTTAAATGTCTTTACCCAGTGAGTTTCTGTGCTGGTCCTTCCGAACAAGAGAAGTGACCTGGTGATTTATCCACCACACTTACCCCTCATTAAAGAGGGCCGGTAATCCCTTGTGGACCCAGTTCAGCCTCTTGATTATCTTAGGCTTCAACAATGATAAAATTTGGATGGGTGAGGCTTCAAGGGACAAGAAAAACAAAAATAGAAGGCAAAAGTGACGGGAAAGAGGCTTGCCAAGCAAATGCAAGTCAACTTCTGCTCCCAGTTTCCTGCAAACGCACACAAAGTGAAATTTCCCACTTCCTCAAACCTTCCCTATTCTCAGGGGCTTTGAGCAGCTAAGGAAGCCCTTTCCACAACCGTGTCACAATGGAGATGGAGAAGGCGCTGGGAAACTCTGAGTGCTCCAGGGACTGACTTTAACTTTCAAGTGTCTTTCAGTCAGAAACAAGGAAAATCCAAATACAATTTGAGCCAACCATTTCTCAAACATGATACAGACACCTGCACTAGCCATTTGTCAGACCTGAGCACAGGCACCAGGGTCCACAGGAGAATCAATATCTGGCTCTGAAATCAAGATGGCCTGGAAGGCCCCGTGATGTGTGGGAGTTTCCATAGCACACTTGTTTCTCAGAGACTTGAGTCAGGGAGTTGTAGGATTCAGTTTCTTTTCAGAAAAAAAAAAAAGACAAGAAAGCCAGAGAGCAAGTCAGAAGGGCATTAGGAGCTCTCACTGATATCCATAAAACTTCCAGAAGTGAAAGCTAAAATAATCATTCTAGTTTCTCCTCAAAGACCCTGGAGAACAACTATCGGCACTTCTCTTAAGGAGGTACCTGACGTGGAGACACCATGCCCTATATATCTCAGGAAATGGGAAATGGGAAGCAAGATACCATGGACCAACAATCCTTTATAATACGCAGACTTAACTTCCTACATTTGTTCAACCCTGTACACTTTACCAAATGACTCTCTATCCGATTAATAAAATAAAGTTATTTGTAACGTACCTAATAGAAGGTAAACAATGTGCTAGACACTTTTAATAAAGTAAAGTTATTTGTAACGTACCCAATAGAAGGTAAACAATGTGCTAGACACTTTTGGATCTCTACTACTTTGTTATAATCTTAACAGCTGCCATGTTCCATAGTGATTGTCAAAAAACATGAATCAGAGATCTAGAACAAATCACTTTAAGTAAACCAGGCTCAGAGAGACTAACAGTTCATATTTTATCTATTGTGTTAGAGTTAGATCTAAAACACAACTTTGCATGATAACATATACAGGGTTCATACAAACTGAGTAAAGGAGGGTATCTTTAGGGGAGAAATCCGAAGGCACAACTCCTCTGAACAACTTAAGTACTATTTATAAAAATGAATACTAGTCAGCAGAAACATGAAATGGAGGGAGGGAGGGTCAGCAAATGTAGTATATATTATATAAAAATAAACTATGTAATTTGAGGGTAGGGTTGGAAGGGGGCAAAATGGGAGAGATGAAGGAAGGAATGACTTTGATCAAGAAGCATTGTATTCATAACCTGACTTGTAGAACTGTAACCCCTGTGCACAGAAATTATGGGTTTGGTCTAAGTTAGAAAGTGGCAGCAGAATTAAATTTTCTGCTTCTATGAGGCTCTTATAGCCATGTGCTTCCTTCAAGTCATTATCTTCTTTAGAGAAAATGTCATGAATAGTTTCCATCTCCAACTATAACATAAAGAAATGACTAAGGGAGCACATATACTACCTGTGACGTGCTGAACTGTGTCCCCTCCAAATGTGTATACTGATGCCCTCACGTGACAGTGACTCCACTGGGAAATGGGACTTTTAAGAGGTAAATATGGTGGAGAGGTAACTTTTAAAGAGGTCATATGGGTTGGCTGCAATCCAATATGTCCTTTTAAGATAAGGGCATTAGGACTCAAACAACACATGGTTCAAAAGGTGATGGACCATATGGGATACAGTGAGAAGGAGATATTTACAAGCCTAGGAGAAAGGCCTCCTTGATTCTTGAACTTCAAGTCTCCAGAGCATGAGAAAATAAATTTCCATTCGCAACAGGTCTATAGCATTGTATTTTTTAGCAAACTAGTACACTACCTCATATTTTTTTATTGTGTCTCTGTAAAGTACTTGTGGTACCTCTTTTCAAAGTGACATCAAAAGTTCAGGAAGGTAAAATAACTTCACAGAGTTTACAAAAGCCAACAAAACACAGAGCTCTTGACTGAAAATGTTCTTCTCTCTTTATACTCAAGAGGCCACACTTTTCTAATCCTGAACATACTCTCTGCCCTATTCCAGAACACCAGAAGGGAAATGTTCACACAGATGGGGTGCAGGTAATTTCAAAGACAAAATACTGGGTGGGACTATAGTCAAGTCAGGTAAGGTACCAGTGTAACTTCAGTATCTGCGGAGGATAGAGAGACGATCAACTTCCCAACGTCCTCTTTGAACAACGAGGCTTTTAAGCTAAAATGTTTTTCACACTATTTTTCTTCTCAAGAGAAATGACCACATTTTCTGGGTTCAGTGGACATAAAAACCAGTAATAGATTTTTAGCTGGAACATCTCCCAGAGAACTCTGCCTATATGCGTGATATCTTGTCAGCAGTAGTATAGTGTGTTTGTTAAAAAAAAAAAAAGCTTCATTTGCAAAATACATGATTCAAGAAAAAAAAATGTAACTTTCTTTACTCTTCTATAACTCCAGTTCTTTTTCAAGGCATGAGTTATGGCTGTTGGCAGAACACTTGATCTAGTCAATAAAATTTAAAATGTAAACATTCAGATTCAAACATTTCCATATGCATGTTCCCCCTTCCTCCCCCTTAAATGTGGTGGGTTTATAAGACATGACAACCTGGGGTTCCGGAGCCTGTGGACGGTGGCAGTTGTCCATGCTACTCTCTCTCTACCATGTGCACTTGTCCCCGCCAGCACTTGCTAAAACATCCGGAATTCCATCTGGTTTCTAGATTTTGGTCCATGTGGAACTCTCTGCTTCTGTTTCATCCAGGTACCAAGATGAAGAGACCCTCACTAGGTTAATTCTGAGACCTCTTCTCCCTCCAGGAAGGCATCTGGCTCCTTCCTCCTGAAGAACCAGCCAGGCGGGGACGGGAGCCCCTAAAATGCTGCATCTGCTCAGCTCTTGGGACTCCCTCTGTGAGGTCTTCCCTCTGTTTACTCCACCTACAGCAAGAGGTGACTCCGACCCCAGATTACAGAGTGGAAAGGCAGACCCAAACCCTAAACAAGGGGAACTGAGCTTGCCTCTGACATTTCCTGCCCCTTCAGCTGCCCTCTCTCCTCACCCAACTGCCTTTACTAGTCATTTGGGGCAGCACCTGTAGGGCTCACCTCTTCTTAGAGCAGTCTTGTGTTTGAACAGACTTAGATCTTCATACTACTATTTCTGCTTAACATGGAAGAATGTCTAAGCTCCTGAGCCTTCAACTGAAGACTGTTTTTGCTGTCAAAATGGGATGACCTGTTTGGGATTTTTTTTTTTTTTTAAGATTCTTTATTTTTTTTTTTGGGTCCGGTCGTGGGGCCTGAACTCTGGGCCTGGGCGCTGTCCCTCAGCTCTTCAGCTCAAGGCTAGCGCTCTACCACTTGAGCCACAGTGCCACTTCTGGCTTTTTTCTTTTTGCTTATGTGGTGCTGAGGAATCGAACCCAGGGCCTCAGGCATGCAAGGCAAGCGCTCTACCACTGAGCCACCTTCCCAGCCCCTGGGATTTTTTTTAAAGGCAAGAACATGCTGCCTGCTCTTTACTTTGTGAAAATGCTGCTCAATGCAATCCTACTACTAAACAAACAAAAGATAGAGCCGTGGGTAATGAGGAATTGCAGAAGGAGAACATAGCTCACCTATTCTAAGTTTCATCCCACTGTACTATAGCTCTGACACTAGTAGACCAGAAGATGGTTGTCAGTCCCGTTCTTCCTGTTACACCAGACACCTGCCTGACTCCGATACCTCCACTGGCCGATCCAGGGACCGCACGGCCTCTCTAGCCTCACTCAAGTTTCTCTTCAGATGTTACCTCTCTAATGAGAGCATTCCCGACTCCCTATCTCAAGCAGCACACGTATTATACCTGCTACCTTCTTCCTTCATATCTGCCTTCCTTTTTTTCACTGGTCTTATCACCCCATGACATTCACTGCCTTTTTCTCTGTACACTTTCCACTGTCTGCACACATATCCACAGCTCTTAAAAGCATGGGTTTCCGCTGCTTTGCGAACTGTCACATTTCCCCCGTGACTAGACCTGTGTCTTACATGTAACAAACACTTAGTAAGTGTTGGCTAAAGGAACAGAGAGAAGGGACAACCAAGCTACCAATCACCTTCCCAGCATCCCAAGCCCCCCAAAGGTGCAGCTCCAGAGCACACAAGAGTCTTGAAGAGGCACTGCCTAATTCCCGTCACCTGCGTCCTTTCTGGAACCAGTGCTTGCTTTCCTCTTTCCTCTGCCTTTTTTTTTTACTCCATGATTGACTCAATATGGTCCTCAAAATAGAGAGACCATAGGCTTCTCGTGAATGGCTCCCTCCTACATACAAAGCCAGCCCCATGCTCCGGAGGCTGCACGCCTCAGAAATCACTAGGCAGGGCACCCCAAAGCCCTTCTCTCCTCCCCACCACTCAGCCTGCTGCAAGAAAGAAACAGGGAAAGGTAGGAGCCAGGGACACCAGTGCAGACCGCACTCCACCTGCGCCAAGCAGGTCTACATGGTCTGCTGCAGTTCCACACAGAGATGGCCAGTCACCTGCCAAGAGGCCGCCTCTCCCCTGGGCCTCCCTTAAACACCAGATTCCAACTATGACCACGCTCCCATTCAGCTTCCATTATGTCCCCTCTCGGCTTTGAATATGTGCTTTTGGTGACAACTCCACAGAGTGTTCTTCTCAACAGCTCCTGCCTGGCAAACTTCTCCCTTTCAGGATTCAACCAAAATGTGGAATTTCCTACTTCCCCCTTTCTCCTCTCAGTCTGGACTTATCCTCTATCCTTCCACCTCACCAGTGTTCTGTACCTCGATATTGATCAGTGAATGGTAACTGCGGTCTCCGTCCCCCCTGCATTTGCTGGGGGGCATCTACTGAGAACAAAAGCTATATCTTACTTCCTCTGAACCTCCTGACCTTAGTCCAGAGACTAACACACACAGTACAATGAATGAGCAGCCACTGGTTAATTCATTTTACTCCTGTTGGACCACATACCATACTTGGCACTGAAAGTACTAAAATAAGCTATCAGAAATAAGCTATCAGACCGGAGTTATGTCTCCCTTTTCAGAGAATAAGGGTGAGTAGCTAATAATCAAGTAGATATTATTGGTTACTAGGGTCATAAAAAATAAATTGTACTTTGATCAACATTAACAGAGGGAATTTACTTAAAGAGTAAGCAGGAGACGTATGAAATACTGAAACTATAAGCACCACAAAGCTGGGTTCAAGGCACAGCTAGTCACTAGAAGTCTCTCTGTCTTGAGAGTTTCTGTTGCTCAAAATCCAACAGGCAGTATAAATGTAAGCCTAGTTTTCGTGCAGATGACAGTATAGGGTGTTGATCTGCCCAGAGGTTCCCCTTTCCTGTTGCACAGCTTCTAAGTCAGTATGGGAAGGAGGATTGGGATTTGGCAAACACTGTCAGATGAGATACAATTCTCCTGGGAGCTCACTGTGCTGGAGCCCCAAGGCTGGCCTTGGAGACACCATTACAAGACTTACAGAGCTCCCATTCAAGCCCTTGGGAGGAACAGGTGTAAACAACTAATGATGACACAACAGGAGAAGTGTAATAACAGGGGTGTGTGCACCAGGAACCAGAGGCTGGCAGGAGAGGCAGGGGCTTCTGCTGCGCTGGAGCACAGCCATCAGGGATAGGCAAGGGAAGCTGAGATTTATTCTGAGCAGAACCCTGTTGGGAAGAGGTACAGAAAGGAACACAAGTGAGAATGTTCAAGTATAGAAGAAACCATGAAGGAAAGCAAGCTGGGACAGATGCGCAGGAAGAGTCCAGGCATGATCGGCCATGCAGTCTGATGACGGAGGGAGGAGGAAAAGGAAGAGGCTGGGCCTGCCTGAGTATGCTAAGGCCACACCAGAACCAGTAGGACTCACTCTGTCATTCTAAAAGGCAGATTGCCAAAGATCAGGGAAATCAGATTCAAATTCAGTGTCGGTCTCTGCAGGAAATACCCACTAAATTCCCTGAACTGGAAAGTGAGGACAGGAAAACAGGGCAGACACTAATACCAAGGCTACCATATCCTTAAGGAATACAGCCCTGTGGGTGTGGAATTGGTAGGAGGAGATACCTGGTATGCAAAGGAAGTAAGGAAATAGAGCAGATGTGTCTTATTCAGACTTGCAAAAGCAAATAGGCATCCTGAGTTCAGGCCTTAGCAGCCCCTGCGCCTCTCTACACAGCACTGATGGGAAGCGGCTTCCTGAGAAGGGAAGGCTGCTGAGTGAGGTCTATTCTTTACATCCTGGCTGTGGGATTTATAGAAAATGCCACCGTGCCTTGGACCTCTCCCTGGAACAGAGGCAAGGGACAAGCCGAAGACACCTTTGAGAGCAATCACACTCCCTGAGCCTCCTAAGAACCCAACCTGCATCCAGTAGAAACGGCACCTGTGCTCTATTGCCTCCAGATGCCTTTCCAGGGATTCTGCCTTGTGAGAGGTCTTAGGGGGCCTATCATGAATGGGAAATCACAACAGATGGAGCTATAAGCAGACATAAGACCATTTTAAAACTAAGCAATAGTAAACATATTCTTAGATCTAACTCTGTGCTGGAGTATAGGTGCTCACACACATACACCTAAGTGTTCATATACCTGCATTAGACAAACAAAACAAGCTTTGATTCTCAGTTGATACTCAACGTTGCCTAAGGCACAATGTGTTGGGTTCTCTGTCTTGTCTTAGTTCCTGGTTTCTGACCCTCAGAAGATCGGGAAAAGCCTCTCTACAAGATTAAGGCTCATCTTCTGTCAGATATGCTGACTGCTTTCTTTTAAAATCTAGATTCTGATCAATGGAGGCTCAACCCTTCCTCAGAATGAGCACTTGAGAATACCTTTGGGGAGGTGTCCATGCACCACCTGATAACTCAGTTGCTCATTAGCTCACCCACATACTGGCCACGGGGAAGGCACAAGACAGGTGTACACGGTGCTCTCAGACCTGCCCTGCCCTGCTGGCTGCCTTGGGCACCCAGATCCACTTCCTCATGGAATTTCCTGTGTCATAACTCTGCCCCTCCCTCCTCCCACCACAGCCTCACCCACCTCCGGCAGCTCCTGTGTTCTTCCAGGTCAGCGTCAGGTGTCTGGCCTCTGCAGGTGCATTCGTCACCCTTCTCTCATCAGAGCTCTACTTTCTGAGCCCTTGAGTTCACCTTACTCCCCACTCTGCGTGTGACTCCCCCTGAAGGTTGCAGTGCTGCTTTAGAAGGGGCTGGGTCGGAAAGGAAGTGAGTGCTGGTCAGCAGCAAGGGAGAAAGAAGTTCAAAACAGAGGCATGGAGAAGAATATGGGCCAAAGAGACAGCTGTGGGCTAGTGATATGGAGAAGCCCTCCACATTCCATCCTGAGTCAGCCAGAGTCTGAGGCCAAAGACCCAGAAGGAAAGTTGAATTGTTGACAGGTGACTTCAAGAGGCAACTGGAGAAATCTGTACTCGTACTGAACTAGTGCAGCTCAAATGGTATTGCAAATAGTGATCTCATAGGATGCTTATTTGCAGTCCCAATCCCAAGGTCCTGGTTCCCAATGACTGAGCGTCCCTTGATGTTTCACAAGCCGCCTCGGATCTTTCCAAGGAAGTGTCCTCCATTCTAAGGGCACGTTGGAACAATCAAATACTGAGGCAAGTGCCCCCCTCCGCCCCCGCTTCGATGATTCACTCTGAGATTCCACCATTTGGGGCAACATATACAAAAACCAGGCTCAGTGTGATCTGGTTTTGTTTACCAAGCAGCTACCTGAACCTGGGAACCAGCAGTTCTCTTACCTGTAGCACAGATGAAATCTAAGAAACTTTTGTCAAAAGGATACCAAGATTCTGAAAACTGATGCCCATCTTGGTTTAACTGGATAGAAGCCTGTGTTCAGAGGCCAAGACTTGATGAATATTTATCTACTGCCTGAAGGTATTAGTTAATAAGGTATTAGTTAATAGAAGGGTTTTGCTTTTTTAAAAAAGACATGTTTTGAGAACCCATTGTTTGCTTTATGGTCTATTTTACAGTTAATACCCATTTGCTTAATTACCAGTATAATATCTTACAGCATTCTTTTTGAGTATTTCAAATTCCTTAAATGGAAGATTCTTTTGGGGTTTCAAAGTATTTTTAAAAGATGATCAAATTTGACAGGTACCAGGGGCTTACATCTGTAATAGTAGCATTCAGCAAGCTGAGGTAAGAAAATCATGGTTCAAATCCAGCCTGGGGAGAAAACTCTGAGAGACTTCATCTCCAAAATAACCAGTTAAAAACTCAGACTGGAGGTATGGCTCAAGCGGTAGAAGGCCAGCAATGAACAGATAAGCCAAGCAAGAGTGCAAGGCCAAGTTCAAGCCATGCATATAGTATCAGCATACATTCACACACACACAAAAAAGATAACCAAATATACAACTTGGTTATCATCTTTGATGGAACAGTATAGTACATTTGATATCAATGTGTGAATGCTTAGATGCTGGCTTTGCTTCTATGATCTTTTTGGTATATCCCTTTGAAATTATGATGCTCATATTTCTGCTTTGCAACAGGAACTTTCTGGATTAACTCCCAATTTACTTGGAAAGGAAGATAGTAATCCCTTTCATCTTACTTCTGAAGCCTCACTTCTTTCTGCCTCCAATGACTTCAATTATTCTTTCTGCCGCCATTAGACCATCAAGCTTCCAGAAGTTTCTCTGCCTTTCTGCCCATTTAAACTCTTTCTGACTACAATTTCCCCATGGACCAATAATATCACTCTCATCTTTATAATCTGTATGTTGCCCTTAGCATTCAACCAATATATGTATTCCATTTTCTCCCACAGAGGCTGGTATTAGAAATTTCTCATAATTAGAAACCTCCCTTGATAGTAATGCTAATTTTTTATTTCCCAGAGTTATATAATTATTCTAATGAATTATTAGAGCTGCAGCACTAAAAACAGAAACAAGAAGTTGCCACTGTTGGTGAATTCCGAGATCCTAAGTTGTTCAAGCAGATCACACCTCACAACTAAAGGAAAGCTCTTGGCCTGATCTTTAAGATAGCTCATGATATCCCCAACTTGTCTGCTCAATTCTGTTTCCCACTGACTCTCAACAAGTTTGGTTTGTCCCACACAAGCCACCACTGCACTGGCCCTCACATGTCACCCTAACTCTACCCGTTTGCTTGTATTCACGTTGGTGAACCAGAATTCTTGCTTCTTGTTTCTCACACCTCTTTAAATCCCTCTCTGTGCTTTCCTGAGTCACAGTTGTCTTTAACAAGCACTCCCCGCCACCCCGCCCCCCATCTTACAATATAGACAGGCTCTCCATGCAGGCCACTCGCAGAACTTGAACACATTGCCTCTCCACACGGCTGCGTGGACTTCAAAGAGAAAGGCCTCCATCTTAAGAGCAAGCATTCCAAGAGAACCAAACAGGTTGTAGTATCACCATGTATCATGTCACCTCATTTCTATTTTATTCCCGCATCTTTCCAGTTTCATAGAGACATAAAACTCTGTCTCTCAATGAGAGAGATGTCTAGACTACATTGTAAAAACTAGGAAATATTGTCAAGGCCATCTTTAGAAAATATGTTAGCTTAGTCACCTGCTTCTCACCTGCAAACTCCACTAATCCTGTCTTTCAAGACCTCCAAATCATATTCCATCATGACATCAGTTCAAGCTACATGAGTTCTGTTCATCCAGTCTCAAACCAGTGAGCTAAATTGATTGTCCCCCCCCCATCCAATTATGGGTGGACACACTGCTGTGGACTCCCATGCTCATAAGGAGAGAAAACAATAGCCACAGGGCAATCACAGCTTCAGTCCACCTGTCATTTTTGAAGCTCAGCAGAGCACACACTGTCTGTTTTTTATTTAGCTTAGGTCTGCTGCTTGTTCTGCGGCCCTTGGCTTTGCCCTTGGGGTTCTTGGTCCGACCCTCTTAGTCATCATTCCTTTGCAACAAGAATGGCCTGAGCTTGCAATGAGTAGTTTTCTCAACCAGCTCTTTGTAGTAGCCGAGGAGTCCAAAGGTCTCCTTTCATTTGCGCTGTTCTGTCCCTTTCCAAATGAGCCAATATACTCTTTTTAAAAAAAGACTTCTGAACTTTTGAGGTATCTGATTGCACAGCTGATGCTATGCAAAACAAAAGAAATGTACATATCATCCAATGTGGAAGAAATAACTGTTTTGCAAAGCTCATAGAACTCATAAATGTTATAGACCATGATAGACAATTTGCTCCATGAAAGTTAGAATGTGTGTGTGACTTTAACTAAGCATCACTATCCCACAATACTGTGAAATTTGGGAAATTATGTAACCACTTAATTACAATAAAAAATTTGGAAAAAAAGACCTCTGAACTTTTGAGGTATCTGATTGTAATTTATACTATTAGACAAAAAGCCACAGCCACAAATCTTGGAACAGGCTTTTTCTACCTTGGGTTGCTAAACTATTTAGGGTATACAATAGCCTTATGATTATTTTGTTCTTTTTGAGGCAGTATCTTGTGATATAGTCCAGGCTAGTCTTGAACTCAAGATCCTGAGGCCCTAGCAGGATACAGACATGCTAGGTATACCGATAAGTGCCACCAAGGTGGCTCCCACAATATCATTTCTGTGTGTGTGTGTGTGTGTGTGTGTGTGTGTGTGAGTTTTTTGTTTTTTGGGTGTTTTTGTTTTTGTTTTGTTTCTTTTGGTGGTTAATTGGAGATAAGAGTCTCAAGGACTGCATTGTGTGTGTGTGTGTGTGTGTGTGTGTGTGTGTGTGTGTGTGTGTGTTTGGGGCAGCTAGATTGGCATCATACCACAATCCTCAGACCTTAGCCTCTTAAATAGGATTACAGGTGTGAGCCACAGGTGTGACATATTAGCTGCAAAGAACAAAGCAGATAATACAAGAAAAAAAATCAGCAGTGAACAATCTTATAATATTGCATCACAAATTGCTTACTAACTAGAAAAAAAGAGGGGGAACAAATGGTATGTCCAAATGAAGAAAGCTGGTGGAACCAATTTCACTATGTACTCAAAATTTAACAGTATCAATATTGGAACTTGGTGCCAAGTGCATGTCTTACTGTGACGCATGGAGAAGGGCACAATGTCACATGCATTGAGTTCCTGCCCAGAATGGTTAATGAGAATCCAAACAAGAGCAAACAAACGAATCTCAACAGAGGGACAAAACAACTGGGCATGAGCTCTACAAAAACCCTGCTCATGAGAGAATCTTTATAGCAGGGCTCAGGACCTGTTCTAAATCCAAGAAACCACATAGACAAGACAGCTAATACAATGAGTGACTGTTGATTCTATCTTGTGCTGAAAATAAGACTTTTTTTAAATTATTGGAACAATTAGAGACATTTAATTTGATCTATATATCAGATAGTACTATGTTCTAGAATTAGATTTTCAGAATGTGATACTTGTATTGTTACAACTGAGAATGTTTATGAACTTAGAAAACATATTTTGGAATATTTAGGGCAACAGTAAGTGGAATTTTTGTGAACTAAATTCGTAAATGGCTCATCAAAAACTTTGTGTGAATGTGCAAGTGTATAGGGAAAAAAGAAAAAGCAAATATGGCAACATGTTAACAATTGGTAAACCTAGATAAAGGCTAAGTGGACATTGATTGTGCTATTCTTGCAATTTTTCTGTAGGCTTGAACTCATAAAAAGTAGAATGACTGGGGGAAAATATTAACTACAGAGAAAAAGCAGAGTGTACTATGTTAATTATTAGTATTAACAGTCCTGCATTTATGTGGCAGTATTCCTTTCTACAGGCCAAAGAAAAAGTCACCTTAGACATGGCACTTCTCAAGGTCATGAGAAAAGGGTTAATAAACTGATGAACCAGCAGAAAGCACAAAGCTAAAACTTCAGACACAAATCCTATTTCCTATATACAGAAAAGCAACAACTTCACTTTTGCTGGGCCAGAAAAATTTAAATAAAGGATTTTGTGCTTTTTTGGGGTATCACTAACTAATCTGTTCCTTAAATTAACTGAATTCAAGAAGAGAACGTATGCGTGGATAAAATGAAGTTGGGCGTGAAAGGCCAAGGGGATTCCAGGTGATACCTCTGGCTTTTTCCTTGTACTACTTTGATAATTGTTTTTTGTTTTTGTTTGTTTTGTTGGTCATGAGGCCTGAACTCTGGGCCTGGGCGCTGTCCCTCAGGTCTTCAGTTCAAGGCTAGCACTCTACCACTTGAGCCACAGCACCACTTCTGGCTTTTCTGCTTATGTGGTGCTGAGGAATCGAACCCAGGGCCTCATGCATGTAAGGCAAGCGCTCTACCACTGAGCCACCTTCCCAGCCCCCTTTGGTAATGTTTTAAAACTGCCTAGAGAAAGAATAAACCAGCACCACTGCAAGCTGCTTCTACCAATCACTAATTTAGAAGACAGCAGAGCATATTTCAGACTCCAGTGTCTTGCAGCCACACATAACCCTTTCCTTCGTGGGTCACTTGCAGTGTCTTCTGCAAAGCCCAGCAAGCTGGCATCTCAGGCCACAGGTCAGTTCCTTGAACCTGATTTCCTGCCTGCGGCAAGTCACACTGTCACCTGGGAAGGTGGCCTCGGCCAGACCACTGTGAAGCAAAGAGTGCTTAGGATTCTGAAGCATTGTTTGCTAAAATAATTTTTTAAAGTTCTCTGTTCTTGTATGACCTTGAGGAGACACTGTCAAATACTAAAAAAATTCCAGTTTTCTTTTTTCCTCTGGTAAATGAAACACAACCCTGATTTAGACTTCAGGATGATTCACAGCTTCTGTTGCTGCTTTGTTTCTTCTTCTGCTTCTTTTGACCAGAAGCGACCTCCTTCAAGTTCTGCTTTTGCAGCTCATAGTATATGTTTGATTTTATGTTTTAACACATCAAATTTGTTAAGCTTTCTGTTAGCCTAAAATGCGTTGTTCTGGAAGAGATACCCCATTATCTTAGGAAATGGAATTTGATATATGCTGATATTTTGTAACTTTGAAGTCTTGTCGGAAGCAAATTGTACACTGCAAAAGGTTACCTAGAGTATACAAAGTGCTTCCCAGTAAGAAAAGCCAAATTGTAGGGAAAGCAGTTGTAGAATGTGTGTTTGTACAAGACCTAAAACCTGAATAGTGAGCTTTCAGACTGAGAAGAGATGAGAGTTTTGTGTGCTACACAGAGATATACTATGGAGGGATGGTAATTCTTCTGCTTCTGCTCTAGAGAGGAAAGTTAGGTACAAGAATAATAGTAAAAAATAATGCTTGATAAGAAATGTACTCATTACTTTGCCCATGTAATTGTAACCCCTCTGTACGGTATTTTCACAATAAAAAAAAAAAAAGAATGGCTAGATTCAAAGGAGGAGGTAACAATGCTCAATAGGAAATGTACTCACTACCTTGCTCATGTAACTATAACCCCTCTGTACAGTATTTTTACAATAAAAAAGTATTAAAAAGAAAAAAAGAATGGCTAGATGTCCTGATTCTCGCCTCCCTACTTTCCCCCTCACAGTTGTCCCAATGGTAGCGCAGGACTCAAACCAAGCCATTGCCACCTTCACTGAGCTCAGTGGATTTCACAGCCAAACTGCAGTTAAGGTTAGTATCTCTTCACCAAGTCACAGGAAGAGAGGAACTAAATCAAAGTTATCTTCACCATTATGCATTAATTCTAAAGCTACTTTAACTTTTATCTATAATATACCAGATAGGCTTAATGATGTGATCACAATTAATAGTCACTTCTCAAAATACTCTTAGTAGAGTCAAGCCTACTTGAGAACAGAGCAATAGAGAAACTATAGAAAAGCTAATAAGAATATATTATGTACTGGAAAATTGCTGAGTTGTGGATTTTTAAGTATTCTCCCTACACATACACATAAGGACAGGCCTAAAAAATCATGCTTTTGTTAAAATGCTTGACTTAGACTCTACAATGTATCCGTCTATCAAAAAGTATGTTGTATATCATAAATATATGTGAGTTTTACTTGTCAGTTAGAAAACAATAAAATTCTAATTTTGTAAAAGCTTATAGTTTAGCAACTGTATTAGGCAATGAATTACTTATATTATTCCCCAAATACATAGAAATTATACTTAGAGTACGAACAGAAGAAACACAAACATCTAGGTCAAATGATCTGTGTCACTGTATTTACTAATTGAACCACAATTTCACAGTACACTTGGTGCTTTCCCAGGCTGGAGCCAGAAATCCTGCAGGCCTCCAGACCAGCACTGCCTTTGCCTTGAATGTTACAACACCTTTGATTACCTGGCCACACTTACATAATAAGCTCTTTGGCTGCTTATGATCAGTAGAATTCAAGTATCAAGAGACTCTGGTTTTACTTATACTAGGGAAAAAAAGCCCTTTCAGGGTGCAAACTGTAGGAAAAATACAAAGAACATGGAGTCAAGTAAGCAATATTTCACCACCGAGACAAAGGTTGTTCTTAGCTAGCATATTAGTCTCTTATTTCTCACCCTTTTAATTTCCTCCTTCCCAGATTGATAACAAATTCAGCTACTTCCTCTCTCTTCCAAGTATCTTAGCGTTTTTGCTTATTTTAATCAGCTAATGTTTAACACATTCAGTTTTAAATTTCAGTCAGAGTTCAGCAAAATCTTCTACAAGGGAGTTTCAAAATATATTCTTCACAGATCTAACTCTTCCCATTTCTTCCTCAGTATTCTGGGTACTAGAATAGCATTATAAACAGAATAGAAGATGTTTATGGGTGATGGCCAAACAATTCTATCTCAGGACTTTTTTCCACACCCAAGCAGATCAGATTTCAGCAAGCTGTTAGTAAGTTCCTTTATCTATAAGCATATAGTGAGAGGAAGTAAGAATCATGCATAGGCAGTGCATCATACTCATTGTAGCTTTGGGATCCCAGCTTCCTAGGTTCTAATCCCAGCCTTGACACTTACCCAGAACCTGATTTTTCAGCCTCTCTGTGCTTCAATTTTCTCCTCTTTAAGATAGCAACAGGAAGTAATAATATCACCCCATTGTAAGAATTACATTAGTTCATATATTTAGAATAGCAAGACCCTGGTTACATAAAAATATACAATGAAAGATAGGCAAAACTACTGGCTATCTTTAAAAACTTAAAATTTTCCCAAAGAATTATAGATGTTGAAAGCATCAGCTCTATCTTTTTTATTTCAACTCACCAAAAAAAAAAAAAAAAAAAAAAAAAAACCAAAAGCATGCTTCTATTTATCTTTCTTATTTGCACTGCCTGTAAACTTTATAATAAAAGACTAGGTCATAGTCATTTTTCATAAATATCTCTAAGTTAGATACTGATGTCTGAACAATGAAAGTATCTTTTCAATAAAGCACGGTGAAAAGTATTATAAACATTACAAGTATTTTCTTTAGCTTGTTCCCTTGGTCTAGCTTTGCAAAAACCCAGAAAACATACCATGAGGGATGGCAAACTACAGTGGCTACAGTGACTGCTCCCACCATTTCGGTAGGGGCAGAGTCAACGTGTTTTGGCACATGGCTTTGTGAAACTTAGTTAAAAGGTCCTAAGTAGAGTATGGACTAAAATACATAAAAATAGGAGTTAAAAACACATTGCAATTTGTATAAACATATACATAAATAAAATTGATGATTTATACTCATTTCAAAATAACCACTTAAACACTTACTTGAAAAATACATAAGTCCACAATTTTTTAAACTTATTTTGGCTATCAGAGGTGCATTCAGACCTGATTTTAGAGGTAGGGCTTCCAACAATATTCATTCTCTACATGTCAAATCAGTCTTTAGGCAGATGAAATAATCATTTTTTTCTTTGTTGAAGTAAACATGCTTATTGTTTTTCTCTAGCTGTTCTCATTAATCAGTGTTTTTGTTGAACCTCAGCAGGTGGTACTTATAAATGTGCACTCACACCCAAGAAAGGCATGGTAGTAACCTGCTGCCTAAGGAAGCACATCAGCCAGGACACTGGACACTGGCAGGAAGCCTGGCAGCCTGACTGAGATAAATAAGAGGTGGCAACTTGTTATGCTGCTACTGATTTACAAGAGGATTGTTTTCAAGTCTGAGTTCTAGACTTCAGAATCCATCAGCGTGGAAATTAAAATGGGTCTAAAATAGAATAACAAGGTCTACCCTAATGTGTGCATAGCTGCACACCATGGTGACAAGCATGAAGTGAGCCAGTCTTAAAGAAGTCAGACTGGTAACCAGGTGTGATCAATGGTCAGCAGATGGTAGGTATGATAATGGGATGCACTAATTTTCCTCCCCTAGGTTCCATTGTGTCTCCTATGGAGGGAACAATAGCAGAAGGTCCCTGCCAAACCTTGGGCATTGTCAAATACTAGGTTACTTTCTTTATTTACTTGGTTATTTAACCCTTACAACATCTTGGTGAGGTGGGCATTCTTAACCCCGTTTTTCAAATAAGGAAACTAGGACTCAAGATAGATGATCTTTGTTCAGTGTCACACCACCTAGAAAGTCTTTTCTCTAGAGAAAAATGTAAAGGGTGTGGTGTTAGTTCACATAGAATATCATGAACTGGATGGACAGGTTATACACAGAATAAACGTACTTCTCACAGTTTTGGAAGCTGGGAAGTCCAAGGTCAAAGCCTAGCACTTTAGGTGGACTTGCTTGTGTCCTTACACAAAAGACCCCGGAACTCTACGTGGTGTCTTCATTCATGGGCACTCCTTTCTCTAATCACCTCCACAAGGCTGTACTTCCAAATGCCACCACATTGGGAGTGAAATTTTAACTTAGTAATATAATAAGCATTCAGTCTATAACAGATACAGTGTACATATAGTAGGTATATTTCATCTATCACAGTCGATAGTACATACATGTGTATTTAAGTACCTAACAAACACATAAAAGCCAAATAAATTCCATCCAAATATTTATGATACCCAATGCTGGTGAGAGTGCACAGAAAATCAGTTTCAGATAACTAATAACAGCTGTCAGAAATACAACTCATATGCTTTTTAATCCAACAGCTTTAATGGTAGGAACTTATCCGATATCTACTGCAAACTAGATACCAAATAAAAGAACCACAATATTCACTAAAACACTGTTTGTAGTGCCAAAATGTAACACCAACCTAAACGTTTTCTCCTATGGAGCTAAGCAAATTATGCAATTCAGATTAGGAGATATAACATAGTCTTTCATGTAAAGAGGGGGATTGGAAAAGGTGTCCAAGCTACGGACAGAGAAAACAATACCAAGAGAGGCAAACAAAGGTGGATTTGAAGAAAAGAGATGACTTGGTTTCAGTGTCAAATGAAAACTGGAATTGCCTGGAGCAGGCTGAGGGGAAGAATAAGACCCTCCAATTGGAGTGGCCATCCCTCAGAGAACAACATTATGTAGTGTTAAGACCCCTTCTGGTTGCATCTTCAAATCCCAAGAGTAGAATGACCCAACTTCAATGAAGAGGAGAGTAACGCCTTAAAAGAGTACATTAAGTATAGAGAGGAAAAGTTTTAGTTTTTTTCTGTATATATTTTTATTGTAAAAAATTCTGGGGCTGGGAAGGTGGCCCAGTGGTAGAGTGCTTGCCTTGCATGCATGAGGCCCTGGATTTGATTCCTCAGCACCACATAAGCAAAAGGCCGGAAGTGGCACTGTGGTTCAAGTGGTAGAGCACTAGCCTTGAGCTGAAGAGCTGAGGGACAGAGCCCAGGCCCAGAGTTCAGGCCCCACGACCGGACCCCCCCCAAAATAATAAAAAATAAAAATTAAAAATTCTCTACAGTTACATGAGTTACAGTTACATGAGTAAGGTAACAAAATGCTGAAATATGGATACAGGTACAATGAGATGTACAAGATACTATGTTGGAAAGTTTTAGTTTTTGAAATCTCAAGTCCCTTACTTCCAATTTCCACTTTAAAAAAATTATTTGTTTCATTGAAATTGATGACTTCAAAATCTGAACTCATTCAGGGAAGACTGAGAGCAATACATCAGTTCAATGTCCACATAATTTCTTTCTCTTTTTTACAGATAGTTCCTCAAGGATATGCAGGCACAATTGTTAAAAGAACTAAGGAACTGTCTTAACAGGTAGTTCAACTTATTTCTCAAAACAAATTATTTTATTAATTTTTCACTTGTTTAGAGATTTCATGAGGTAACTGACTTTTCCGCAGTGTGCTGTGTGGTAGGCCCCTGCACCCCCTTTAGGGAAGATGACTGCTCTTCAAACCTCAAAACCATTGGATTTATATTGCAGTTATATGGGAAATATCATTTGAAAAATAAACCTGTGCTTTGAAGGAAAAGCTTTGAGAAGCTAGCTAGTTAGTTCTAACTGAGATTTCTACGCCCTGAGTAAATGAAAACATAAATGGAAGTATATCTCCTTTAAGGCTATTTCCTGTAAGGAGACAAAGGAACATTTCTTTCCAGATATATTAGGAGGAAAAGAGCAAAACTAATATAGTCCATACTTACAACTAATCACATCATACATATTACTAAATTATGGCCGAGTAAAAATTAGCCCTAAAGTGAATAAAAAGAAATATAAGCCATGTCATCTGCCTTCATTGAACTCATAAGTAGGAAAGCAACATGGAGAACTGGGATGAGCAGGGAAAGCACTGGAAAGGGAATAGACTCTGGAATCAGGTAGACCTGGGTGTGATGGGCAATGTAACCTTAGATCACTTACATAGGCAATCAGGCACTGAACTAGCAGGTGCAAGACACAGAAAACAATGCCTGTTTTATGAGTCTCTTGTAATCAAGGGCCATAAAATATTTTCAATGCCTGACACAAAGGTGTCCAAGTAGAAGTAGTTTACAGACAAATCAATTATAATCCCAGTGTTCTTTTGAAAAACAAATTTATTATAAATGTGACACGCAGAGGGGTTACAGTTACACAAGCCATATATTGAGTTTACTTCTTTTTGAACAGTGTCACTCCTCCCTCAATTTTTCCCAAGTTTTTGCCTCACAACCTCCCTCCCCTCCAAGTTGCATAGTTAATTTCCAACATAGTATCTAGTGAGTATCACTGCTGAATTAGTTTACCCTTTGTCCGACCACTTCTGTGCTTTCTCTTACCCTCCCCAAATCAGATAAACTTCAATAGAAGACAAAAGTTACAGAAATCAAAAACAGCAACAAAAGGAGAAAAACAGAAAAAAGGCCACAAGAACTAAAATAAAAAGTCTCTTGCTTCCATTTCTTGCAGTTCATTTTGATAAGCATCATTTTATATCATCATATGCACAGTTACTGAGCCCTTATGATCCTCTCCTAACAATATCCTCCTTTGGTCTTACTGTGTGAATGCTTAGAATTCTGTTCAATTTATCATGTCCACGTGTATCTTTTCATCTTTTACTATCCATTAGGTTTATCTGTAGATTTATAGGCACATTCTAATTATGACAAACGAGGGAAACTATGCAACTATGTTTCTTTGGGTCTGGCTTACTTTAATATAATTTTTTCCAAGTTTTTCTATGTCCTTCCAAATGAGGCAATATCATTCTTGCTAATGGAAGCATAGAATTACATTGGGTATATATTCTACATTTTGATCTAGCCATCCACTGGGTGGCATCTGGATTGATTCCATATCTTGGCTATGGTAAACAATGTTACAATGAACATGGTTGTGCTGGTGGTTTTAGTGTGGCCTAGTTTGTGGTCAATTGGATAAATGCCTAGGGATGGGATTGCTGAGTGGGAGGAAAGCTCTATGTTTTTTTTTTTTTTTAAAGATGCTCCATACTGCTTTCCAGAGTAGTTGAACAACTTTACATTCCCAACAACAGTGTAATAGACATTCCCTTTTAGCCATATCCCAGCCAACATCCATTATTTTTAGTTTTCTTGATAATGGCCATTCTAACTGGGGTGAGGTAGAATCTCAATGATGTCTTGATTTGCATTTCTTTTATGACTAGAAATGTTTAACATTTCTTCATGTGTCTGTTGGCCATTTTTCCTCTTCTGAGAAGTCTCTCTTTAAGCCTTTAGCCCATTTATTAATTGGGTTGTTTCTTTGAGGATTTGGTTGGGGGGCAGTATTTTCTTAGCTCTAAGTATATTTTAGATATGAGACCCTTGTCTGATGCTTAGATCTTTTCCCACTTTGTAGGCTTTATATTTATCACAAGCTATGACCTTTGCCATGCAGAAACTCTTCACTTTGATGCAATCCCATTTATCTGGCCTTTCTTTGATTTGTTGTGATTCTGGGTCCTGACTTAGGAAGTCTCAACCTGTGCCAAGGATCCCTATTGTATTCCCTATCCCTTCCTGTAATATTCTCAGGGTATCTGCTCTTTCCTCGAGGTCTTTGATCCATTTGGAATTGATTCTGGTGCAGGGTGATATATAAGGATCTAACTCCAGTTTTTTGCATATGTGTAACCAATTCTGCCAGTATCATTTGTTGAAGACTGTCTTTCTTCCATCCTGTGCTTTTGGCTCCCTTATCAAAAGTTAGGTGGCTATAGGTTTGTGGATTCATTTCTGGGTCTTCTATTCTATTTCATTGGTCCTCATGCTTATTCTTGTGCCAGTACCAAGCTGCTTTTAGAGTTTGAAATTTGGTATTGATATTCCTCCTGTACTGTTCTTCCTGATAAGAATTGTTTATGCTATTTGGGGTCTTCTATTATTCCATACTAATTTTTGGAGTGCTTCTTCTATATAATTGAAGAATGTTGTTTTGATGGTTATTACATTGAATTTGTAGATAGCTTTGGTCAGTATTGCAATTTTCACCATGTTAATCCTTCCAATCCAGAAACCCAGAAGGTTTTTCCATTTCCTTAAATGTGCTTTAATTTCCTTTTTCAGTTTTTTAAAGTTTTCATCATAGAGGTCCTTCACATCTCTGGTTAAGTTCATTCCTAGTATTTTTTGAGGCTATTGCAAATGGAGTTGCTTTCCTGATTTCAGTCTTGTTCTTCTCATTGTTGACAAACAGAAAAGCTACTGATTTTTGTAGGTTAATGTCCCATTATTTGTCTCTGTAAAGGGAAGACAATGATTTGCAAGGGAGAAGAAATATAAAAATGGTTTCTGAGCTTTAGAATTTTCCAACAAGTGAAGATTATTATCAGTAGTTGGGAATCAGGATGGCAAGATGTTAAGCACTGATGAATACATAGGTTAAGCAAAATTACATGGGTCTATCTCTGAAACTACAATGGGCCAGAGCTAAACTCAGGGCAAGCTGGAATCAAGGCCCTGCAGTTGAGGGGCTTGGCAAGTATGGCTACAGTGTTGTGAGTGGACGTATAAACTGAAGGAAGCAATGGATGAAAATCAGAGCAAACTGGATCAGATTGTGCATGGGCCTACTGGGAAGGACTCTGACTTTTACTCTCAGTGAAAACTGTGACTGGGTTTTGAGTTGATGAAGGAACAGATCTACTTTCTATTTTAGAAAAAATGCTACGATGATAAAATTTCCAGTGGCAAAATAGGCACAGAAAGACCTGAGCATAAACCATTGCAGGAGTCCAAGTGTGGATAAGAGCGCAAAAACTTGAATAGAAAGGATCTCAGAGGCCAGGTGTGGGTGGCAGCACTCCCCTATCATCTCAGGCCGAGGCAGGAAGATGCGGGGAGGCCAACTTGGGTTACAGAGGGAGGATCCTGTCTCCAAAAAACTAAAAAAAAAAAATTGAAAATACAATTTTGAAAAAGTTTAAAAAGAAAAAATTTAAGAGAAACTGACACAACTCTCTAAGATCCACACAACTTGTCACTACAAAATTGCCACCAAATTTCATGACAGGGCCTGATGCAGGCTCATGGAAACTTAACGCTATCCAGCCATCCACCTCTGTCCCAGCCAAAGATCCATGGTGGGTATTCACTAAGTTGAGGTCCTAATAACAGATCAGAGTTTGCAAGCAGGAAGAAAAGAGACCATACATTTCATCATGAAAATTTTGAAATTCTGAATTGTCAGTAGAATATGTGGGTGAAACTGTCCACGTGTTCCCTGATCCTAGCCACAATCCGTAGAGCTACCAGGGTGGCCTTTCTGATTAGCTCTGCCCACTGCCTACAAGATCTAGACTCTTTCATAATCAACTAGGGCTGGTCCTTCTGGGTTCACCTCCTCCCAGTGCCTCCCAAACCTACTGTTCCTTCTGACATGTGGCTCCCTCCACCTACAATGTACTTCTCTCTCTGCTGAGTTCATCCTTACTATTCACGACTCTTATCTAATAACTTCTGTGAAACAACATTTCTCCCCAGACCTCATCCAAAGCAGAACTAACCATTTTCTCCTCTGCACACTCAAAGCCCTCTGAACACTGTTCCAATAAAGCTGCACAGAAATGTAATTATGAACTCATAGACCTAAGAGTCAGGGTCTACAGGAAAACAACTATGGGTTTAGAATTACATTAGCCTGACTTAAAATACAAGCACTTGCCTTCCATGTGTAACTCTAAGCAAGTTACCTAATTTCTCTATGTTCTATTTCTTGTAAGAATAATAATGCCTACTTTATAATATCCATGTCAAGAAGAAATGTGATCATTTAATAAATCATCCTGTATAAGCCCTGGTCCACAACAGATCTCCCAAAACCTACTATTCCCTAACTGACTTCAATTTCCTCCCAGGTAGAAAAATGTGTCATTTATATTATGTATGTCTCTTCATCAACTGGCATGTGATAGGAGCTTGGCAGGTGTTAAGCTGAATAATTGAGCCTTGTCTTCTGGGAAACATTTGAAAAAATACGTCAGTTAAGGTTAGGATGGCAATGTTAAAGTGGACAGTGATGTGAACACCTCCTTGTGGCTGATCCCCCACGATTAGCACTCTCCATGGGCAGCAGAAGAGCCTTGCTGTCTGCCTCTCAGGCGCGTTCATCAGTCCTGTCTGTGAATATTTTTCTCCTTGCTCTTTGGAGCTTCTGTTACATTGCACCACTTTTCATTTCCTTCTCAGCTGTTCTCCCACTCCTCACTTGTTTGTTCCACTTACCCAGCTATTTCCCACCACACACCATATGGCTATTCTGGGTCTACCTTAAGCTGGACACTCCACAGCAGCCTTCTCCAGACCTGACCAGGGCAACCTGGGACTGCCAATTAGCAATGATGTCCGGAGCTCACCGAGAGTCCTGCACTGTTCCCAAGGAGATGTGTGCCACTGAGAAATGTGTGCCACTGAGAACCTTCTGGAAACTCTACTTCAAAGCTGTTTCTGCAAGTTAACTAAGATCCTAGAGTGTTTTGAGCAGGTGGTGCTCTGACAAACACGAAGTGATCACATGTTTAATCCCAGAGTATGGAAACCTGTGGGCAGATAAGGAAAAGGTGTTTACCCATTTCCTCCAATGTCACTGAGTAGCCAATGGTGCTGTGGCTCAGGCATGGACTCTGGAGTCACATGGACATGTGTTTGTGTCCCAGCTTTGCATCTTCCTGGTGACATCTCACATGTGTATTTTTCCAAAGCCTGGTTTTTGCATTTGTAAAACTGATACCTATCACATGGCTAGTTACAACTCTGTATATTTGTTCTCTATGAATACACAACAAATCAGCACAAAATTCAGTGGCTCAAAAACACCTAGAGGTAGAGCTAGCTCATTTATCAAGTGAGATGCCTGAGCTCAAACCCTAATACCTCCAGAACATTAAAAAAAATCAGTAATTGCTTAATAGCTATCATGGTCTTTACGGGTTAAGAAATTTGAGAGCAGCTGAGGTGGGCTACTTTGATCTAGGGTCCTTCATGAGACTGCAGGCATTTGGTGGCTAAAACTGGAGTCTATTGCAAAGATTCTTAATTTCTATGTCTATTGCCTTGGGCTTAGAAGATAATAATTGGAGCAGGGGCTTCTACTTCTGTGGAGTCCTCCACAGCTCCTTCAGTCTATGGACTTCTTACATGGTAGCTTGGGGTTCTGAGAGCACGTGGAAATAGAGTGGGAGAAGGAAGGAAGGAAAGATGAAAGTGAAAAAGAAAAGGGGGAATGAAAATGTCAAAATTGTATCTATCACCTTTTCTAACTTGATCACTACCAACTATATCTTAGTGAACAAAGCCATGGGGAGTGGTTCATGAGTTTGATCCTAGCTATGCAAGAGGCATTTTGGTTTGAAACAAGCCTGAAAAAGAGTGTGGGATCTGTAAAATACTCTAAAGCAAATAGGGCTACAGGTGTGGCTTGGTTGGTAGAGTGCTTGTCTAGCAAGTGCAAAAACGGATTCTTTCTGACAGCACCCTGGTACTGTACAAAAGAAACATGACTTAAAAATAACAGGGAAGAATGTTTCCACCTTTTACTATTCCTACTTTCATTCTTCACAGATCTATACCTTACAGAGAGGTAGGGTATTAAAATTAAAATGAATGGAAATGAAAGGCAAAAAAATAACAAAAAAGGCAAAAAATAGGCATAGTTCTCTGCCATGCCTAATATTAAATACTTCACATACATTATCTATCTTAATCCTCAGAGTAACCAACAAACACTTCTATCAGAACCTGTTTTATAAGAATTTCAGAGTTTGCAAATGTTACATGGATTTTCCAGAAGTAGAGAGCTATAGTAACACATGAAAAGGAGTGGAACCCAGGAGTGCTGACTCCTGAGCCTATAAGCCCAACAACTGTGCATCCTACTTAGACAGACCATCTCAGCTAGGTTGAGAAGGTGACAGATATTGATTTAGTTTTTCCTCCTTTGGTTGCTCTAATTTGAGAGACAAGCTATCTGTGGGAGCAGATGGTATAGAAACAAAAAGAAAGAATCTAAGAGGCTACTAAGCCCAGAAAGAGAAATGCCAAGCTGCTACTAATAGAGACAGAAGAGAAATTATGGGGTGCCATCCATATAATCAGACGGGCAGTTGAGATGTATGGCACAGCCATGCAGTAGGACTGTCCTCTGCCTGTGGACAGGCCTGGCCAGAGGCTAGAAGCCCTCTACCACCACTGAACCAGCTTAGTTATCTCAACTTGTTGGCTCTGGTGTTGCCTCCTAGAGGGGATTAATGCAAGGGCTCCTCCATTGTCTCTTCTCCATGACATGGAAACCACCTGCCAGAAATCCCGAAAACTTGCTTAGAGACAAAACTGGCATATGTTCCTGAACAATAATGAAGGAAAATCTTATCATCACTCTCAGTCCTCCTGGACCAGCCAGGGATGAGGTGCTCAGAAGATGGAGCACAGTTCTCTCCAGAGCCCACAAAGCACTGCCTGGCCTGGCCCTGTGGTCCAGGGTCTCAGAGGTTATGCCACAAGCAAGGATGAGCTGCAGCCCCCATGTGACTCCTAAGAACCCCAGCAATGCCTTTTGCAGTGACCACCTTTTAGGCCACACTCAACCAGCGTCATTTTCCTTGGATGCCTCTGACACCCACTCCTGTGTCTCCAACACGCCGACTACGCTTGTTCCTCTCCAGCCCCATTATCTGAACTACTTGTAGACTGGAGTCTGTGTGCTTGAGTACATTCCTCTCTCCTGATGTGGTGTGGTCTTCAAAATATCTCCAATTCAATCTCTTGAAAGCCAGTCATTCAAAAAAAATTTATGAAGCACATACTACAACATCAAACATAGTTCTAGTCCTAGAGATTCAGTGTAGACCAGGGCAGGAAAAGCCCCTAGTTTCCCTCGGCTTATATTCTAGGGAACTTTAACAAAAGGGAAAATGTACACTTCACAAAAAATAGCCTTGGTGAGTAGGGATACACCAGGGGAAATGTCTCAAAATGAAGCCAGTAAATTCCTCTTTTATGTTTTATAGAACCTACAACCTAGCAGGTTCATGAAGCGTGGGGGAGATGAGAAAGTATCCTTGTCATTGACCAATGGCCTTCAGGAGGTCCCCTAGGCTCTTAGCATGAAGCTACAATCCTTTCAGGAGTGGCCTGTGCACCTGGGCGTTCACTTCCACAGACCTTATCTGAGGGAGGAATGTCTTCTGTGCTCAGTTCCTATCACTACTGCCTGCCTCCAGTTTCTAGCTGGATTCAGAAGTGGAGAAAGTGGCCACATCTATCTAAGTTCTTTCTCTCTCTTTGATCTCTACTTTCCATGTTGGCAACAATGATCCTTTGCAAGTTCTGTCAACAGGCTGCTTCAAGAAACAGCTGGCATCTTCGAGGGCACCAGTTTTGCCAGTGGTTGGTATAGCATCCATTTCCATTGAAAATTTGCAGCATAAAAGGAGTTAAATGAGTTAACTGGTAAGTAGGTAAAAAAAATGAATCTTTCATTAAGAACAGATATTTTAGGAACTAGAATAAAATTTCCACATGAATTTTAAAGTTGAACATATACGAACTTGAATAAATTCCACTTTTTTGGCTGTCAACCTTAGTCCTCCAATCCTCAGGAGGCCTCCCTGCTACACACACAATCTGCAGATTGACTAGAAAGTAGGAGACAAGTGCTAAACGGGTGTTCTTGCCTTGCATCTTCTCCTGATACTTCTAATGCTAGAAGACAGGTGGAAGTGAAAGGGAGGGGTCATCCATCTGTTAGTGTGTTTTCATGTACATCAAGCAACAAAGAGAAATTTTTCTCTCTGACAAGTCTTCTGATATATAGCACCAAAGTGACTCACAAGAGCAGCTCAATGGCAGTAAGGGCCCTGTTTCTCTCCATTTCCTCTCTCTGCCATTATCAGCTTGTTGACTTTATGACATCAAGATGGTGGCTATGACTCTAAGCATTGCCTCCTTATGACATCAGCAAGCAGGGGGAAAAAACTACCTTGATTCCTTTTAAAGAGCAAGAAAGCCTTTCTCAATAGGTTCCCCCCTCTAGATTTCTCTTTATATCTCACTGGATGGAATTATAATGTAAGAGGAACGCAAATCCTTGGTTAGAGTCTCCAGTCTGATACCCCCAACCTCGTAGAGTTAGGAAAGGATGTCTTTCCCTGATGAGCATGGCCACCACCAATACCTGAACAAATCAGCCTTGTGTTCGCAAGGCAGAGCACAACAAGGCAACCACCAGTGTGCTCCTCAAAGAATTTCCATCGTCCTTCATCATCATTACCCAGAGCCCTGTAGAGAAATGGGATGATTGATAAACAATAACATCCAGTCATCTGCCATGTCTAAGATGGAGTTTCATTACATTTTTGATATCATCTGACTTATACAATGCTTCATCAGACAAATCCACTGCTTTTGAAGGTGTATCAATTTGGATTTTAAAAAAAGCAAGGTCTCCTCTCTTCTGTGATACACATATGTATAGCACAGAAAAGTTGGGTCTTATTAGTTATCTGCTTTCCTTGATGTTATTATGCATCCCACTATAACTCAGATAAGAAAATGCAAGAGCACAAAAGGAATGGACTTGCTCAAGGTCAAATGCAGAGAAAAAGAGGCAACAGAGAGGCTGGGATGTTGTACACCTGTTTTCACAAAGCCCCTGATCTCCAGCTCAGGACCATTTGGTCAAAGAGGTTTTATTCATAATTCCATAAATATCTGCAAATAACCAGAGTCCCATATACAGACCACATAAGAAGAAGGACAAGAGGTTGAGCAGTTGATGGGAAAAAAAGGAAAATTAAGTATGATCATCCTGAGGTAGAAACATTCCTTAAAACCTATAGAACATGAGCATTTCTAATCTTAGAGTTTAATCAAATGAGATGGTTAGTCTTCTATAGCTTAAGTAGACAGTTGCAGGAAAACAGAGAAAGAAAAAAAAAGTGGGAAGAGCTGTTAGCAAGCTAGCTAAAAATAGACCTGCTACTAGACTGTAACAGCTGACTGTGGTTTAGACTATAGGAGAAAAAAATCTTCGTTGCAGATTCACATTCTCCATTGATAGATATGGCTGCCTAGACATCTTGCTTTTAGAAGTCTTGCTCTTTATCTGATCAAGCACCTAGACGCAACCACATCACACACTTAACTAAAAGTGCCTTCAACAAACAGGAAGTTTACTATTCTGCATGATGTGAAATCTGGAGGTACAGCGATTTCAGCATGGTTAATTCAATGACATAAAAGCTTCAGGGATCTAACTTAACTCTCTTGCAGTTTCCCTCATAGTCATAAGATCTTCTGTGTGTTAGGTCTTTCATGTTGTCAACAATCTTCAGAGGCAGAAAAAGGAATGTCTCCTTCTTTGGTCTCTCTGCCAGACATCTCCTCATGTCTCTTCTGCGAATCAGCAAAATCTGCCAGTGATTTAAAAAGACACTGGGAATAAACTGCTTTAGACAATGACTTAAAGATAGTAAAAAAAAAAAAAAAAAAAAAAAAGAAAGAAAGAAAGAAGCAAGGAAGGAAGGAAGGAAAGAAGAAAGAAAAAGGGAAGGAAAGAAAACAAGAAAGAGAAAAGAAAGAAAGAAAGAAAGAAAGAAAGAAAGAAAGAAAGAAAGAAAGAAAGAAAGAAAGGAAGGAAGGAAGGAAGGAAGGAAGGAAGGAAAGAGAAAAAGAGAGAGAAAGGAAGAAAGGAAAAAGTGTCAGTAGGCAAGGGCGTACCACCATAATTAATTGAATTAGACCAATGGGTAGAGGTCAAGTTGTTAAAGAAGACTTGACCACTCAGAGTAGGGTAACTAAAATTAAGGGTTTAACAAGATAGCAAGGAGGAAACAGCTTCCTGACAAGCAAGAAGCACCACCATGTCTGCAACAGATAAGGTTGATCATATTTACCTCTCAGTGGGGAGTAAGTAAAATCATTCTAATTTTATGCTTAAGGAAGTCAGGTGATTGTAAGACAACCATCCTGCTTATTCAGAGCTACAACCAGGCTAAAGAAATAAAAATCCTTCCAAAAGCATTGGCTCAGATGGCTTTATAATCACAGAAGTAAGGCACCACCGAAAAAGCAGAGTAACCAGTACAAAGAAGAAAAAACTCTTCTTGTAACACCATTTCACAAAGTTTGCACACATCCTTATTCCAGAAAATTTTTTATGAATGATATAGTGATATGTGGCCTCATTTTTAGTCTCGGTTATAAAACAGACAACTCCTGCCTCCAGTAGCGAATATAGTATTATTTTTCCCATGGACAACAAACACAATTCCCAGCTTCATTTGAGACTCTGCTATGGATCTTTTTAAAGAGTCTTTTGGAAAAACGTAAAATGCATTTCCCTCTCCAAGATTTACATTAAGCCTAGAATATAAAAATCAAGTTGCTGTTTTACTGATGACTCATTCGTTACTTAACCTTAGGCTGCTCTCTCTCTCTCTCTCTGTCTCTCTCTCTCTCTCTCTCTTGTCTCTCTGTCTCTCTCTCTCTCTCTCTGTCTCTCTCTGTCTCTCTCTGTCTCTCTCTCTCTCTGTCTCTCTCTGTCTCTGTCTCTCTCTCACTCTCTCTCTCTGGGTTTGGGCAGGACCATAGGTGCGGAAGCCCTGGTCTCTTTTGCTTCACGTTCTCACCGTCGTAGGCTGAGCTCTGACTCAGAACTTGCCTTCCTTCCATACATTGGTAGGCCTGTGGCTGTATTTGGAGACAGACTCTTATACAGGCAATTAAGTCAAAAGTAGGTAGATTATGTCCAAATTCATCCTGACTAGGGTCCTTATATAAAGAGAAAATTTGGCCACAAAAAGAGGGAGCCCAGGAACACAGAGTACAAATCACAGCAGAGTGGCCAACTGGAAGCCAAGGAAAAGGTGCCGGGAGAAACTCCACCCAGATGAAGAAGCCACCTTGATGTTGGACTGCGAGCCTCCAGTATACACGAACAAACAATTCTGTGCTTTAGCAATGCCAGCTGTGGGGTTTCGTTATGGCAGCTGACCTGCACAAAGGAAGTCTGTCACCTAGGAGCAGCCTCAGGCAGCTTCCGCTGGTTTCTCCTTCCTCACTGGGAAGTCCCTGCGGCTCAGTCCTTCCTCTGCACTGACAGCTGGCAAGCTCCCAATGGCAGAGCTCTCCACCCAGGAGACATATGCAAGCTGATACTTAAATTCCAGAGCAATGACCACTGACGAGTGTTCCCATTGTGAAACCTTCTCCAGCTCCTACTCTTCTCTCTAGAGATAATACAACTATATTCTGCACTCAGGCCACAGAAGGGGCTCTCCTCTGAAAATTTCCAGAGCAAAGCCAAGGACTCTCACAGCTAATTTATACAGAAGACACATCTGAGAAACTAGACAAGTGCTTTGGAAGGACAGGCCAGTTCACAGCATATGTGTCTGTATGTCAGCTGAGAGACTGAAGCTCCAACCAGTCTGAGTTTCTAATGTAGGTCCCTGCCAGACAAATACTATAGACCCTCAAGCAGGTGTCCTGCCTGGGAACTACGGTATCAGTCTAGGACACATGCAAGCAGTCGGTGGAGAGTGCCCAGCTCCTGCCAAGCCAGCCTTTCAGCCATCGCTACCAGGTCCCCAGACAGACATGTCGGTGGTGCCATCCCAAATTCTCCAAATCAGCCCAACCACAAGCTGCCTGACATTGAATGACATCTGTAGCCCAGAACGTCACCAGCCGAGCCTGACCACATCCCTGATCTGCATTACAACTTAATGTTGTAGGTTTATGTCACCTAGTAAGTCATGAAGCTTGCAGTCCAAATGAAAAGGCAGAAGCTCAGTAGGATTCTAAGGAGAAGATTGGGATTGCTAAATGATTCTGCCAATTATATAATCACATAGGAAATTAAAAGATGATGAACTAGACATCTATCCTTAAAACTCACCTAATAAACAACTAAGAAGGCAACAACTGAAGAAGAATGTACAAATAATAGTAAACAATTACCATAAAATGAAACAAGATAAGATACTTAAACACTATTAGCCACAGAATAAATGCAATTGGATAATAAGTTCTTTGCCTTCAAAGATTTAAAGATTTAAAAAATATTAACACTCAATACCTACAAACCTGCCAAGAATCTTCCAACACTTCTGGTGGAAATGTACACTGGTATATACTGGTAATTCTTTTGGAGGACCAAACTTAATGAGTTGTGGTCAAACATTTTCTACAAACTTTTTGTTGTTGCTGTTGTTGGTCTTGGGGCCTGAACTCTAGGCCTGGGCGCTGTCCCTCAGCTCTTCAGTTCAAGGCTAGCGCTCTACCACTTGAGCCACAGCACCACTTCTGGCTTTTTTTGCTTATGTGGTGCTGAGGAATCGAACCCAGGGCCTCATGCATGCAAGGCAAGCGCTCTACCACTTAGCCATCTCACCAGCTCCTTTACAAACATTTTTTTTCACAGTACTATTTATAATAGTGAGAAGTGATGAACAACAAAACATTCAACCACAGAGTTTTGCTAAATTTCACATCGTGCAATACAATGGAGGTAGGCTTTTCTTACCAAACTCTCTAGGGTTCTTTTCTTCTCAAATTCTCCCATGTCTTCTGCATTTTGGCTTATATTAGGGTGAAGTCAGGAATAATAGCTCCTGGTTAGTCTTGCTTTATAGCCTTGGGGGGGACCTCGAGAATTTCCTCTCTGCTTTACCTTTTTCTCTTGACAGAGGGAATCTCTTTGGTGATAAGCATGTATCTCTGAGACCTGCGGACTACAGTATGTTTGACATTTTTCAGACCTTACAGTCCAAGAACAAAACATTGTTATTATTGAAGATCTTTTCTGACAGTAGCTCTGTTGGCATTCCTGCACAAGCTAATGATCTTTTATTGGCACTAACTTATACTGGCAAAGAGAAGGGGACAAAAAAACACAAGAAACAGGCTGAGTGAAATACCAACTCTCCCCTGAGGACTGGTTGCTGGCCAAGCTGCCGAGGGCTTGTTACTCACTGGACATGAAGATACACAAGAACAGCGGCACATTCCGCTTGAAGAGAGCCCGTGATCTGTCCAGGACGCTTGATGAGAGAAATAGGTTTTATTTCTAATTAAGAGCTTCAGGTCGTTAATAAAAGAGAACTGGATTTGAATACTGGCTCCCTAACATGAGGCTAATAATCTCTCTTGCTAAATCTGTGTTGTTTGGGGATTTGTTTTGTTTTTGTACTGAGCTGGCACTTGAACTCAGGGCCCTAGAGCTCTATCACTTAAGCCAGAACTCCACTTTTGGCTTTTTGGTGGTCAACTGGAGATAGAGTTTCACAGACTTTCCTTCCCCAGCTGGCTTCAAACCTTGGTCTTCAAATATCAGTCTACTGAGTAGCTAGGACTTACCAGCACGAGCCACCTCACTGGGTAGTTGAGTCTGTGTAAAATTTACTGAGTAAAATGGAGATTATAATCATAATAATGTTGCCTTTACAGGATCTTCAAGGAAATAAATGAGGTGAGTTAACAAATTGTGCTTAAGTTCATTATACACTGTAAGCACTACATGAGATGACTATTATATTTCTGTTGGGATCTATCATAAGTCACAGAGAAAGTAGAGGTAGAAAGAAAGAAAAAAATGGGACAAAGAGAAGATGATTAGACTTCAAAGGGTATACTAGGGAAATTCACTACTCACAAAAGCTGTATATGTCTGATTCTCTGGGTTTCAATGTTTTAAATAAAACTTTTCTTATTAGACTAGCTATTTTATTATAAATGCTTTCTTTTGCATTCTATACTTGTAACTTCTTTTGGTTTTGTAATGCTGGGGAATCTAACTAGAACTTCATACATTCTAGGCAACTCCTCTGCCACCAAACTCCACCCTCAATCCTTAACTGTTGGTTTCTTAAACAATGTCTTGGTTTCACTTGTCTAGTTTATGGTCTTGGGCAACATTATCTAGCTTTTTAAATATCATTTTCTCACCTATAACATTAAACTCTAGAGTCATCAGATACAACACTGTAAAGCTTTGTAAAAATGTAAATGTAAATCTCCTTTGCCCAGAAGAGTCCCAATGGCTCTAATCCATGCTTCTTATTTAAACCATTCATAAAGTGAAAATAATAGCCTATCTTATCCTATCAAGTTTAAATTTTTGGTTATTTTTTCTAAAAGAGACAAAGCTGGTAAAAAAAATTGTGCTAATGGGGTATAATCATTGAATTTGAAGAAAAATATTTGAAAAACTTGATTATATCTTAAGAAGATGACAAAATTCTACCTGTTTCACAGCAAGGCAGACTGATTGGTGAAGAACAAAAGATTCCCATCTGATTATCACAGAATCCTCTCTAGTGACTTCATTCTTTCTTAGATGCCAGATAGCTGGCAAAATATTATTAAATTAACAGTGCTAACACCGCTGCTTAAGAATTTCCACAGGTCTCTGAGTAACTACAAGAAATATTCCAGTTCCACAACCTAGAATGTAACTTGCTTTTCTAATTGTGTTCCCCACAAATCGCTTCCCAGTGATTACTGTCTTCTAGTCCTTGTGAACTCCTACTCCAAACACTTGTCTGATACCTGTATGTTTTTCCTTTGCTCTTTCACCCATTTGAATCTGAAGTAACCTGTTTATTTTCTTCTTTTAGCCTATTTGGTCCTAGTTTTCTGCAATATTTGTTATTTAAATTCTAGATGCTGCTAGGGCTTAGCTCCTGAGTTCCTTTCCCCCAAACTCTTGGATAGGTTCGATTTCACAGCTGTGGTTACTGTTGTACCAACTGGAGTTTTTAGCTTCCCTGTGTGTAGATCTTTGTCCCTAAACATATTGTTCTTGCTAAAGGACCAGCCCTTCGTTAGGCCTTTTATTAACTGTGCATTGTGTTTTGTTTACTCTATCACTCTTTCCAGAAAGGCTTGAAGGCAGCTTATATGAACACACACACACACACACACACACACACACACACACACACACACACACACACACACAGAGTTTAAATGTAAATCATCAGAAAGGCAAACAGAGAGGCTAAGCATTACATTTAGACTCTGCCTTCCTTCAGGTTCTCTCAGCCCCATCTCTCATTAAAGATGTTCAAACCATCAAAATTCAGCATCCCGATATCTACCTCAGAACACTGTTCTGGAAACCTTTGCAAGGAAATAACAGGAAGAAATAAAATATAAGAAAAAAACAGAAGTTGTAATAGACAGAGTCCCAGATTTCAGGTTCTTTCTTCGTACATTTTTCTTCCATGTAATTAGAAATGTCAGGCAACTGCTGTATTTATTCACTAACAACTGCAGGTGGTCATTACTCTGAGGCACTTCCACTGGGCCCCAACAGAGCAGAACAAAAACCAAAATGGAGCCATGCATACTAAAGTTCTGCACCAGCCAATCAAAACTAAGTTGTTACTTCACTTTCTGAGAAACTAGGAAACAGAAATAACCAAATTGTTAGTTTTCTGTGTTAACCCTTACCAAAAAGTATCCCTCAATACCTGATAATGACTCAATTTTCTTCTTCTTTCTTCTTTTTTTTCTCTTTCTTTCATGCTTGTTTGCTTCTTTAGTCAATGTGCTAATAATGCCAAATGGTATGGTAAATAAGAAGTAAAATCTTCTTATCTATTTGTACATAGGTATACAGACACTATATTTGCAACTAGGTATACAGATAGAAATAGGTATATCTTTTTTAAATTACAAAATTAAGATCTTTTAGATTTAAGAATATAATCCACCAAATAAGGATTTCTGAATATACATTATATTGTATAAACATTTGAATTATGGAGAATTTTACATATATGTCATTAACTGCAACATAACTTTAAGTAAAATTTGATATTTTAAAATCTTGTTACTAATCTGAATTTACAGACATACTTATATATGCATATGTATATGTATCACATATATTCCAAAAAACATAAAGTTTGTGGGTGCACTAGTAAGTGCCTGTAATCCCAGTTAACTGGGACTAATGCTGACAGATCATTTAAGCCTAGGCATTCTGGGCCAGCCTGGACCACATGTGCATCTCAAACTAGATTCGAACTTAAACATTAATTCTGAAATAAATATAGTGGGTTTTCTTTTTTACTTTTTAAGATATATATATATATATCATTTGTAGTTACCATGCAAATTTGCATTAGGAAGTAAATCAGATGGAGGTAGAAATCAACAAATACAAAAAATAGGCATTCTCATTGGTAGTCAAGTAATTAAAAACGTGGTATCATTCTGAGGTTAATGTAAACCCATACAATGAGCCCTCACTACATTCCCATTAGAATTTCATAAATAAAAGTTGTTTTTAATGCTAGATACTAGAGATGATGTAGAATAAGCAGGACTCTCTGATTAGCACATAGTTCAGTACAACCACTTTGGAAAACAGTGTGGCCATTTCTTAAAAAGTTAAAATGGGGGCTGGGAATGTGGCTCGGTGGTAGAGTACTTGTCTAATATGCATGAAGCCCTGAGTTCAATTTCTCATTACCACATAAACAGAAAATGCTGGAAATGGCACTGTGGCCCAAGTGGTAGAGTGCTAGCCTTGAGATAAAGAGCTCAGGGACAGCAGGCCAGAGTTCAAGCCCCACAACCAACCAAAAAAAAAAAAGTTAAAATGGACATTTACCTTGTAACCACACAATTCTAACTTGTAGCTACATAGCCAGGAAAAAATAAAAATGTTTGTCCGCAGAAAGGCCTCAAATCTGCCTACAGCTTTATTCATAGTAGCCAAGTTGGAGACCATCCAGATGTTCAACAAAAAAATGGATAGAAATCCTGACACACTCATGTGATAGAAAAATACACAGCAGTAAAATGTAACAAACTCCTGATATATACTGATGGATAAACCTCAAGAAGATTATAGATGTAGTGTGTTATTCAATTTTCATGAAATCCTAGGACCGTCAGTAATACAAGTCAGACCAGTGGCAAGAAAGAGGACTGAGAAAGGTCATGAGGAAATGTTCTAGCATGGCTGAAATGTCCCATGTCTTGTAATGTACTCACCGAAACTGACTTAAATTCAGACCATTTCACAGCATTCAGTTATATCTCAATAAAGCAAGAAATAATACCTAGGATCATTTTGGGAGATGGAAATATTTTGAAACTGGATTGAGGAGACATTTTCACAACTGTATAAATACATTAAAAAAATTTTTTAAAGCATTAGCCTGTTCACTTACAGTAGCAAACGCTATGATTTGTAAACTGTACCTTAATAAAATGTCAACTGAAATGATAAGACACATGGCTATTAGGAAGCAGAGAAGGGTAATCACTCCAAGATTCTAGATACAACTGTCCTTCGAGGCAGTTGGTTGATGTATATCAAGTATGTTGATGTATATTAAGTATGTTTTCTGGCCAATCAATTCCAGTTCAAAAATTCATCATAAGAAAACAGCTAAGGACAAGCATGAAGATTTATTTTTACCAATGCACACTGGAATGCCATTTGCAATAGATAAAAAGTTGAAAACAACATCTGCCAATGGCACATTAGTGAAATAAATAATAAATATGTATAAATATATAATCTAAATTCTTTGGTTACCTACTATAATAATATTTTAAATTAATAATACTCAGCATGAGAAGCTATTTCAACATCATGAGAAGCTATTTCAACATATTAATAAATGAATGCAGGTTTTAGAAAATATGTATAAAAACATCATGAGTAGTATTGTTACTGTTCATCCTTTGAGAATTATGTAATAGTATTGTTATGAATATAGAAATATTACAATTATCTAGACTGTAAAGTAGGAATATACAAGATGATAACTGCAGCTGTCTCTGAGTGGTAGCATTGAGAAACTAATTTTCTATCCTATCATAATAATTACATGTACATATATTACATATATAACTTTAAAAATAATTTTTGGCAGTGCTAGGGTTTGAATTATGAAGCTTGCATTAGTCATCCTGGTGTTTTACCACTTGAGCCATACTTCCTGTCCTCATTTTTGATGGCTATTTTTGGAGAAGAGGAAGGTTACAACCTCTACCCTCCAGATCTCAGACTTCCGAGAATCTAGGTATGAACCACAGGTGCCTGGTTCAAAATCTTTCAATGAATTGAAAATGGGAGAAGACGGGAATCATTAGGACTGTGATTCTTATGTGGTAAATGGGATACACATGAGCTAAAGAGAGTCCTCTACTGTATGACCTTAATGACTTCTGAAATCTGGAACAACAGATGTACATCAACTGAACTGCAATTATTCATTATATCAGTGGAAAACCCCACAGAATGTAAAGAATCAACAAGGTGACTATTCCTTTGTGCTCTCCCTGCAGAGTTCACATTAATTCCAGCTTTTGGGTTTGTATATTTCCTAATCAATTGTTCATCTCCATCCCATCAAGCTGGGCTAGGCCCTGTGAAGGGCTTTTCATTTCCCTGCTTCACACAGTGCAGTCACCTTCTCAACTATTCGGTTGAAAGGGAAGAGTTCGCATGCTTAAAGAATTCAGCCAATTGCTGAAACTTGTATAAAGCGACCTCTAATAAATTCTGATTGGGGAAACAGCAGTTTCCATTTCCAAGAGCCAAAGAGAGGAGGTACATCTGGAGAAAATCAAGCTCTCAGAGTATCCCTTCTGGAAACAAAAACACCTGGTGCACACCTTTCTCTTGGGTGCCTGAGCTCTCAATCAGGATCCACTAGGCCAAGGGTCATTCCATCTGAACGAGTGAAACTTGTTTCCATAGAAGTAGCTTGCCCAAAGTCAGGAGTGAGGCTCTGAGTAGGACTAGAAACTACAAGTGGGGAAGCCTGGATCTCAGCATTGTTTTTGACCTTAATTAGCCACGTGTGTGGGGCAGCCACCTGCCCTTTCAAGGACTATGTCTACTTGCCTGTAATGAAGAATTCTATAGAAAACATCTTTGTGCTCAGCTAAGATTCTCATGCCTTTCACTGCTATGGTCCTTCAGGTCAAGTGTTGTACCCCTTTCCGTAGTTCACTGGGCACACCTGTCACCTATAAGTTGTGCAAGGTTAAGAGAGGTCCTGGAGTTGTCCAAGCAGCTGCTGTAACATTGCCCCTCTAGTAGCTTCCTTACAGCTGGATCTACGTTAACCTTTGTCCCCCAACAAACTGGTTAAGCACACGTCCGAACCAGGATCCAGCACTCCATTATTTCCCCCTGGAGCCCAGAATGACCAAACAGGCCAAAACACATACACCTGTATGAATGATTCTTCAGACAGCCTGAGAAAATACATGAAAATCAGATCCTGACTGTGGTCAGAACACTATTAGATAGGCTTTCCAGAGTAAACAGAAGTTTACTTTTCCTTAAACAGACAAGTTTAAGTGCCAGCAAGGGTGATGTCCTCAGGAAGCCAGACTCTCACAAGCGTGGGCTGCGCAGGTATTGGCCCAGACAGGAAGAAAGAATGGGTGTGGTTGGGGCTGGGAATGTGGCTTAGTGGTAGAGTGCTTGCCTTGAACAAGGTCAGGGACAGTGCCCAGGCCCTGAGTTCAAGCCCCAAGACTGGCAGAAAAAAGCGGGGGGAGGGGGACATGCAGCCAGACAAGACCAAACTGTGACCCAAATCAAAGGAGAAGGGCCAGAGGGAATTGGGTTATATAATTAATTCAATTTTCAATGTCAGTTAACTTTATTGCTGACAAGGTAGAGACATTGCCAAAGTCAATATCACTGATCTATGTGCCTAAGGCAGGTTTTGGTGCTTCTGGAGGTTTTTGTGCCAGAGGTCTGTCCTCTGAATGTTACCTAATATCTTTTCGTCTCCAGTTGCCACAGGAGGTTATGACCTTGAGACTGGAGGTGACAGAAAAGCCAAACTTGTGGTAAAGATCTCTCCAAAAACTGCTTTATGCCATTAAAAAAAACCTTTGTAAATTTTAACATTTAATACACGTTGATTAAGGATAGGCACCAGTGGCTCACACCTGTAATCATTGTTGCTCAGAAGTCTGAGATTTGAGGATAGTCTTTCCAAGTCAGTCAAGGAGGAAAATACTGCGCAAAAGCTAAGGAGCAATGCCCAGGCCCTGACTTCAAGCCCTAGTATTGACACAAATAAATAAATAAGCAAGTGGCCAGATAGGATATTGTTAAAATAGTTAACTTCCTGGGTAGGTTTTCAAAGTAACAAATATCTACAAAATATTGGGACTGGGAAAGTGGCTCAGCAGTAGAGAACTTGCCTTATATGCATGAGACCCTGGGTTCGATTCCTCAGCACCATATAAGCAGAAAAAGCCAGAAATAGTGCTGTGGCTCAAGTGGTAGAGCACTTGGCTTGAGCTGAAGAATTGAGGGACAGCACCCAGGCCCAGAGTCCAGGCCCCATGACTGACCAAAAAGAAAAAAAAGGAACAAATATCAGTTAGAAAAAAAAGAAATACTAGATAATAGTATTTCCTTTTCAAAATATCTTGCTACAATGTTTATATTTCAAATTGACATCTACTTATACTGTTCATACACATGATCAAAATATCTCCATCCTAAGGAGAGATTAGGAAATGGCTCTTTTGTTTGGATGGATTTTTATTCCCCGGACTTTGTGAAGGCCAGCCTGACTTAACAGGCCTAGAAATATAGAACTAGTTATTTTCAGGCAGTATGAGAAGACTGGTAAAATCAGAACATGACTCTGTTCAGTGACTTTGTGACAATAGCTATGCTTAAAATTTCAACAAATATTTGTCTAAAGGGATGGAAGGTAGGAATAGAGCAAGTTTGAGATTCACCCCTGATATGGCATCAGATTGTCAATGAAGCACAGGACCTATGAACAAAATATCTTCCTCATGCTGATGGTATTCACTGGCTATAATCATTATTTCTCTTTGGGCTTCTGTGGTAAATGACCAACTAAACAATGAAATTTTACCTACAAAATGTACAATATTTAAACTATAAGGAAATTACTAAATTAGCTAGTATAATTCCCTCAGTTTGCAAAACTGAGATCCAAATGAATTTTTACCTATAAAATGCAGAATATTTAAGCTATAAGGAAACTACTAAATTAGCTCATACAATTTCCTCATTTTGCAGAAACTGTGATCCAGATATACTTTTCATTACATTTTGTCTAAGGTTAGCAATTAACAACTAACATGACAGCAGAATTCCAGCTAACAACGAAATTCCAGTTAACTAAAGTGATAGCAGAATTCCAGCTCTTGACTCTCAGAACTGTGATATTCCATCATGCCAGGATCCTGCTGCACACTGGATTCTGTACTTTGCCCTCAACATATTCATATAAAAGTTAAAATTTAAGTCTATAAAGAGGTCAATGTCTACCAACAATAAATCAGCCAATAAATCTCACCAATTTTTCGATTTCATTTTCACAACTTACTTGTTCAAGCTGAAAGTCTTTCTAAGGAATGATTGCTTTTGTTTTTTGTTAAAGTTATCCCATTTGCTGTATAAGCCAAGGCATGAACAAAGCTTTCTTAATTCCGTAGTTTCAATAAACATACCCAAAGCATAATCATTGTTACCACTAACAAAAGCGTGACATCACCCTTAGTCCCATCGCTTCTGTGGGTGAACCAACAACAGTGAAACTCACTAGACCCTATGTTGGAAATGAACTTTACAACTTGGGGGCGAGGGGACTCGGGGCGGGGGTGGGGGTGGGGAGGAGGAGGAGAAAATGAGTGAGCAGGTGACACTTCAAAAAGAAATGGATTCATTCCCTTACTTATGTAACTTCTTTGTACATCACCTTTACAATACATTTTTTAAAAAACATGACATCAGTAATATAAGATAGGGAATATGCATATGTATGCCTATATTTATCATTCAAAGGATAGATATTGTTAAGAAATTTGCTTCCCAGGCAGATTTTAAAAGTAAAACTGTCACTGAAAACATAGTCAAGATGCATTATAGTCATAAACTGCTTTGTTGAATGGTAAAGCTTTTGGAAAACTACTGAAAGGTAATTTTTAAAAACCTACCTAAATTTCCTGACCAAAAATTTTTGCTACAGTATACAGATAAAGAGATCTACCATGTTGCCTTTGAGTGATCTGAGTAATTCCTCAAAAACCATACTTTTCAAATGCCTCTATGGCTGAAAATGGAACAGGAGAACAGATTTATTAGAGAGTAAATGACATAATCAAACTCAGACCTCCTCCTCCTTCAGTGAAAGACCATGAGAAGTAAGAAGTTCCTTCAGTGACCATCCCAACCATTGTTATCCCATGAATGCTCTGCGCTTGGAGCCTTTACAAAGTGCCCAAATAAAGGGTCTGTGATGAAGTCAGGGCCTGAAATGAATGTGTTGAAATTTCCATTTCTAGCCAGAAGAATAGCACATCCTACCTGGATCAGAGAAATTAAAATAGTGACCCAAGAAATGTTATTTGTGAAAGATTTTCCAAATTCAAGTCCAGTTGCAGAACTATTTTTGGCAAGTAACCAGCAAGAGGGTGAGGACCTGGTGCAGGCCAGCTTTGCCCACTCCAGTGACTAGGAATGAAAGATACACAAAAACCAGTGGGACTGAGCCATGTGAGCAAAGACAGCCAGTCTTTAACTCTAAAACACCCTGCTCTACTTCCCAGGCTTCGAAGTATGGAGTGTGAAGATGCTGAAAAGTGAATGCTGGAGACAGAGACTGCTGAGGGAGAGCAGTACAAGCTGCTCCCTACACCCAGTGACTATGAACCTAGGTCAACTACAGTTTCCTCCACTCTGCGCTGAACCAGCCTGCAGAGTTCCTCAGAGCTTCATGAGTGGGATGCTGGGAGCATCTGAAACATAGGGCTCGAATAGTTGCTTTAAATCTGGCAACAAAAAGGAAAGAAAAAAGCGAGTTCAAAAGAAAATGTCTGTGTACCATGAAAGAGAAGAGCTAAAATAGATTTGTCAATACGTATGAAAACAGAAAATGAAACTTCTTTAAATTGTGTTAGTAAGGGAGGAGGGGTAAAAGAGAGTATTGGGGAGGTTGATTTGAATACCTTGTAATCATACATGGAAATGTCATGATGAAATCTCCCCTTGTAAAGTTAAGGTATGCTAAAAAAAAAAAAAAAAAAAAAAAAAAAAAAAAAAAAAAAACACAAAAACTTTTTAAAAGAAAATAAATGTCCATGAAAGAGAATGCTACTACATTGCTGGTGGAAGTATGAACTTGTTCAATTACTCCGGAAAGCAGGATTGAGGCTTCTCAAAACAAACAACAACAACAACAACAAAACAGACTGCCGGGCTTGGTGGCTCACCCCTGTAATCCTAGCTACTCAGGAGGCTGAGATCTGAGGATCATGGTTCAAAGACAGCCCAGGCACAAAATTCCATTAGACTCTTATCTCCAATAAACCACTCAGAAAGCTGGAAGTGGCACTGTGGCTCAAGTGGTAGAGCACTAGCCTTGAGCTGAAGAGCTCAGGGACAGTGCCCAGGCCCAGAGTTCAAACCCCACGACTAAACAAAACAAAACAAAACAACAACAAAAAAAAAAAACTAGAGCTTCGATATGACCCAGCAATCCCACTCCTATGCATTTACCCAAATGGCCACAAACAAGGCCACACTAAAGCTACCAGCACAACCATGTTCATTGTAGCATTATACCATAGCTAAGATTATGGAACCAGGAAGGGGGTAATTGTTTCAAAAAAAAAAACATACTCATTACCTTACTTATGTAACTGTAACCATCCTGTTCATCATATTTGCAATAAATATTGTTTAAAAAATAGTAAAGGCAGAATCACCCTAATAGAAAAAAAAAGAAATGCCCATGATATATGCAACATCATTGATGGATCTCAAAATAACTATGTCAAGTGGAAGAAGTCAGATTTGTTTTAAAACTTAGCACATACAAAGCTCAAGAAAAATGCAAACTTGCTTACAGTGGCAGAGGGTAGACTATTGGTAGCATAAGAGGCAAGGAAAAGGCTTACTAAGGGGCATAAGGAGACTTGGAAACTGTAGAAGAGGAATTTAATGGATATGTTCACTATCTTGACCATGGTGATTTTTTTTCAGTGGTGTTTCATATATCAACCTTATCAAATTTTACAATATGAGAAATTTCTTGAATGTCAGTTATGCTTCCATGAAAAAGAGCTCCGTATGCACACTTCCAAGGATTCTGATTTACTCTACAGTAGGATTTGAGTACCAGAAACTTTAAATACCACCTTCCATCCCCCAAATGATTGGGAATGTACAGTAAGATTTAAGGTGTAAAACCTTGTGAGCGACAGTAAGGGCTGGTTATTATCTTTGGTGAGACTGGAAGCCATAAAATGTGGCAAGTAAAATGAAAAAAAATTTAAAAAAACACCTTTCCTGTCAGCACAAGTATCATTTGAGAATTAGAGGGTTTTTTTTGGTTTTTTTTTTTTTTGGGGGGGGGTCCAGTTGTGGGCCTGAACTGTGGGCCTGGGCGCTATCCCTCAGCTCTTTAGCTCCAGGCTAGCGCTCTACTACTTGAGCCACAGCGCCACTTCCGGCTTTTTTTTTCTGCTTATGTGGTGCTGAAGAATTGAACCCAGGGCCTCATGCATGCAAGGCAAGTGCTCTACCACTGAGCCACCTTCCCAGCCCCCCATTTGAAAATTTGATCCTTTTAAGGCAAGCCATTCCATGCATAACTTATAAATTCTGCTCAAAAGATTCAGCAAGGTAATTCTATATGAAAGTACACAAATGGTTCTGAAATAAGTAAGAATTTATGTCATTCCACATATTTCAGTTGTCTTACTGTGTCTGTGGATGGTATTTGTGGTGGGTGGTTGCTTTTTATGTTCTGCAAGAACCTATCACATTTGGACCTCTGTTTGTTTGCTTCCAGGTAGTAAACTAGCTTCCATCAAGGGGGCTACTATGACCACTGTTTCCAAGTTCAAAGCTACTTGATGTCACCAAGCAGTCTCAAATCCTCATGCTGTCCTTTGACTCCCTCACCAATTCCTCAGTCAATATCCTTTCATGACAAGTCAGGAAATATTCAACCGAGTAACACACTAAATAGTCCCTAGAGGGGTATGGTCCAAATAATACTTTTTAATGGAAACACTATGATACAAAATATATTTATTATTAGCAAGAAGATGTTTACAAATCCTAGGATTCTATTAATGAGAGATATATGTAAATATATTTATAAAATCCAGTCAAATGGTCTTTCTTTGTATCTGTGATCAGTTGTTACGGAAATTATAATTAAGTCCCTAAACTGTAAGTAGAGTTAATGACTGGACATTTGATGAATATGAGTAAGTTAACTTTGTATGTTATTTTTGTGTCTAAGGTTTTGGATTTGTGAACAGTTAGTATTATTTATGGTCAGAAAAATAAGTGTATTTGTAGTTTGACAATTTTTCATTTATATATTCAGATTCTCAATATGCTCATGACTCAGGGTGGTGTATATTTCACTGACTATAAATTAATGATATCCTCACAAAAATATAAATTGTGTACTCATAATAGATGCATTTTTTGGGAGATAATTGAGGCTTAGCAGTTGAGAGGTCCATATTTGGACATATACTGAAGAAATAGTAACAATTTAGTTTATTTTTAATTTTTTTTTAAATTTTATTGTCAAGGTGATGTACACTACCTTACAATTTAGTTTAAATTTGGATATATGTCAATCAGAAGCTTTATGCCTTTTTAATTCAAATAATCTTATATTATCTGACATATATCAATTTCAGTATGTACTTTAAGCTTGATATAAAAATTTCTCATGAGGGGCTGGGAAGGTGGTTCAGTGGTAAAGCGTTTGCCTTGCATGCATGAGGCCCAGGGTTCGATTTCCCAGTACCACATAAGCAAAAAAAATAAAAATAAAAATAAAAAGCCAGAAGTGGTGCTGTGGCTCAACTGGTAGAGCGCTAGCCTTGAGCTGAAGTGCTGAGGGACAGCGCCCAGGCTCAGAGTTCAGGCCCCATGACTGGACCCCAAAAAAAAAAATTTCTCATGAATGTTATGTAATGGGAGGATATTGTAACACAAGGAAAAAATAAAACAAAGAATTCAGAACAAAAATCCAGTCAAATGAACAACAGGGATGAAAGCTACAGAGTTCGTTGAGTAAATAATCAGATGGGTGTCAAGGAGACCCAGTTCAATAATGCAAAAGTCTAAGAGTTTCTCATCATTAAGATGAGGCTCAGTAAGTCCTATCACCAAGAAGCTTACATCCTCACCAAAATCTTCACCTGAATAGCTTCACCTATCTGCTGTGGCATAGGTCTTCCCTTAGTTAGGCTATGTGTTTCTTAATTCTAGAAAGATGGAAAATTAGTTTGGAAAGGTTTGAGAGAACCACAGCAAAATTTAAGAAACAAAAATTTCAGCAATCTTACATATTTTCAGTTTTGTTTCTTTGCAATTTTTTTTAATCTTTTTTGCTGGTCGTGGGGCCTGAACTCTGGGCCTGGGCACTGTCCCTCAGCTCTTCAGCTCAAGGCTAGCGCTCTACCACTTGAGCCACAGCGCCACTTCCGGCTTTTTTCTTTTTGCTTATGTGGTGCTGAGGAATCGAACCCAGGGCCTCAGGCATGCAAGGCAAGCACTCTACCACTGAGCCACTTTCCCAGCCCCTCTTTGCAATTTTATAAAGGAGTTTGAATTATAATTTGAAATATTATCAAATAATTTAATATAGAATTTTATGGTTTTTAAGCTAGGTTCTTAGTTTGCTACAACATACAAAATACCTTAGAACTATATATTTACACATTTATAGGCTTAAATCTATGTAAGTATCAAAGTAGAAAGTTTTGTTAATATAGACAGATATGTATATTTTTTATATATGTATATAAGTGTATACATTATATATACACATATACAGAGAGATGTATAATCACATCACAGCTTAAAATATTTGAGTATTTCATTTTATTCATAAGCTCTTTCAAATTGCTACTCTATTGGCCAAAAATTATAGATGTAAGATAAAGTAAATTAAGCTATATCTTTCTAATTTTTAATAGATAATTCATTTTGTTTTGTTTTTGAAAAAAGTCTCGTTATGCAGCCCAGACCAGTGGTGAGTTGTCTGTCTCCAAGTTGCTAGGATTCCAGACATACACTACCACACCACTCCTGGTTTAATAGACTATTAATTTTAATCCAAGAGTAACTCTTTCAATAGGATTTTCTAGTTACAAAAGCCACCTTCAATGACATCTAGAAATTCCTACAAACATAAGGAATTGATGCAGCATGTGTTCAGGATTATAATGGGAACAGATAAAATATTATATTGGAATGAGCAGAAGGGATGGGATTTTGAGACAGCCAAGAGGGTTTTAGGGAGTTTTGTCATTTACAGATATTAAGTCTGCGCTAGGCACTATGCTTGGGGCTGAGGATAGACAGAGTGACAAATCAAACAGGGCTCTTTCCCTCTTAGAGCGTAAGCCCAGGAGCTAGGAGGTCATTGGCCTCCTGGGGAAACGGCAGTGTAGTATGATTGTAGTCCACCTGGCAGAGTCACAAGAGTAACTCACTCTCTGGGGGTGGGTGAGCTTTCGAATACTGATACAGGGTCAGGTCCCTGGTATGTTGATGAACCAGAAGGCCCTCAGTAAAATGTTCCTTTCTTCAGTTTACTGCTTGTTTTCTTTATGATTTGGGAATCAGAAGCCTACTCATAAGTCAAACATTTAAGATTTCTGGTGCACTAATGCCCACACTATCAGCCTCTTTGCCCAGTACCCCTGATACTTCAATATGTAGAAGGCAAGAGAGAAGAGAGAAGTTCATCTTTGGTTTACGTGTAGGGTCATAGGTTGTTGTGGGAACATTGTGATTTGCTTATGATGACCTCTGAAGACCTGTGGGGGGCGGAGAGGGGGGGAAATCTTGTCCCTCGGCGTTGCCATGGAGATTGCTGGCTGGATTGACTGAGTACTCTGCCTATTCTGTCTGCAGAGTACTCTGAGAGAGGAGAGGGAATGAGGGAGAGAGAGGGAGAAAGAATAGTTCAATAGTTTCTATTTTCCAAAGGTGAAGTAGGAAATGAGTGCAGTAGTGGAGAGGAGTTTTTCTGGCTTACAAGAGCAAAAGGTGAGAAGCAGTGTGCGCAAAGTATGACAAAGTAGAATAAGGACAGGATGCCTCCAGGGTTAGGGAGCCTAAGAGTCATTTCAACATTCCCTTCTCTCACGAGGACAGACCTCCACCAGCGAGCATGGGCTTTTCTTGTACAGATTTTACGGGGGAAGAGTAGATTTTGAGATTCACAAAAGCCACTTTTCGTTTCAAATAACTCTGAGCCACACAACTACATATCTGATAGATTAGAAGATCACATTACAGGAAGCTATACCGAAGAGGCATGCCGCGGAAAGGTCCTGGAAATTGGCTCCATTTAAGGAATCATTTCCATCGGTTCTTGTAGGTTCCCTGGATGTGCATGAGAAAATCTTTGTCTGAGGTTATCAGGACATCTAAGCCTCTCGTCCCTGGGACTGCTGGGTGGCTAACTGGCCATGAGGCCTTTGGACATTAACCCTAGATCTCCAGGGAAGAACCGTCCTTGTATTTCCCATCAACAATAGCTGAGGCAAGCTAACGTTGCTGTTTTCAGAGTTACTTGATCTCCATTATGCCACTGAACACAGCCAGGCGACTGGGAGATAGTAGTTCAGCCCTGACATCTGTCTAAGGCCAGCAACGAAGATTCTAGGAGTTATATGAGCCATTAGGTACATCCACTATCTGCCATCTGTCACTGGCTTACCATGCCACCTTGGGTCACTGACTTCCCTACTCTGTGCCATCTGTGAAAGGTAAACAATAGCACATCATGCTCTTCTGTCCCTACTTTCTCTTCTCTCCCTCCCTTCCTTTCCCCACTTCCTTTCCTCCACAGCTTTCTGTATCTCTATACCTGTGTCTGTCTCTCTTGCTTGCTCACTCTCTCACTTGCTCTCACTCTTTCTCCTAGTATTCTTCTCTCTCTTCCTCCTGTAAAAGAGAGATAATGTGTCTCTAAAGTGCTTTGAGCTCCTTGGAGATGGAAGGTCTATAAATATAAGCTGTTATCACTGTAACCATGGAAACACAAACAGAACTGTGCTCCATTCCTACATTTACTGAGCATAATTCTAGTCTTCTAGCCCTGCTGGCTGTTAAACAATCAGAGATTTTTATAAAGCTTTGATCTAAGGAGAGGTGGGACTCAACGCTGAATCTGTCTGCTACTCCATGATTCTTTAAGTCACTTTTTAAAAATTGCATTTCTATTTGCTAAGGTTGGACATCACTATTAAGCCAGCATGCAAATCATGATAGGCTTAATTTTCAGGCTGTCAAACCCAGGGCCTTAATGTGTGTAACAAGCTTCAGACAGGGAAAATTCCTATGAGCTTCAGAGATAATGTTCAACTCACTTCCTAAGTTTGCTTCACAGCCTGACTCCCTGGCTTTAGAGTGAAAGTGAACAAAATGTTGAGATGAAGAAGGTTATGCATTTTCACCTTTCTGCCAGTGCATGACCTTCTGGAAAGTAGAGGCAATTTTATATTGTTGTTGTTGTTGTTGTTGTTGTTATTTTCTCATCAATGTCTGGTACATAACAGATGCCAAAAATTGTTAACAGCAAATAAATGTCCTTTCTCATTATGTATCTGCAAGTGTTGCTGAGTAAGGAATGTGCATTCATTACTGGCTTAGACTCCAGATCCCAGAGCACATCTGTTCTTGTAGAAGCTTGTCTGCTTCCCTGTCCCTCCCTGTGAAAACAATGACACTGTCCCAGGTCTAGTTCCATGGGCCATCCTAGGAGAACACAAAGTATGACACGGGCAAGCCTAGAACAACCTATCCTAGCTTTTCACCAAACTACCGAGGCTGTGCAATAAGCCAAGGTGTGACACCCAAGGAGCCAGCTTTCCAAACTCAGGTTACCAAAGGAACCAAATGGGAAAGAGCCTGACACTCAAAAACAAAAGCAGGACTCAGTAGTGAGCCCTGCTAGTCACTGACCTCCCAGCCTCGGCTCTCCTATCTGTAAAAAGGAAAAAACAGAAGTGTAGTACTTATCTCACAGGTTTGTGGTGACAGGTGAATAAAATGTCTATAAATCCACAGCTTAGTGGCAGACCCCAAAGATAAGCACGGGTCTACTCCATTGTATTCATTTGTTAACACACACGAAGAGCATTATTTATCTTGAATAATGCACTTACTAGTTTACTCTAAAGGCTTTGGAGATGTTTCCGGATGGAACGTGCAGTTCAGCAAGGGGACTGGTAGATGTGAGGGGAGAGAAAACATTTAGGCATCCAAAGGCAGATACGTTGGGGTTTGTTATACAATTTAAAAACAGGAATGTGGGCCACTTGAAAAAATCACTTAAAACTTCAAGATGACAGCTGACCATTAAACCATGTTCAGGTTCCTCTAAGCTGTGGTCCCATACAAGTGCACAGGATGTGCACTGAAAGCAGCACTGGAGCAGGGAGACAGATGAACTTGGCCTAAGGGTTCCCAGCCATGATAAAACCACAATGATCAAATCTGTAGAGTGAATGAGTGCTTGAAAGTGTTGCCCAAATATTATTTCTATCATCATTATAGGTCAAATATAATCAGAGAAGGCCCAGCACCAGCCAACTTCCTTGCCTAGACCTTTCAACTCTAGGAATGTTTTCTACAAAAATGCTTGAATATGTTGGATTCATCTTCTAAGCTAAACCTGAACTGAAGTAAGGATCATTTCAAGAGAAAAACACTGGTTACAGATATAAACATCTTTGGGCAATTAATGACTGCATGAAACACATAATAATTGTGTACAGAGAGAGATTCCGAATGTCCCTGAATTCTTGTTCACTAAGAACTAGAGGGGAGAGTCAGATTATTAAGCCTATACAGTCATCTACTTATTCAACTAGTACTATTAAACCCTTACAATGATACACAGGGTACAGTGTAATGCTGTGCATAAGAGAAACAGGAAAAGATACTATTTTCAGTCATATTTTGTAATGTATTTTCTGAGAAAGACAAACTACTACCTTAACAATTTTCAATTTACTTAATAAAGACACAGGACCTAGGTTTAAGAATTTGAGTACAGTAGCAAAAAACAAAGTAAAATTGATATGTACATTAAGTGGGGGATAATACACACTGAGAAATCAGAAACCCTTAGTACAATTTTGTACATTTAAATTTGAAAATAGACACTAGCTAGCCATAATTGGTTCAACACTCGGTTTGTCCTTATCTGTCCTAGATTTCTTGACTCTGTCTCCAGGTCATTTCTTTTCCATGGGCAGGGTCTTATTACGCCATACACTGCAGTGGAATATTAGGATGACTGCAATCCGATGACACTGTTCCACCTTACAGAGGAATGGAAGAAAGTCTGGAGTAGGTAGGAAGCCGGTTATCATCAGATAAAAGGTTAATATATGTTGGATCCTATAAGATGCTTTTAATCTTCAAATAAACCAAAAGTGAATCAACACACATAGAAAGCTGAAGGTAAAAGTAACTTTCCCAGATCCCTATTATCTGATAGATGGGACTCAGAATCTGAACAGTCTATCTAATTTTTAAAGCCTGGGCTCCAGGAAAAGCATCATCTATTAACACCATTACCAAGTTACTCAATGAGAAAATGAAAGGGCAGAGGGCCCATTCCCATTACAATCCTTATAAGTGGACTGAAGGCAGAGGGAAAAATCAGGACCACTATGAATAAACATAGTAATTAATAAAGAAGGATCTATCTTGTGTCACAATGTTGTTTGACTACAGGAGAATCCATCGTCTTCCTTGCTAGTTTTACTATCAGTTTAGAAAAGCAGGTAAAAGAAGAGAAAAGGGAAGGGAAAGAAGGGAAGAAGGCAGGGAAGAAGGGAGGAGAGAGAAGGGGGAGGGGCAGGGGAGAGAAAGGGGGAGGAGGAAGCGGTTCCCAGTGCTTGACAGTTTAGATGGAATGCAGATGTGCTGTCAACTCTGTCTGTCAGGAAAAGGAAGACACCATTCACATAGCACAGAAAACTTTCTAGTCTGGACTCCTCACTTTCAGGCTGTTATGTGAGAAAGAAAAAACTGCTCTTTCCGTTGCGAGTATCTGCTACATGGGTTGGTCTGACATCTTAACTAACACAAGAATTTAAAGGGAGCACAGAGACCGAGCTTCCTGGAGTCAGTGCCCAATCCAGTCCACACTGCCACTGCTAGATGATTTTTAAAAAATAATAAAATAAAAATGAACAAAAAAACAGGAAGGGGTAACCTTACTTTTGTAACTGTACACCACCTTGACAATAAAAAATAAATTAATTTTTCAAAAACAGTTCAAGGAGCTCTTCTAGAAATGTCTACAGATGATGGGTGAGCCTAGTGAGCTGAAGAACTCACAATCTGTCTGTCACTTAGGTTTCTGAAAATCCTTTATCTTAAAGACATTAATTCTGTGTTACATTTTTAAATTTCCCCACGGATTATACTTTTTAGGTGCAAGTCATCTATTTATTCTCAGATATCACATGCTTAGATAATTTCTAATTATATAGCACAAGAGATATATTTATATATCTGGGGTTTGGCTTCTCAAACTTTGACTCACATCAACATTGACTGAAAAACTTGTGAAAGTGTATTACTGATTTCACCTCAAGAATTGCTGCTTCAGCGGGTCTGAATAAGAGCCGCGTACTTACGCATGTGATGCTGATGGTGCTGGTCTGGGGACCATACTTTGAGACCTACTGTCTTAGACCTACCTACTGGATGCCTAATGTGGATAAAGCACACGACTATCCCTGAGACAAGATGTAGTCTTAAAGCCAGATGTAATGGAAATATTAGATGCCATGCAATTTTAGTATATTCAAAATACTGGGATGCATTTCTAGTCTGTAACTTGGTAAGCAAATAAATACGTAATTTATTTAACAAATACTATAGGTGCTTTTATTGAGTCAGGCATTGGGAACCAGCAGGGACAAAACAGATAAAAAAAAAAAAAAAACAGACAATATAGAGCATAAAGCTGAGTGTGAAAGCTATCACTTACTGAATTCCACTACATCCTAAGTCCTTTACATTAATGACCTGAGCTTCTATTATTGAACATGGATAATAAAATATAGCTGTCTTTATCCTCATTTTCAAAATGAAAATGTGGAGCCTCATGTAGTTAAAGCAACTTTCACAGTGTCTAAAAACTATGTCATTAAACCCCTGTATTTCCCACAGCACCACATTGGGCTAACAAAAGGACTTTCAGCTAAAATATTCTGCATTTTACCAGCAAAGGATTTCTTTTTCATCACAATAACCTGGAAAGATCTCAGAGGGGTTAGGGAACTTCAAGTGTAAGATCATGGACCTCCTGCCTCAGCCTCCTGGCTGCTGGAATTTCAGGCATGTACCACCAAGACCAAGTTTATGCTTGTATTTTTGTTTGTTTTTGGTAGAGTTATTAATAATAGTAGTTGAGTATTTACTCAGCTACTATGATGATGACTAATGTTTTATCTAAGGTCTTGGAATAATATTTTTTAAGAGGTGAGTTTTGGAGACTTTAGAGAAAGGGAGACACACACACACACAGACACAGACACACAGACACAGACACACAGACACACAGACACACAGACACACACACACACACACACACACACACACACACACACTTGTCCATAGGAAGTGGGAGGGAGGAAGAAAGGAATCTTAGAAAAGGAAGAGACCTTTGGAATGAAATTAAAAGATCAACTAAGGTGAGCAGAAAGGACAAAAACACTCAGAATATAATCCTTTCCTGTTTTAGGCTTTCATACCTTTCTTGCTAAATAGTTGTTTACACTATGTGTATTTTCAACTTACGGGCATAAGATACTGGATACCTGATTGTTTTTTAAAGAAAACAAGGATTAAAGTTTTCCACTTCCTTGGTTTGAATATATTTAATAGGTAACTATATGTCTTATTAAGTTTGAAAGCACAGAATCAGAGTCAACATTCCATCAAAGACTCAATTCTTGACCAAGATGACTATTTGTAAGAACACTGTCTCTTCAATCTACATGGGGATGGGGAATAAACAAATACTGATAACAGTTAATTTCTTTAAAGTCCTTGGCGCACAGGTGTTACCATAAACACACATTGTGCACACACATTACTTTATTGCCACATAAACCTGGATTACTAAACTCAACATGGGCTTCAAAATTTTCCACAGTGCTTTCAAATATTAAAGAGGCAAGTAGTCATCTAAATTTCTTTTCTCTTAGTCCAAGCATACTGACATAGCTTCGTGAAGGCCTGCTCTCACGCACATTCTTATATTCTCTAAATAACACTCGTGCTGTCCTGTCTCCCCCAACGGCTCACACACCCTATAATGAAGCTTCTCAAACGATTAACCAAGTTGAGGGCCTACTTCAGTGGAAGAGCACTTGCCTAGCATGTGTCAAGCCCTAAAACCACTAAAAATATAAATAAAATCAAACAATTATTTGATAACCCCTTCATGTGAAAGTTTCTGAGCCTACCCCAATAGTTTGATCTGGTAGAACTAGGGCAAAGCCTGGGAGTCTGCATCTTAAAGGTAAATTTGATGAAGGCAGCTCATGGACCATATATCAAGAAATAATACATTACTCATTTCTAGGTTATACAAATTCAGACACAAGAATGGTGTACTTACTAAGGTCAATGAACTAAGTGTATACTGTATATGCCCAATACTACATCAGACACAGGGATATCAAAGTGGTAAAAAAAACTTTTTTCATAAAATAAAGTTTACGTAAATGAAGACATATGAATCTAGAATGGTATCTGTAATAAATGATACAAAGAATTACATCGTGTGGGACAACCTTTGGCTCAGTCATTTTTCCTTACTCCCCAAAGTTAAGAAGGTCTCCTGAAGGCCACAGTACATGGTATCAGACAAGAGGAGAACGGTGAACATTTCAGAGGGAGAAGTTATAGCACTGCAAAGGCTTTGTGGTAACAGGGAGTCTGGAGAATCTGAAGAATTGTCAGAAGTTATCCCATAAGCACAATTGGAGTTAGCTGTCAACCCAGACAGGCTTCCAAAGTTCAGTAATAACCCACCCTTCTCTTAAAGGAAATGAAAGTGAAAAACTGTAGATTCATTACAGATAACTATTACCTCACAATTAAATGTGAACTGTATTAAAACCCTTTTTTGTCCTACTCAAAGAGAAACTTCAACTGACATGAGAGGACTGAGTAAATCACAAATGTTGGTCACCACAACCCACATTAAGAATGGGCAACAGCTGTCTAAGTCGCACAGGCCCCCAAAGAGGCTGGCAGAGACTGGAGTCACTGTTGCAATGGGACATAGAAAGGAGTAGAAAGGCAGAGTGCTCAGAAAACCAGCTCTTACCAACAGGCAAAGTCAGAGACTGGACCATGGCCTGTTTTTATCCGTTCTCTGTATATTCTTTTCAGGGTATTTTTCAACTCTTTATCCCTGGTGTTTCTGGAGCACCTCCTCTCCCTCCAGTGACCTAGACTCTTCTAATGGCTTACTCTTATAACAGATTGTCTTTCTTACCACCAGAGAAAAGAATTTGAAGTTGGGAGCCAGTGTCTCACACCTGTAATCCTGGCTACTCAGAAAGCTGAGATGTGAGGACCAAGGTTCAAAGACAACTCCTTAAGACTCTTAAATCCAATTAGGCATCCAAAGAAAACAAAAAAAAAGCCAGAACTCAAGCTGTGGCTCAAGTGGTCCAGCACTAGCCTTGAGGGAACAAAAAGCTCAGAAAACTCAGGGACAGTACCCAGGCCCTGATTCCAAGCCCCAGGATTGGCATCAAGAAAAAAGGAAAGGAAAAGAAAACAAAAGGTGAGATGAGGGGAGAGAAGGGGAGGGGAGGAGAGGAGAGGGGAAGGGAGGGAAGGGAAGGATTGATCTTTTCATGGAAAAATAAAGTGTTATTCTCTAATCCCCCGTCCCAGGATTTGTATTATAGACAAATATTAAAGAACAAAAACAAATCAATATGCATCATTTTCTTGTATCTTAGTGACAAAAGACAGTGACAGAATTTCATTTTTCAAGCTGGATCCATGGTGCTCGGGATTCAAAAACTGTATTTCTCAGCTTCCTTTTTTGCAAATTGTGGCTGTAAGTTCCAATCAACAACATGGGACCAGAAGTGTCCTGGTATAGTTTCTAGAGTGGTAGTCAACTTAGTGACCTTCACTTTCTTGATTCTTCCCTCCAGCCTAGATGTGATGCGTGGCCCCTTGGACACCATCTTGGGCCATGAGAGCAAAGTGTAAGGGTGAGCTGGAAGGGACCTAGCTCCCTAAGGATTTAATGGACTAAAGACATTGACAGACATAGGCCATCTACTTCTGGACTTGTGAGAGTGAAGCAAACTCATTATTATTTTACTCACAGCCAAATATGGCCCTAACTGGCATTGGTTTTCTTTTTCTTTCTTTCTTTCTTTCTTTTTTTTTTTTTTTGTCAGTAGTGGGGCCTAAACTCTGGGCCTGGGCACTGTCCCTCAGCTCTTCAGCTTAAGGCTAGTGCTCTACCACTTGAGCCATAGCGCCACTTCCGGCTTTTTTCTTTTGCTTATGTGGTGTTAAGGAATCGAACCCAGGGCCTCATGCATGCAAGGCAAGCGCTCTACCACTGAGTCACCTTCCCAAGGCTCTTTCTTTTTTCAGATTTCCCTCCCACTGTCTCTCCCTTCCTGCTTCCCTCCTACCTCCCCTTCCTGCATTCCTTCCTTCTTGTCTTCCTTTTCTAACTCCCTCCGCACTCTCTTTTTCATGGAGGATCACAGTGAAACCCCCTAGTTTCATGTGTGTTTGCTTCTTTCAGCCAATCCCAACTGAATCATAGCTGGAAAGCAGACTGAGTCCCAAGGCTGTCTGAGACCTGCCTAGCCTGAGTGTGTTGGTCACTTTCCCTCACTGGACTCCCAGTTCCTCATCTGAAAAAATAGCCTTCTTATAAAACAGACAATTTCCAGATCAGGTAGTATACCTATCCCTGTGCCAGTTCTGCTAGTCAAAGGATGTTATCAGGATAAAGAGCTTTCATTTCACCAAAAAGTTAGTGTCCACATATTACTTATTTGTAACTGTTAACAGATACACGAAGTAAACTATAAACATATTTAGTTGAGCTGAGCACAGTGGCTCACGCCTGTAATCCTAGCTACTCAGGAGGCTAAGATCTGAGGATTTTGGTTTGAAGCCAGCCCAGGCAGAAAAGACCCCAGAGCCTCTTATCTTCAATTAATCACTCAAAAAAGCCAGAAGTAGCACTGTGGCTCAATTGGTAGAGTGCCAGCTTTGAGCACAAAGAGGCTCAGGGACAGTGCTCAGGCCCTGAGTTCAAGCTAAGAAAATGTGAGTCATGTGTTATGCCAAATCTTCAATGATACTATAGCTTGGCTTTTGTCAGTCTTTGCCTAATATTTTTTCTGAGCATATCTACATTTTCTTAAGCAAACATGGTACAGAAGCCCCAGGAGACATAGAATGAGGAAGGTTTCTCTTTTTTAAGTCCATGATCCTTTGAAACTAAGTGGTTTTTCTGATAGTAGTCACCATCCCAGAACCCTTGTGTCACTCAGACTAACTGAGAGGCAGTCAGGGGAACTGAGGTACTCTGCTAGAACTGAGGACCTTTTTCTTTCCTGTTCCTCGTGAGCATGGGGTGTCGAGCGTGACATTAGAACTCCCTGAGGAACTCTGACCTGACCTATTCTAGTTTTTCCTTAGAAAAAACAGCTTAGCCTCTGCTCCTTTACATCTAATCTTTTGCCTGAAAAAAAATTGTCTCCAATCAAAGGTATACCTCCTATTTACCTGATTTCATAAATACATACACATTAATGTGCTTTTGGATATAATTTTCTTCTGCTTGTTCTGTAACTCTTCCTTGTCCAAATGTCATTATTTTCAAGAAGATTTCTCAACTCTCAGAAGGGATCCTTCCTCTCTCTCTCTCTCTCTCTCTCTCTCTCTCTCTCTCTCTCTCTCTCTCTCTCTCTCTCTCTCTCTCTCTCTCTCTCTCTCTCTCCCCTCTCACTCTGTCTCTCCCTCCTCCCCGTCCCCCCCCCACTTCATTGTGCTCTCTTGACAACCTTACTAATATCAGGCTACCCTCTCATATTGCTCACAGCCTCCATTCTCCAGTAACTAACAAAAATGACCTACGCACTGTAAGGGTCACCAGTAGTCAATGAATGGGCAAATGTTCCTCTCTTCTCCTCCTGGTTCTATCATACTCCTTCACAGGACTTAGCTCCCACACAAGGGGTACTGCTCTTTAAACTCCCATTGTACCCTCTGTTTATGGTATTCATTGTAGAGTACAATCATTTACCACCTTTCATTGTTGTTTCCACATTCCTGAGTATCTTGCCGCCTCCACTAGAGTTTGCTACTAACAGGTTCAGACCCTATCTTAAATGTCCTTTGTTACCTCATCATTTTCTAAGGCACACAGTAAGTAGGTAAGTGATAAATGATTGGTAGATGAGTACATGAATCCAAGATAGGTTTCTGAACTGTAACCCAACGAAGATTTGCATTATTTTAGAGAGCTTCTTAACACCCCAAACAGATGATGTCATAAGTTATGCTTGCACTTTCCTCTTTTGAAGACACAGATCTAGTATTTCTCATCTCTTGGGACAGACTGCTGAGGTTTGAACGTAGTCTCCCTTCTTCTAATCTTAGGGATTCAATTGAAGACTAGAAGCCTTAAACCCTTCACTTATCAAAGTTTTATAAAGAGTTTTATGAAGAGTTTAGTGCTTCGCTTATAAAACAAAGATGATAATAACATGACCTATTTTTTAAGTTGTAAAAAGTAGTAAACAGGGAAAAAAAGAGGCTATTCATATTAAATATATCGCATAGAATCTTGCTTACTATGTGTCATACTGCTGTTATTTACCAGTGCAGCTTCTAATATGACAGAAGGCTTAAATGGAGCAAGAATTCTTGATAAAGCTGCAGGGTCAGAAATACTAATCTTCTTTCCATGGCCAGTATCTTCTGTGGTAAGCCTATAAAGAAAGGCACAGTGATGACTTTTAGAGCCAGAAGTTGGACACCTGGATGGATGTTGTCACACCACGTCCCTAAAAGAAGGCTACCATGTTTGCAAGAAACACTTCAGTAGGAGACCTGCCTTCCAGGGAGACCAATGGGTACTAGATAAGCCTGAAACACTGAATAAAATTTACTAATGCCAAAGAAAAAAACATCCACCAATATGCTGCTGGCAAGCTAGGACAGAGTTACTGCAACAGCCAGTTTGCCTAAAGGACTTGCTCCTTGAGAACAGAAAAATTCCTCCTCATTACTCAATAGAGAAATGAGTACAAATTAAGTGGTAATCAAGTTAATGCAAACTGTTTTTCATTTTCCTGCCTCCCAGATCCTCCCCAAAGTCAAATGAAAGTCAAATAGTCTTTCTTCATTACCTCTCTTAGGTTGATCCTTATAAACTAACTACATTAAAATGCACTATTTCTAGAGTGATAGGAAAGAAGTAGGCATCTTGATGGAATATAAAAGGTTCTTTGTTCTGTGTGTTTGCTTGCCTACCTGTCTACCTGCTTACCTGAGTGTGTGTGCTGGCCTGATGCCAGCCAACAGTTAGGCAGCCATTTAATCCTGCGTGACTCTCTGCCTGTTCTGTATCCTGGAGGAAGGAACCTATGCCAAGGCAGTCAAAGCTTAGGTTTCCCAGCAACCTATGACCTGCTAGGAAAATTTGAACTGTGCCAATCTGATTGCCTCTGTTGAGCATCTAGGCTAGAAGCAAAATAAGGTTTGCCTATTAGCAGTGGGAACCACAGCTGCATGGGCCATGAGGAAGTAGGAACATAAAATTCTCAGCCAGACAGACAAGATTGGACATTGAGGGGAACCGAAGACACTTGCAGGAGCAGGGGCAAGTAAAAGAAAGCAGTCGCATTCAGACTACAGTTGAGTCCATCAGTGAGAGAATGCTGGAACAGCTAAAGATCTCTAGATACGGGTCCAGCCCCATCCCTGAGTAGTCCCTGGAGTTGAGTCTTGGTAGTTGTCCCCAGCTAAGTGTTCTATGGATTTTCACTCTACTTAGTTTAGATTTAGGAGTAGGAATGCCACTGTTTTTTTACAAATATAAGACTTTTTATCTAAAACACTTATCTCACTTCAGTATTAGGCTTTAGCTCAAGAAAACCATGGAGATATAGCTTTAGGATAAAAGCAGTTCATAAAAATGGCATGATCAGATCATCCATGAACATTAGGCTCCCAGAACATTACACTCCTCAGAACCTGAACACCTGCTTAGAAAAGATCAGTGCACAAGAAACCACGGTGAGGAAGGTCTGGTGAGGGGTTGGATGCCATGACCTACAGAAAGAGGAGTGTATTTATTTTGAAAAGTACATCTTAAAGAGGCGGGAGAAGTTTTCATTACATGTGTATCTGCCACACTTCATATGTGTCCTATTTGCCTCTTGCTCCTCCAAAAGCTAGAACTAGAAATCAATCAAAAGGTTTAGCTCTGAATTTCCCAACCAAAGGATGTTTGGCTGCAAGGTAGAGAGTACAAAAATCACGGAGATATTCACCTAGAGACTAGATGGCCAGCTACGTTGTGTCCCCAAAGCAGAATTTCAACTAGAGAGCATTATCTTTAGCACTAAACATGTGGAGTTTTATCCAGAATGACTACTATTACCTTCAACGAAAGCGACAGTGAACTTCTGAAGATTAAGCAGACAACAGAAGAGAAATTCTCTTCAATCTCCAGATGACTCGAAGTATTACAGCACAAAAGCGGGCGATCACAAAGTTTCCCAGCTCTCCATCTCATCGATCCCTGCCCATGCTGCTATGCCAGGGAAATGATGTAGTAGAATCTCCTCTCACTAAGACTGGCTTCTCAGAAGGGTTTCCACTTGTTGCCTTTTAAGCAAATAGAAAACTCTAGAAAGGAACGTTTTCCTTTCTTTTTGAGACAGGTTCCCCGTGTTACACAGAGTAGTATTTAACTCCCAGGTTCACTCAATCCTCCTGACTCAACCTCCTGAATAACTGGTACCTCCTCTCTTGTATCCCCTCCCTACTGGAATTGGAGGGTATGACCTTGCGTGGACTGGGCAAACACTCTACCACTGGCTTATTACTCCTCCCTCGGGACCTTCACTGTTTTAAGGCAAAGAGAGATGTTCTCAATGTGCCATTTTTTCAAGGAAAAACAAATTCTACCAACTTACCTTGATGGGACAAGTAGAAGGAGCAGGTAAGCTGGTTGAAAGCTCTCGCAATCGTTTGGTCCCACTTCCCCACCTGTCTTCCATCCTACCACCTTCCGGTTATTTCAGTGAATCACGATTGCTTGCAGTGATCGTTCACCTCTGTGATCCTGCTAGAAAGCAAAAAAAAAAAAAAAAAAAGATTGTGTGTCCTCTTCTCTCTGCTATGGTAACTCCACCATCTACATATTTAATAATCTGACACCAGACATTTGTGTTTGTTTGTTGGGGAGGGGGGTGATTGGAGAGGATTCCCGGCATGCCACACGACACCATGGATGCTTTCTAGATCCAACAGGTGGGAGAGTTTCTTTTGGCACAAACAAAAGCAACTTCTGGAAGTTCATCAGTTAGGATCTAGATAAACAGGTAACCTGTTCCTATCAGTAAACAGTAGGAATAGTTTAACTTACCAATATGCTTTGGTAAGACAGTCCCTTTTCATTATCTTTTTAATAATATGCCCTTATAGAGGACATAGATTGTAGTCAATTCAAGTAGAACCATATCAGCATGGCCACAGATGAAAGGAGCAAAGGACTGTTTCTATTTGTTCCCATGAAGGGTCTCTGGCTTCTTAAGAAATCAGAGCTGTTTCAGAGAATGATATGTTTGTCTATTAAACATGAGGGTTCCATTATGAAACCTGTAGAGACCCTCTGTAATCAGCTGTCTTTCTGTGAGGGATGGATGGGCAGTGAGCCCAGCCTCACCTCCGGTGTCACCCAGGCAGCCACCCACACCTGGCCACGGTGACCAGTCTCCAGCATCTCCTAAGCTCTCCATCACACAGCTGAGCATCCGGGTAGCTTTCTACTGCAAACACAGCCTGCCATTGAACCATTTTCCTCTGCACTGCACACAATCTCTGCTGCCACAATGAGTCACCATGCAACACATCCCCTCATCCCCTTCCACTCGGTACTTAAAATACTCTGGGGCTGGCTGAAAAGAACCCCCGCCGTGTGCGCAAGCTTGTGTGGGAATGTGGGGTTGGCAGCTCAGCCCTCTGCAGCCCTCTGCAGCGTGGACTGCATTGTGTTTGGCAAAGGGGTTGGGAGGGCTGAGGGGTTCAGAGAGCCAGGAGCTCAAGGGAGTTCTGTGCATCAGATCCGCTCTCTCTCATGCAAGCCTGTCCAGTTGCACCCCTTCCTTTGCAGGCACCTCCATTTTAGCCTCTCTGACCTTGAGCAGAAGGTTCTTGCTGTTGGAGGTTGATTTGTCCAATTTTCTCAGCCTAGGTTCTGGCTGGTCATTTTGTTTTAAACAGGAATGCCTCGTCCTGTTCGCCTGCCCGACCCCATTTCTAGCCCCAAGTAGATTGTGCTTCAATTGTAACAGCATTTGGCTTTCCCTGAGTCAGAAAATCTGACATCCTCACTGGAGCAGAGGTCTGTCTCTGTCTCTGTCAGTCTCTCTCTGTCTCTGTCTCTCTCTTTCTCTTCCATTACCATTTCTGCTGGATGCTTCTCTATCCACCTACACACGGAACATTCACCTTGAGCAAAGCCAATCACAAGACTCCTGCCTCTTCCCTAGCCAGCATAGAGAACGGGATTAAAAACGGTTCTTGCCCTGAGCCTTTTCCACCAAGCTGGAGAATTTCTTCCTTTGTTCGGCAAAGAAATACTGCACATTCCGCAGATAGGTATGGAACCACTTCCTTGGTTCCCCCAGGCCGGTGCCTCCCTCTGCACCAAGTCACACGCCCACTGCAGAGCGGGCACCTCTCGCTTTCAACCTGCTCCTAGGGCACCTTTCACAGCAGGGGCCTTGGAGTAAAAGCCCAGCCCAGTACAATCCAAAGGGACATTATGTGCTTGAGTTATTCATTATAGGAGTTAGTGGAGGCCATGGAGCAGGAAGCATGTTGGGATGCAAGGGGAAAGGTGGTATAGAGGGTGGAGACATAGTCAGGGTGACCTGCCAAGGCCTGATGGGAACTCCGAGTTCTGGCAGAGGGTAGGCATCTGCGTTAGAAGGTGGTAAAGTCATAACAACAGCCCCAAGGTTAGGCAAGGTCTGGTGGAAACAGAAGAATTATAATTAAGCTAGTCACTTAATAGCTCTTGCTATGCACCTGGCACTGTGCTTAACACTTCCACACATCTCCCATTTAATCCTTGCTACAATGTATCACTCCAATTTTACAACCCCAGGGAAAGCCTTGAAAAGAACAAGTGACTTGCCCAAGGTCACATAGCTGGCCAGTACTGAAGGTAGGAAAGTACATGTAAGTTTGTCCTTTCTGCCTACAGTAGAAGGCGAATTACATGTTTAGAAAATGGCAGATGGTCTAGAATGGAGCTTGCAAGGAGCCACTGGGAGAAGTACGGTTCCCACGGTGCTGAGATAGGATTCTTCAGCAGCAATACCAGGTTTGGGTGGGCACAACGAAGTTTCTAAGAGGCCTGCTGGTTTAGAATGAGGTAAGGCCTTGGGTCTACAGACATGACCCTCAGGATTTGTTTAAAATCAAAACCTGAGGGAGCAGTTTAAACTCAGGAGACTGAGCAAACACCACCAGAGAACTAAAATCTGAGAGTGGGAGATGTCTGTCAGAGGAAGACAGTAGGACAAGAGAGAAAACCTATTTTACCCGACTCAGCATTGGTGCATGTGACAGTTACCTGGCTCTGGCGAGCTAAGGGCTTTTGGTCTTAAGGAAACACAAAAAAGGAGAGAAGGAGTTCTAATGAAAACTCTGTCACTGGGGTTGGCACCCATGGCTCACACCTATAATCCTTAGCTACTCAGGAGGCTCAGATCTGAGGATCGCAATTCAAAGCCAGCCTTGGCAGAAAAGTCTCTGAGCCTCTTATCTCCAATATACTACTCAGAAAGAGCCAGAAATGGCATCTTGGCTCAAGTGGTAGAGCGCTAGCCTTGAGCACACAGAGAGGCTGGGGACAGGGCCCAGGCCCTGAGTTCAAGACCAGTTTAAAAAAAAAAAAAAAAAAGACAAAGCAAAGACAAACCTCTGTCACTGGAGACCTCTTGGCACAGAGCAAGTTTGGGGGGGAAGGGGGAGGGAAGAAGAAGGGGGGGGGTGGCCTGGGTCAGAACAGGGAAAGACTCTCCAACTTGCTTCCCTGTGTCCGCCCCCTGCTCACTCACGCCCCGGCTCTGTGTGCGGATTCCGGCCCTTCCGCACCGGCCCTTCCCACCCCGCGGGGCGGGCAAGCGGCCGCCTCCTCCCCGGGCAGGCCGTGCTCAGGCCCTGGGCCGACCCCTGGCCGCGGCCCCGGTAGACAGGTGGCCTGGGACGCCTGCTCGGCGGCCGGGCTCCGGGGCCCTGGCGCGGGCCGCGCTCCCCGGCGCGGCCGACCCCGCCGCGGGCCCCGCCTGCCGGCCGCGGGCCTCGCCGGGACCCCCGCGTTTTCTGCTGTGTCACGCGCGGCCCGGGGGCTCCGCGGGCGGGGCGGGGGGGGGGGAGCGTCCGGCGCCGGGCCGTCCACGCTGACGGGGTCGGGGCCCGGGGCCCACGTGGGCGGCCCGCCCCCCGCCCGGGGCTGCCGCCGGCCACAGCCCGCCCCGCGCCCCGCTGCCCGGCCGGCCCCCCGCGGGCCCGGGCCCCGCGCGGCCGCCCCGGCGGGTCCGGCAGGTGTCCCGCCCCTGGCGAGCGCGGCCCGGGCCGGAACTGCCGCCGCGGGGGGGGGGGTGGGGGGGGGGGACAGGTGCCCGAGCCCCAAGGCGGGGCCGGGCGGGGCCCGCGGCGTCCCGGAGTGACCCCACCCCACCCGAGCCTCCCCTGGCCCGGGAGAGCGGGGAGAGCCCGCAGGCAGGCGTGAGGTAGACGCGGCCAGGGGGGCGTGGGGGGGTCCCCGGGTCCGTGAGGGGTTCCAGCGCGGGTCGCCCCGCCACAGGAGGGGCGGGGAGGGGGCTGGGAGTGTCCGTCCCGGGTCTCCCCCTCCCCCGACCCCCCCCACCGACGCCCCCCCACACCTCGCCGCGCCGTCCTTCGCGCCCCCGCCTCTGCAGCCGGCCCCTCAAGCCCAGGCGGCTCCTTTGTGCCAGCCCCGCGCCCGCCCCTTCGGGCCTCAGGCCCCGCCCCCGGGCGGCGGCGATTGGCCGGCCGGGCCGGCCGGGGGCGGGGCCCCGGGGCGCGAAGGCGCGGTATATAGTAAAGGTGGGGCGCGCGCCCTCAGCCTATTCCTCGGCTGGCGGCCGGCGCGCGCGGGTGTGTGCGGGGCCTGCGGTCCGCCGTTCGTGCCTGCCGCTGACAGTCGCGGCCCCCGGCCGGTGTCCGCGGAGGTCGCCGCAGGCGGGGGGAAGGGGTCCGGCACGCGTCCTCGGCGGCGGGTCCGCGAAGCCGCCCCGCTCCCCGCGCACACCCGCACCGCGAGCCCTCCGAGGCGCCGGGCGCGCGGGGCGGACCCCGGGCAGCCCCGGGCGAGCGGCCGCGCGCGCGCCCACCCGTAGGTCGGTGTCTCGGAGCCGCGCAGCCTCGCGGCCGCCCCTCCTCCCCGCGCCGCGCCGCGCCGCGCTCCCCGCCCCGCGCCTCCCGCCCGGCCCCCGCGCCGCGCGTCCGGCACTCGCAGAGCCGCAGCGGCAGCGCGCGGCGCGTCCGGGCTGCGCAGAGCCGAGCGTCGGGCACCGCCAGCCGCCCCGCCGGCGAGGAGGACGCCAGGGCGCCCCGCGCCGCCGCCCCGCCGCAGCCCCGAGCCCCGCCGCTGACCCGCCGCCATGGCCCGCGGAAAAGCCAAGGAGGAGGGCGGCTGGAAGAAATTCATCTGGAACTCGGAGAAGAAGGAGTTCCTCGGCCGGACCGGCGGCAGCTGGTGTAAGTGCGGGTCTGCAGCCGGGCCCCGCTCCTCCGCCGCCGCCGCATCCCCGCGCGGGCTCCGCGGACGGACGGCGCCGCCCTCGCCTCGCCCGGCGCGGGCCCGGGCCCGGGGCGGGGGCGGTGGACGCTGCGGAGCCCGCAGCCCGGCCGCGGCGGGGGGCGCCGGGGCGATCGGGCGCGGGCGGTGCGCACCCCGCCTCCTCCCCGCTCTGCGGATGGATGCTGGGGCCCGGGGTCCCCGACTCGCCCCGGGGGAGGGGGGGCATGGTCCCGGGCGGTAACCCGACCCGCGGCCGGCGGGACGGGGCGGCGGCATCCTCCTCGTAGGCTAAATCCGTACCGCGGACGGGAGGGGCGGGAATCCGGCCCCACTGCGGCATTCCGCGCCGGGCTAGGGTTTCCTCCGGTGACCTTCCCCGGAGTCGGCCCGGCCGGATTCACGTCAGGACTCCGGCCTCGAAGCCTGGCAGCCTCCCCTCGCCCCCCAGCTCCGATCGCCATAGAGGGCCAGGTGGAAGGAAAACTGCAGACGCATCTCCCCCGATGGACGCTGTTTGCGCGGCCTGTGGCCCTCACACGGCCCACGGACATGAGAGACCTGGCCCTGGCGTTCTTTCCTCCCTACACCCGAAGGGTGACATTTTCCTAAAGGTCATCTTGAAGGGCATCCTTGTGGACACATCTATGAGTCGTGACTGCAGAAGGGAGGGATCAGGGAGGGAGGCGGGGAGGGAGGGAGCTCCCCGCCCTGCGCCACTGCCCCCTCTCCCTTCTCAGGTGTCTCCACCACCTCCACCACCTCCAGCATCACCACCGCAGTCATGAAGGGAGCCCTGTTAGGGGCCAGAGCAGCATCCTGCTTGGGAGGGTCTGTGGAAACCAGCAGGAGAATGAGTCAGGAAAATAGGGCTTGGCTCACACTTGGAAGTGCAAGAAGCCGAAATATGTTACTGTTTTTTTTTTCATAAGGGGAATAAAGCTGTTTGTAGGGAGTCTTGATTGAAAAATAAAGGGTTAATAATGCATCATATTTCAAGGTTAGTCAAGGTGAAGCCTTATTCCAAGGTATTACTGGGAGAGCATAGGTGTCCCTGAGCCACGGAAAATGTAGTTTTTGAAAGTCATGGCTTTCTATTTCATGTAAAATTTTATTTTATTTTTTGAGAAGGGGGGTGATTGTGAGCTTCCAAAGGCTTATGGTTATAAGGTCTCAGGAATAAAGGCCCTCCCTTGTGTTTTCTTAATATGGAAGAGAAGACCTGAAGAACTCAAGGGTATGTAGGATGAAGAGCTCCCTGCAAGGGCTGCCCCCTACCAACTCCTTGTAGCTAGAGTGAGGCCTGCTGGCTGCACTGCGGAACCTCCAGGTTAGCTTGGGCTTCTTTCCCTGGTGGTCTGACCCCTGGGGCGTCTCAGGACCAGGCGCTGCATTGATTCTGGGTACATTGTGAAATTTGCCCTCAAGTTGTTTCTGCCTTCATAAATACGTTTCTTTCCTCATTCCAATTTCATGCTTCTTAGAACAATATTTGCTTTAGGGACAAGGCAGTATGGAACACAATTTGCTCTTTCATCTGACATTTAATGGGACAGTACTACAGAGAGAGACAAGCTAGAGAGAGACAGAGACAGTGAGAGAAAGAGTAAATGTTTGCCTCTTTCCAGTCACATCCAGCAGAGTATCGATACACCGATTTACGTAGTGAGTTGGTCATCTAACACGGGCTAAGGTGCCCACAATAGATTAAAAACCCACTTTTTGTTCTGTGCTAATACATCTGCTCCTTCCTAGCAATGTAAGGAAATAGCAGAGCTTGTCTTAGTTAGGGAAAGGGGCAGCAATTGCTGTCTCATTTGGAGTAAACGCCTGCATTCCAGCTCTGGGCTCAACATGCACGATGCCCTTGGGGCGAGGGCAGGATGCCCTTGGCTTGCTTTTGCTTATAGGTAGATTTTTACCAAGATGGACGCAGGAGACTCCAGCCTGGCACCTGCTGGAGAAATCATGGCATGCAAATTATTTTGTGCTTTCTGTCTTTTGATTAGTTAACATAATGCAGGTATTGGTATTTAACAAGATGGGCACGATGCCTTTTTTTCCCCCCATCTACCTATAAATAACCTTTTGAAGGGTAGATTTTTTTTTCCTAACTGAAAACCTCGATAATACTTGTACTTTAAACAAGAGAAAAGAAATTTAAAGGGAAAAATGCCGCTAAAGCTCAGCTCCCCTCAGACATCCTGCACACCCAGGCGTCCACCCTAGCTGTTCAGCTTTTTTTTTTTTTATACCAGTCTCTGGTGCATGGGTCTCACCAGATGCACACGCTCAGCCCAACCAAGTGACATCACAGCAGTAACTGGGGAGATTTTGTTAATATTTCTGAGCAAAAAAAAAGTAAGAGGAAAATTCCTCTTACTCCAGGCAGGGTAGGAAGGTTGTACATGCCTTCAGTTATTCTGCGTGCTTGCAAAATGACTTATTTTTCCTCCACTCTGTGTTAAACTGTACCTTCAATCATGTACCTTCTTAGGCTGTCAGGATTAGGTATCTGGAGTCCAGGAAATGAATAGAAATGTTCCACTTGTTAAAGAGGCCTTGGAGAATAAGCTGAGAGCATTCAGAGGGGCTTAGAAAGGAACAAAATGGGGAAGAAACCATGAATCGGGCCATGGGGGCTGCCTCACTGACGTGGTACACCAACTCTTCATGCACCTCTTAGGAGCATTCACTGGAAAATTTTCCACATCTCTTGACGTCACAGTCTGCCATTTGACTACTGCTGCTTAGATACCGAATGCAGCACTTAACTCTTGCCCTGCTGGAAGGGAGTGATTCAGTGGGGTGTAGCTTCCCTCTTCCTTACTTTTGCTGTCTTTTTGTGGTTCCCCCCACCCCACCCCCCGTCTTCTTTATGAGTAGAAGACAAAAGGATTATGATTAAGCATTTTGGTGTGGCTTTAGGATGTGCTCTGCTTAACTGCTCTATAGCATAATTGCCCAGAACTATTTGTTCCTGATAGGGAAGTTGGACTTTTAAGCACAGAAAAGGCCATATGGCTAATTTCCACAAGTGTGTACCTCTCCCTCCCTGGCCCCCACCTACCACTTTTTAATATGTTTGTTCTGTGGCTTTTCCCCAAGGACTCTGACATTTACTGCATTTGATCTGGATCTTTTTAGAAATACTCGAAGGCTCTTTGAGGCGGTCATAACCATCCAGGCTGCCCGTTCCCACTTTTGCGTTCACACTGATCTGTTTGGCTGGCACAGAATTGCCCAGCGATGCCTAGTACATCCTGTTACCATACAGCTAATCGGGGAGATAATCCTTGTAAACCAGTAACTGATAGCCTTATTTCAATATATGGGATAGTATTTTTTGGTGGTGGTGGTGGTATGTGTGTGTGAGAGAGAAAGAGAGAGAGATTTTCCTTCCCATTTGCAGCTATTTTAGCAGCCATCCTGTTAACCATGAGAAAATGAAAATGCAGTCTCATCCAGCAGTCATTACTCTGGTGCCAGTCAGAAGCTGAGACAGAAATGTGCCACTCATTTGTACTATAGGATTCTCCCCTACACGTGTCCCCTGAGGAGAAACACATGTCCCTGGTGAAAAGCCAGAGGTAGGCTGATGGTAGAGAGGAGGGCTTCGCTGGGCTTCTTGGCATTCATCGCTCTGTCACCCCTGTCATAGGAATTCTGAAGCATTAGTTGTTTTTTTTGTTTTGGATTTTTTGAAATGGCAGAATCTGAAGTGCAGTGTTTAATGTCAAGGGATAAACAAGCAAAGAATGCACCTCTCTGAGGAGGTGTGATGTCGGATGTTAAAAGCGTGGCAGAGGCACACAAACATAACTATGGATTTTTCTTGGTGATCTTGACCATTTTTCTTCTTAAAGAATAAGGCTGTTTCCTCGTGGTCTATTGTAGTTGAACGATTCCCCCGCCTCCAAAGAGTGCGGTTCACTCTGCTCCTGATCAGCATCGGGAAAGGAGGCTCTGGAGAAACAGGCTGCGGAGGAACCTGGAAGAAAGCTCCTTCACCCCCCGGGAAGGTCAGGCTTTGATTCTGAGCGTGTGACTACATCACGGCTTTTCGTGTGTGTCTGTTCTCCTTGCAGTTAAGATCCTTCTGTTCTATGTAATATTTTACGGCTGCCTGGCTGGCATTTTCATCGGAACCATCCAAGTGATGCTGCTCACCATCAGTGAACTGAAGCCCACGTACCAGGACCGGGTGGCCCCACCAGGTAAAGACATCCATATGACTAGCTTCTGTTCTTCCAGAGGTAAAAGGGATGCTACTTTTTCAGTGGACAAGGAACCTGAAAATTGCTCTGTAATAGAGTTTTAAGCGAAGCATAGAAAGAACAATAACTTTACTCTGCCGCAGGCAAATCTGCATGCATCCCCTTGTCCCTAGGGTGACAGACATCTTATTTGCGCAGCTCCGGCGTGAGAGGGAAGGGCCTTGTTCTTCCCCAGCCTGACTCACCAACTGCATGACTGCGAGCTCTTCAGCTCCTGGAAGAGACTCAGTCTCCTTGGCGCTAACGTTCAAGGTCTTGCTGAGAGGGATCATGGCGGGGCCTTTGTCAGCTCCAGTGCAGGTTTTCACTTTCTCGAGGGGCTATGACTCATAAATGCTTCAGAGAATTCTCTTTGGCTCCCATTTTAAAAGGTTAGCTTATTTTTAGAGGCGATTAGAAGCTCTGAGATGGGCCATCTGCTTCAGAGAGAGGAGCCATGATTTCAGAGCTCCCTTCTCCCCCCTCTTTCCTATTGATTTGCGCTTTGACCTTGAACAGTCTTTGCACTTCATAAAATGTTACCTGTTTGGTGGGTTTTGGTGGGGTTTTTTTGGCCTGTCTTATATATTGACTTTGTGAACCCTCTTTCCAGTTTAGCTGCCCCTATTAGTTTTAAAACCTTAAGTGAACAAAAGATTATCATAGAAATTGCAAGCTGCCCCACGGATCCCTTAGTGCTTGGGTGTTGTGTGAGTCCTGCGCAGCTGTGTTGTGTCCACACCAGTCCCCACACACCTTGGAAGGTGTCTGTCATCACGCCCAGGACCCGGAAAGCCAGCAGCACCGCAACAGTGAATTTACTGTCATTCTTCTCCAAGTCATGGGGGGAGGGAGAAGAAAAACTGAGTAACTTGCACAACTTCTAAGCTTTCGCATTAAAATGCCCTTGAGATGTTGGAGGTGATGTCGACTTGTCCCTTCTCTCTGGGCAGCAGTTGGGTAGCAGCTGTCTGCAGGGGACAGTGGGAAGGCCTTTGCATGGCAGTGAGCCATCCAGAGGGAGCGGGACTGCCTTCTGGAGATGGGTCATGCTGGCTTCTTGTGGGTGTGGGAAAGAAGGAAATCTGCACAATAAGGTGACAAACAGTGTCTAAGTCAAGTAGTTCTTGAGTGTAAGAAGAAGTGTCTCCAGATAAATTTAGGTGGGAGTGGAAGAAGAATGCGTGTAAGTATATAAAGTGACAAACCTGGTTAATAACTGGTAGTTTCCAGCAGCTTTATCCCCCAAAAAGGTGGGTCTGTGGCAAAATTGGACAAGGATTCTGATGGGCAGAGAGATTTAGGGTCTGAAATAAATGTATTACACGGACTTCTGTCATAATAAAGCATGATGTCTCTTTGTCTTTCCGCTTCTGTTAGAATTTTACAGTAGCGTTAGTAATGACGCAAATTTATGTAGACCTTTGGTTTTGCCACTTAAAAGCTATTTTTTATTCATGGTATTATTTTAAAATACTTCTTGTACTCATAGCAAAAATGACTATGAAGTAATTTCCCAAGCAAAAGGGACACTGATTATATAACCTTGGGAGAATCAGCATTTAATAAAACGTTTTCTCCAGACCCTTGAAAAAAGGGAAATTTCACCTTTGAAATTTCACCTCGCTGAAACACCTAACCTAGTAAGTGAGGATTTGCAAATGACATTGCCCATACTGTCTGAGGTATTCAGTCCATCCCAGGTCCCTCTCTCCTTTCTTCCCTCCTCCCTTTCCTCCAGCTCCCCTTCCTAAAAGACAAGGTCTTAGTACCTAAGTTTACTGTGCTCATAGCAATTGGACTGACCTGACAAACCCTCTCTTCTCCAAAGGAATGCTGGTGGCTCATCTTGGAAACATGCATTCCTGTCCTGTAGTCTGAGTCACAGGCAAGTCTTGAGTCTTCTGCCTGCCCATTTGTCTCTCGTGCTCTCTCCCCTTTCTTACTTATAACCTTGTCTGGAGAGTGTATGCGGACATCCTCCCACCTTTCCTTAGCTTGTGGAGCTTCTGTGTGTCTCTCCTGAGGAACTCGGTGGGTGCTCTTTTTGGAAGTTATGGTAATCTTCAGTGAGGTCTCTGGAGCGCTGGGTGCCAAATGCAGTCAGTCTCTGCACCATTGCTAAGGCCATAACTAGAGCTATCTCATGGCACTTTTTGGAGCAGATGTGTAGAAATTGCATTTGGAGAGTCAATGACAAGTACCTAGACTGCAGAGAAGGGTGGAAGAATATTTTGACAATTTTTGGACTTTAACATAAGGTCTCGAAGCCTCCATTTCAGTGATGGTTAAGAGAAAAGGATTTAATTTTGGATGCATGTCTTTCAAGTATGAACAACAATACTATTTTAAGAAGAAAAGTATTTACGAATGTCATTACGCATTGAATTTGAGGAATGAATACAAAACCGAGCCTGAATGAGTACCCTTTATGCATCAAAATACTGTGTCACTAGATCTCTTCCAAATAACGTGTGTGTGGGTGGCCAAACCCAGCAGTGGTCATTGTGCAGTGCAGTCGAGTCTGTCTGTAATGCTGGATAAGCTTACAGGCCGGATGTGGAAGTCACACAGAACGGACTAAACTACACTACGGAAATGAAATTTAAAGCAGAATAGGTGGTGGATGTAGTGCCCTGGTCCTCAGCAAGGATGATGTTCAGCTCAGAGGTTGCTCCTGCTCCTCCAAGGCCTCATTGCTGTGGGCTATTGGAAGGAGCCTCCTGCTGTGCTGGGGAAGGGTAGGACTAGCATCACAGCTGAGATGTTAAGACAAATGAAATGACTGTTTTCAGAGCTCAGAAAGGATCACTGCCAATGTCATACTGCCCTAATCTAAACACCAACGCCACCCTGGAAGCCCTAAGGGATTAGGAGTAGGTTCAGAGTAGAGACAAGGAAAAAGCAGGATTTAACAGCTGGACACAGCGCCCATCACTCCAGTACTGCCTAGCCACCCCGGGCCTCCATTTTCTCATCCGTAAAATAGGAGAAATACCCTAAGATGGTACTTAGTAAGGACAAAACGAACGGCATCAGATAAACTGTTGATAGCCGTCTCTTTATCTGTAGCCTCAGCCTTCTACTGGAAGAAGTAGTTTCTTTTTAAATACAGAATTTCCAAACAGAACTTCGTATGACACAGCAAGAATGCTTCCCAAAGTTAAATTTTCATGGAAGCGATAAAAACTTCAGTTTGCCACAAGAAGTGTTTGGGTGATATGGGATTAGAAGACATGTTTGTAAAGAATTCTGTGTGACCCTAAAGGACACTGGGTTTGTTTCATGATCTCTTCCACTAACCTGTGGGCTGTGGTCTAGCGGGACGGCGTGTCCTCCCATGCTGGTGAGCAGCGTCTTGTCTCAGCCCCTTAATGAAGATCTAGGAAGAGACACTTCTAAGCAGTCACACATGCATTCACTGTGAGGATTCACCAGGCCTTGTCCTTGATTTGACCCTGACGGCCTTGGGGCCTGCCCTGTGGTGTAATGGAAAAAAGTCTTCTTCCCATCTGCTGCTGCCCTTCCTCCACAGAGGCTCCGTTAGCAGTTCCTCAGTGAACTGAAGGTCACTGTGTGTTGATCCCTAGTTGCGGGGATAGTCCCACCTGGCTGGCTTCCCGGTACAAAGGTGTAAGTGTATACTCATTTTGAAAGGGTCATATTCTTAGCACCTTAGTAACCAGAATTGGGCAGAAAGTAGGGTCGGGAAAGACAGCAGACCTCACAGTCCCGGGCAGTGTTTTCAGCTTCATCTTGTCTGTAAAAAAGACTGGTCGGATTTTAAAATCCATGGGAGGAGCTGTTGCAGTGCAAATCAGTGTGCTTAAGTAAAATTGCTGGGATTGCATTCATCTCAGAAAAACTTTTCAGCCTACAGTGTCACATCTGTATCACTCTTACTCAGATTTCAAAGGAGAAACTCTGCCTCCTTATACTGTGGGAGGAATTCTTTCAGGTGTCAATACGGTGTTTTTCTGGTGTTTCAGGTTTCCATGCATTGCTTTGTGATGTCTCAGCTGACACTGCATGCAGGTCTGACTTTCTCACTTTTTCTCCTCCTCCTCTCTTCCTGCCCTCAGATAGATCCTACGTCTGTTCCCAGAGTTTGAGCTGTGGATGAGTGAGTGTTGGCAGAGCTGGCTTCTAGGAGCTACTGCTTAGCCTTTGGTTTGGTAAAAGGATTAGGGAGGAAGACGCTGACTGCAGCAACTCACCTACCCATGTAGCTCTTTATTTCCAGAGTATGACAATTCTTGGGTGTGTTGCAAGCCTAAAGATGAACATTAAGTTGTTCTTAGAGTCACAGCAAAGTGAGGCTCACTCTGTGTGCTCATTTGAAGATCTCTCTTCGCAGAGATCCCTCTGCAGGAACAGGTAACAAAGTCATGCAGATGCTGATAAAATCCTAAGCTGAGTTTGTAAAGATGCATTTAAGGATTTGATGGCGGCACTGATCCAAGAAAAGGACCACAGTGGGGAGGCTGGTAGTGGGAAAGGTATTAGCCCCACACTTCACTTCTACTGTCCTGAAATCTGGCAGGTAGGACTGGTTGCTCTCGAATAATCTAAGGATTTTAGGCTAGTAATCTTGTGACATACGGGCCCACCTGATTCAGAAAGGACTGGAGGAGCTGGGGGAGATGAAAGGGAATTAGGGATGGATTATCCAATGGCTTCTAACCAGGAATGCTCCTCTTTTCCCACACAAGTACATGACTATATCTCATCAAATGTCCCTATCTTACTTCAAGCTGTTAGTACCTAGCAAATAGTATGTGCTGAATTTAGACAAGTCACATATACTCTTACGTTCTTGTTTGACCTTGAGCAAAAAAGCACGATCAGTACGAAACACTAAGATGTATGTCTTTTCCCTTTATAAAAATGGTGAAGTGGCACACTTCCTGTACTGGGGTAAGTACGTGAAGACCTATCAAAATATGAACATAATGCCCCTCCAACATTGTAAGTACTTACAGCGGGAGGGGGTACAGCATGCATGCTGGTATTGGGATTTGAACTCTGGGCCTTCTGCTCTTGCTTAGTTTTATCCATTCAAGGCCTGGTGCTGTACCACTTGAGGCATACCTCCACTTCTAGCTTTTTGCTAATTAATTGGAGATAAGATTCTCAGAGGTTTTTCTGCCTTGGCTGTTTGAAGGTCATCAGATCTCAGCCTTCTGATTAACTAGGATTTTAGGTACCTGGCTGTATTTTTTTAAGAGAGTATTTTTCATTTGATTATCCCAAAATGAATATACAATTAAAAAAAAATACTTCTCCAAAAATGGAAAAGGGTCTACAGCTAGAGTTTGTGGCATTTAACGCAGATGGGAGGAAAATTTCTGTAAACCAAGGATTGTTGCAAACACCGAAGTAGGCTGTGGAGCAGTGAAACAGTTCTAAGACTTTTCTCAGACTCTGCGGTCTGAGCTGGATACAGAGGTGACCCTGCCAGCAGGCAGGGAGATGAATTTCTGGCCAGTCCAGGCAACGGGGTCACAGGATGACCCAAAGGCAGAGGTGAGTCCAAGGCCCTGGTTTCCAGGCACAGAACTTGTCTTCCCCTTTCCATACTCTTTGCGTTAGGTAAGTTGATACTAGTTCACGGAGGTAAAGAAACAAAATTGAGTGCTACCTTAAGTTCTACAAAAAGGGAAAGTGTGTATATATATGTGTGTGAGAGAGAGAGAGAATGCGTGTGAACGATCCCTTTCCCAGTTTACACTCTTTTCAGGCCATCCTCAGACTTTCCTCTGCAGCCTCTGGCCTGCACTGGCTAATGCGCTGCTCCAGCCTCCCCGTGCCAGGCTCACAGGTGTGCACCACCGTGCTGGCCTTTGGAAACCACCGTCTACTTCTTGACTCTTTTTTTTTTTTTTTTTTGCTGGTCATGGAGCTTGAACTCTGGGCCTGGGCACTGTTCTGAGCTCTTCAGCTCAAGGCTAGCACTTTACCACTTGAGCCATAGCACCCACTTCCAGCTTTTTCTGTGTATGTGGTACTGAGGAATCGAACCCAGGGCCTCATGCATGCAAGGCAAGCACTCTACCACTGAGCCACCTTCCCAGCCCTTCTTGACTCTTTTCATCAGTGCCGGGGTTTGAACTCAGGGCCTAACTCGCGTGGTTAACAATCTGTCACTTGACGGTTGGGCCACAGCTTCACCCTGGCTTTTTGCTGGGTATTTTGGAGATGGAGAGTTGGTTTTTTTCTTTTTGGCCTGGGCTGGCTTCAGCTGTGATCCTCCTGAGTAGAGGAGGACGGGCCAACAAACATTCCCAGGCTGCTTTTCAACTTGTAAGGATAATGTATGGGAGACAGGTGGTGAGGGTGGATGGTGTGCATGGTTACATTGGAAGCATTTACTTCCTGTGCTCTTAGTCACCTGCTTACCCCCAGCAGGTTTCTATGGAAAAATGATGCCTGTTGAGCTGTTCAGTGTATTTGGCTACTGACTCATCAGATGTATTAAGTGACAAGTACAGCTGGGCTTTGGGATTTACTAGAGTAACTGCTACAAGGCTAAAATGGCTGCCTAAATACTTCCACAAACCGATTGAGACATTAGAATCTTGCTAAGTTATAAACCTATTTGGAAACAACATACTTCTTGGGAAAATTTTTTCTTTTGTCCTTACTTTCCCTATCTTTTTCTTGTCATTCACCATCTTGTTCTGAACATTATTACTGAAGCCGAAAGATGAAGTTGGGAAAGCTTCCCATCTGCTCTTCAGAGATGGGAGGTTTGGGAGGCCGGGAGGCCAGTGTGTCTCCAAACAGCAAACGTAGTCCTTATTGAAAACCAAATATGAAAATTGTATTTGCTCAAGTTGTTGACTTTATTGAATAATGATCCGTAGTTTAAGGCAGATGGTTCAGTTGGGGCAAAGCTGTATAAAACTTGGCTTGGTTAATTCAAGTTTAGAAGACCGATGAGGCAAAAGATGAGATCTGTTTCCTGGAGTTCAGTTTGAAAGCAAGCCAGCGATTGGTCGTTCGGTTATCTTTGGCCTGTAGATGTTACCACTGCAAACAAAGGTCACCCTTGTTGAGATGCCTTGCATCTTTTCTCATCTGTGGTACATCCTGAGAGTACGGGATCTGGTAGGAAAACAAGTGACGGGGACTTGAGGAAGCGAGGTAGGACCTGCTGCCGCTGGGGGTCTCACTTGGGGAACTGAGTCAGAGAGCTGCCTGAGCCGGCCCGGCTCCCTTCCCGTAGTCAGATAAAAGCACCGTAAATGGTTTGAAGGGTTTGAACATTATTCCTCTGCTTCTTGTATCTGACTTGTTTTAGAAAATTACAGTGTTTTCCTACTGATTTGGTGAAGATCTCGTCAGAGATCTTTGCGAGCTGAGCTCTGAACTCCGAGCTGACTTCTGAGCGCTGAGCTCTGCTAGCTCCTAGAAAGAGAAAGTCTCAGGCCCTCAGGCCCCGGATGAAGTCAAGACAGGCAACAGAGAGCAGATGGTAAACTGAGAGATGGACCGGGACTGTGAAGGAGAGTTCTTTGAAACCTACCCCAGGGAGGTCATGGAACCTTAAATAAGGTGGCCTCCTGGATATCTTCGGGCGTGAGATGAGCAGTTAGCAGATGGCTGTGTAGTGGGGTTCCCCAGGCCTACTCTCATGCAGCCTCTCGGGTCACTTCCCCTGGTGAACCTGCATCTCGCACTGGCTGTGTCTTTTGCTAGCGTTTTGGTTTTTGTTGCATCATTGGTTCTGCTGCCAGAATACAGCTTACATTGCTGTTTGTGATCACACTGAAGGTCCTTCCAGTTCTTTCCTCTCCCTCCTCACTGAAGGTCGGGAGAGGCTGCTCCTGGTTTCCGTCATTTCATTTTGTCTTCACCTCAGGTCTGGAACGCGGAGCAGCCCCATGCACACAGGTCTTCTCTGTTTCTGCCAGAGCACTTCGCAGGCGTTTGCCTGCCATCTGTCCGGCCTGCCCAGTGGCTCCAGGGCGTGGCTCATGACTCGGAGCTGTAGAGAGAACTTGCAGAGAGAACTTGCGTCTTCCTGAGGAGTGAGGGGCCTCTGGCTGTGGACCCCCTGCCTCTCCTCCCAGGCCAGGCCAGGCCTCTTACTGAAATGGCTGTCTATGACTCAAACCAGGAAGGAGTCTTCCTAGCTGTCTTCCTATCTTCTCCCTGGCTATTCAGAGCACGCGTCTGCCTTCGCTCTGTTTACCTTCTCTTCCCGGCTGCCTAATCACTCACTACAGTGCTTCCTCACGGTTAGAATGCCACTTGCTCCTATCATTAGAAGATTGTTCAGGCTATCTTTAAGTTGCTTGAGTATGAAATTTTTTCTGTGGCTTATAAGATTTTTCTTTCCTAATTGTACAACTGTGGTAGTGTTTAAACAAGATTTTTGTTAAAGAGCAGAGAAGCAAATTCTGTGACTTCTGTTTCGTTTCCATCTCTGTTGGCAGCTGTCATTGCAGGCATTCCTCTAGTTTCCTAGCTCCCTTTTGAGATTTCTTGAAAATTCCTAGTGAATGTTTCCTGCGTTCCGAGCCAGCCGATGGTATCCTTTTGATACAGTTCTGATGTCACTCCTGAAGCTTCGCCCCGCTCTCCACTTCAGGTTCATTGTCTGTCCCCACCCTTTCCGCTCCGCACTGTGTGAGTAAAGATTACCACCATTTATTCCGGCTCTCACTGAAACCTGGTGTTCAAGCCCCACAAACAGTGCTGCGGAATAGTAATACACTCAACTTAGGTCCATTTTAATCATGCTCTTATCTCCTTCGCTGTTGCTGTTCGTATATTCTAATTCCCTAGAGTGGTAGTTGGAAACGGAGGGTGCTTCAGGCCCTCTTCATGCCTGTTCAAGAGATTCTCCAAGTCCAACCTTAGAGATGGTGGTTAGTGTGCCGTGGGGGCTGTGTGTGGAGTCGCTCCCCTGGCCTGCCAGGGAATGCCGTGGAAGACACGGCAAAGCTATGAACAAGTAGTTGGAATGATGCAACACTTTTCAGACCGAACCCGCAGAGGTGAAGGTAGCCGTTGAAAGCATGAGATACCTGGTTCAAGTCCAATTTCAGATAACAGTGTCCTTACTAAAAAAAATGATTGGTTGTTCATGTGAAATTGGAATTTAGTCAGGCATCTGGTACTCGGGGGTAGAAGACCACTGACCGTCCAGCCGTGCCCCGATGTGTGGCATGCAGAGGCTTTGGGACATGGAAACGTTGGGTAGACCCACTGTAGACATAATCTGAATTTTACCCTGACTGGTGCCGATGTGCTTCTTTGGACTGGGAACTGGATGTATATTCCCAATTCCCCGTTGACTCTAAAAGAGGTTTCTGTGGTGTAGTGTTGAGTCCCGAGTTTGTGATGGGAATAACCTTACTGACAGGAACGCGGAGGTGCCTGACAGCTCGCTGTGGAATGGAAGCCACCCGTGCACAGTGCTAGCTGGCGATGCCTGGTTTTCAAATGGGCGCCTGTAAAGGTACTAGAAGAGTGCCTTGCCATTTTGGAAATCTGGCTCTACCACTTTCTGTAAGACCTTGGGCAGTGAGTGGTGTTTTCATTCATAAAATGCAAGGAAATTGAATAGCATGAGGTCTTAAGGCTACGTCCTTATACTTGTTACTTAAATCATTACAGGATTGATTTTGAAAGGGAGGCAAGAATCTAACCTTCTTAGCCAGGTAAATTTAGCATAGTATGCTTGTGCCGGAGAATCTAACACGTCTTGATTGACTTTGTACTAATGACTTTTTGTGTCTTTTTAATTCTTCCCGGTCTAGGATTAACACAGATTCCTCAGATCCAAAAGACTGAAATTTCCTTTTATCCTAACAATCCCAAGAGCTATGAGGCATATGTGCTGAACATAATTAGGTTCCTGGAAAAATACAGAGATACGGCCCAGAAGGATGACATGATTTTCGAGGACTGTGGTAGTAAGTAAACTCACTGTACATGCTTGTGCTTAGTTATTTTTTTCTTTTTTCTAATTCTTATTTCTCATTTCTACTGAGTTTGAGAGAAAGTCTCAAAATAGTTCAGTAGTTACTGAATTCTGATCACATTCAGAAGGTAATTTTAAAAAATAAGAAATGCAAGGAAAGAATGTAGCTTCAAGTACTGCAGTTTCTGAATTTGAAAGGTATGGTACTTTAAAATTTAGAATTTATAAAATTCTTAAAAATCTTATACTGTAGCAATTAAAAAGACCCAAATGATAACCAGGGCAAATCATTTCACAGGAGGACTAAATTGAGACATTTTACCATTTAGGAGAAAAGAATAGTAATTTAAGAAATCATGTATTACAATGAGATTATTCATAAAATATAGAATATTATTAATAGTATACATCAAATATATACTGAAAATGTCTGCTATTTTTCTTTAGGATACTTTGTTTGTTTTTTTTTGTCGGTCATGGGGCTTGAACTCCGGGCCTGGGCGCTGTCCCTCAGCTCTTCAGCTCAAGGCGAGCGCTCTACCACTTGAGCTACAGCGCCACTTCCGGTTTTCTGGTGGTTTATTGGAGATAGGAGTCTCACGGTCTCCCCTGCCCGGGCTGGCTTTGAACCGCGATCCTCAGATCTCAGCCTCCTGAGTAGCTAGGATTACAGGCGTGAGCCACCAGCGCCCGGCTAGGATACTTTGAATTCTGTATTCATTTAGTCTTCCTATGGCTTTTATATGTGAATTAAAAATAACAGCAAAATTTTCAGTTTGATAAATGCTTATAACAAAATATGAACTCACAGCTTTCAAAGGCCAAATTCTTATTTCTCTTCCCTCCTTTGCTATTTAACATGATAATCGGGGCATAGCTCCACAGAAACTTCAGGCCAAAAACTTCATTGGAAACCTTGTTGACAATCTTTAACATTTTTATTTCAACTACAGTTTTCCTGTTACTGAGCTAAGCCAATGTTGGCCTATAGAAATGCTGCTGCTTAGAAAGGAGGATCCAGTTTCCTTTCTATCCTCTAAATAGCTGCTCAATCCATTATTTACAGGAAGAGATATTGCCAGAGACCAAATACATGTTCATCAAGAAGTACCACACACCTTCCATGTGGGGTCATATACTACCTATTGCCTTTGGTAGAGTATCATTTTTCACCTTCTGCAGAGATGAGAGACAGCTTGGTGGAAATCCTTGCTTAGTTTGGAAGATGCATTAATGAGTAGCACTGTCATAAGAAATTGTGGCAAGAAAAAAAAATTGTGAAAGGTTCCTTTTGCTGTCCTTCAGTGTCTAGAAAACTGTGGGACAGTATAAAAATGATGTTTGTATTTTTAGGTATGCCCAGTGAACCCAAAGAACGAGGAGACTTCAATCACGAACGTGGAGAGCGGAAGGTGTGCAGATTCAAGCTTGACTGGTTGGGAAATTGCTCTGGACAAAATGATGACACTTTTGGCTACAAAGAGGGTAAACCCTGCATCATCATAAAGCTCAACCGAGTTCTGGGCTTCAAACCTAAGGCAAGTGATATTTTACACTGCAAAACTTAGATGAGCCATTCACATTTTTTATTCAAGTACTTACTTGACATGAAACATAATACAAGGGAGTTTTAAAGTATATTCACTGCCAGTTTTGGATCCTAATCAGCAGCATACCACTATTGTGTACTTCAGGATAGCATATCTACCTAAAGTTAGGTAGATACCTTGTGAAGTTGCAGAACTTCTGTGATTTGATTTAGGCAAAATCAAATTTTGAAGTGAGTACTGAAGGCCTGTTCTTAGTACTTCTGCTAGGTATCTAGGTAATAGTTTGTATCTCATGTAAATTCTTTAAGAGCAAAATAGAAAATGATATTTAAAAATATTTTTAAAAAGTACTGTCTAGTAATCTGAAAAGATATTTTTCCCTGAATAATGATTTCATTGTAAAAGTAGAAATTGAACGCCATCTTGGCCTAATGTTTTCGATAACCATATTGGCAAGTGGATATTACTTGAAGTCACAGAAACATTGCCAGTGGCTGCTCCTTGGCATTTTGTGAGAATTTATTGATTTTTTTTTTTTAGAGAAGAGATATTATTGGTATCGTCTCTGCTTTTGAAAAATGGATTGTTTCATTCTCTTCCCCAGATCATGAATTAACAGTGCTGTTCTTCTCCCTAGCTGTTACAGGGCCTTGCCCTTACTATATAATTTTAAATTCTGATAGGGATTGACTGCCATCCACTATGTTATGTGAAATACACTATGTCATTTCTGGAATCTGGTTCCCTGAATCTTTGATACACAAAGGTGTACCAAAGCTCCTTCGTTGCAGCAGTGGTTGTCTGACTGGCTTTGTGGATAGTTTGCAGGAATTGGTGTCCCCATCAGCAGAATTTTAATCTTTTTCCCACTTAGGCTGGGATATCATGTTAGAAATAAAATGATGAGAACCATCACACCATGACTGCTTTTGATATTCGTAGTTAGTGAATGCTCCATCAAGATCGATAAAAAGGAAGACTGCAGCTGATCTGTTCTGAATCCTTTGTTTCAGATACTCATCAAGGACTTAGTGATACTCATACCACACAGAGGCAAAGCTAGCTTATTATGATTTATGTCTTCCTACATCTGGATAGTCTATTAAGTGATGAATTGAGTCTTTGTGATTTTCCCTTCTATTTGGTCTCTGCTTGATTATCCCTTTCCACTCCTAATTAGCACTCTCACCCAAATTCTAACTACTTTGTTACTGGAATTGCTTTTATCAGCATCTCGCTTGGTATACCTGTTTCCCCATTGTCTGAGAATGGATTCTCCAACATTAAACATGCATCATACTTCTGAGGTTGATTTGAACCCAAGAATGGAAGAGAGAAGGCTCTGTGTTTTATGATGGCAGTAATTTTCACACTCTGAGGCCGTGCCACCTTCACTTGCTGGTACATGTTAGAGTTTCCCACAGAAACCATCCTTAGATGTCAATATTCCTTCCTCTCAATTCCTGGATGATATTGAAGAAAAAAAAAAAGGAAAGCCAATTTGAAGAAGTCATTCTTGAGAAAAAAAATAAATGGTATTATTCATTCATGGCTTAAGTTTGTAAAACAGAAATGTTAATCTTCTCAAGTAAATAATCTTCACAATCACTCCTTGCTAGTGTCTTTTTGATTAACATTTAGTTCTGGCCTCCATAGCAGCTTAATTGTGGTGCTAACAAAACCTGGACACTTATTTTCAACAAACTCACAGACTCTTCCTAGATTGGCTAGAAGAGTCACTCATTTTACACTCGAGGTGTGTTTTATTATTTCTGTTCATTTAGCATGACCAGTGTTGGTTTGGGCCATAAGCAAGTTTCACTTTTCAGAAACTAAAAAATGTTTATTTCCATCTTACTGACCAATGTGGGTTTTATTTCTAGCCTCCTAAGAATGAGTCTTTGGAGAATTACCCAGTGATGAAATACAATCCAAACGTCCTGCCTGTTCAGTGCACTGGCAAGGTAAAGACGCATTTGGGGTTATTGAGGTTGGGTTGGAGACTGGAGGAGGAAGGGGGGGAGGAGGAGGAGGAAGAGGAGGAAGAGGAGGAGGAGGAGGAGGGAGGAGGGGGAGAAAGAGGAGGAGGAGGAGGAGGAGGAGTGAATGAATGAGCTCCCCTCAGGCTAAAGTTTTCATATATGATGCATGAACACTGCTTTCAGAAATCAGTCTCATTGCACCAAGTCATACCAGGTAAAACTTCTTGAAAGGACGGAGAGATCTAGTGAGAATAAAGTTGCATGTTGCTTTCTCCGTTGACATAAGAAACTCATTTATCTGAATATAATCCATCAACATGATGGTTTATAGACCCGAAAGGTGAGCTAGCTAGTATTTAAGGTTGATTTTTTGTTTTAATGAATAATGTCACCTAAGATGTGTTATGGGTTTCTCTTTTAAAAATAGTGAGATTGAGGTAAGAATTGACACATCTTCCCGCTAGACCTAAAACCAGGTACTCCAATTATTAAGAGAGAAGGCAATTAAAAGAGAACCCCAAACAGTGCTGTTTGATGCTGGTTGGTACCAAAAAGGGACATGGGCATAAGACATGGGAGGCGAACAGATAAACCTATTCACTGGAATCATACCCACTGGGGCGTCACTGGGAGGTGCTCTCAGTGATGGCCTTGGTCCTAGGAGGCGGTGCTGGCTTAGAGAAATGCTTACCTGTCTTTGCCTAGGTTTCCCAACTTGGACAGAGAATCCTCTCCTTCTATGAGAGCGGTTGTGGGTTAGACTGGGTAGCTGGTCTTTCGGCGGTGGCAGACACCCACCCCCAGATCTTCCCTTGCTTGATATTCCCCTACTCCCGAGACCGCAGACTGTGCCGTGACCCATTAAAACTGCATTTCACTCTGTGTTTTAGCGCGATGAAGACAAGGAGAAAGTGGGAAACATTGAATATTTTGGACTGGGCGGCTATGCTGGCTTTCCTCTGCAGTACTACCCCTACTACGGCAAACTCCTGCAGCCCAAGTACCTGCAGCCCCTGCTGGCCGTGCAGTTCACCAACCTCACCCTGGACACAGAGGTCCGCATTGAGTGTAAGGCCTATGGTGAGAACATCGGGTACAGTGAGAAAGACCGCTTCCAGGGACGCTTCGATGTAAAAATCGAGGTTAAGAGCTGATCACAAGCACAGACCTTTCCCACTAGCCATTTAATAAGTTAAAAAGATACAGAAACCTACTAGTCTTGAACAAACTGTCATACATATGGGACCTACACTTAATCTATACGCTTTACACTAGCTTTCTGCATTTAATAGGTTAGAATGTAAATTTAAAGTGTAGCAATAGCAACAAAATATTTATTCTACTGTAAATGACAAAAGAAAAATAAAAATTGAGCCTTGGGACGTGCCCATTTTTACTGTAAATTATGATTCCATAACTGACTTGTAGTAAGCAGTGTTTCTGGCCCCTAAGTATTGCTGCCTTGTGTATTTTATTTAGTGTACAGTACTCTAGGTGCATACTCCGGTCATTTTTCAAGCCATGTTTTATCATATCTGTTTTCTACTTTATGTGAGCAAGGTTTGCTGTCCAAGGTGTAAATATTCAATGGGAATAAAACTGGCATGGTCCTTTTTTTTGTTTTGTTTTTGGTTTGACTTTTTCAGAGATAATGGCCCATCAAATGAGCATTTTTAACACACTCCGTAGTCTTTACCTGTGGCGTTAGGTCTTTATTTTTCTTTTTTCCTGGGGCTGGGGAGGGGGTGGGCTGTCATGGGGGAACTGCCCTTAAAATTTTAAGTGACACTACAGAAAAACACAGAAAGGTGATGGGTTGTGTCGTGCTTTGCACTGAATGCTGTGCTGACATCTCGCTTGTCCTCCACTGTGTTCTGAAGCTAGGTCTGAGATTGGGATTTCCCCATCACTTTGGCTAGTGACGGGATAATTAATTTGCTTTGTACATTTTCTTTTCCTTTCTTCCTTTCTCTGAGGCATCACATGCTGGTGCTGTGTCTTTATGAATGTTTTAACCATTTTCATGGTGGAAGAATTTTATATTTATGCAGTTGTACAATTTTATTTTTTTCTGCAAGAAAAAGTGTAATGTATGAAATAAACCAAAGTCACTTGTTTGAAAATAAATCTTTATTTTGAACTTTATAAAAAGCAATGCAGTACCCCATAGACTGGTGTTAAATGTTGTCTACAGTGCAAATCCATGTTCTAACATATGTAATAATTGCCAGGAGTACAGTGCTCTTGTTGATCTTGTATCAGTCAGGTTGAAACAATGGACAATAAAAGAATGAACACACTCCTCACGCGCGTGATCCGCTGTTGTCTACGTGCTCCGGTCTGTGACTTCTTTGCTTTTTGCGCCGCTAATTATCCAAGATCTTGAAGAAATATTGAACCTGAAAGACAAGCACACGATCTTAACTGGCTCACACACAGCTGTGGCTGCGTGTCCACTTGTCACAGTCAAGAGGCTGGTAAGGAATCTGGCTGTGGGAATAAGAATCAAAGCTCCCCCTCCTCTCCCAAGGAGATAGATAACACATAGACTCACTAACTTCTACTTGGAAGTTCCATTTTAGAAATATTTTGCAGTGTGATGGTTTGCTTTGTGGGTGTCTCATGAGCTGTACATAGAGCAAAGCTGTTAGCAGTACGCTTAAAACCCTGGTCAGGGTGCGGAGCTCGAGGGAAGAGTGCAGCATGGCGCTCACGCGCTGGCACTGGCGACCGGGAACTACACAACTCCGGGTGGAGATGGGAGGGAGCGACGGGGAGAGAGAGAGGGAACAGAAGACACTGGAGCACAGGAAATGCACTCAGTACCCGACTTGTATTGTAATCGTAATCCCTCTGTGTATCACCTTCTCAATAAATTTTTAAAAAAACTGAAAAACATGGTTAGGTTCGAGGTCCAGTAAACTGAAAAAGGTTCATATCTGGCTTTTGTTCAGTGTTGTGTCTAAGTCCTTATTTAATAGTATTAATAAGAAATTAGCCTTGTAAAAGACATTTCCAAGTATAATTGAAACTCAGTATTTACCTTCTGCTAGCCAACATGGGAATGCCCACATTTAAACTGGTGCGCATAAAATGGAAAACCTTCACCAGGCCTCTACAGTCACAGTTCACGTAAATGGGTCTGACTTCAGGTCAGTGGTGAGGAGGCATTTCCGTGGGAAGTGGCTCTGACAGCACAGCTCATTCTGAAATCTGGCTGTTTTATTTCCCACGCAAAATCTCTGCTTATACACAGTCAGTTTCCCACTCCTGTTTGTTTTTCTCAAATACGTCCCAGGCCAAGTGTGATAGCTGTAATCCCACCACTTGGGAAGCTTGAAGTCGAGACCAACTTCGGCTACAAAACAAGCTCTTTTTATAAAAAAGAAAAAAAAAATGCCTCTAGAAACTGCTCCACAGCAGCAAATTGTGTGAGGATAAATTAATAGCAGAGGTCTAGTGACACTGTTTAACAAAGCAACAGAAGGCCATGGTAGGAAATGGCAGATGTGCCTCACTTGTACGTAGGCATTTCTCCTCAGCGGGGAAATGGCAACAATACCCTTACCTGAAACTGGGTTTCTCAAAAGGTGCATTTCTATTTTATGGAACTAGAAGCCCTCACTCTTATAATAAGAAACCTTGTGTGCACACACGGGTTCTTTGCCTGTTACCTCCAAACTCCTCTCCAAACCTTGCTTCCCACAACCTCTACACACTCTGCTAGCCACTTCCCATTCATGACCCTTGGGACTGTGTCAGGTGTGGGCATCTCGGGAATATAGTCTGCATTTCCTCTTTCACTATGTGCCTGCACTGCCAGCTTCACTTCCTGCCACTAGCACGAGATCTTGTGTACAAAGTGAAGCAGCTAGCACTCTAATGTTAAATGCGTGCATAGCTCAGGCATTCTTGCTTTTATACACTTATCACTTCATTTTTCATATCCATTTATTGCAACATTTGTTAATTGGCACGTTCTTTAGGTACATGGGAAACGCACCCTACCTCACCACGGGTGTTTTTTCTTTTACTTAACCGTTATTGTAAAGGCAATGTACAGAATGCTTACAGTTACGTAAGTCAGGTAATGAGTACATTTCTTTTTGGACAATGTCACCCCTTCCCTTGCTCTCCCAGTTTTTCCCTCCCGTTCCAACCCACTACTGCATTATGATTTCTGGGAGAGAAATAAATGCCTTCATGGAGAGCAGTGGGTGGATTTAAAGAAAAACAGTGAAAACAAAGTATCAGGTGCTACTTAAATATGATAAACAGGAAAGGGAGAGATACCCAACTAAACCTGAGGACTCTGCTTAAAAGTGTTAACACCAACAGAAGCCTGTTGGGGCAAACTTTAATTTAAACCTTATCTGCTCTAGAAAAGCAACCGCCCTGTCTGGGCAGGCCCCACGGGGCACCAGAGGGAACTGTTCCAGCTCCACACTGCCAACATTATCTGATCAGAGACACAGCCCAGTTACCTGTATCTTTCAAAAGCTCAACCATAACCCAGACTCCTGGATTGTGAAAGGATTAGTAACACTTCTATAACTATATAGTTGGCCTGTGGTAGAGAACCATGTGAAGTTACCTTGAAACTTCCCAGAGCATTTCAACAAGTTAGTTGAGTCGAAATTTTGTTTTCTAGTTCTTTGACTTCCTTTCCTTTGTAAGAGAACACCACTTTTACCTGTAGTCCCCTGGGCTGTACACAGGGAAAGATCACCACGCAAACAACCCTGTTACCATTCTTCAAATTTATGGTCCTAATTGGTATTATATCCTAGCCAGTAAAAAAAACAGGATTGTGTCACAGTTCATGATTTTATTCTGTGTTTTCCTCCAACATACTTCAAGCACTTTTCCTTCTGAAAGATTAAATATTTTAAGGTACTGATCAATTAACTAGAATCTAGCCTTAAAAAAAAATCACCATTGGGGGCTGGGAAGGTGGCTCAGTGGTAGAGCGCTTGCCTTGCAGGCATGAGGCCCTGGGTTCATTTCCTCAGCACCACATAAGCAAAAAGAAAAAAGCTGGAAGTGGCACTGTGGCTCAAGTGGTAGAGTGCTAGCCTTGAGCTGAAGAGCTGAGGGATAGCGCCCAGGCCCAGAGTTCAGGCCCCACTACCGGACCCAAAAAAATCACCATTGAAACCTATACTCTAAAAGGCCCACATTCTAACAAAACCATAACAACTATCTCCAGCATACCATACCACAAAGCTTTTTATAAACAAGGATTTTATATAAAAGCCGGAATCTTACAGGTAACCTGTACAAGGCTAGTGAAAGAAAAGTGTGTGTGTGTGTGTGTGTGTGTGTGTGCAAGCGCGCGTGCACACACGCTGTGCGGCTTGAACTCAGGGCCTGGGTGCTACCCTGAGCTTTTGTGCTCAAGTTTAGTGCTTGACTACTTTGAGTGGTTAATTGGAGATAAAGAGTCTCACAGAGATTTTTCTGCCGAGGCTGGCTTTGAACTATGATCTCAGCCTCCTGAGTAACTAGTATTATAGGCATGAGCCCCACCACCTGGCATGAAACACTAGGTGTTGGCTCTCCATAGACCAGGTCGGTGGTGACATGGGGTGATGAGAAAGCCAGCCACAGTGCTTGATAAAATCACTGTGAGGCCTGTTTTTTGGCTTAAGTGCTTAAAAGGATCAAATACTTCATTTATGGGGGTGAAACATCTCATTAATTGTGCACATGGCCTTTAGTGTTCATGACTTTTACAGAAATTCAGTTACTAAAATAGCTAATAGGAATATGGAAGGTTCTGGAGGAATGGTCTATAGGATAAGTTCCAGGGTTCTAAAATTTAGGGCTGGGGTGGGGGAGGGGTTTCTAATGAGCTTCCAAGTGGCTGACACTTGTTCATTTAGAGAATTTAACTACTCCACTGTTGATGGAGTTTCAGCAACAGAATAGAATATGTGTACTTGTGCTATTAAATACAGTGGATTTCCAGATACAAATCGAATCCAAATTTGACTGTGGTCCAATTTTTATTAGTTTTTCAATAATATGATACTGAACCTTGAATACCTGTATTTCTAATAAAGGACCAACTTGCAGCTCAGGGAGATGGCTTTATATGCCCACTGTGATGTTTTTGCTGTCACACGCTTAGATTCCTATGTTTCGTTTAACAGTCTACTGTCACTGTCTTGAAATTAATAGTAAATTTTGAAAAACATCATATTTTGATTCTGCACCAGGGCTACTTCACTACAGATGTCCTGCTAGCTGGACAGCAAATACAGTTGAAGGAGCTGTGTTTAAGCAACGAGATCTGGGCATCAGTGGCTTGTGCCTACAGTCCTAGCTACTCAGGAGGTGGGAATGTGAATGAGTACAGCCAATGCGGAAAAGATTAGAGAGATCTCTTAAACTAGAACTCTAAGAAATATGTAACCAAAAGAAATGGAACCAATATGTTCAAGAGCTATCTGCACTTCCTTGTTTATTCACAATGGTTGAGAAATAGAGGCTTTATTAAGTGTCTATCCACTCATCAGTGGATAATGAAAATATGATGTATATATAGTCAGAAGATATTTAATTTTTGCAAGTTTTTCTTCTTGGTGGTACTGGGTTTGAACTGGTGGGGCCTGGTGCTGGCTGGGTAGATGTGCTATCACTTGAGTGACTCTACCAGTCAGTAAATCTTTCCCTTCGGGGTTTCACAAGAAGAACTTGGTTAAACGGAGGCAAAGACGTGGCACGGCTATATCCAGTCTCAACTGAAGTCATTTCTGATGTCACAGGACGGCAGCCACCTTTCCAGCCCAACCCTAAGATTTTTTAAATAACTTATTTTAGTGAGCAAGAAATATTATCTTGCAACTGTAATTTAAAATATGGGAGATTAACAGAATGGAACGTGTGTGTGTGTGTGTGTGTGTGTGTGTGTGTGTGTGTGTGTGTGTGTGTGTGTGTGTGTGTGTGTGTGTGTGTGTGTGTGTGTGTCTATGAGGGAGGTAGAGAGAGAGGGATAGAGAGAGTATATATGCATGTACATGCACCTGTATGCTGGAGACACGCTGAGCTACAGCCCTAGCCCTAAGAATCGTTTGGCTTTGTTTTTTATCAATATGAGGATTTGAATTCGGGGCCTTGAACAAGAATGATGCTTTCAAAGAAATAAAACCAAGCCATCCGAGATTAGCATTTTAATGTAACTTCTTTTGAAAAATTGGAATCTGTGTAAGAGATAGAAACACTTTTCTCTGGTTAAAAATGTAATGCTAATTATGAACTAAAAATTTCAAAACCTCAAAGTTGAGATTAAGTGTGTACTATTTTGTTTATCCTTGATGGTTGCTATAAAAAAATCAGAAAACCCTCCAGCCTATGATCTTCCCTCACTTGGACTAACTACTGTCTCCCCGACACGAGCTTCCGGCGGCAGGGCGGCCGCCCTGACACCTCAGCGACCGCAGCAGCCTCCCATGCTCTCATTTGGAAATGTTCAAAATAATAAAACAGCAATGTTGTCATCTGTAAACACAGGGGATTCCCTAGTGTCTTTGATAGATTTGCTGATTGAATAAGCAGAATATTTTGATCTGGGCAACCTGAATCTAACACTTCTATACCTGAGGGGGCAAATGCCCATCAGCCTGCCACAGCGGTGTGTGTAGGACTAGAACACTGCACTTGGACTGGGAAGTACTAGTATGTACTCATCCTTCTCATAACACATCTAACTGTACAAATGCTTATTATCTGACTTACTGTTATTCCCAAAGAGCCAGGGAAAAATCCCTCCTTAGATGTCAGTTTAGACAGAAAAAATAATTCTTTGTTTGATTTTCTTTAGGTCAGAAATATATTCTTTTCATCTTTTCCTAAATAATTGTACCCTTGTTTGGATGACACCTGAAAGTCAGGGACTCAAAAATAACGTTAGGTTTAACTAGAAAGACCTAATGTGAACTCACAATGCTGGGGTCATTGTTCATTGGTATTTTGTGACACAGTCATTAAGCATACAGGTAATTCCTACAGTTCATTACCTGGATCCCATTACTGTGTCACTAAATATCACTAGAAATTTGGGGAACTTTCCAGGAATTACTCAAATGTACTGTGGAGAGAATTTTGACTCATCAGGAAAGTCTTTGCCTTAAGTCCTAATCAGTAGATCATGCCTCAATATCGTAGAAATGAAAGGTTATAAAGAGAGAAAAAAAACACAAATAGTTCTCAATTTTAAATGCAGATAAGTATAACCCCAAGGATATTTTATGAATGAAAAAGTGCTTCCAATTTTATTTACTGTTAATATTTAAACTTTAGTTTCTCCTACTGACTTTGAATCTAAGCAGCCTTTTTCTCTGTTTTAACAGGTAGCAAATATAAAATGAGTAAGAGAAAAAGTTTGAGAAAAACATTCTGCCACCCCGCTAAAGGAGAAAGCCACATTACACTACCCTTTGTTCTTTAGAAGACAAGTGAAATACCTACTGCTTTTCTGAGTACATTAATTTGTCAAGTTCTGAGCCTATTCTTTAAATTGCTTCTGATATGATCTTCCTTTCTTTAAACGAGAACAAAGTTCCAATTCAGAATCTCTGTATTAAATGGGTTCTGTAGAAGACAGGTATCTTTGCTTCAGTAAAAAATAAAATAGAACAAAACAAGCCATCGTCTTGGAAAGGGTCTCCTGTTTCCTAGGTTTGTCATCCACCCCAAATGGGTCTCACCTGCCAGCCCGACTGTGAGAAGTGTCCCCAAGCCGCAGCAGGAGCAGCCGCCCATCTGGACGGCCGTCCCAGACCTTCCACACGGCTGCCCTCTCGCTCCTTCCCCTGGGATCCCTTGGTTCTTTCTACTCTGTGTTGTGTTCACTGGGGTTGGAGATCAGAAGCTAACACTTGCTAGGTCGGTGAACGGCCACTTGAACCATACCGCAGTCAGTGCTGCTTTAGATATTTTGGGGATAAGTGCTGGAATCCTGCCCAGGCAGGCCTGGACCACAGCTCTCCTGTTTATGCCCGTCCTGGGGCTCGGAGGGCAGGCACGTGGCCACAGGCCCATAACTGCAGTCTCGCTGACTTTTTTTGCCTATGCTGGGCTCAGTCATTGTTCCTCCTAATGTGGTTCCCAAGCAGCTGTGATTACAGACATAAGCCAGTGCCTCTGGCCCTCAGAGAAGCCTGTATGTGTGTTGTCTCATTTAATTCTTATCAATTCTTCATGCGGGGAAAGGGAGATGGAAAGGGTCATGTCTCTGAAGTCACAAAGTTGACAGGAAGACCACCAAGGATCTGACCTCGAGTCACCTGACGACAGAGCCTGGCGGCTGGGCTCAGGACCCCTGGTCTCCTAAACTGCTCTCACACTTCAGATCCTAACGCGGGCTGAGGAAAGCTCATCCGGCACAAGATGATGCAGACTGAACTTTAAACTCTTGCCTTTGAACTCAAGTTCAAGTAATAGTTATTAAAAGCTCAGCTACGTTCTTGTACTCATCACTTGTGCATGCTTAGAGACTTTGGACTGAAGGAGAAATGCCAAGCTTGCACTATTTCTAGCTTAGCTAGAGTAAGATAAGAAGTTCTGTCCTGCTGGAAATTCATTCCTCTGTTTCAAGCTTCAAGCTTTAGTAAAAAGATCTAAGAGAGTTTTACTAGTCACTGAAAAGAATAAAACATGTTCCATAGCTAAAGGAAAGGGAGTAAGTACCTGCTCAGTTTTTATAACAATAGTCCAATTGTGAGGATGACAAAGGGTATAGAAACTGCCTGGCGCAGTAGACAAACTCATGACGACGGGGCAAGGAGCTGGATTTCTCTAGACCCACGATGTGCTCTTGAATTAGCATTTGATTTACTCCACACCTGGAATCAAGAAATATTAATGCAGAAACCAGGTTGTGAGCAGTGTTCTTTGGCTTCTTGATTTCTGACACTTCATGGCACAGGCAGATGATATTATTTCGTAGTTTCTTTTTTTTAAGTACTGGAGATTAAATGCAGAGCCACAGGCTTGCACGGCCTTTTGGTCTTTTTGGTGTGTTTCTGGGACAGTCCCACACCTCTGACAGGGCTGGCCTCGGACCCCCCTCCAATCTCCACCTACTTCTCCATGGTCATCGGCATTGCCGAATGCTGCTGGATCTCTACTGTATCAAATCTCAGGCAGACTCTCAGCACACGAGTCATTTCTTCTGTTAGAATGCTGCATTCTCTCTAGCTATCTTTTTAAATCTGGCCTCTAACAGTTGCAGCAGAGGTCTCTTATCTCCCAGGAGCCTCATCTGACTCTCGTGCTAGGAAATGGGTAACATACGGGCTTCCATGATTTCAAATGATCAGCCTGTAGCACTTACTTCATGGTGTAAAACTCACCATCTTTTCCAGAATTCTCCATGAAGTTCCTTTATAAGCACTGTATCTTATTCAGCCCTAACCACGAGACAGGCTTCTAGTAAACACAGTTGACCCCAGAGAAGAATAACACCAACAGGAAAGCGAAGAGGGCATACCATCATGCCTCAAATGAGAGGGTGAATGGAGATAAACCGAATGCCTTCAAGGGTGCCATGCCAACAAAGTCTATCAGCACAGCAGAACGCGCAGCAAGGCTAATCAGCCTCTAGGGAAAGGACCCCTCGCCTGAGACATCAACATCAGTCTGCACTTCTATTACAGGACGTCACCATGCAACAGCTGAACAACAGATTCTTTGTTAAAAGAACTGGAGTCTACCAAATCTACCATTAATGGACCTCAGAGAAAGCTATATGGTGTGCTACTGCAGCACAGCATTTTATAATGTTCTTTGCCTTGTCATTCATACAGCCCATCTTAGCTCTCAGATGGTGATTGTTCAGTAACCAAAAAGTTAATGTGCAACAAGCAAAGGGAAGAACTTTGCACAGAGGAGTTTGTAGGTTGATATTCCAAGCAAAGAAATGATTTTTTGTTGTTTTAAACCTGCAGTTGTGATTCATTCACCCAGTAGATTTATTTGCATTTTTAAGGTCAATGCCCACAGGGGTCAGTAATTCTCCTTACAAGGATGACCATGTGTTACATAATAGACTCTAGGCATAATGCATTAGTGCAACTAGGTAGAATTCAATGAGATGGACGCTCACTCTGGCACTTTCTCTTCTATGCTCACTTCAATTGTTGTCATAAGGCAGTGGCAGGCACAGCTGTGGGAATAGGGTGGAAGTAGGGGCAGAAACACTGTCAGCAGTTTCCAAGGAAGAGCAAGTGTTTCAAGTACCTGCTGAGACTCCATCTGAGGCTCAGTCCAGCTGCTACTCCCACAGACCACTGCTGTGGTAAAAAGGATCACTGATGGAATAGGCTGGGTTTTGAACAAAAATGACAAGGACAGCAAAGACTGAAATCCACCAAACAAGACTGTTCACCATCCGTGTTTAGCCACATTTAAAAGCAGAAGTATAGAATGACATGGGAAAACTGACACAGTAATGCCCATAGAAACAAACATCGTATCCACCATAACTAGAGGTCCACAGTGCACAAGAGGTTTGAGCTAAGTTGTGGTGAAATCTGAGAGAAGTCTACCTTGGACATATTATCTGGGATGTCGAGTGAGTACACTTTCCATTTGTCTTAATAATTTTCCAATTTTCCAAGGTAGACTTCTACCTGTATCTTCACTGTATGGTGGAAATTTGGATGTTTCAGCCATTTGTGGCCATGGATGTAGACACTCTTCATAAACGAAAGAAAACAATATACTTTTCCACCATTACAGATAGTCACCAGAATACGGCCAAAGCCCTGGCAGCATGACCTAACACAGTGAACGGTGACCTACGAGACACGATGATGCACACGTTATTTGCTTACTGGGGGCCTCAATCATTGTTTGATTGCCCTAAGACCAAAGTAATATTGAAGAATTAACATCTCTAAATATATGTTAAATGTCTCCAGTCATTAATCGCAGTGACCCCATGTTCCAGGGGTCAGGAACAGCAGTTTTCTGTCTGCCTGCAGGCTTCCTTCCTTCCTTCCCTTCTATAACCATTTGTTAATGATCACTCAGGTTGTTGATAAATCGGGTGCTCACGTTCTTGGGACACGAGAATAAGGTATGATCCCTGCTTTCCAGGAGCTTACATAAACATCACAGATGTTCCCAATGCTCCCACAGCAGTGTGATGTGGAACACAAGGGACAAGAAAATAGGTGTGATCTTGTTAATCATGTGACACAGAACCATTAAAAGGGGAAATGAAGCCGGGCACTGGTGGCTCACACCTGTCAACCTACCTACTCAAGGAGCTGAGATCTGAGGATTGTGGTTCAAAGCCAGACTGGGCAGGACAGTCCATGACACTCTTATCTCCAATTAACCATCAGAAAACCAGAGTAGAGCTGTAGCTCAAAGTGACAGTGCTAGCCTCAATGACAAAGCCCAGGAACAGGGCCCAAGCCCTGAGTTCAAGCCGAAAATAGCGATTTTTTTTTTTAAGTGAGGAGGGGAATGAGAACTATACACTGTTACTTAATAAATATTGACTTAAGTCCCGTGAAATGAGGAGAGTCCCTACTCTTTCCTGGAGCCCCAAGCTTCCCGCATCCCCCACTAAAGCTCAAAGCCTCTCGCTGCTGACAGTGTACAGCCTGTTGAGCAAATTTTAAGAAATTGATTTTACATTTTCATCTAAAATTAAGGGCCCAAGTATGTAAGTTAAACATAAGTAAAATATAAATAAATATAAGTAAATATCCACGTAATCTCCTTGTTCTGGGGAGAAGGCAAATATCCTGGCTCACTATCCTGTCATATCTTCCCTCACACTTATTTCAGTCTTGTTCTCATTCTATCAATGAAGTCTAGAGTTCAAGTGTGCAGAGAAAGTAGAGTTAGAGTCATATTCTTGACCTGGACAGCCTGCTTCAAATCTGTGTTCTGTCCTGATACAGCTAGATAACTTAAGTTTCCTCCTCCTTCTGTACTTCAGTTGCTCATTTCTAAATGGGGAAATAATTTGCCTTGCTGGGCTCTTTGAAGGGTGAGGTAAGTGAGTTCACATAAAACAGGTTGAGATGCTCATGCCCTAGCCCATACTGACATTACATGCATAAAAGAGAAAATCAATCAGCAAATGAGATGAAAGTATTCGTACAAATGAATTCCATGAAAGAGTTCTCTTTTAAATTGAGTGAAACATGTAGTCATTTTTAGTGCTAACTATAGCAAGTACACATTTGACTGCCACAGGATTTTAAAGTGATAATGGTAATTTGGATTTTAACTTTCCTTTTTGTTTGTTTGTTTTTCATGCAGTCTTCCTACATATGCGTAGCACACACTGGCCTTGGACGCCAGCTCCGTCTGCCTCACTGCCCTCCAGCGCGCTAGGATTGCAGAGCTGAGCCGCGCTGCCCTATTGGGCCTGAGTTCCATTTATTATTAAGCCAAGAAAAATAGTCATGACTTTGCTATGGATAAAACACTTGCACAATATTTTTATTTTTTGGTCAAATTACCACCTTTGTGGCTGAATGATGATTCAGCCTAAACAAGAGCAGGAAATGGGAACTGTTATCATATCTTTCAAAATTATTTCGCAGAATCTTGCTTACTCAGTATGAGCACCAACACAGTAATGGAGGCGTACGGAACTGGAAAACGAAAGCCCTTTCAAGCTTAACATTTTCAAATAACCTTCAAAACCTCAGTATATTTGTTCTTGAAATCACTTGACCTAATATTTTCTGGACTTGTTACATTATTCCTCTACTTTGTATGGCTAAAACAGAAGTGCTGATAATGGACAGAGAACAGCAGTGAGATTCACAATGCTCCCCGTGAAACCAACACGTGAGTAGCAGTAATATCTCATGAACGATTAAAAAAAGATAAATTTGATTAAGTTGATCAACAGTTTAGCTACGTTGCATTGTCCTGAAAACTACTTGGCATTAATGAATTGTTCAAAGGGGTTTCATGGGGATATTACCTATATTATGTACTACATATAATTATACATATAAGGTTTGAATATCGTATGCTGTGATCCAATCCACCTCACGTCTATTACTCCTGCTTAGCCTCCCCCACAAGTCACCTGAGAGTTACTCATTACTTCAATAACTGCGCAGTCACAGCCAAAGACCTGAAGCAGTGTGCAGGCCAAAGACAAGAGAGTTCAGAGTGAAACTGCATAGAGTGAAGACCACGAGTGAATGCTCCCTTCCTCCTCACTCTTCCAGAGTCAGGAAGATGGAGTGACAGCGCAGGCTCTGTGGTCAGTAATGTCAGTGTAGTATCAGCATGTTAATGAGAAGACACAAATACCTATATTGGAAAAGGCGCTTTGTCTCCATTCGTTGGTGTTTGATCTAAGGAGAGTTCCTATGTAAGTGCTGTGCTTGATACCGTTTCTCAGTTACTCTTCTTCACAAGGTGCTGCAAACATAATAGGCTCTTCAGTGCTGTTACAAAGGTTTTAGCAACTTCAAGTTTGCCAGGAATAAAAGCACAGTGAGAATATCTACTTTTTAGTTTTAAGTAATACTTAACTCAGAGAGGTTAATGTTTTAGCTATACATTTCTTTCTACTGAGTGGCATAATCTTATCTAATTTAGATTGCATGAGCCAGACTTTTAACTTCTTCCTGGTTTATGACTTTGGGATCCTTTCTTCATTCTTAATCACCTTCATTCAGTTGTAAAATATTTACTTTAAGTACAGAACAAATATTTTCATGCCCTATAAGAAGTTAGTTTTTTAAAAAGCAAATGTAAGTGTCTTCAAGAAAACTAGTGGATGTGGGTATCTATTATGAAACGCATAAGATGCATATTAGTGGACAGTTGTAGCTAATGGACAAATGGTTGCTAGTGTTGCTCTGGATTTCAAGGACTCCTGCTAACTAGCTCAGTAATTTCTCTACTATGGTAAAGTGCCAAGAAATAATCCTGTTCTGTTATATTAAAATGCTGGTATTACTTAAGACCACCTTAGTAAGGACCCTTAGAGATTAAAGATACAGAGATGGAACATTTTGACTTTTAATTCACAGAGGGCAAAAAGAAGTTCTGATTGTCTGGATATAACATGCACTCCCTTCAATTAGCTCAGCTAGCCTTTCCTCTTTACTATGGGAAAATCCAAGTTTCATTTTGCTGCAGGGGACAGGGGACAAGTATGTTGCAAGTGACAAGTTTATAAGAAGAGAGGATGGAAAAGAAAAAAAAAAGCAAAAACAAAAGAACGGGCTAGGAAGGTGGCTCAGTGGTAGCGTGCTTGCCTCGCATGCACGAGGCTCTGGGTATGATTTCTCAGCACCACATAAGCAGAAAAAGCTGGAAGTGGTGCTGTGGCTCAAGTGGTAGAGCGCCAGCTTTGAGCTGAAGAGCTGAGGGACAGCGCTCAAAGAGCGCTGAGGGACAGCCCAGAGTTCAAATCCCACGACCGACCAAAAAACAAAACAAAACACAAAAAAAACATGAGGAGCAAGTTTAGGGCTGAGGCCAGCATCTGGTTCTGGTTTATTTTTCAATCCTTAAAGACTTCACAGAACAATTTTAAAAAACTCTTTTATTACTTAAAAAAATTGAGACCAGATCTTTGTGTACCTTTTATATAATAAAGACAGAGTGAAGAGGATTCTGACCATGAAATGATCCTCATGAGTTTTTCTTTAGTTGGAATACAATTTGTGAAAGATTCTAACAGTCTGACACACTCTGACCCTAATATATTTATTTTCTAATGGAAGTAAAAGAGAAATCATAGATTATAACAATAATTATAAAGATAACAACCAACATTTAATTGCTGTTAAATGTTTACTGATTTATATACATCAAGTAATTTACATCTTGCACTATCGCTGGAGACAAGTACAGTACTAATATTACCCTCATTGTAATGAAGCTTTTGGGGCTTAAGAGTTGAACTGACCAGCAAGCAGCAGAGCTAGCATTCAAACCCAGCAGTCCAGTTCCAGATGCATTTGCTGCCTGGAAGCACCCAGCCCCTGGCTTAGCACTATTATTATCGTGATTTTCTGATTTCATGTGTACAATGTCACCCTTTGACATCTTCAGCCCTTTGACCCCCCCCTTCCCTTACGTTTCTCAACTCAGTGGTATAGACAACAACTTCTTGCCTGTACTCCCCCTCTTCCCCTTCCTTCTTTTGCCTCTCTCCCTTGACTCCACCCTCCCCTCTTGCAAGCACCCCATCCCTGGTACTTACTTTTTGGGCTTTGAATTCATCTTTTGAAAGAATTATACCATTTGTGCTCTCCACGGAGTATATTACCCTCCTGGTAATTCATTTATAACCCCATGCTTACCACCCGGTGTGTTTACTTGTAGATTTATAGGCATATTCTAGCTACCACAAATGACAGGAATCATATAACTTATGCTCTCTAGGTCTCCCTTACTTTGCTTAAAACTAACAATAACAAATGCTGTGGCCAAAAGGCAATTCTATTACACTGTTGGTTGGAATATAAGCTTTTCAATCACTCTGAAAAGCAGTACGGAGGTTCCTCAAAGAACTAAACATAGTTCCCTATGACCCAGCAATCCCACTCTTGGGCATTTATCCAATAAAGTACAAACAACGCTGCACTAAAGCCACCAGCACAACCATATTAATTGCAACATAACCAACCCAGATGCTCCTCAATGGACAAATGAATCAAGAAGGTAGAATTCTACTCATCCATCAGAAAGAATGATATTGTACCATTTGTAAAAAAAATGGAAAGACTTCAAAAAAATTTATCATTTCTTTCAATAGCAATTGATTATGGAAAGGACATTTAGTGCTAAATATATCAAGTCACTGTTCTCATAGAGCATAGAGGTTAATGGAGGAGGTAGACGTTATCTGAGAAATGTATTTAGAGTAGAAAGGGATTACCTGAAGATTACTTCTAAATGGTTGCATTTTAGGCCAGAAGATCGAAAGATGTCTGGCTAGAGGATTAGATCACATGCTGCCATTATTCTAATTATTCTAATTATTTTTGTAAGGATCACCAAAAGGAGACCGCTACATGGTTCAGGCAGAAGAGAGTTTACGGCTGTGAGGGGGGGAGACGGGGGGAGCATACTGCTCTCAGTGGATGCAGGGGACGGGAAAGGGAAGGGAAAAGGGAGGAAAGCAAAGGGAAGGGAAAGCAGCAAGCGGGGTAACTAACAATGGAGACTGACTGTCTAGAAGGAGGGTGGGGAGGAGCTGTGGCCACAGCAACGACCTCTGAAGCTGGCGGCCTGCCACCAGGTGCTCTATTACCTGGGTTACACAGGTCCTGGGTGGGGACTTCTAGGGAAGGGCCACATGTGGGCACAGGGAGAATAAGGCAAGAGGCCATTTCTCCGGGTGGACCTAACAATCCTGTTCCACTATTCTTATCTACTCACCTTACACGCCCCTGCTTGCCTCACAATTGGGAACACTACGTCATTGGGTTACTTCTCTGTTCAACTGAAGGCTGTTTTATAGTCAAAGTAGCCAATGGGTATAGTACATATCAACAAACCTTCAGCCTCTATGCATGGCAGACATCCGTAAACCATCACAGAAATTTTTATCTCTTTAGTTGTAATCTTAGAAGAATATTATCAGTAAGTCAATAATTGGTCCTTGAATTGAAAACTATGGGCTATTCTGGTTTTAATTTCCTGTTTAAAAAAAAAAAGCACACTTGGACTGAGTTCCACTCAGGTGTGAATACCAGCTGTGCCCACTCACTTGTGCTGCGACCTGGGTCAGGTCATGCCACCCCAGGAACTTCACTCTCCTTACGCAAAATTGGGAGACAGAAGCTTTTCAAGGAAGTATGTAGACAAGGGCGGAATCTGGCATATATTGCTCAGCTGATACTTTATCACCATTATCCCAATGTTCAGAAAAACAAATCTTCTAAAGCCTCCACAATCTAGCTTTACCATACATTTCTGTATCTATCTCTTACACTCTACTAAAGGAACCATCCACTTCCATCAGAATTAAATAACTCAGTGGCATCTAACACTAGCTTTGCCATGTTCTCCTCCATATAAAAAAATCAAGTTTTATGCTTCCTCACCCTTTTCTAGCATCATTTTATTCATCAAATGCCCCTGGTCGCTTTAGCCACAGTCCCGAGGCCTTTCATTCACTTCTTTTTTCTGTACTTCAGTCTATACTCACCTCACATACTGACACAATGTTACATTTACCTTGTTCTCCCATCCAAACTAAATTTGTCAAAGGCAGGAACTCTGTACAGTACACACTCTATAGTACCTGTATCCTCATAATAGCACCCAGTAAAATTACTGCACACTTAACAGTGAATGAATGAAATTAAATAATACTCACAAATGTGTTACAATTAACTTAAAATTAAGTCATCCATGAAGATAAAATTACTTTTTACTTATTCATATTATGTTGGCTCGATGTTATGAAAAAACTTTGGCTTTTTTCCTTTACAATAGATCACAATGTTCTACATTTGTGAATTGTGATAGTTAATTGTTTTAAAAATGTGCATTATCTATTTGAGCCCAAGTGGTACAAACGTTAGACTATTTCTCCAAACAATTAAGAAGCGTTTTTCTACTTTTGTAAAAATCTTGTGCTGGGTGCCTGTAGCTCACGCCTGTAATCCTAGCTACATAGGAGGCTGAGGCTGAGATCTGAGGATCACATTTCAAAGCCAGTCCAGGCAGAAAAGTCTGTGAGACTCCTATCTCCAATTAACCACCAGAAAACCACAAGTGTTGCTGTGGCTCAAGTGGTAGAGAGCTAGCCTTGAGCTGAAGAGCTCAGGAACAGTACTCAGGGTCCAGAGTTCAAGCCTCACAACTGACAAAAAAAAATCTTTGGTGTATTTTCATCTATCATTTTTTAAAACATACATAAAAATCACTATTAAGAGTAAAGAAATTCAAAATGGTTTACATTCCTCTTTGACCTATAGAACCTAACATATGCTATTTTAAATTTGAACAAAACAAGATATCCCATAATCAAGTGTAACTTAATTGGTTTTAGATCACCATTTCTTGGCTGGTGCTGCTAGGGTGGAACTTCACTACTTCCTGAAAAAATGAGAAAAAACAGGGCATCTCAAGTAGTCTGGACCAAGATTCGGCAGGGATGAGCCACCCTGGGGAAGGGGCAGCATTTCCTCACAGACTGTTGTGAACTGCCTGTGCATGGTGAAATGAAAAGCAGAAAACTGTGCAGATCTCTACGGGACGCGGCTGCTTTGCTCGCACCTGCCTGTGCTCTTGGCATGTCGAGCAATAAACGAAGGTTTGGATGAAACTGAATTTTCAACTAAAGAGACAGTTCATTGTTACGTGATTAAATGCTGCTGCTGGTGGCTAAATATCTTTTTTAAACAAAATAATAGTGATGACAGAAAACAATTTTTCTAATGTCCTCATTTGGCAAAATTACTATGGCTATCCTCAATGCCATTCATTGCTTGGTTGTTTTTGGAAATGTCCCAGGTCTGAAAAAATCCAAATCTGAGAGCCGCTAACAAGGAAAACTTGACTTTAGAGTAGGAAAGTATGCAATGTCTCTTGGCTTAGAGAAGTAGATGTCAAAAGTGTAGTACAGGGTACAATAACAACAGTATTAAATGAGAACGTTTAGAAATGCAAATTCTCAGACCCTACCTCAGATCTACCATATCACAAATGCTACAGAGAAGCCTAGCTATCTCTCTTTTAAAAATGTTTTTCAGAGGATTCCGTTGCTAAGGTTTGAGAAACACTGCCTAAGGAACAGGTAGAAAAGCTGAGACTGTGCTCAGACAAAATGCTTGGAGGTTCTTAAATGCACTTTTAAGGTCTCTTTAGTTCTATGATTTCGTATTTATTTTTTATGGATTTACCACAGTTATTAATTAGCCGATCTTTTTATAAACAAAATATTTTTTTCCTATAGATTTCAGTGAATGCTATTGTAAGTACTTCTATAATGTGGGATAAATCACACTAAAATATTTCTTGAACCATAAGGCATATATTGCTTTTTAGATTGAGAAGAGAACCACTCTTAGGAAAGTGAGAGGTAGGATGTGCTTGAGAAACTGAAAGACTTATGGACCTACAATTCCTTTGTGGAATGTGGTTTCAGGCATTATAATGACTGCTTGCATATTATAGTTATACTATTAATGTATTTATAGGAACTTCCATAAGGAAAACAGGTATTATGACTACTTAGGACAAGTTATTCTGACATTTTATTACTAGAGCTCCATGTTGTCTTGAGTGAAAAATAACTCCTATCTATGTTACATGAAGGAAATAGCAGAGATGTCCTTAGTTCTCAGTGTGTGAGACCATTCCCCGTGGTAAAAATAAATAAGTGAATAAACAGAAATCACCCAGCAAAGACAAGGAGCTCTGTTTGATAAGACATAGGATGGTGGGCTGGGAAAGTGGCTCAGTGGTAGAGCGCTTGCCTTGCATGCATGAGGCCCTGGGTTCGATTCCTCAGCACCACATAAGCAAAAAGAAAAAAGGCGGAAGTGGTGCTGTGGCTCAAGTGGTAGAGCACTAGCCTTGAGCTGAAGAGCTGAGGGACAGCGCCCAGGCCCAGAGTTCAGGCCCCACGACGGACCCACAAAAAAACAAAAACACAAAAAACACAAGACAAACAAAAAAAGACATAGGATAGTATATGTAATTCTTCCTTAGATTCCTTCATCTGAGAAACTTGCCAGTACCACTTAAATATCAACAGGATCATAATGAATTATAATTTAATAGATCAACGCCTCTTATGTTTTTAAAGGTTAATGCAGAGCTTTTAAAATATGAGGTCTGAGGATGAAAAAATTCTATGCCAACTATAAGCTTTCCACTTGCAATACATTTCAGGTTTCACTTGAATACTGTCATCAATGCCATGATTTTTTTTTTTCTGACATCAGGAAGGTAGAGGGATTTGGGGATATACCAACTGAAAGCCAGGCTGATCCTCCTCAGGGCACTGTGATCTCTCAAGCACAGAAGAGGGGGAATGGAGAGAATTGTTTCCATGTATGATGCACTGTCCATGCGGTGACTCAATAAATGATGAATAAAAACTGGCAGTACCACTGGGTACCACTGGAACCCTCTTTACTGCGGTGCCCAGACGCAGTGGTTTTCACTTTTTATTGTTGTTGTGCCAGCAGCAGCCTTTACTTATGGCTGGTGCATCTCTACCACTTAAGTGATAGGACACCATTTAAGTTATGCCACTACTTCCTTTATTTTGCTGCTTAACTGGGGTAAGAGTCTTATGAGTTTCCCTTCACTTCACTGGCTCTACACATACTCAGCTCTCAGCCTCCTGAGGTAGCTAGGATTATTGGTAGATACCAACACCCAGCTGCTTTTCATTTTTAAGTAATATAAATAATATAAATTACATATAAAAATAAATGATATAAATAATCTAAACATTCAAGTGAAGAAGAACTGGCCTATCATTTTCATGTACAGAATTCAAACTTCAATCATACCTGATTGAATTTTCTACCATAATCTATGTACCAATTTTAAGAATTTTAATTTCTGTGCATGCAGTTTAGGGATTTTTTTTTTTTTTTTGCTTAGAGACAACCAGGAAACAATCCCAAGAACAGACATAAAGGTAAAACAAAAGAAAGAGAAGCATATTTATTTTTTAATGACAACTGGGGAAACAGAGAAAATACAACTGATTTCCATGAGCAGCAGGAACATAGGTCAGCTGTCAGGTGAGGATTAATATGGAAGTGGAGCAGAGACAAGACATATGTAAGGATGAGTCATAAAAGAAGCATCACTCGCTTTTTTGGACAATGAGGAGCCAACAAATGACTTCATGTATGACTAATAGATGCCACACAGCAGAATAAAATACCTTGCTAGAACTGTAGGTAAAAGCTAGCTAAAAAAGCTTCTGATAAGCAAAGGAATTAATGAATAAATTTAATTAAAATCTCTGCTTGTTATTTTCAAAGGTTCCAAGGTCAAGAAAGTCAGAGAAAAATGGACAAACTGCTCTAGATTGAAAGAGACTAAGAAGAAAATTAAGTGAAATGCATGATTCTGGTCTTAGACCTATTTGCTATGAAAGTACCTTATTGAGAGAACTGGTGGAACTTGACATTCTGAGAATTAGATGGCAGAAATGTATCCTATCTTCAATTAACCAGCACAAAAGCTGGAAGTGTGCCTGAAGTGGAAGAGTGTCAGCCTTGACTGGAAAAATAAGCGAGAGTACAAGGCCCTAAGTTCATGCCCCAAAGTAGAAAATAAAAAGTAACTACTGCTTGCATAAAAGGTGAGGCATGTGTATTATATGGATGTGGAGAGACTCAGAACTATACACATGACACCCCCACATTAATATATAAACATACTGTCATGTTAATCAAGGTCGTACTTGCATCTTCCAGTGGTACAACAAAGCACTTGACAGAACACACATAAAGTTCATTTGGAGAAATACATTTAAGAGAATAACAAAAGAAAAACTTTTGTAAAGTATAAACAGCAATAATAAAAATAGTATTTTGCTGAAACATACTAATGGGCTAAAATTTAAAGTCCATAAACAAGTTTAGGTATCTATAAGTATTCAATAAATGACAAAAAACAATAAAACAATAGAATATACAATGTGGTGACAACTTGCAAAATCCATACCTCATCCAAAAGATCAAATAAATTCCAGGTGGTTTATAAAATTTAAATTGAAGAAGAAATATGGGGGGGGGAAGGGAAGACTTTTATATATGACTTCAAAGGCAGAAATAATTTTAAAAAAAGACTAATAGATTTTTACACAGAGAGCAAGTAACAATCACGAAAATATAGATTAAGAACAGCAACTAGTGGGCTGGGAATGTGGCTCAGTGGTAGAGCGCTTGCCTTGCATGCATGAGGTCCTGGGTTCGATTCCTCAGCACCACATAAGCAAAAAGAAAAAAGCCGGAAGTGGCGTTGTGGCTCAAGTGGTAGAGCGCTAGCCTTGAGCTGAAGAGCTGAGGGACAGCGCCCAGGCCCAGAGTTCAGGCCCCACGACCGGACCCAAAAAAAAAAAAAAAAAAAGGAATAGCAACTAGTTTTGTTCATTGCTATAATAATCACTTAAATTTATCATTTTTCTTTAAATTTCATTTAATTTCCTTAGAAGTACATAAAAGCTTTAAAACTACATATAAGTTAAAAATAGCAACTTCATAGCTGACATTTCTTTCTTTGCTTTTAGTTTAGAAATGACCCTTTAAGCCCAAAATAGATTTTTACTTTTTAAAATCAGTTCTTTCATTTTTCTTATTTAAATTAATTAAATAAATTAGAGGTCAAAATATGGCTCTGTCTTCTATTAAGTATTTGATTTGGGGATGTTACTTAACCTCTCTGTGTCTCAATTTCATTTTCCAGAAAAGGTAGACATAATAATACCAGGCTATTAGTATTATTATGGTTTTGTGAAATAAGTGATTTATACAAAGCATGTATCATGGTAGAACTTGACATATAAAAAGCACTAAGAAATGGAGCTATGAGGTTTAATGCCATTCGCTTTTCTACTGTGCTCTTAAATTTCATTGGAATATTTTCATGACTTGTAACAACATGGTCTGACAAATGGTACTGCCACCTGATTTAAAAACCTATGTCACATAATTTAATTGATGCTGTAGTGTTTTGCTTATTATTTTAAACTATATCTTTAATTCTTTAATGAATATATATATATGTTATATATTTAGCATCCTAAAATTTGAATTCTTTTTCTCCCCAGAGACAGAGCCTTATGAAGGTGTCCGGGCTAGCCTGGAACGCCTGTGTTCAATGGTGTTGGGGGTAGCCTGGAACTCCTGGGTTCAAGCACTTCTCTTGCTCCAGCTTTGGAGCATGTGGGACAAATCCATCCTACTGGTCCTTTAAAGTTACAGTCCAATGTTATCAGATGGCCAATGTAACCAACGGTGTAACCCTAGACTATTAACATGGCTTCTCCTACGCAGGATTCTCCTGCTGGGATTCCTTATGGGACTGTCATGTGAACAGGAGCTGGCCCTTCCCTGGCTTACCTCTAGCAGGCCGTCCTCTGGCAGATCCGTACAGTGAACAGCATTCTGGATCTTAGTTTTACCAAAGATTGCTCTGAGGGTGTCAGGGCGCAAATGCCGGGCAATTTCCTATTAATATACATTTACATAGACATTAGTCTTATGACGAGCATAAGAAAAACATTAGCTCTATGAAACACTTGAATTATTTTTATTTATGAGATACATGTTGTACATTAAAGATGCTAGTTTTTCCTGGAAACCACATGAATGTATGAAAATTTCACACCCTGAAAATTTTGCATTTACTCTTAAGAATTCCTGTGGCCCAATGTAGAGTCTATTGCAATTTGTGTTAGAGGGCAAACAATAATTACATTTCCATTTGTCAACAGATTATTAAAAATCACACAAACTAGGGGACCACAAAATGGGGAGACAAAGGACAAAGGGGGAACTTAAGCAACAGCAATACTCACAAGACAGTATGTTGGAAATGATCTGTACAACTGGGGAGGGTTGAGGGGGAAGGAAAGAGGGAGAAATATGAGGGTAGGGGTAACAAATCAGACAGGAAATGAAATCACTACCTTACTTACGTAACTGTAACCCCTCTGTACTTCACTTTGACAGTAAAATAAAAAAACATATAAAAAGTAAAAAAAAATCACATAAAACATGAGTCATTTCATTATTGTGAAAACTTTTATAAAGACAGTAGATATCTAAATGATTTGATTTAACATAAACCAGTTTGATGTATTGAAAGATTTAGAAGATTTTTTAGATGTTATATCTACTTTGTATTAGCTCATTTAACAAGCAGCTACAAATAGCCCTGAATTTTATGAAAGCTGAGAGTTTTACCAACAAAAATAACAAAACAAGAGAAGTACAACAGGTTGACAATAACTCTGGAAAGGAAGGAAGGACATGGAGGACAGAGAGGGGAAGAGATGATGACAAGGTGGGTCTGATGGGATGGATGACTACCAACATAGCAACAAGATTAAGAGACAAGTTATTTAAATTGAGATTACCAAGCATGGTAATGAAGTCAAGTTGAGGCAGGAATGTTGAAGGAAAGAAGACAACAGATAGAAGGAAGAAGGGAGGGAGGAAAGGAAAAGGGAAAGGAAAAGGGAAAAGGAAAGGGAAAGGGAAAACAAAAGGGAAAGGGAAAAGGAAAGGAAAAGATAGGAAAAAGGAAAAGGAAAGAGGAGGGAGGAAAAGAGGATGGGAGGAAAAAAATCGATTCCACTGCCACTCATATGAAAGTGTGACATTATTTACAGTTTATAATACTGGATAGTAATAACAAAAAACTATTACTAAAGGAATAATAGTGAATTGATTTTAGTTTGGATCACAATAAAGTATAATACATGCTTAAAAGATTTTAAAAAACACTAAAATAAAAGTAAAATACTAAAAGTAAAGTGATCTTCTGTAGACTGATTTCTCCTTGTCATTTCCCTACTTGTTCCTAATAGTCACATTTCTTCTCTTTTCTCTCCATAGTGAAAACCATGCACCATATACAATCCCTTCTCCCTAAAAGAACACAACTGCTTATCAGATACTAAAGGCAACACAAAGCACCACCGTACAATTTCAATCAATACCATAAATGATCCTTAAAATGTTACTGCAGTATTTCTTAACTGATCAGCTAAAACAATTAGACTCTTTAAGTGAAATATATAGAGTCAACAACCTTCCAGACCACCAAATTCTTTGCATATTCACCGCCTTCTACAACCTTCCTTATACAACACCATCAAGTACTTACATATTTTACAGCTCATTGCAAGTACTAAAAATTCTACTCAGGTAATCCTGCAGTGGGAAGAATAATTCCTGCTTAGAGAATGACCTCTAAGACATGAGAAAATATACCAAATAGAATTTTAATTAGCACAAAGCTGAAAACAAAGAAGAGAATGTTTACTGAAGTATTCTATGACTGCATCATGCATGTTAAGGAATGTCAGTGTTTATTGAATAGGCTATATAATCTATTCAATACATCTGGACAAAGAGCACATTGCTTCCACAGTAAACCATTCTGGTTCTCAATAACACAGGAAAGATATTTGGGAATGAAAATGGTGTCCCATTTAAGAAACAAAATAAACTGGAAAGAGATATGAAATATACTAATTATAAAACTTGGAATGAAGAATTTTGTGACCAAGTAGCAAATATATTCAAATAATATTTAACTTTTGGTGGCTAATCACTAAGTCACTAGTCTAGTCCTGCAAATATTAAATAAAGGGAAAACTTCTACCCTGAATTATAGAGTAAATATTTAGTATTGACGTAAGTATAAAAAAAAACTGACCATGGTTTCAGTCCTGGCAACCCCAAAACAGCTGAAAAAAATACAATTCATTCTAAGCATTGCCCTCAATCCAGGGACAACAGGCAACAGGGTAATAACATACTACCAAAGGCCAACGAGGTAGCCACGGTAATTAAGATAGAAATACTCATGTCTCCAGCAATCACCAGTACTCCTGGACAAATCTGACAACTGTGAACAGTGTATGTGTGCTAAGTCTTCTCCTTGACTCCTCTGGCATTTCAAAAATAACAAAGCTGATCTTCCAGCAATCTTATGCTAACTAACACAACTGTAGTTTTATATCCCTGGGAGATAGGCAACATCAGACTAAGTCACAGCTTAATGGAGCACAGGGAAGGAACTCCAAGTAGAAAGGAAACCAAGGAAGAAATCCAAAGCCTACTGCTACATCCTTTTCAGAGCCCCTATATATTGGAGATGGGAGGGAAAAACTGGAAGAGTACAAAGGAAGGGGTGACACTGTCCAAAATAGAAATGTTCTCTTTGACTTACGTAACTGTAAACCTTCTGTAATTCACCTTTATAACAATAGAAATTTTTCAAAAGAACGCTTGCATAGAATTCAGAACAAGTAACTGTGAAGTTAAACTCACATACCTATTCACTAGTCTCACTGAATAAACCAGCTGGCACTGGAAGCTACAAAAATCAAGGAAGAATCATTAAGATGTGCCATTTTGTGAACTATGACAGTCTTCACCTTTCACATTTCTTCAAGTAAAAATTAGGTATAATGTAAATTCATAGCATCTAAAGAGGACTGCAACTCAATGTTATTTCAGGTGGAACAGTTAAACATACAATCTTGTCTTTTCTTCTAGATTTTAATAGACCATAGGACATGGTAACCATTGCTCCTGAAGAGCCAACAATAGGCTCCAACTAAGACAAAAATGAAGACAAGAGATATTTTTTTAATGGAAACTTGAACCCTCCTATATTTCTTCTTTTAAAAAAAGCTGGAGAAATCTCTTTACTCACTTTTATAGAAAATGCTTTATATTTTAACAAACCTACAAAGAAAGATGCATTTATATGAGCAAAGTCTGAGAAAATAAACATTAGTATAGAGGAAAGTGATATTACTTTTTAGCAAATATTTTCCTATTTCTCCTCTACTTCCTAAAAATACTGTATTATAAGAGATGAATCGTTGAGGTATAATTATATTAAGAAACTTGAAAGACATTCTTAATCATTTCCTGCCAAAAAACTCTGCACAGTAAGCCCTACTCTGCCCCAATATTTTCCATCATTCTCTACTAGCCTACAGAAACTTCCTTAAAGTAATAAAATAATAGCAATTTTGCAATTCTAATTCATTGTTGAATCATGTCAACACAAAAGTGTTAAAAATTAGCTCCCTTAGTTTACTTATTCCCATCCATATACATAATAGATATACATTATAATATTTAGAAAACCACAGGAAAAGTCATTCCAAACTGCCATTTGATAGTAACTGAAATGAATTCTGGGCATTTATACTCTGGTCATTCTGCTAGCACCTCAAATGTATATCTCACATCAATTATTTTCAGAACCAGCCCACTCCTCACTCTACCAACTCAATTTTTCTTTGATTCTTGGTGATGTCATTGTCATTGCATACATTCACAATATAGAATACAGGGTTACTTCAAATATTTCATTTAATAGTCACAACCAATGGATCACTACCTCATTTATCCCATTTGTTAACCTGTCCCTCCATTTGGTCAGCAAGTATTTATTTACAGGGTTGGGGTTTGGATATGAAACCTTGGTTCCAGCTACAGTTGATAGGTGGTTAAGGGCCTTGATGTCATCAGTAGATTCATCTTAGCTGACTGAGTAAAAGGTGGTGGGACCTGATTGGAGGAAACAGGTCACTGAAGTGACTTTTGAAGGGTATACTTGTTCCCTTGCCCTCATCTCCCATGCTGGTGTGTGCTTTCCCTGTCTCCTGGAAATTATGAAACAGAAAAATGTCATCTCAGTGGCGTAGCTCTCCATCACAGCTACAGTTATTAACTTGTTGTTGTTGTTAATGTACTATGTGATGTCTTTTTTCTTTTGTGTTTTCCCCCTATGGTTTATCCCCTGTTGTCAATAAACGGCCAGAAAACCAGAAGTGGTGCTGTGGCTCAAGTGGTACAGCCCTAGCCTCGAGCTGAAGAGCTGAGGGACAGTGCCCAGGCCCAGAGTTCAAGCCCTATGACCAACAACAACAACAACAAAAATGGTGATTGTATTTTTAATAGCTAAAAGCTATAGCTCTGCTCTGACTTAAAAATAGTATTTGCTATAGAGCAGCTTATTAAATAAATAATAACTATAGCAATACACAGCAATAATTTTTTAACTTTTTAAATATTTCTGGGATTTTCCATTTAATGTTTTGGACCATGAAAACAAATATGTTTAAGATGCAGGCTACTGATATATAGCCCTATTTTCTTGGTACTGGGGTGTAAGCTAAAAGCCTTGGGCTTGCTCAGCTGGTGTACTGCCACTTTCCAGTCTGACCTTTTACTGGTTATTTCCGAGATGGATTCTAAGTCTTCTCTGCCAAAGCTGGCTTTCAGATGTGATCCTCCAGATCTTTGCCTCTTGAGTAGCTAAGATCATAGGTGTGAGCCAGAGGCTCATGGTTATACTTGTGAGGAACTCTTGACTCTAAAGTGTGATACTCATGCATTTTAAAATTTATTGGAAAATTGGATCTGCTCCTAAAGCTAGGAGAGCTAAAGAAAAGCAGAAGTCAGAGAAAGATTAGGTAAATCAGGTTACCAGAAATGTGTTCTGAAAGCTCTTTTAAGCCTGAATCTATCAAAGCAAGAAATCAGAGTTAACTTATAATCTCATTTAGTCTGGAATCTATGGAAAGGAGAGAAGCTACAGTCCATTTCTGTTGATTAGTTTCATAAATGGGGAGGACACTGATAGAAGATAGAGTATCATCAATTACTCCTCTACATTGACTTAAATTTCTTCACTTCTTAGCACTATTTGTATACTGCAGAAAAAGCGGAACATTTAACAATTTTTTAAGATATATTTTTGTCCCTCTGCTGGACTGGTGGCCTCAGCAGCCGACATTTGGTGAAACTATGAGGTTGCCAATCAAAGTGAGGTTTGCAGACCACCTGCCTTAGAGCATTTGGGAGTGTGTCATAAATGCTACATTAGAACAAGAAAATCAACCTACAGTTCCACAAGATCTCCAAGTTTTTCTGCACAGAAACATTTAAAAACACTGTGTCAGAGCATTTTCTTCTAGTACTAAAGATCCCAGAAGGTGTAATGCAGGTTTTCTAATTAGTCTCTAGGCTAGGGGGTGAGGAACACTTAAAAGACAACAAAGGCGGAGGCTACAATGCTTGATAAGAAATGTTCTCATTAGGGCTGTGAAGGTGGCTCAGTGGTAGAGCACTTGCCTTGCATGCATGAGGCCCTGGGTTCGATTCCTCTGCACCACATAAGCAAAAAGAAAAAAGCCCGAAGTGGTGCTGTGGCTCAAGTGGTAGAGTGCTAGCCTTGAGCTGAAGAGCTGAGGGACAGCGCCCAGGCCCAGAATTCAGACCCATGACCGCCCCCTCCCCCCAAAAAAAGAAATGTTCTCATTACTTTGCCCATGTAATTGTAACCCCTCTGTACGGTATTTTCACACTTAAAAAAAAAAAAAAAGACAATCTAGGTGCCTAATCTAGGTCCAGGTGAGAGCCTTAGACAGTACAAGGTGGAGACATTAGAAGGAGACATTCACTCAAGTTGGTGGTATCTACAAGGAAAGACTGGGCTTGGAAAATAATAAGCAACGGAATGGACAGTACACTTAGGAGACCTCAGCATAAATTTACACTAACAGATTTGTAAATTTTAGATAACCTAGCACTCTGGTCAGGTTATAGTCTGAGAGAAATGACATGGTTGAAATTCTAGTTATGGTTACTTAAAAACAGTGAACTCATCAAGCACCTGAAGCTCTGAAAGTGCGTAGACTAGAAGCGTGAGAGCACACACTGGTTTGTTGTGAAATGTACCATCCTTCCCTCCTATGCACTTCACTTTTTACACAGATTGAAGATTTAGTTAAAATGTAGGAAAACAAACATTTAAAAGGACTTCTAAAAGAAATTCTTTGAGGAGCTATAGACTTCTATAAAATAGACAAGTTATAAGTTATATGTGAATTAACATTTTTGTGACATTTGAATTAAGTACTTTCAAAGAGATCGTACTGCACATGCTATCTATTTTTAAAGTTGTTTTGTTAACTAGAAAGTAAGTTTGTCACTGGACAAAAGTCAGCATCCAGCAGTGAAGGGTGGTGTGTGTCTGCAAGGTCCCATGGGATGTCCCCTCTCTGGGCCCACGGGTGGTAGGACTGTCACCGGGACAGAAATACGGTATCTCACTAAGGCATCCCAAGAACACGGCAGCGCAGGACTGCTCCTGCCAGCAGTAACTGCCTGGACTCAAACCTGGCACTGGTGCCAGTGGCCTCTACTTACTGACAGCCTTCCAAAGAGACAGGCTCTTTCCTATCTCAAAGTGGTCATTTCCCAGGGTCTCAGGAAGGTTTAAAACGATTCTCCTCCCACCTAGGCGATGAACTAGGGGGCTGCCATTTGAAACTGACGAGCAGCACATTGGCACCAGGGAGATACAGCCTGGCGCACGCTGCCCAGGGCCTCCTGGGATTTTGAAATGCTAGTGGCTCGGCCTCCTGCCACAGCTCATTGCTTTAGGAAGATTAAGCCCTGCCATCCGATGGTACTATGGGCATGTCTAATTAGACGCTGGCTATTAAAGACGTCCACAGCAAGAAAGCCTCTCCATGAAAAAAAAGAAATTACCAAAAAGGAAGTAAAGTGCCAGGCGCCGGTGGCTCATGCCTGTCACCCTAGCTACTCAGGAGGGTGAGATCTGAGGATCGAGGTTCAAAGTCAGCCCACACAGGAAAGTCCCCGAGACTCTAACCTCCAATAAACCACCAGAAAACTGGAAGTGGCACCGTGACTCAAGTGGTAGAGCTCCAGCCTTGAGCTGAAAAGCTGAGGGACAGCGCCCAGGCCCAGAGTTCAAGCCCCATGGCTGAAATATATATATATATCTATATATATATATCTATATATATATATGTATATATGTGTATATATATATAGATAGATATATATATATATGTTAAGCTAAAAGATCTTACACAAAAGAGTATCATTCCAGTACAAATGATTAATGTAGGTAAAGATATAAAAGGAACACTAGGAAGGAATTTCTTTTAAATAACTAAATAAAGGAATGAAAAGATAACATTTTTTGTGAGTGCTCAAACTAATAGTTGGGACATACAAGGACAAAACAATCCAATATGAAAAATGGGGAAATAAAAAACTAGTAAAATGTAGAAGGAAAGCAAGAGAAGGTCTGCTATGGAAAAAAACGTATACAATCCCTCCCGCCCTGTGAGAGCCAAGGGGAGACACAGATGAGAGCGAGGGGTGAGAAGGCGGGCGTCAGAAGCGATAGGGACATTACTCCTACCCATTACAGATGCTCAGGCCACATGAACAAAGTCCTAAATATTAAGAAGAACAATATGAAATCCAAAGGGTACATATGCACGTATCCTCAACAGGTTAGAATCACATGGGTAACAGTCTCTTGATGGATTGTTTCCAGTATTTTTTTCTCTTATTTTTCTCTCATAATGGATTACTAAAGTGAAATTGAATGTTTCAAACAAATCTGAGGTCCATGTCTAGGATGATACCAACAAAATATCAATTGGTTCTATTGTCACAGAAAGAAACCTTGCTGCTCTCTTTATAGAGACTCAACATTTGACAGTATGCTGTCAAATGCTTGAAGTTTTTATGTTAAATGCAGTTATAACTTGAAAAAAGGTATTTTTTAGATTCTAAATCATAAAAATTCAAGCTGGAACCAGTGTGGTAGCAAATACTTACTGTTCTAACTCTTAAGAGGTGGAAGCAAGACAGGATCTTAAGCACAAAACCACACAGGGTTATGTAATGATATACCCTGTCTACGAAACAAACCACCACCAACAACAACAGAAATCTCCACCTGGGTGCCTGTGCCTTAGACCTGTAATCCTAGCTACCCAGGAGGCTGAGAACTGGAGGATCACAAGTCAATGCCAGTCCTGGCAGAAAAGCTTATAAACTCTATTCTACATTTCATCAACAAAATGACAGACTGGAGGTATGGCTCCATTAGCAGAGTATCATCTGTGGCAAGAAAGCTGAGTGAGAATATAAGGGCTTGAGTTCAAGATCCAGAAACAGACACACACACCCTGCCCCCCCCCCAAATAAACTAAGATGGTATCAGGCAGAACAAAGTTTGACTCTTGGCTTAATTCTTGTTAAGAATGAGTCCTTTGGAAAAATTATAAGATAATTTTAAAAGAACTTTTTTCAAAAAAGCCCTTTCATCCCTGAAATGGGCACCATCCCTTCTATCTTAAAAAGATGAAGTGACAGTAAATAGGTACGAAGCTTCCGGCCAGGGAGTTAGAGCAGCAGCAATAGCAGTTCAGGAGATGTACACTTCCAAATAAACGTACCAGTAAACAAACAAAAGTTCTTTCCTTCCTGCAGTCTACAAAAACAAAAAATAATTGTGCTCAAATATATATGACATAAAATATCTAGAAGCTAGTACTTACTACAAAAAAACTTTAAAAAATAAGTGTAGGACAATAAATGGAGGATGCCAATGTTTCAGTGATAAATGGCGGTGAGAAGTGAGCTAGATCTCTTTGGGAATCAATCGTTCAAGCATAAATACTATGACACAAAAAGCAAGCTACTAAAAACCAATGCGGTGATATATAAATGGTGCTTTGTTGTGGGGTCGCAAAGGATTAAAGAAGCTCAGCCTGCGGTGAGAATCTTATCTGGAAATGCTCTCACAACTCTAGTTCATTCTCCAAGCTATTCTTAACTCCTCCTCAGTCTATCAGAGAATGGTGCTCATTAAGCACAGCTCTTCCCTTTGATCTGGTAGCAGCAACCATCAACACCAGGTTCACCAGAGAACTCAGATGGTTCCCTGGACCACTTCTTCATTCCCCACAGGGCTTATTTTAGTTATCTACTATCTACCTTAGTATTCAAACAAAACTTCTCTGAGATAAGGGATTTGTGTGCCAACTCCAAACTATGTACTATCTTATCTATCCCAGGGCAGAGGAACGTCTGACCCATAAAAGTAACTGAGTGCAAGCTGAATAAATGAAAGCAACAATTAAGAATTGTTTTGTTCTTTTTTCAGAAAGAAACCACAGTCTGGAATATCATTAACAAAAGAAGTCAGAAGTCAGAGATTTAACATTTGCAATTTTGAAGATTGGAGAACAACTCTAAATCTATGTGATCTGCACAAGGGTGTGATATAGCAGAAGCTGCTAAGGACAATCCCTTAGCAAGTGAGCACAAGTACCTGGATGCACCACCTCTTGAGTGAACCTGTGAGTCTGTCTCTCTACTGGTGACTGGTCACATCTCTATTGAGCAGGCTACTTTCTATAAATGAGATTCAAGGACTCAGGACTCAAAGACTCTGTCACATATAAATAGCCTTCAAAATGCTCATTTCTAATCTAATCAATAGAGTTCAGCCAGTGGTCAGGGTGCAGAAATGGTTAAGAGATTTGCGTTTGCTGCAAGCTGAGTGAGTGGCCTGCATAGGTCTCTGCATGTTCTCATGCTTCTGTCTCCTGATATATAGAATAATATCTTTCCAAATTACTGTTAGGAGCAAATGAGGCACTGAGCATTTAATTGCTTTACAATCTAAAAAAATTATTTAAAATATATTATTTTTCAAAACAAGATTTTTTTGTAAAACTTCTAGGTTTAGGGGCTGGGAAGGTGGCTCAGTGGTAGAGCGCATGCCTTGCATGCCAGAGGACCTGGGTTCGATTCCTCAGCACCACATAAGCAAAAAGAAAAAGCCAGAAGTGGTGCTCTGGCTCAAGTGGTAGAGCGCTAGCCTTGAGCTGAAGAGCTGAGGTACAGCGCCCAGGCCTAGAGTTCAGGCCCCATGACCGGACCCGAAAAAAAAAAAAATTCTAGGTTTACAAAATACCTGGAATTTATATTCATTTTAAGTATGTAATGGTGAATGAATCATTATTTCTGAGATATAATTCGCTTTACCATCATGACTAAAAAAATTATACAGCATTTAAAAAGCAAAACAAAAATTATCTTCTTGGATGTCAAGACTCTTTAAAAGAAAAACAAGACCAAAAATAAGTATTTCAAATTTAAATATTTATCTGGAACAATAATCAACAGAATAGAACAGAGTTGAGAATAACCTATCCATCATGTATAGGTTATGAAGGGTGCTATTACCATCCAATAGAGAAAGAAAAGTTTTCTCAACAAATGGCATCTACATAGGCACCTGCCAAAAAATGAAGGTCAACCCATACCTCACACTATACAAAAATAACTGAACTGGATCCAACACCTAAAGTAAGAAACTAACTCTCTAAACTCTCAGAACAACACACCATAAGAAGTTGATGATCTTAGATATGATAAGAGAGTCTTACATATGATATCAAAAGCAGAAGAACAAAAAAAAAAAAAAAATAAGCCTATCAAAGACTGGGCAAAGGGAAGTGCCTAGCGGGTGATGTCTGAAACCCTAGATGTTTAGGAGGCTAAGATATGAGGATCATGGTTTGAAGCCAGTCCAGGCAGAAAAGTTTATGAGACTCTTATCTCCAATTAATCAGCAAAAAGTGGAGGCATGACTCAAGTGGTAGAGCACCTATCTCAAGTGAAAGAGAACAGAAGGCCCTGAATTCAAGCCCAGTACTGCCACTGTGCACTCACGTGCGCGAACACACACACACACACACACACACACACACACACACACACACACACACACACACAGAGCAAAGGCCAGAGGCAGTGGTTCACATCTTTGCTTATCCCTCCCAAGGCCAGCCAACTTCTAGACTGTAAAGAGCTTGCCTGTGAGATTTCCATTAATATACAATCTGACCTACTCAGAGCCCACCCCAATCCTCCTCCTATGCCCTGACTAAATATTCCACCGTCCAGGTGGAATATCTCAATGAGCAGAATATCTCAATAGCTATGTACATATGACCATATAAGATGATACTAAGCAAAATGAACTCCAAGATATGGACACAAGAGGTTTTACTTTGTTCTTGTTGTTTTTAATGTACTATGTGATATCTTGTTTCTTTTGTGTGTTCTTCCCCCTATGGTTTATCCCTGTTGTCACTGTATTTGATTTTGGTATCCTGGTATTGTATGTACATTTATCTAAACTAGGGAAGGGAAGGGGAACAACAAAATGGTGAGACAAAGGACAAAGGGGAAACCAATGCAACAGTGATACTCACAAGGCAATATGTTGGACATGAACTTTATAACTTGGGGGGGAGGGAGGGAGGATGAAGGAAGAGGGAAAGAGGGAGAAAAAATGAGAGAGGGGGTAACAAGTTTGACAAGAAATGTATTTATTACCTTATTTCTATAATTGTAACCCCTCTGCATATCACCTTGACAATAAAAATAATAATAAAAAAGTAATAAAAAGACACTTATACATTGAAAGGTTTGAAAAAGATATGTTAGGTGGATTTCAATGCTGTAAGGTTTTAAAGAACTTTATTCGTATTCCATATGGATTGTAATCAGCTAACTCTACCCACTTCAGAATTTCCAAAAGCAGAACAAGAAAGCAACATCTGTTGGTTCCAGCAGGGTAGAAATAGAGCACTTTTTAAAAATAAAATTTTAGTTAAAAATCTATGAAATTAAAATGGAAGGCGCAGAGTATAAACTGATTATTACCAGACCATTACTTTAAGAACAAAACAAAAGACATATCCAAGAACCCTTCTTCCAACACCAAGGTGTTTTCAATTTACTGAAAGCTGGCAGGTACTTAAGAAATAGTCTGAATGCATTTCTGGTATCTCTATTTCCTACTTTTGAGAGTAAAACAACTTATATGTACATAAAATTTAAACCAATAGCTTAGGAAAAAGACATTTAAACAACAAAATTTAGACTATTCCAAAGTATAGTGATCATTTCTTCAAGAATTTCTTCATCCAGATTAGATAACTATCTCGTCACTCATTTCCACATCTAAATTACCCATAAATTCTGATAGCTGTCTTCACAAAACTCCCATCATCTCAATCAATTATCAGTTTGCCATACAGCTCTAGCACTCTTCTAAAATAAAAATTTGGCTACATCAATATCCACGTAAACTTTCCCATGGAGTTTTCACTGAACTTACAGTAAATACAGACTGGTTACTGTGATCTACTTTGGCCTAAATAATTTCTTCAACTGCATTACAGTCTATTCTCCTTTTTGCACTCAACATCAGAGTCAAACTGGATTTCTCTCAGTTCCTAAAATATGCTAGGTTTTCACAGTCTCACATAGATATTTTTAAACCTTCAGAATTTAGAATAAATGAGAATCATTTGGAAACCCCTCCCCCATTCTCAATTTAGCTAAAGGCTCTGAGGACAAGCCCTTACACAGTGATCACACTTCTTTAAAGCAGTCAACATAGTTACCATGTAGGCATATTTATGTAATTATCTAATGACCATATTCCTTACTAGAGTACACATTCCACATGGACTGAGCTAATAATTAGTCTCTCATGCTCACCCCTAATACTCCACACCCACAATGCATTTGATAACTTTGTTTGAAAGAAAATTAAATTCTAATTCAACAAGAAAGGAGGTATAAGGCAAAAATCCCTTAAAGTGAAACTTCCAATTTATCCTCTGAGTTTATAGTATAGAGAATCTCTGAAAGTTTGTTTTTTTTTTTTTTTGGTCCGGTCATGGGGCCTGAACTCTGGGCCTGGGCGCTGTCCCTCAGCTCTTCAGCTCAAGGCTAGCACTCTCTGAAAGTTTAATTCATGAAGAAGACTTTTTGAAATCTGCACTACTAGAAGGTATGCATATATACACAAAAAGTTGTTGTTGCTGCTGCTGCTGGTGCTGTTCTGTTTGTTGCTTAACATTTCTGTTCTATGGTTTGAAATAGACAGTATTCCCCCAAATCCCAATATCAAAGCACTGGCCCCAGGGTAGAAGTAATAGAAGTGCTGTGGACCTGGGAGGAGTAAATCTTCTGGAAAGATCTTTGGATCACTGAGGTATGTCTGTAAAGGAGACTATAGGACTCACATTTCTTAGTCCTGGCTTATGATTTCAGTGTTTTGTGCTGACACCGCCCATTACTGCTACCTAGTGTCTTCACCAGAGGCTCAAATCAATAGGGCCACCTGATCTCAGACCAGAACCCTAGAACTGTAAGCCAAACAAAAGATGAATTTTGACAGCCAGAAGGAGGATGAGCTTTGCTTTGTAAAATACAATTAAGCAAGGAGTTAATGACATTGTTAGGTCTACCTAACAATGAGCTGGCCTATTCATTAATTCACCAAATATTAATTGGGTGACCAATATGTACCTGGTGGTTTTCCAAACATTAATTATACCATGTAGATTGTGACCCAGGGTCTTTCTTTAGATGTGGGAATGACAAGGCAGTGAAAACATGAATTTCTAAATTATCTCAGGATAGTATAATATGTAGATTAATTTAAACTGTGATTCCTATTAATTAGCAGTTCTACCTTTTGCTATATCTTGCCTGTAAGTTCTTCAGAGGAAAAAAACCTTATTTGGCTGATTACTATTAATAAACTTATTATCCTAGTATAATAGCTAATATGTAGAAAACATTCAATGCCACTTTCTAAAGGTAGGGAGGCAAAAAAGTAGAAAGGAAGAGGAAGGGAGAGAGGCAGAGAAGGAGAAACAGGAAGAGAGGGAGAAAGAGAAAAAGAGAGAGAGAAATGCTAACTTGCTTGTCTCAATGTACCAAGCCACAGAATCTAGCCATGAGCTTCGTACATAATACTACTATCACACTGTTCCTAAGCTTTCTTGCTTACAGCTGATGCTCTACCACTGGAGCCATGCTTCTAGCCTTGCTTTTTTATCAAAAATTTTATTTTATTGTAAAGGTGATGTACAGAGGGTTACAGTTACATAGGTAATGAATTCGTTTCTCGTTGAACATTGTTACCCCTTCCCTCGTTTTTCTCCCACTTCTCCCACCCCCAACTTCCCTCCCCCGCAAGTTGTAAAGTTCATTTCCAACTGAGTGTCTTGTGAGTTTGATGCTGAGTTAGTTCACACTTTGCTCTTTGTCTCACCATTTTGTTATCCCCCTTCCCTTCCCAAGATCAGATACACGTATATACGACACAGGGTAAATGTTGCTGTTGTTTTTTAATCTAGCCTTGCTTTTGGCTGGTTAATTGGAGGTAGAGTATCTGTGAATCGAGATCTGCCAGATCTCAGCCTGATTCTAATGCTATAGGCATGAGCCACCAGTTTCTGACATATATCTCTTTCTCTAATAAAGTTAGATGTCACAAAAGTCAGATCATATTGATTGCTCCTTCAACTGAACTATCAACATTTGGTCAGTATCTGTATCTTGCTCTGTAAGACAATGTGGAATGCAGGTAGATCTAAGAATTTAGACCACTGACAACAAATAAATTCCACTGCTTGTATTCATTTATATATCAGGTATGATTCCACCATTGTGATGGTCTTCACATTTAAAGCTCTATTTACATCCTCTCTAGGTCAAAGTATAACACCTTAGAGGATTTCTATGAAAAGCTTGCAAAATTTATTTATAAAATTTAGCAAAAGTAAAGAAAGAAAGAAGGGCCACAATAAATGCTTTTGTCCATTCTACTTGGTAACTAGGGTGATAAAGATGATTTCCTCTTGTAAAGTACCATTTTGAACAGATTTTGTATATTCATTTGGTGTTGTCATTTATTCTAAGAACACTAGAATAAACTTATCCAAACATGTAGCTAGTGAATAACACAGACTAGACCAGTCGTTGAGAATAACTTACAGGGTCGGCAGGCCCACAGAACTCTCGAAACGTCTTGGCAGGGTTACTCTGCTGAATCTCCAGAGCCACACAAGGGCCAGAATACATTTCTGTCACCATCTCCTATGACATGTATTATAAAGGAACACAAGAGAATCAGTACAATTCGGTAATATTTTACTCCTCCTCTTTTTGTTGTGTTACCATCCCACTAATCTCCAAGTGCTAAAGACCTCTGACTTCTTCCCACCTGTATCCCATACACTGAGCAGTTTCCAAATTATGCCCACTTTTCCTGAAAGAATTCTTTTAGATATAGTCCTTCATCTCCATCCCTATCATGTTAATGGAATACTTCACCACCTCATATTTCCATTGTCTGAAATTATCTTTTAGCATATTTCACTTGGTCCTAGAAACTAAACAAAATACACAAAGCAAGTTTTTGGACTGGATGACAGGATGTATGTACTGTGACTCCTGGGAGAGGGGGGAAATGAGACAAGCAAATGATTGGTCCACTTTATTGCCAGCAAACAATTCCCAGAGAAGAAGGAGAAACACAGGGTATGTGAGAACACACAATAGAGTCCAACACTGTCACTGCACTAAAGATACAGGGATGAAGTAGAGTGAGGCCAGTGTAAATAGAATTTTCAGGACAGAGTAACAGAAAGACAGGATGGGAGGTGCCCAGATCCTAAGACTCTGATTTTCAGTCTTCATGATAGTGAAGTACACTGACATAGAAGCCTAAAGGGCCCAATTCTTTACAGGAGAGGAAGGCATAAAATGTCCCCTCCACCAAAAAATTAATTCCTCTACTTTTCCTGTTTTCTTCCCATCTTCTTTCATTTTCTCCTCCTTTCCTTCTCTTTTGTATCTATCTCTATCTCTCTATCCCCTCACTCACTTTCAATGTGATAACAGATGACATCAAAAATAGATGGAAAGGCTGTTCAAAATATATAAAGTGGAAAGAAAAACATGTTGAGCAAAGAACTCCATCAAACGTATGTTGCATTAAAAGTTGATCCACATGAATTTTTGGACTACTTTTTCCATTTCCTTGAAGAATGAGGTTGGGATATTGGCAGGTATCGCATTGAATTTGTAGATAGCCTTTGGAAGTATTGCCATTTTCATGATATTAATCCTCCCCTATGACCCAGCAATCCCACTTTTAGGCATTTGCCCAAATGATCACAAAGCCATACTAAGCACAACCATGTTTATCACAGCATTATTCACCATAGCTAAGATATGGAACCAACCCAGATGCCCCTCAGTACATGAATGGATCAAGAAAATGCAATATACACACACACACACACACACACACACACACACACACACACACACACACACACACACACACACACAAATATATAATGGAATTCTATGCCTCCATCAGAAAGAATGACACTGCCCCATTTGTTAGGAAATGGAAAGACCTGGAAAAAATTATATTAAGTGAAGTAAGCCAGGCCCAAAGAAACATAGGTCCCATGGTTTCCCTTATCTGCAATAACTAGTATATGTCGAGGACAAGCAGAAGATGGCAAAAGCTATGTATATATGATCATATAACCTGATGCTAAGCAAAATGAACCCCAAGATAAGGACACATGAGGTTTTATCTTTGTTGCTGTTCTTTTTAATGTACTTTTAATCTAATATGTAACTGTTTTTGGTTTCTTTGTATGTTCTTCCCCCATGTACAACCCCTGTTGTCAGTGTATTTGACTCCGGTGTCCTGCATCTTGTATACACATTTTTCTAATTTGGGGAGGGGGAGGGAAATAAAATGCTGAAATAAGCATACAGGTTGACCCGTTGTAACAATGAGATATACAAGACACTATGTTGAAAACGAACTTCACAACTTTGCAGGGCAGGGGGTTGGAGGAAGGGAGAGAGGAGATGGGGAGGTAGGGAAGAAAGAGATGTTAGGGGAAAAATAAAGGAGGGTGTAACAATGCTCAATAGGAAATGGACTCATTACCTGGCTCATGTAACTGTAACCCCTCTCTCTGTACAGTATTTTTACAATAAAAAAATATTTAAAAAGATTTTAAAAACTTGATCCAAAAAAATTAAGTCATCCTAAAAGTTTTAAGAAATAAGGTTTTTTGGTAGGGTTTTCTTTTGCAATTTTTTCATGAGAACGGGTTGCAGTAAGATAATACATCCTCAATGATGATAGATAAATAAATAAATAAATAAATAAATAAATAAATAAATAAATAAATAAATGGCAGGAATTCTCCCTGCCTTTTAGCATCTGTCTAGATGACTTTATACAAAATAAAACTCATTTGCTCTAAAAGGTGTTGAATGAAAAGGCACACGGGACTATGGAGGGGTGAGATGTAGTAATGGAAATCTGAAGGCTTAACAAACAACCTGGTAAGGAGAAACTTTTTGAAAAAGAAAAAAAACATTTTTGTTTCCTTTATAGTCATATACTGACCTAAGCGAGTTGGGTATGGGATCATTTGATTCAATTATGTCCATCCTCACCAGAATATAAGCTCTATGGATGTTTTATCACTGATGGTTACAGTATATCATATATATTCAAAGTATCTCTGGTGAATTCATGATAAAAACAAGAAATTGTCATCCAGCAATGTACACCTAAGTTGCTTCTATACCTTGGCTCTTGTGAATAATGTTGAAATAAACACAGCATGCAGGTAAGTTTCCACATTCTGATTTAAATTTGACTGTGTATATACCTAGAAATATGTCACACACACACACACACACACACACACACACACACACACACACACACACACACACACACACACACACACACACACACACACACACACACACACACACACACACACACACACACACACACACACACACACACACACACACACACACACACCCTAGAAATGGAATTGTGGATTATGTATGGAAATTCTAGTTTTTGTTTTTTTAAGAAATATTCACTCACTTTCTAAAACAGCTATACTAATTTCTACCCCTATCAGCAGAGGGTAGGGTCTGTTTCTCCCAAGCTTGTTATTGTGGGATCACTGAGCTTTGGCCCTTTCACTCAGCCTGAGGTCAGACACTTGCCACCACATCCAGCTCTTTGCCCATTTTTAAACCCTCTTATTTTTTTTTTTACTTTGCAATTCCTTTTTCTGAGTTTCTTATATATTTTAAATATTAACCTCTTATCAGATATACAATTTGCAAATCATACTTTAAGGGATACTTACCTTATGCTTTATATTGAATACTTTGAATGATTATAAATTATACTGAAATTCCAAGGATCTGAGACACACAAATTGTTTTCAGTACTATGATTTTTCAATTTACGATAATACTTACATTATAATCAGTTACTACTCCTTTATATACTTCATAGAATTCTTCAACATTAACCTGATCCATATTGAACTGTACCAAAAAAAGAAAAAGAAAACATAAACCAACTGGCCAAACAAAGAAAGAGAAGCTACATTTAGCCCTCAACAATAATCATCCCTTGGATATATTCTGCTTGTAAGACAGACAGACAGAGAGATAGGGTTTTACTCTCTAGCACAGGCAGAACTAGAATTCATTGTCACCCTTCCTCAGCCCTCCAAGTGCTGGGATTATAGGTCTGTGTCACTATACTCAGCTTGTTCTTTAACTTTTAAAATGTCAATCTCTTTCCCCACATTTTATTAGCATCAGTTAGTTCTGTGAAGGGATTCCTGTTTGATGTATCTACATATGCCGACCACAAACCTTAACTCTCCTCTCTTCCCATCTCTCTCTCATCCCCTACTTAAACCAAGTTCAACAGCAAACCTTGCATCATTACACTTCACAGAAGAACACATGGTGTAAAGAGTTAGCTGACCACCAAGTGCAACAGACAGAGATCATTGAGAGGTTAATGTGTGAGGTTCTATGCATGAATCACCTCATTTAATCTTCATAGTATATACCATGGCAAAGGTGGTGTGACTGGTGCAAATTTACAGTCAGGGCTACCAAGACCCAGTGACCCTACATCTCCCCACACTGGCATTTGGCCTCCAGGAATCTGACTCACTGCACATGCTTTTAGCCACTAACCTACACTGCTCTGAATAAAGCCTCATTCTTGATATGATAAAAATATATATATATATATATGTCATAGAATGCTTATTGGTAGATTAAAGGCACAAGAAGAAAGGTGACTAACGAACGTCTAGTGCTTCAGATTATGTAGTGGGGATGAAAAACAACTCTATTTTCCTCTTCAGCTTCCAGAAAAATTCCCACTCTGGTGTATAACAAAACACTTAAAGATGTCATCTGGGTATCCTACTAATCTTCAGAAACAATAGTAAATAATAGCAAGCTTACAGAATGAGTCTAGAACAAATCATTCTTTTCAGACAGGCTTTAAATTTAGTTAGAAATAAAAATTTCATTAGGTCTAGGAACTCAAACTTAATTTTAAAAAACAGCCTCTGATTTTCAATTTTATTTTCTTCTTCTGTTTATTTTTGCCAACGTTGAATATTACTAAGAAATTCCTGCCTACATAGTTATTAAAGAAGAATGTAGCCTCATAGATAATGCTGCTATTAGAGGAAGGGAATTCTGTTTCAGTTCTACCTTTCAACCATGTAACCTGTATTATTAATGCAGCAAAATAAAATCAGAAGAGATAACATGTTAAATACTTAGTAATTTGTTCAGGAAACTCTGATCACGGCTATTTAATCTGAAGAATAGCCCATTTACTCAGAATTCTCATGTCTTAGATGAGAAAATTGAGAATAAGAATGCTTGAAATTTGCCGGAGTCACATATCTAGAAAACAGCTGATCTCAGATTTAGAAATAGATTTTTTTTAATTTTGAAACTCAATAACTATACATGTCATTACATTATCATGCTTCTAACAGATTTAATTAATAATAGTAATAATAATATCATTATCTACTATGACTAATCACTGTGATAGATTGTAGGCCAACATTAAGGTCAATATTTAAAGCTATAATTCCTATAATTATAATTTTTAAGTTAATCTTACATCTTCTGATATTTGGAAAACCTTACCTATATTATAAAGGATTTTTTTTAATTTAATTTTATTGTCAAGGTGATGTACAAAGGGGTTACAATTACATACCTAAGGAAGTGAGCACATTTCTTGTAAAACATTGTTTTCCCCTCCCCCTCAATCCCCACCCCAAGTTGTACAGTTCATTTCCAGCATATTGTGGATATTGCTGTTGCATTGGTTCACCCTTTGTCCTTGACCAAAACAGTAGGGGAAAAACAAAGGAGGAGGTAACAGTGCTTGATAGGAAATGTACTCATTACCTTGCTCATGTAACTGTAACCCCTCTGTAGAGTATTTTTACAATAAACAATCTTTTAAAAATAATAAAGTAACTTCTACGGCACCTAAAGAGACTCCTGGCTGATGGGACCTAAAAGGCCATTTCTCCTAGATGCCAATATCCTCATAGGAGATGCAGAGTTCTAATTCTCAGATTCTACTTGGAGTGGAAGGACCAATCACTTAGACTATTCCATGGAAGGTTTCAGGGCCAAATTCTGCCCTCTGCATTGTGTGCAACTTTTATATAAGGCAATTAGAATTATATGAGTTTGGTGTAGGGTTAGAGCTTTGAAAACTGTGAGAGTCAATCATGAATTAACTATGTCTTCATTTTACTTGGCCAGAATAGTATTTGAAGTACATGACATTATAAATTGCCTTTGTTTATGTTTCTTTTTATATCCAGGTTTAGTTTATAAACCTACATGTAGAATGGCTTATATGGAGTGTCATGCTCCAAAGAATAGACCTATGAGACCAAAAACGATCTAGGCTCTTTTTAACTACAACATGAAACTTTCAAAGTTAGTGCCCATTCAATATAGGACCTGGACTCTGGTGTCGTATGACCAATAAAAACATCTGTACTTTGCTTCGGACCTCATTTTAGAACAATAATGTGCCTTTCTAGTTGTCTTACATAGGTTATATGATAAATTTGCATTCCTGAAACATATACCAAATCATGGTATTTCAGTGACTAGCACATTGCCTGGAACACAGTATGCGTAGCTGTGTGTGTGAGTGAATGAGGTAGTGCAGACGCTTGTTACATGGCCCAGGGAAGCCAACTGGCGCGGGATCACAAACTCATCACACGCAAACTAATGAACTAATTTATTTTTACCTCACACTAAGGTAATGCTTGATAAAGACACTAATACTCGACTTATAAAATGTTAGCACAGTGCTATGCACATAGTTGGGTGCTTAATGTTGGATGAACAGATTTGCAACACTCGACAAATTCCACCTGACTACTTGTACATTTCCAGTTAGTGTAGATACTGTAAAATCCAAATACACCTTCAATTTTGTTTTCCTGAAAGTATGGCATCTAAAATATTTGTATAAGATCCTTGTCACAAATGATCTGAATGTTTGTATTTTCTTTTGGCTTTGATATTGGCTGAAAAATGTGTCTCTTCATCCTATGTATTGTTAATGGAACATGCAACTCTACTAAAAATGACAAGAACTTCTCAATGATCATTTGTCTGAAGCCATTACATGAACTCTTGGGTTGGATTCGTGTGGTGTAGCAGTTACTGGACCTCAAGAAATCAAAAGACTTCACGTAAGTATCTTCCCATAAAAAAGAAATGCTAGGCTCCAAGTTCATATGTACATTGTTATAGAGCAAAGTAAACTGAAATTGGCTGCTATGTTTTATACATAATTACTCTGCAAAAGCCCATTTTTTGAATACTAATATTTGACACAGTTAATTCTTATTAATTTGTTGTAATTGTTTATCGTTAATAATGCAAATAGATAATTTTTAATTATCCACAAGTAACATTTCACTATTTGAAATGGGTGAAAAGCAAACCAATTTGAAATAAAATATGAACATGTGTCATTGTATTATTTCTTGACAGTTAAATTTAAAAAAATGTTTTTGTAGCATGTATTGTATTTGTTTATAGTATATGTAGTACATAAAAATATGGCCAAATATATAATAATAAAATAAAATAAAATAAAAATTAACTTGCTGGGGCTCTGTTCTGAAAACTAAATTGTTTATCTGAGTCTCATGATATTTTGGCACTTGAATTATTGTTAAATGCACCAATGAATAAAGGTCAAAGGAATACTGCTATCAAAATGTGAACTGCTGGGTTTTTTTTTCAGCTAAGGGCATCCTGGGGGTGTATAAGCAGGGAAATTCTGAGCAAGTATATAAGTTTGAGACCCAGTGAAGGAAGTGCCCAGACAGAGAGGATCTGAAGTATACTAACTCCAAAGGAAGAGTCTAGAACCCAGTACCACCAGATCAAGGCGAAATAAGTGAACTGATTCCCTTCCATCATTATCAACTAGTTAAAAATGCAGAAAAGAGAAAAACCCCTGACATTCTGTACTTTGAATCTATGTTTCACTTGTAAAAACTAACTTATTAGGACTAAAAGTTTCGGACCGAAGTTCTAAGAAATTTACAAACTTCCCTTGCAAACTTAAATGAGTATATTAGGTAAATTTTCCTTTTCTCAGTTAAATACAGTTATTGAATTCAGTATGTGAGTCCATTATTTTTGAAACATTGAGTTCATAAGTACACTTGAATACTGAGTTTAAAACATTTTAAAAGAAATTATTTAAAAGAAATATTAATTATGGCTCGTGGGTCATTGCAAACTATGTACCATCTGCATAGCTGAAACTTCAAAGCCTCCATCTCGAATACTCATCAAGATCTTTCCCAACAGTCCTGAAAATGAAAAATAAATGGACATAAGGCAAGATATTTAAACCATTTTAGTTTCCTAGAAATACCACGCTTCAATGTCAAATTATTTTGCTTATACTCTATAAGAAGCACATTCTTTTTAAAAGAAAGAGTAAATCTGGAATAACGAGAATTACAATTAATCCTTAGACGCCCCTCAGTGAATGTTTCAAGACCATCAGTGACAGCCCTGAAGATAACAAAAAATCTTTTAAGATACTATTTTTGCCTAAAAGGCCACAGAAGACTAGTGATTTAAAAATATGAAAAATAAGTCATTTTCAAATAACTCTTAAAAATGAAATGTCAAAACAGTGGCCACAGAAGGAAATCAAAGAGCAGTTCTAAGAAGGAGAAAAATGAAATTATAAAAAGGTAGACAGAAACTTCAAGGGAGAATGAAAGCTGAAAGGTACCTGACACCATAGCAAGATGATGGGTCCACATAAGGGCAGGAGAAAAGACACAGCCCTGGGAAAGTGTGTGTATGGCTACAGGGCAGCGAGAAGCAAGTCAGAAAAGAAAAGCAAAACAGAAAAAGACAAGAGACTTAATCCAAACTAATGAAGGTCTTAAATGCCAGCATGAGGAATTTGAGCTTTATCTCACAGATGAGTGGTTTTTAAAATGGGGTCTGCCTATTCTGAAACTGTAGGGCTGGCTTAAAGATCCTATTGATTTCTTATAAAAATCTAAGTTCTTTTATATATCTATTCATTTTTGCAAAGCAGTTAAGACTTGTTTTTTTCCTGCTCTCTCATGGTATTGAGTCATCTGAAAGTTCACTTAGATATTACCACGTATATAGTGCTTTATATACGTTTTTATTTTACTAACTTATGGTAGCTAATTAGTGCTATTTTAATTGCAGCAGGCTGAGGGATGGAGGAGAAAAAGACAGGTAGATGGATATGTTTCTCAAATATCACAATTGTACCAAGCAAAGGCCAACTGATTTAGCTGTGAAAACAAAGGTTTCCCAGAAGTTTGAAGATTTAAAAACAGCAGCTAACTGAGTCAATGTTATAGAACAGTCACATGCCTAAATCAAATCTGAACCCTAGTCATTTTGAGCTGGTTTTGAACAATATTTCTTGTCATACTAATATTACTAACTTGTACAGTATTCATTGGATACTATATAATGGATCCATAAGTTACTTTAGCTATACTTAGGACTTATTTAAATTGCATTACAAAAAAATAATTTGTTAACATCATGAGTTCATGGCTTGCCTTGAACTGAAAAGCTCAGGGACAGCGCCAGGCCCAGAGTTCAAGCCTCACAATTGACAAAAAAAGTGGGGGAAATAATTATTTGGATAAAAATATGTTAGATAGCATGTTTAGAGACAAAGACTGACAAGCATTTGAGGCAATAACATATACAATGGTATACATGACACACACTAAAAAAAAAAATCTTTATGGAGATCAGGAAATGTTTCCAAGGGCACACAGAGGAGAAATATCAAAGAAGTGTAAGCTATCCCCAACATTACACATTACAATCATCTTTGCCAAGTGCAGTAAAACTTCATTGAGCTCTTTCCCATGGCTCTGTCTAGCTTCTGTTTCTTCTAATCCAGTCAAAGGATAGATCGTGTATACTACATCATTACAATACATCATTAAACCCTAAGGTGACTGATGTAAACATCATGGTTGCTAGATCCTGGGCTTTGGCTGCCTATCAACAGGTGTTCTTTTATTTCAATCAAGTGTGAAGAGTACACTCTGATATTAAAAGATAAAAGACACAGTGACTTTCCATTGTTTGGTCTTTAATAGACAAAACCATTATCATAAAAGCACATAATTAAGCTAAGAATGAATTTAATCCTTCATCCAACAATCAATCACGAATTCATGGGGTTGAGAAGGTGGCTCAGTGGTAGAGCACTTGCCTTGCATGCATGAGGCCCTGGGTTCGATTCCTCAGTACCACATAAGCAAAAAGAAAAAAGCTGGAAGTGGCACTGTGGTTCAAGTGGTAGAGCGTTAGCCTTGAGCTGAAGAGCTGAGGGACAGCGCCCGACCCAGAGTTCAGGCCCCATGACCGAAACCCCCCCCAAAAAATACAACATATTGAATGACTAAAATACGTAAATAACAGTGGAACGTGATAAATTACATAGGAACCTACTCATTAACATACAGAGGCCGAAGGAGGCTATATGGTATACTAAGGCTCAATGACTATGGACAGGTGAGCATATAAAATAATATTCTATGACATGAACTCCAAGAAAAGAAAATAAGAGACATTCTTTAGTTGGCATTGTTGCTGTTTTTGTCTTCTTTTCCTTTTGTCTTGTTTGTTTGTATTTGGGATGGTAAGGGAGGGCACATAAAAAGTAGAACAAGGATGAACAAATACAACAGTGATATTCACTAGACACTATGTGGGTGGGGATGGGAGGGAAAGACTAGGAGAGAGTGGGAAGGGGAGACTTGGTTCAAAAGGAATTGTACTGATTGTATCTGATTCATGTACTGAGACCCCTCTGTATATCAACTATATAATAACAATTTTTAAAAAAGAAAGGAGGGGGCAGGAGGGCTGGGAGGAGCCATAGCAAGATAAAGAAACCAGTCTGCCACTATGAATATAAGACATACATTAGAAAGTAGTCCTAAAAGTTAAAAAGGAGGAGAAAAATGAGGGAAGGGGTAACAAGTTTGACAAGAAATGTACTTATTATCTTACTTATGTAACTGTAACCCCTCTGTACATCACCTTGACAATAAAAAAAATTGTACTCAAAAATAAAAAGACTTTTCTAACAATGTGCCTGAAGCCATGCTAATACCCACAGACCTTACTGAATCTGCTCCTATCTGTTAATATTTCAATCTTGAATTCAGAATCCCTCAATGAGGCTTTATTATTGTTGACCCAATAATGTCACTATTCGTACTGGAAAATTTTATAGTAAATATACTGATGACTTTTTTTAAAAGTTAGGTATCTTTTAAGGTAAAGACAAAGGTAAGTGCGATACAAAGATATGGTATCCTTTAACATACGCAAAAAATGAGGATAAGGTGGAATACTATATATCATTATATATCATAAATATATGTTTTACGTTATATATGTTATATATGTTATATTATATCATAAAATATTTTCCATGTAAAACTGAATATTTTCACAACCAAAATATACTACTGACATACAGAATATAATTTTCTAAGGCTAAAGGAATAACACAAGTGGTAAAATACTGGCCCTGAGTTCAAAATCATACTACTGGAAAAGAACATAAAAGCTGAGCATATAACCCTAGTTCACAAATTTTAGACCTAGGCTTTAGCTGAAGAAACTAGTATAGTACTTTTTCACTTATGTAATAATAAGAATTTTCTTTTTATCCATGGATATGGATTTTATTAGCATTTTTAACTATTGCTTTATTAGTAGGTTATCAATTTTGTTTAAAAATTGAAAGCTAATGATACTAATGGCAGAGTAGTTGTAGTAGGACAGCAAAGCAATTGTAATAATGGCTATAATGGCTAACACTTATAGAGCACCTAACTAAGTGCTAGGTACTAACCCAGTATCCTTTACATACACGTGCATTTAATATTCACTCTATGAGGACAATATATTATTATCCTCATTTTACAAATATGGAAACAAATAGTCTACAAGTAGATAAAAAGGTGAAATAATTTATACAATATCCCATGGCTAGTAAGTTTCAGAATCAGAATTCAAGTCTAAATAGCTTAATTTGGATTAGAAACAATTCATTTTATAAATGGTCTTAAAGTAGATATATGCAATACTGAGAACATACAAACATACTGAATAATTTTGAAATTAAAAAAAAGCAAGCATGAGGACATGCACATACCTTCTCCTTCTTTTTTAAAAAGACTCAGTCCAAAATGACCATACAAATTTCAGTCTGTCTATAGAAAGACTGCAAATGCCTCACATGTACTCTATTTTCCCACCACTGGTCCCCAAAGCTGACTCTCTTGCTTTTTTCAGTTCTCTTTGAGGTGAAAAGTGAACCCACTGAACTACCATGCATTCAGTTCAGGACTGAAAGCCAACTCTGCCTACACAAGCAAGACCAGAAATTCTTGTCCAGAAAGATAAGGACGCAAATCAGTAAATAACTTCATTGTTTGCCCCCAAAGACTTTCTCCAAATCTTTTAATCCCAACAAAGGGCTACTCACTTACCAAACCCAACCACTCACTTATCCAACAACTGTGTATTTAGGAGACTTAATAAGATCCTGACTCACTGTTTCCACTAACTGGACTGTGGTTTCCAGGAATTTGTACCCTCCTTGATATCAATCAGATCACTCTACTGAAAATCCCACCAGCTCTAGGGAAGCAACCTGATTCTCCATTTACCTAGGACCTCCTTCTGGTACAGTCTTACTTTAGTACACAGTTAACTTAGCTTTGCTAGGTAACTGGCTATTTGTCCATTTTAGGGAAGTCAGCTATCAAGAGATTCCATTTCAGGTATACTCTCATCAAAAACTCCTTCCAAATCTCTTCCTTTAGCACTAGATTAGGCCACAGGCAAAAGTAAATATACTAGGATATGGACTAGAAAAAGATAAACACAAACCAACCAGCAATTGAGAAGGGGACAAATTAATCAATCATAAATTCAGCATGAGACTTCAAACTTCATTTCATTATTACCACAGTTGAATGAGGATTGGGTTAATTATATGTTTCAAAAATGGTCTTAAAGTATACTGCTATCCAGGTTTAGAAGGAAGATTTTTTTTTAAAAAAGTAGGATGCTCAAGTTTATACTGCTATCTTTTACAAATTTTATTTTGCTCTAAGGAATTTATATATCCTAGTATCTTAAAGGTTCAGTGTGGGGCACAGCTTTGTGGTAGATTACTCGTCTAGTATGCACAACTCTAGGTTTGATCGAAGGCTCTGATCTAAAATGGTTTGAATGTGTAAAATTATAAAAATTATATATAACAAAACTGTTTTTTTGATTGTGTGCTTGTTTTTGTAGGTCGTGGGCCTGAACTCTGGGCCTGGGCACTATCCCTTAGCTCTTTAGCTCAAAGCTCATGCTTTACCACTTGAGCCACAGGGCCACTTCCAGCTTTTTCTGCTTATGTGGTGCTTGAGGAATCGAACCCAGGCATGCAAGGCAAGCACTCTACCATTGAGCCAGCCCCCAAACTGGTTATTTCATCACCATATTTTTTTTTACCAGATTCCTAGTTATCATTACCTGTATAACTATTAAGATGCATAACTAGTTTTTATTCTAATTCTTCATTTTATTTGATTCCTTAAATATAAGTCACATTTTTCTTTACATACATAGCTGATTTTTAATAGCTCTTAGAGGGGGACTTTATCTGTACAAAATAATGAACACTTATTATAAAACATTTAGGAAATATGAAATATATAGGCAAAAAAATAAAAGGTTTTCCACTATTCCCCAGCCTAGTGCTCCCACCTGAGGAAATCAGTTAATGAACCGCCATACATTTCTAGATTTGTTCCTAAGAAAGTATACACGCGCACATGTATCTAAATACACAGACTTCAAAAGTAATCTAAGTAAAAATTTTTATTCACAAAGAAAAGTTTACATATATCATAACTCAAATAGTTGTTACAAAGTGGACACCACAATATAACCATCACCTAATCAAGAAACAGAACATTATCAGTACGATGTTATTTTTTAAAATTTATTTTTGCCCCTCAACAGATGAATGGATTAAGAAAATGTGGCATATATACACAATAGAATTCTACTCATCCATCAGAAAGAATGATATTATACCATTTGTATGAATTTGGAAAAAAATAATATTAACTGAAGTCAGTCAGAACCAGAGAAACACAGGTTACATGGTAGTTTCCCTCATTTGTTGGAGCTAGAATGTGCCTATAAACCTAGAAGTAAACTCACTGGGTAGTACCCATGCAGTTATAAATATGAATTAACTGGTATCTTATAGGCTCTATGAAGAATGTAAGTATAAATTCTTTAGAAAGACTAAGTCATAGCCCAACCAAATACGTACCAGGAAATGGGTACTTACAAGATATGAGAGAGGGCAAGGAGAGGGGTAGAAGAATGAATGGGGGTGGAGGGGGAGGGAGTAAAACACAGGCAAGAATTGCTTCTAAAGAAAGTGTTACCAACCATATGAAATTTTTGTTTTTGGTTCTGCTAAGGTAATACATCATAGAAGAAAGAAGATAAAACAACACAAAAAAAATCTCAGCTGGACCCAGGTGGCTCATGCCTGTAATCCTAGCTACTCAGGAGGCTGAGATCTGAGGGCGGAGGTTTCAAGTGAGCGTGGGCAGGAAACCTGTGAGACTCATCTCCAATAAAGTACCAAAAAGCCAGAAGTGGTATTGTAGCTAAGTGGCAGAATGTTAGCCCTGACCAAAAAGGAGGTCAGATACAGTGCCCAGGTCCTGAGTTCAAGCCTGAGGGAGAGGGGAGGAGAGGAGCGTAATGGAGTGGAACGGGGAGAAGAGGGGGGACAGGCAAGGGAAGAGGGGAGGGGAGGGGAGGGGAGGGAACAGGAGAGGCAAGAGATTTTCTACAACTTTCTCAGGAAAGGTACAGTCTGGGGTAATAAATATTGTTTAATTTGTGTATTACAAGTGCTATACACAATTGAATTAATGAATGATAGGAGAGTAAAAGTCAAGGAATCAAGATCTGTTGCCAGGATAAGTGAGCATGACTGAGCCACACAACCCACGGATACCTTGTAGAAATGCAGACACAAAAACACAGACTGAGATTGAGACAGATTCTCTCTTATAATCAGTCGGCTTTATTCTATGCCTTCAAAGAAAAATGAAAAGTACACTAATTTCATCATGCAAAATACAACAGGAAAACAGACATCAACAAAATAAGTTAAGCTATTAACAAATAAACTGGGTATGTTGGATTTAAGAGGTCAATTTTCTTACCTTCACTGATAGCATGGGGTTTAACAATACAGCAGGTACAATTGGTAAACTTAGCAGTGTTTGTAGGCCTGCATCCTCCACTTGAAGGAAAAAATAACTCCATTTCCTAAATACAGAGGATAAAAAGATGACTTAAGCATACATGATCTCTTATCTTAAATTTATAGACATTTGGGTATGGGGAAGAAGACAATTACTTTTCACAGCATGAATTCTTTCACAAAAATGGGAATTTTACAAAGAGTAAGTGGTTATCCCTGTTTTGACACTTAACAATCAGAAGACTGTGCAAAAATGAAATCAATCCAAAGCACTGAGAATACAGCTCATTCTGTTCTAGATTATAACTGACAAAGTCCTAACAAATTTTGAATATTGGACGTAACCAATAGAAAAGTTCTTGGTTTCACTAGAGCATAGGTCATAAGCCATAGATCTAATTTTATTTTTTTAATTGAAGTAGATTAAAACAAAGGTAAAACAAGGAAATTTTTATAGAAACAGAAATTTATATGTTCAGGAAGCTGAGAACTACAGGTCATTAAAACCAAGTTACTAAAGTTCTACTATGCATCAAATGAACCACATTTTACAGCCAGATTCAAGCCTGATGCTGAATCAGATTCAGACTTCTGCATTAGCTGCTTTCATATAGATTGTTAAAATGATACACAGCAATGAAGATTAATCAGTTCTTTTAATGACTCAGATGAGTTCTTGCCCCTAGGCTTTTACTCCTACAATTTTTACTACTCTACAAAAGCCTCTGTCCCAACTTCCCCAAACCCTATCAGTCCATAAAGGGTACCTTGGAATATTAGCTCCATGACAAAGCTTTTCTTGATGCCCAGGCAGTACCCCTCTCCTGCAAAACTCTGTCAGATTCAAGTACTTGCCCGCTACCAAATTACAAATTCAAAGAAAACTCATTTGCATAGTTCTGTAGTCTTTAAAACATCTAAAAAAACCTGAATTCACAGTAAATGTTTTTTTTCTTTGAACTTAAAATTGAAAGATCATAGTACTAACAGTATTTTCATTTTTTAACTTTATTAGCATATGTTTATTACACGCTCAATGAGTTTTATTGTGACATGTTTATGACGCATATAGCATGCTTTTATCATACTCAGACCTCTATAACCCTCCCTCCCTTTCTGCCCTTCTCCTCTACCCTCTCCCCCTCCTCTTCTTTAATAGTCTTTCTTCCTCTTTCCTGTGTGATTGTTGGAACTGTTCAAATACTAGTGTACTTGAGATATTGCAGTGGTATGACATTTTAGAGTAAAATAAAATGTTCTAAGTCACAAAGTTCCTCGCTATCATATTGCTGACCTTACTGCTCTTTTTTTTTTTTGGGGGGGGGGGGGGTCCGGTCGTGGGGCCTGAACTCTGGGCCTGGGCGCTGTCCCTCAGCTCTTCAGCTCAAGGCTAGCGCTCTACCACTTGAGCCACAGTGCCACTTCTGGCTTTTTTCTTTTTGCTTATGTGGTGCTGAGGAATCGAACCCAGGGCCTCAGGCATGCAAGGCAAGCGCTCTGCCACTGAGCCACCTTCCCAGTCCCCTTACTGCTCTTTTTGTTGTTGCTGTTTATTTGTTGTGGTACTAACTAGGGATTGAACCCAGACCCTCAACTTGCTAGTCTGGTGAGAAAATGTTGAGCCATCCCTCCAGCTCTGTTTTCCTTTGGGGAAACAGAGGGGAAGATTTGTTTACTTCATGTCTCACTGCTAAGCTATGATCTGCCTCCTTTAGTGCACCCACTAGCAACCAGTTTCTCTCCATGGAGATGAAGCCTTGCAACTGTTTTGCCTGGACTGGGCCAGAACCACAATCCTCCCAATATCAGCCTCCCTGCCCCCCCCCCCCCGAACCTCCCTACTGCTCCATGCAGCCTGGAGCCACAAGTGTACATGTACATGCAGCGCTCAGCTATGGGTTGAGGAGTTTCTTGAACTTTTCTGCCCAGTCTGGCCTTGAACCATGACCTTCCCATTCTCAGCTTCTCAAGTAGTTAGGGTTACAGGCCTGAGTCATCAGCACCCAGTTTTATTGCTCTTCTTGATCAAGTAATTGATGATCAAGAACATCATCAATTACTGCTTCTACTTCTGTAACAGAGGCATTGATGACATAGTCTCATTTCAAGGGGTACAGATGAAACTCAAATACCAAAAGGGTCTGGCATGTAATCAGTGAGGGAATGATATAGATAGATGTCACGTGACAAGAAAGTATGTAGAACTGCAGACGATAAAGAAATGTTCCTTCTGACAGTCTCTTTTCTCTACCACCTTTAGTCTATCTCTACTTCCTCACCTCAAGCCTTTCTTGAACCCACAACTAATCAGGCTTTCATTCTAACAAGTCTGCTCCACAAAAGCCCTTACCACTACCCACAAGCGTGCTGCCTGATTCTCAGAACGTGCCTTATTTGACTCAATAGGATTTAATACAATTGATGACTCCCTAATTCTGGAATACTTTAATCACCTGACCTTCTTCATTCATTGGTTGTTTCTTCCCTGTCTGACTCCTAAGTGCTTGAGCTCTGGAACCCAGTCTCTCTCAGACTGAGGACTTTAAATGTTATCACCCACATTTTTACCTGCAGACAACCTCCTCCTTATGCTCTATATCCATAACTATAGAAATGCTACTTAACGGACATTTCATATTTAAAATGTCCAAAACACAGTGGCGCCTATCTATAATCCTAGCTACTCAAGAGACAAATCAAGAAAATTGCAGTTCCAGGCTAGTCTCGCAAAATAGTTGTAAGACCCCCATCTCAACCAACAGAAAGTTGGGCATGCTGGCACAGATCTGTTATTATAGCTATGTATGTAGCACAGAGGATGATAGTCCAAGCAGGCCTGATCATACAAGTGGAACCCTAACTGACTTGATTGAGGGGGAACAGGTCTGCAAATCACTTGCCTAGCAAATATGAAGTCTTGTATTCAAACCTCAGTGTCCCCCCCAAAATGAAAAGGAACTAGAGATCATCATGTTGAGAAAGATAAGCACGTATAAAAAGGCAAATAGTGCATGCTTGCATTCATGTGGAATCCTGACCTAAAATGTCGATGGTGATGATGGCAATATTGATGATGAGACATGAGAGTAAATGGGAGATTCTCTGAGGGATATTCAGTAAAAGGGAGAGGAAGAAGAGTATACAGGGGATAAAGTGGATCAATGTATGTCACATAGATGCATGATGATAGCATAATGAATCCCACCAAATACTGTTTGAAAAAGGAGAGGAGGAGGGTTGAAGGAATATAATACAGAGGTAAACTGGTCCAAGCACATTGTATGGAATTAACAAATAAAACGTCTTGTATTGTTAATATAATTATTTTCACCACATGAATTGTCACAAAATTGAAAATAAATAAAATATGAATAAATAAGTGTCCCAAACAGGCCAGAGGTGGGTAGGATACACCTGTAATCCTAGCTACTCAGGATAGAGCAGCAAAAAGACTATGGGTTCATGGCAAGCCTGGGCAAAGGTAAGATACTATCCCAAAACAGAAGAAGACAAAAGGGCTGGGGTATAATTCAAGTGATAGAGTACTTGCCTAGTACAGACAAAGCCCTGAATTCAATCTCCAGCACTGCAAAAAATACATGATTACGCAAAATTAAAAGTCCAAAACAAATTTCATATTCTATCTGCCCAAAATGTGTTCCCTGTTGTCATTTATCCATTTAATCTATCTTGTAATCCCTTGCAATATCATAAGAACTGAACTACCTTCCCTCTTATCCCCCAAGACCCTGTCCCCACCAACCCTCCCTTTCCTGACAGCAGGATAGTCATCCTTACCTTGTCTGATCTAGTATTGATACAGCAATCAGAATAAAACTTGGAAAACCATTAGATCCTGTCATTCCTTGACACAGAAACTTCACAGTTTCCCACCTTGTTTGGAATGAATTTTCAAGTCTTCTATTACAAGGTCTTATAAGGTGTAGCTTGCTGTCTATACCTCTGACATTTCTACCACTTCTGATTTTGCCCCAGTACCGCTGGCCTCTTCCAACTCCCACTGCTCTGAACACAGAAAACATGTTCCCATTTCAGACTCATGAGTTGTTCTCTTTCTTTCGGGAATGTTCTTTCTACAGATACATTTATGATTTTTTTCCTCATTTACTTTAGATCTCTGCTCCAACCAGAGATTGAAAAGATGTCCTGAACATCTTGTGCTTAGAAGAACATCTTCCTCCATCCTTGAATTTTTCTCTCCTCTTCCTCTGCTTCATTTCCATTAGAACATTTAGCACCCAGAATGCCCTATGTCTATTTCTCCCATCAGAAGAGGTATATAGACTTCGTTTTATTCATTAACGGCTTCTCAAAAAGTACTTTGGATAAATGAAATTTAGAGACTTACAATTTCTGCATGTGCTGATAAAAGGAAATGTAACCATAGAACACATGAGAAAATGAGACCCAGAGAGCTTGAGTAATAAGGTAATACAAGTTAGCAAGTACAGAGTCACAATTTAAATTCAGGTCATTATAACTCCCAACAACTTGAACTGTTTCTGTATTCTCTCCCTTTCCAAAGCTAATGCCACATGATCCACCTCCACTTTAGCAAACTAGTTAGCCAATTATCTGGCCAAATACCTTTTTTTTTTTCATATTAACTCTAATTAATTTTTGTTCAACTTCTTTTCTTAAGTAATAATTAAAAATAGAGCCGGGCGCTGGTGGCTCATGCCTGTAATCCTAGCTACTCAGGAGGCTGAGATCTGAGGATCACGGTTCAAAGCCAGCCCGGGCAGGAAAGACCGTGAGACTCCTATCTCCAATAAACCACCAGAAAACCGGAAGTGGCGCTGTAGCTCAAGTGGTAGAGCACTCGCCTTGAGCTGAAGAGCTAAGGGACAACGCCCAGGCCCAGAGTTCAAGCCCCACGACCGACAAAAAAAAAAAAAAAAAAAAAAAAAAATTAAAAATAGAACTATCAATTTTCCAACTACCCAATTATATATGCTGAGCAAATAATTACTAAAAGAGCCTAGATATTTTAATTAAATATATCTTCTTAGCAAAAGTGAGTAATTCTGTGTGTTAGCACTGTACCTTTGCTTTTGCTTTTTCTCCATGGTTTGTCCTATCTGTCCTATCTATTAACCCATGCTAATATTTTCAAGATAATTTGCAAGGTCATTGTTATGGTAAATAATTCCAATTCCTCACACAATACACACATCCAGAAACCCCCTGTGGTCTTTTGTAATTTGAGGCACTAATGTATTTTGCACAAAATTGCTCTCCTAGCAAGGGTTCCTGCTATCACTCTGAGTTTTTCATGTTTCCTTAAATTTTCTAATGAAAGGCAGTATATTTACACACAATTTGGTAAGTTTTAAGTATATTTTCTTCCACAAATTAAAAAAATATACAACTGTGCTGCTTCATACACTTTCACCATAACAAGATGCTATGGTAACTTCAACAGAGCATTTAAGAAATCTGTGTTAATATCTTTAATTATAATGATAAAATTATTACAAAATGGTAGCCAATTAAAAATCCATTAAAAACTTTTTACTTGTCCATAATCATTTTTAAATAAATAATATAGAGGCTCTAGAGCCAAGTCCCGGGCTCCAGTGCTCATTTGGACAAGGAACATTAAATTCCCTGACTCTCAGTTTCTCCAACAGTGCTTTGCACATAATTTAATTATCAGATGAACTCCTGGCAGATTGGAGGTGTGGCTCAGGAGGTAGAAAGCTAGCCAATGAGTGAAAACAAGTGGTAGATAGTGAGTTCAAGTCCCAGTGTCAGACAGGGGAAAAAGAGAATTCCATGTTCAAAGACTAGTGAGGTATCATGGAATTAACAGAGGTAGACTATTCCTATTCAAAGTTGTCAAATGTAGCTAGGCATACAGTAAAATAACAGATGAACATTTTTCCTTGGATTTTAAAATTGAGCACACATGGGATGTCTTGGCCAAAACAGTTTTGGTATGCCAAGTTCTATGAACTCTCCCAATGAGTAGTCAAGGGGAGATAGCGAATATAGTCTAATCACAGAGAAATTTGAATATAAAAGGGAAAGCAAGATCAGAAAATAACTAACAGAGACCGAAGGTCTGGGGGAAGCTGTTGGGCTGCTTAGATGATACATCTCAAATTCTGATGAAGTCATTGCTGCTTCTAACCTGCTGCATTTTCCAACCCCAGTATTTCTTCTTGATTCCTACTTAGCTAACAAGGTTTGGTCTGAAGCAAAGAAAGGTTATAAAATGACGCCTTCTTTTTAAAAGTTACTAAACTCACACTAGTATTCTTACACAAATGCAACAATTCAAACATCTGTGAGTCTTAGTAACCTAAGTTTTTCACAGCAAGGAATAGGAAGTGTTTTATTGTTAAAAAGCAATCTTGACCGTGACCTGTCTACAAGATCAGAAATAAGTATTGCTGAACCAAGAGACAAGATGTCAAAAGGTATTCCTAGCACACTAGCTCAGCTATCTGATCTCATCCAAAGTAACCAGTGATAGAAATGCTTTCTTTTGACATAAAATATTTGAAGAAATGAAAATGGAAGTAAAACATATTTAAAACACCTTACTCTGGCAGCGGAAGCAAAAGAATCGGGGCCATGAGCCGCATTTCTTATGCCATCTGCTCCGTAGAGAGCTCGGATGCTTCCTGGGGCATCTGCACGTGCCACCTCAGAGTTGGCAGGCCCAAGGAGTCTTTTCCACTCAGAGATAGCATCATCTCTTAAAACTTCCATGGCAATCACAGGCCCGCTTGTAATAAACTGGACCAGCTCACTACAAAACAGTAAAAGACTGATTTGCTTCTTTTCCTTTGGAAATGTTGCCTGGACATTTCTCTTGGCAGTGGTATATTTATATTTTATTTGAGTATTTTAACAGAGACATGAGTAGACTTTCAAAACTATTGGACATAGTAAAGTTTATATGATCAGTATAAGATTTTCAAAAATGTCTTACAGTGATCCAGTCCACTGCAAAAATTACTACAGAAGGAATGCCACATAGATAATGACTGAAGTAAAAACAATCACTGTGGTTTTAGAAAAAAAATAAAATATTTAATTGGCTTAAAATACATAACGAGGATTTCATAGTGTTCTGAAGAACAGGAAGATTTTCCTTTTATTTCCATATGGTTTATGACTTCAGTCAAGGGAAGATTTTATACTATACATTGTAGTAAGAGCATCTTGAAACATTTCCAGTAAGAATTTAATTAGTGCTTTTAATCTATAACTAGGATTCAAGGAATGACAAAGAACTTTCAACCAATAAGCACTGAACTGATTTAGTGACAGAGAAGGGCTATCAACAATCACTAAAGAAATAGCCATTTATTGGTAGAAAGGCGACTCTAGGTTATTACTATATTAAATTAGGGGCTCTTGATTAAAAATCCAAGACTGACTAATAGTTACCCAGAAAATAAAAAGCAAGAGCTTATGTTATTTTTCACTTCTACATGTGCACTGGTAGTAAGGGCATTTGCTGTGAAATAAGTGATATCATCCCCATATAATTAATGTTAATCAGCGATGGAGTGTCTTTAAAAGAAAGTCTACCCAGACTAAAGAGAGGGCAGGACCCGTCTGAAAAAATAGAGCTTGCTTCTGGTTCAAGATTGAAACATCAAGTGATGCACTATAAGATGTCTCTGTAATAAGATTACAGAGAAAAAGTTTTCTGTGCAGTTGCAAGTCATTAGTTTGGCCCTATTGACAGATTATTGTCAGGCAATAAAGTTCTGAATTATAAGGCTATAACTCCTTAGTTTTCTAGGATATCCTGCCTTAAATACCACTGTCCCCCAGAATAAGTACCTACCTATACAAGGGCCTTCCTTGGTGGTCTACATGAAAATCGCTTCCTTCTTTCCTATAAAATAATCATAATGACAATGGTTAAGAATCATGAAAGCAATGATTATTTTAGACTATATTAATAAAATAGAATAAAGATAAAATACAAAAATTTCTGTCTCATTTGTATGTGAATTAACATGATTTTTTTCACCAAATACCTCTTTCTGGTAAATAATTTACAAATATGAGTTATATCTATATTTTTTCTTCTTCTAGTTTATTTGGGATGTTACACTGAGAGATAATAGGTACATTATTTTTTTACATCTTATAAATAATTTTCTACAGCTATTATATAAAAACAAAGTTTCTCTACATGCTTATCTATGTACTACTACCTAGAAACATAAGAAACTATGTGACTTTGGTTAAATAGATAGGACTGGAGATTTAAAAAAAAAAAACTGGACCACATGGTGCCCTTATTTCTGGTAAGCACCAGGGCTAAATGTCAAATCAACTGTAAGCATTCACAGCTCCTAGTCTAGCGTAAGTCACTGTCATTACACTTGAACTGCTCCATTATCTTTTTACCTTCCCCCAATCTCTGTCTCCTTCCCTTCTAGTTGTCACTGTTGCACACAGAGAGATTTCTCTAAAGCATTGCATCCTGTGTGTGAAATGCTTTGACTCCCTCTTGAGTCATATCTATTTTGAGATATAAAATTTAAATGAAGATAAGAAGCAGTATTTATTTTTCCACTTATACTATTTCATCCACTTATACTATTTTTCCACTTATACTATTTCATCCATTTCCTTTCTACCAGCATCTTCAATGCTCTAGAAACAAAACCTAATATTTGGCCAATATTTATTAAAACCCAAGTAAGTTGTATCAAAGAATAGAAAGTCATCTTCCAACTCAAAATTTTTTACTTTTTCTGCAGGTTTTTAACATAGGAGTTTTAACATAGGAGTTTAACTTCTTGGTTTTACTATCATTCTTAGCTTGACTGCAACAAAGGGAAGCTCAACACACTTGAATTTTTAAAAAAGGTGCTTCATATAAACGAGGCACCTTGATGTTTTTGTCTGGGATTGTTCAGCTTTGTTGGTGACACTGGATTTGAACTCGAGGCTTTCACTTGCCAGGCAGGTGGGCTATGTTTGGGTCATATCCCCAGGCCTTTTTAAATAATGGTTATTCTGTTTCAATAGGGACTCACTTTTTGCCAGAGCCCAGACCAGGACCAGGATCTGCCTATTTCACGCTTCTTATCATAGTCAGAATAACAGATATGCACTACCATGCCCAGCTTCTTCTCCTGAGATGGGAGTCGTGAGGACTTTCTGTCCAGGTTGGCCTACAACAGCAATCCTCCCAGCCCCAGGCTCCAACTGAGCTAGAGGACAGGCACATGCCATCACACCCACACTTAGTGATTGGCTGAGATGGGTCTTGTGAACTTCGTTTCCAGTCATATTAATGTATTCTTATTAGTTATTAATAGATTAAAACCTAATATTCTATTTGACATCAAGGAAAGAACATGGAACTAATCAGAATTCAGAGTTATGGTCACTAATTCTATTAATGCTAACAGGAATTCATTTTTCAAATTTATATTTCTACTAAAGAACTATAAAGAATTGAAGGATAATTCATGTTAAACTAATACTCTGAAAACTGTAAAGAAGATAAATTTTTTAAGCAAATCAGATGCTTTTCCTATGTCTATCTCACTTTTCTTAAAGAATTTAAATTGAAACTGGACAGTGGTGGCTCATGCCTGTAATCCTACCTACTCTGGAGGGGCTGAGATCTGAGAACTGAGGTTCAAAGCCAGCCCAGGCAGGAAAGTTTGTGAGACTCTTAATTGGAGAATTAACCACCAGAAAACTGCAAGTAGTGTTGTGGCTTGAAGCAGTAGAATGCTAGCCTTGAGCAAAAAGAACTCAGGGACAGTGACCAAGCCCCCAATATATCTGACAAAAAAAAATTTTTTTAAACAGAGTTCACAGCCATGTTAAGGATATTTAAACATCAATTATTTTTAAATAAGTTTTTTATTGTGAAAATACTGTTCAGAGGGGTTACAATCACATGAGCAAGATAATGAGTACATTTATTACCAAGCATTGTTGTCTCCTCCTTTGTTTTTTTCCTATCATCCCTTCTCTCCCCTCCACAACTACATCCCCCACCCCTACCTAAATTGTAAAGTTCATTTTTAGACAGAGCGTCTTGTGCATCTCATTGTTGCAATAGGTCAATCTGTATCCCTATTTAAACAATTTGTTTTTTTCCTTCTGCTCCCTAAATTATACCAACATCAAATGCAGTGAAAACAGGGGTTATACTGTGGGGGAGGGACATACAAACGTGGTACCTTAAAATATTAGAAACAATAGGAAGAAAGAAAAAACCGCTTTTAAAAATAATACTTTAACTAAGAGGGTCTTACCATATAGGCCCAGCTGCTCTCAAACTCACTATACTCCTGTCTACTTTACTATTTACTAAGAGGTTTTTCTTTTTCTTTTTTTCTTAGTTTTAAAAAGTGATGGAAAGAAATTTTTTAAGTGAATCAGACATTATATAACTGAAAATTATCAACAAATTACCTTGAAAGTTTCATCATTTTGAGTTTGGTTATAGTAAATCCAGCTTTATTTATCATTTCAATTATTTCTCCAGCCTTAGGTACTGCATCAGGTTTAATCAGGGCTAATGTTCTGTAAAATAATAATAGTAATAATAATAATGAATGTTTGAAAATAAAAAGTTCTACAGTTGGGGGCTGGGGGTTTAGCCCAGCGGAAGGGCACCCGTCCGGTGCGCGCAAAGCCTTGGGTTCGGTCCTCAGCCCTGGAAAAAAAAAGAAAAGAAAGAAAGAAAGAAAAAAAAAAGTTCTACAGTTTGTATTTAAAACTCCTGAGCACTGTAATTTCCTTAACAGAAATCCTAAAAGTCAAGAAAGTACAGAATGATATATTTCAAGTTCTAAAAGTAAATAACCTTTACCCTAAATTACTATATTCATCAGTTATATTTTAAAATTAATGAACAAGCTGGGCACTGATGGCTCACACCTGTAATCCTAGCTACTCAGGAGGCTGAGATCTGAGGATTACGGTTCAAAGCCAGCCCAGGCAGGAAAGTTCATGAGACTCTTCTCTCTAATAAACCATTCAGAAAACTGGAATTGGTGCTGTGGCTCAAGTGATAGAGCACTAGCCTTGAGTTGAAAAGCTGAGGGATGGCACTCAGGCCCAGAGTTCAAGTCCCACAACCAACAACAAAAAAAATAATAATGGACAAATAAAGATGTTCTAAGAATAACATAAACTAATGCAGTGATGACCACTAATCCAAAACTGCACAAGCTACTTAAGTAATCCTACATACCAATGTATAAGAAAGGAAGTCACAATTATGAGGAGTCAAGAAAGAATAATGCAGAATAGATGAACATATGAGAAAAACAAAAGATTCAAACATGGCCAACTGAGTAAAACAGCAAATTCCTAAGAATAGGACGGGAGAAAGAAAAAAGAATAGTAATTAAATAATTCAAATTTAATAATTCAAACTATTTGAATCAGCCAGGAAAAAGAGCCAATGAAATTACACAAATCAGCAAACACCTCTCATTAATAACCTTAAATAACCTTAAAGTCTGAACTCTCCAATAAAAAGATGACAGTTAGATGACTGGATTGAAAACATGATTTATTTGTTGTCAACATGATACTCAACTCCCTGGCAAAGACACACAAAGACTGAAAGTGAAAAGTAGAAACTGAAAGCAGGGAGGAGAGACTATATCCATAAACAATGTAGAAAAAGTAGACTGAGTCGTAGCTTGAAAAGAGAAAGGAAGTTAGTAGGAATTAGTAAGGGAATAAAACACCAAGAACATAGAATGATGACAGACTTACATGCACCACTGACTGGAGTGCCGAATTTTATAAAGCAAATCCACTGTACATACAGGGACAGACAGACTGACACAAGAATAGTGGGGAACCCAAATTCTTAACTCTCATCAATAGATACATCATCCAGACAAAACAAACAACATAAGAAAAAAAGCAACAAAAAGACTACAAAGTTAAACCATTAAGCAAATGGACTTAACAACAATCTATAGAAAATTGCACCCAAAAGTAAATTTATAGAAAATTGTACCCATAAGCTTTGGAATACACATTCTCTTCTCAGCAACCACAGAATTTTCTCTAAGACTGTATTTTAGGCCATAAAGTATCTATTAACAAATACAAGAAAAAAATGAAATATTTTCTTGTGTATTAGAATACCATGATGGAAAAAATAAAATAAAAAGAGTAACAACCCAATACTTTAGAAATTACTTAATCATTCCTACTAAAGAACAAATCACATAATCTATTCCAAAATACTGTAAATGTATCATAACATGAAAATGACTTCATTGAAAATTGTCTACATTAGGAAAACAAAAGAAAAATACAAAATTAGCTTATATCTAGCCTCCAACATTCATTTAAGCATGAGGATTATGTAATTCTCTTACTTTTCTTTTCTACTGCCAAGTTGGCGAGATGTATATTGGTCCCCATAGTCAACCAACACCAGTTGTCGAGAAAACACATTCACTTTGTTGCCTATAAATAAATCTTCCACGTGTAGGTCATCATATTTAGTCCGCTTTAAAAAAGTGCGACGATTCTTTAGGTCATGCTAGAACAGAAAAAAAAAAAAACCACAATAAAAAACTTACCAATAAAGAATGCTAACTTTATGAGGTAGAAATAGTTCTTAATTCTGACTTTATCAAAATAGGCTCCATTCTGTTCATTTTTTGTTACCAATACAAATCATTATGTTTTGTGCATGTGCTAGGCCTCGGGCTTGAATTCAGGGTCTAGGTGTTTTATTGTTGTTGTTTGTTTTATTTTGCTCAAGACAAGCACTCTATCACTTAACCAAAGCTCTACTTCCAGTTTTTTGGTGGTTAATTGGAGATAGTTCTCACCAACTTTTCTACCCAGGCTGCTTTGAAGCAAAATCCTCAGAACTCAGCCTCCTGAATAGCAGGGGTTATAGGTGTGAGCCACTGATACCTAGCCATAACTTTTATATTATATATTTGTATCTGCTAATGTAACTTATTCATAATATAACTTTTTTATTAAAGTATATTGCTGACGCTGACTGTGGCTGGCTCATGGCAGTAACTGTAGCTATTCAGGAGGCCAGTTTCTAAAGACGGCAATTTGAAGCCAGCCTGGCAGAAAAGCCTAAGAGACTCTAACTAGGAAAATGCCAGTGTGGAGGTGTGACTCATAGTAGAGTACCAGACATGAGCAAGAAAGCCCAGCGAGAACTCAGGGCCCTGAGTTCCAGCCCCACTAGAAGCACAATTGTTTTTAACATTTAGAATGTAAAATATAACATAAAACAAATATTATATTAAAACATAAATAATAATATAAACATAATGACATATAAAACACCCCAAATAGAAAGATTTTTTTTATGGCCCAACTTTTTCAGTAAATAAAATCCCAGAGAAAAGAATCATTTGCCCAAATATCTGCTTTTATACACAGTCCAATACCAAGTAGAAAAACTTGCTAAAGTGTGACCAGGAAAGGACAAAAAGCTCAATGATCTTCAATTTGACTATTTATAGAGATGACAATTTTCAATAATGATGACATATATGATCATGATAACCTTTCTCTATCAATTATAACCTAATCCACAACAATAATTCCATTTTGGTTTATGCTACTGCCTTGATTATTGATATTATGGGCATTTACCACTATACCCTGCTCCACTTCAGTTTCCTAAATAACATCATTTCAATTTCTGATATTCAAAATATAGGCATAGCTCATACACCAATGGTTCATGTCTATAAGCATAGCTATTCAGGAGGCTGAGATCTGAAAATCATAGGTCAAATCTAGTATGGGCAGAATTCCAAGAGATTCTTACTTCTAATTAACCAGCAAAAATCAAAAGCTAGAGGCATGGTTCAAGTGGTAGAGCACTAGGTATGCATGAAAATGCCAAGCATGAGTGAAAGGTTCAGAGTTTAATAAGCCCCAGTATAATACACACACACACACACACACACACACATACACACACACACACATACATACATACATACATGACCACATACCTCACACACACACACACACACACACACACACACACACACACACACACACACACACGGCATGGTGGTGCATGTCTACAATCTCAACACTTGAGAGGGTAAGGCAGGAGAAATGTAATCTCAAGGAAGCCTGAGATCTATAGTGAGACTCTGTCTACAAAAAAAAAAAAAAGAACAAAAAAAATCTTGTTTTGGTATCATAGTAAATACATCAAATTACAGTAGAATGTATCTTATAAACATGTTTTTAAAAACAGCTGTATAAAAGACAATTCTATTCCTGTCTTTGCCCCACCTTCTCCTTTTCCAATTTGAAGCAAAGAAGGTTCATTTACCATCTCAACAGACCCATCTGCTGGGTAAAAGAAAAGATCATAACGTCGGAGAAGTGAAGCATTTGGGTCATACCACTCTGCGATGAAGGCGAATCTCTCATTATGATTCTGTGAGGAAAAATAAAAAGATTTTTAACACTAACATATAAAGTATAAGCACACTTGTATAAGTCATACGAAATGAAAGAAAAGTTTCCAAGTATTTGCAACAAACAAATCTGCTACTACCTATCACATTGAACTACTTTGCTTTCCTCAGAAATTGTCTGCTAATTTCTTATTAATACTTTTAGATATTTCAAAGATGAGTTATAAAATCTTTAATATATTTCTGAAACATGCAATCAACAACACATCCTAAATCAACATTTTTTAGAACATGAGCTCCTGACTACTGAAAGAATTCAGTCTTCCTGAAGACAAATTTACATATAGACTACCACACAACCTAATGTGGGAAAAAATTCAGAGAGGTTCAATTGCAGTAAGTTTTTACGTGGTTTTTTTTTTTTGGTTTTGTTTTGTTTTTTTGGTCTGTCATGGGGCTTGAACTCTGGGCCTAGGCGCTGTCCCTGCACTCTTCAGCTCAAGGTGAGCGCTCTACTGGTTGAGCCACAGCGCCACTTCCAGCTTTTTTCTTTTTGCTTATGTGGTGCTGAGGAATCAAACCCAGGGCCTCAGGCATGCAAGGCAAGCGCTCTACCACTGAGCCACCTTCCCAGCCCCAAGTTTCCTGTCTTTGAACCGATCCTCAGATCTCAGCCTCCTGAGTAGCTAGGATTACAAGCCTGAGGCACTGGCCCCCGGCTCAATTGCAGTAAATTTTAACAATCTTAAACTTGAAGAATCTGGCAACATTTAGCTTTTGTCATTAAAATTATGAACTTCATGAAGGCAAATTCCTGAAAGGGGAAATGAAAAGGGAGCCAGGGAAATAGGAAATAAAATAACAAAAGACAAAACACCCTAAACCAAAGCAGAGAAGTTATCCCACATAATACAGACAAGCAAGGGGAGAGGCAAATCCACTAAGAACAAATCTACAGCCATGGTTTGGTTTAGAAACTAAAGAAAAATCATTCCAATTTTTAGAAAAGCCTACACTATATGCCTCAATATAAAGCTAATATATATGAGTGTCTACACTCTAAACTCAGGCTAGACTTTTCTTTAATATTAAGCTAAAATCAAAAACATCTGCTGTATCTGCAGAATGGTCCTGGAAATAAACATCTATTACTTACTCTCTTCTACATTCTATATGCTCAGTCTCTCCAACTGGAGAATGGAAAACATACCTGTTACAGCTGTAAAAATTAATGTGATTGCCTTGTAAAATTCACATAACACTTTTTATGCAACTATTGATCAAGATGCTCTGTCAAGCACTTTTATAATTTTTTTGTATTTTTCACTTCCATTTGATGGTATGCATTTTTATAACATCAACTTGTTTTGCAAAAGTTGTTTCATTTCACCTTCTAAAAATGAAAAATGCCATTTTAAATATGGTGTACAAAATAGTAGCCTACTCAGTGACACTCTGGTGTAAGTCATTTTATAGTAGGATTACTTTTTTTGGCGGGGGGAGGGGGGACTGGTGGTTGTGGGACTTGAACTCAAGGCGTGGGCACTGTCCCTGAGTTTTTTCACTCAAGGCTAGCCATCTATCACTTTGAGCCACAGCATCACTTTCAGTTTTCTGGTAATTAATTGGAGATAAGAGTCTCATAGTCTCATTCCCTGCCTGGGCTGGCTTTGAACCACTATCTTCAGATCTCAGCCTCTTACGTCACTAAGACTCCAGGTGTGAGCCACCAGCACCTGGCTAGTAGACCACTTTTTGAAAATAGTTTCATTACTATGCACAGGTGATTACATAACTTAGTTTATTCCATGCATTTTCAAATGTTTTCCTTTTCAATTTCCTTTCAATTTCTTTTCCAATTCCTTTAAAACAATAGCTAAAAAGCAATAGAAATGATGGGCTTCTTTGTACTATTTAAAAACCATATATGTACTATCAACAGGATAATGTCAGAATTTGTAGGTAATGCTAGAAGAAAACCTAAGATTTAGATAGATGATTTGGTCACATTCTGGACCTTATGACCATAGAAAAGGCACTCTACCACAAATGTGAGTGATTCAAGCATTCTGCCCACTGCCCACTGCCCATGCCTTCCCACCCTTCAAGCTACTTTGTTCAACTTCTTCTCTTATTATATCATCAAGTTCTTTTTTAAAGTCATCAATTTTGTGGCCTAGCTCCTACCAAAAATGTTAAAAGAATTAGCTATACTTATTGTGATTTTTGCATCACCCTTTGGCATCAATCTAATATTCCCAACCTATATTTAATTTTCATTTAGTTGACCCCAAAACATCTGACACTATAATCCATCCTACTTGGATCAATTGTCTCTTCGTTTCTTTGATAATATACTTATCCACTGTATTTCTCTTTTCTGGTTATTGTCTCTATCACAGTTATACACAAACTAGCTCATTGGTCACTCAAAATGGAGTTGGCTCTAGGTCCTTATCTAGAAACACATGTGAATAGGTCACACTTGCTGATAAGAGTAACTACTATACTTCCAGGAATTTTTTCATCCAGTTTTTACATCACTGGTAGATGAAAATACTACACAGGGGGGCTGGGAAGGTGGCTCAGTGGTAGAGCGCTTGTCTTGCATGCCTGAGGCCCTGTGTTCGATTCCTCAGCACCACATAAGCAAAAAGAAAAAAGCTGGAAGTGGCGCTGTGGCTCAAGTGGTAGAGCGCTGGCCTTGAGCTGAAGAGCTGAGGGACAGTGCCCAGGCCCAGAGTTCAGGCTCCACGACCGGACCCTCCTCCCCCCCAAAAAAAAGAAAAAAGAAAGAAAGAAAGAAAAATACTACACAGTGGAAATTAGCAAATGCTACAGTTCGGAATTTTCTCATCCCAACTCAATTCCCAGGGCAGAGTGAGAATCCGTTTTCATCTTTACATCTCATTCTTCCCCAGTCCCTTCTATTTCACTTCAAAGCATTTGTCCAATCTCCCTACTTCTATTTCCACTACTACCATCCGAATCTACTTGGTAGACTCTTAGATTTCATAGATTTCTCTGTGGAACTAGCTTTCTAGCTAGTTCATTTCTCTATTGAATTAGCCATAGCTCTCTAATTTGTTTTACTGAAGCTAGCTACCTGCCCTCTCACCAATTCAGATGCCCAAATTGATACTATTTAAAATCCAAATCTGATCCTGCAACCTGAAACATCTCACTGCCCCTCAGATAACGGATATCTTTAATATATGGCCTGTAAAAACTCATACGATCTGATCTTTCCAATCAATCTTGCTTTCTCCCACATCATTTTTTCTTCTCTTCAAGGGCTCAATTTCCTAGACTAGATGGAGAACTTTTTTCTGTTCTTTTATGTGTGTCTAATTTCTACTTATTCTTCTGACTCAATTCAAATATCTTCATGAAGAAAAACCTATTCTGACTCAAAGACTGGACCAAGTTAAATGCTGTGAGCCATAATGGAACATTCAATTCATTGTCTTTATCACCATTGTTATGAATTTTACATTGTGATTGTATTTTGGCAATGGTTGATAATATTTCTTCCCATTTGATTGTAGGTCTCATGCTCAAATTTTGTTCACAATTAAATTCCTACTGCCTAGAACATCAAAGATACTAATCAGTGAAAATGTTGGTACTACCCTTCTCAATTTCCAATACATTCACAGCATTTCTCAGTTTAAAACAAAAATTTAGCTGCTGGTGGTGACTTACACCTATAATACTAGCTGCTCAGGGGCTAAGGAGGTGGCCGAGGGGGACTGAGGTTCAAAGCCAGCTTGGACACAAAAGTCTGCGAGACTCCCATCTCCTAAATAGCCAGCAAAAGCCAAGCTGGAGGTGTGGGTAGAGGCGAGCCAAGGAAGCACACCCTGATATCAGCCTTTCAAAAACAGTTTACTTTAGAACAATTTCAAAAATAAACATTATCCAGACTTCTCACGTATACCACACTCAGCTTTCCCTATTATTAACATGTTATGGTTTTATACTTGATTTGTTACAATGACTGAACCAATGTTGATACACTATTACTAACTGTATGAGTTTCCTACTTGTTATATTCAAATGATACTTTGGGATTAATAATTTTAGCTGAAATTTTTGGGCTTAATAATTTAACTAAAATTTCCTACTACATGCGTAAGTATGCTATTGAACTTTATTTTTATACCTGTAGTCAGTGATGACTTAAATAAGTTCATTTTTTAATTTAAAATTTTGATATCTGTATTTTTTACTTTTTAAATTATCTTTAGGTCCCTATACAGAAGAGTTGCCACTTAACATAGCAGTTTATGAATATAATACATCTTGATCAATGTCCTCCCTTTCAACATTCTCACCTCCCTTCCCAACCAACCCTTTCCTCACTTTTCCTGTTGTTGTATGGTATACATTGTATTCTGGACTACATTCTTCCCAAGTTCATTGTAGATGATCATTCTTTTCTAACCTTTGGTCCCACCCCTCTCTGACAAGACTTTAATACACACTCCTCCAATTGTTCTTTGTCTAGTTTGAGACACAACTGGAAAACTGGCATTTAAAACAGTTAATGATATGACCTGTAAGAGTCATAGTAGCTGTACCTGTTAAATTTCCCAGAAATAATATTTCTATTTTAACAATGAGCTTCATGGTTTATAACCATTTAAATAATGTGGTATTCATATACTCAGAAGTATTGAAGTGTCTTTACTCACTCTGAAATGTGTGTGTTTACATTGAGAGAGAGAGAGAGAGAGAGAGAGAGAGAGAGAGGAGAGAAAAAAATTCTTTTTTGAGGGGGTCCAGTCATGAGGCCTGAACTCTGGGCCTGGGCGCTGTCCTTCAGCTCTTCAGCTCAAGGCTAGCACTCTACCACTTGAGCCACAGCACCACTTCCGGCTTTTTTCTTTTTGCTTATGTGGTGCTGAGGAATCAAACCCAGGGCCTCAGGCATGCAAGGCAAGCGCTCTACCACTGAGCCACCTTCCCAGCTCGAGAAAAAAATTCTTACAAGAATAGTCTCGCTCAATAGTAAACAAACATTCTTCATAAAATATATTCAAAATTCACGTAAGCTATAAGATAGATAATTTTAAGGATATTTTAGCCACTGTTGGAAATTCAGGTGAAATAGTATCTGAAAAATAACCACAGCTTTGGAGAGCAGACCCGCACTACAGCCCTCTCATGTTAGTGTTGCACGGGTGGGGACCTACGGCCCACAGGAAAACCATCTGGCACGTATCTTGTTTTCCTCTCCTTGGCTGCACACAGTCATATGCCTGTATTGATCATTTTGAATGTCCCACAAATAACATTATAATATCCAAATAGCTCTTGACAGAACAAAGGATTTCCTACCCCTGGAAGTAATGGTCAACTTGATAATGGGTCATGTAAACCAATTACCTTTTCTGTGCACATGTATTTCCTTTTTTACTGTAAGAGTGGCATCGTAAGTGGGGTGATGAGTACATTTCTTGTCAAACATTGCTACCTCTTCCCTTTTTTCTCCCACTTCCCTCCCATCCCCACTCCCCTCCCCCTCCAAGTTGTACAGTTCATTTCCAACACAGTGTCTGGTGAGTATCGCTGTTGCACTGGTTCACCCTTTCTCTCACCATTTTGTTATTCTCCTTCCCTTCCCTAAATCAGATAAACATATATACAAGACACAGGGTACCAAAATCAAAAACAGTGACAACAGGAGATAAAACAAAGGGAAAAAAATGAAAGAAAAAAAAATAACTTCAGGGGTGGGAAGTTGGCTCAGTGGTAGAGCACTTGCCTTGCATGCTTGAGGCCGTGGGTTCAATTCCTCAGCACCACATAAGCAAAAAGAAAAAAGCCGGAAGTGGCACTGTGGCTCAAGTAGTAGAGCGCTAGCCTTGAGCTGAAGAGCTTGAGGGACAGCATCCAGACCATGACTGGACATCCCCCCCCCAAAAAAAAAGATATATTTAAAAAAATAACTTCACACAGTACATTGAAAAACAAAAACAAAGAAACAAAATTTTTTTTTAAAAACTCTTGCTTCGCATTCATTTCAATTAGCATCATTCCACCAGAAAGAATGGCACAGCTCCATTCATAAGCAAATGGAAAGACTAAGAAAATGTCCTATTAAGTGAAGTAAGCCAGACCCAAAGAAATATAGGTCCCATGGCTTCCTCGTTTGTAATAATTAGCATACGTCTGGGATAGTCCAGAGGCTCACAATAGCCCAATGGCTATTCACATATGACCATATAAAATGTACACATATATTTAAACAAGAAAAAGACACGAAGCCAATCTGTCAGTTCAAAAACAAGTGTAGTAAGCCACTGTACACCTGCCTCGCGCATTTCAGTGTTACTGACAGGGAGGCCGTTCCATCTCTGCTGATGCTGTACGTCAGCAAATGGCACTCAGGTCTGGTACTCCAGGCATTGCTGAGTGCAACAAGAATACCAGACCAACAAGTCTGCTGCTGAGAGCACTTCCTGGCAGTGTACAGTAAGTGAAATGGCCCTGAAACACGCTACTTAAGGAGAAGATGCAGGAGACTGTGTAAGGTTTTCTCTTGGGGTCAAATGGAAAATATATCAGGATGTTTAAGATCACAGACTCTGGAGTCTACAAATCTCTTTATAATATCAGACACAATACTTAAGCATCTAAGTCTTCATTTCCCTGTGTGTAGAGTGGGAATAGTCATTTAACTGTCTTCACAGGGTAGCAGCAGAATTTGCATGACTTGGTGTACATGACCGCTTGGGAGTTCCCTTGTCCCAAGTCTCCCACAGCAATGACAGCGGCTTACAGGTCTAGCAATGACAGGCTTTAAAGCTGCAGGGCACACACTGATCTCCCTCTTTGGTCCTGTTCTGATACACAGAAGAATCCATCTTGATTTGTGATGCCACTGACACAGCTTCAACTAATCCTAGTTAAACAGTTTTTTAAAGGTTTTGAAGAAAAATCAATATGGAGGATAAAGGAACTTGTGGTAGGCAGAAAATGGGAAATGTGACTAAAACCATATTTATGAATTAATAAAAACTCCTGGATATATACATATATACAAATATATGTATATAAACACATGTATACGTACACATGTGTATATATGTGCACATATATGTATTTCTGCAGCAGTAAGTACTTTTAAGTGACATAAGAGTTCAAATTCTTGCCTTGTGGGAAACTCAGACCACAATGGATCTTTTTATTAAAAAAAAAAAAAATTGAAAGCCAGGCACTGGTAGCATACACTTATAATCCTGGCTACTCAGGAGGCTGAAATCAGAGGATCATGGTTCAAAGACAGCCTGGGCAGGACAGTCCATGGAACCACAAAAAAGCCAGAACTGGAGCTATGGCTCAAGTGGTAAAGCCCTAGCTGCCTTGAGCAAACAAACAAATAAATAACCTTTTAAATCTGAGTTCAAGCTCTAGAACACACAAAAAAACTAAATAATTTTTTAATCTTGTAACACTAGCAATAGCTAGTTTTGTAATGTGAACTTCTCAAAGAAAATGCCTGAAAAAAATGTAAATTATATTAATCAATATTGCATTTCTGTTTTATACTGCATATGCAAGAAATTAAATTGTGAAATTAAATTGTCACATAACATAAACTGTTATGAAAACAATAATAAAGCATTCATATTCACATGGTAAAGACAAATTTTAAAGCCATATTTAAAGACATTCCACTGTCAGCAACACATATATCCATATAACTATCTGTGCTGGGTCTCTAAGATTCAGAAAAAATTATTAGCTATGTTTCCAGGACTATACAGGTCCTGCCTCCAATTCCATATGCAAAGTAAAATTCTTCATATTTTACTTAAAATATATACTGATGACAAAGTACTTCAATTCAAGGATTTCTGGTCTCAACAATAAAGCATGGGAAATTATTTTCAAGTAAACTATCCAAATCTCCATTTAATGTTCGCAAGTAAAATCCTAAAGAATCTTTCCTAGTATTTTTCTTCTTTGAAGTAATAAGCCTGGTGGGAAGGCAGGGAAAACTGAAAATTATTATTTATCTTTACATCATAAATTCAGAAGAAATATTGATATGAATGGAAAATCAATCCCTCACGCCAGGCACCAATGGCACACACCTGTAATCCTAGTTACTCAAATTAAAATCTGAGGATCTTGGTTCAAAGCCAGCACAGGCAGGAAAGTCCTAAGACTCTTATCTCCAACCAACCAACAAAAAAAGCAATTAGTGGAGCTGTGCTCAAATATTAGCCTTTGGTGAAAAAGCTCAGGGACAGCACCCAAGCTAAGTTCAAGCCCCAGGACCAGCTTGGAAAGTAAAGGAAAAGAAGGAAAAAGAACTCCCTCAAGTTGTAAGCACTTGGAGTAAAGGAAGATATATGTATATATGCATTTGTGTTCATGTTAAACAAAGACAAATATTTCTGAATAAAATAGAGTATTAAATTAGATATGTAAAATTACCTTTACTGATTTTTACTAATGAATTATAAGGTTTTAAAAAAGAAATTCTGGTCATAAATTGTTCCAATGCAATGGAATCCTTTGGAAAAAAAAGTCCCTCTTTCAGGATATTATATCCTGATAAGGTCTCAAGAGGGTATAGGAAAGTGAAGGAATCAACTCAGCACACACTGACAGAAAGAGCAGTGAATTTAAGTATAAACACCTATAATAAAGAAAAGGAAGGAAGGAAAAAAGGGAGGGAGGGAGAGAGGAAGGGAATGAATCACTTTCACTTTTTAGCAACTATCAATAGCTTTCACTAAATCAGTAGAATCCACTGCTTACATTTGATTTCTTTTACTAGGATTCTTTTAATGTTTACTAAGCTTTCACTATTTAATCTTTTAAAACCTTATTCATCTTTCACAATAATTATAACTGAATGTTAAATTAAGCAAGGAGGGAAATAAGATCAGGGCTTGTTTAACAGACATATAGTTAAACCTCACAATAAACTTGTTTTTTTTATTTCATTTTGTATTATCTTTAAGTAGTGGTATGAAGGGGTTTCAAATCCACATGTGAGTTTCACAATAAACTTGTTAACAGAGGTAACACCTCAGTTTTCACCAATCTGAAGAGAGGTTCCAAACAATTAACTGTCCATATATTTTGCATATCATACAGCTGGTGAGGACTACAATTCAGCCTTCAAAGGTATGACTGATGCCAAAGATCAATATTTATGTCTAGACAGTCAAAGCTCTGAATCAAGCAAAATCCAAAGCACAGTTCTAAATCAGACAAGAGAGCAGTGGAGATGGCAGTGAGCAGGGGCCTGTCTGTCAAGTACCCCTGAGCAGACAGCAAACAAGAAACAGGGGTCGCTAACAATGGAAAAGCAGTTTGCTTCAATCAGAGGAAGAAAGCAGCATCCAAGTCACTGAAGCCATCTTTAAATATTTCAGGTAGTTTCATGAAATGGGTGTCTCAGGAGGCAAAGAAAAAAAAGTTCCCCAGAGTCAGTACAAGATTGTAAGGTCTAGGAAATGCAAATCAGTTGAGAAAGGCATAAAAAGAAGAGTATGATTTTTGTCTTCATAACTTTGAAGAAATAATTTTTATATTTTTGCTGATTATAAAATGTTATCTTACAATACTAATCATTCTAATGAACAATGCTTTGCAACCATCCAATTCTAAAGAATGAATTAACCTATTTCACACTATGCTTAGCATGTGGGAAGCCTGCTCAATAAATGGTGGGATATATTGGAAAGAAGGAGAAACAATAGTAATAACATGGCTGTAGAGTTAGAGTCCTTGTAGTATAAATAGTAAATAGGGATAATCTTTAATTTCTATATGTGAAGATGTACACATTTACATACAATTTCTTTACAACACTATCATTTTAAAAAGCCAGACTTAGAATCTCTACTGTTACATGAGATTATTAAAAAAAAAAAAATCAGGGAAGCAGCCCTCCTACATCAACGTATTCCAAGAATTAGATGGTTCTTTCTGGATGAGTAAAAACGAGTACAGGCAAAGACTCTAAAAAGATGGTAAATAACAGGAGTAATTCATTTTCCCAAGTCATGAACAAGCCCCCAAAAGGAATGCCACAGTTCTGAATCCGGCTGAAGTAAACCTAAATATTCTTCAGACCCAGATCCAGGATGTGTGCCATGGGTCTTTTTCTTCATAGCACAACCAAACTGTTTCCTCAAAATCTTCACAAACGTCTCACCAAGCTCATGCCTGAAATCCTAACTACTAAAAAGAACCACAGTTCAAAGCCAGCCCAGAAAAGTCTTAGAGATTCCATCTCTAGTTAACCAGCCAAATGCCAGACTAGAGCTATAGCTCAAGTGACAAGAGTGCTAGTCATGAGTAAGAAAGCCACGCAAGAGTGTGAGGCCCTCAGCTCAAAATCCCATACTAGGAAAGATTAGAACAGAGCAGAACAAAAGGGGCTAGAGGTGTGGCCCAATGGCAGAGCACCTTCCTAGCAAGCACAAGTCATAGGTCAGTTCAAATCTCTACACTGTCTTAAAACAAAAACCAAACAAACTTGCCCAAAAATAGCCAGCTTACAACAACAGGTGAACCCAGGCAGTGTGATCCCAAGTCCCATGCTATTAAAAGTCACTGTGCTTAAAAGGAGTGAAAGGGGCCTCCCAGAAAAAGACAACTAAGCAATCCATAAATGCTGCACTGCTTGCAACATCTCCAGAATGGAGATGTAATCCTCTACTGAAACAAACCAACAGGCCAACCACAAAACTCAGCCACACTTCTCAGACTTGTAATTCTAACAAAACATTTAAAAAATACAATGCGCTTTATAATGCAATTACGTCACAGGAAGCAATCAAATATTTCCAGTCATATATCAATGTTCCTTGCATTTCATATAAAATTGATGTTTATATAATACATCGTGCAGAAATGTCTTGACCTAATAAAAACAGTTTGCAGAATATGTACGTTTCAGAGTAACTGTTCTTAACCTGTTTTACAACAATCATCTGTTTCTGTGTGACCACACAGACACTGTGGAGTATAGACGATAAAAGTTACAGTTCAACAGACTTTTGAAGTTAGAGTGAGTCTCCAGGTGCCTGCATCAGCCTGAATCACATTATAGGACCATAACAGAAATCATCAGAGGTTAAAAACTCCGGCCAGCTGCTTCCAGTAAGGGCAAGTAAAATGTGGTTTCCAGAGAACAAATTTCATTTGGCTTCAAACATTGAGATGATAGTGAATCATTAAAAATGAATTAGCAGACATAGTAGGCAAATAAGCCTAGCAATTCCCATTGCGTACTTTGATACTGCCATGGTAAGTACAATAGAAACACACATGCAGCAACCAAAAGGCTGCTTCCAATTGCTACAAGCTAGATTTTTAAGGAGTAACTTCTTTCATATGTGTCCTTCACAAGGCGTCTCCCTTCAGGGTGGCTTTAGAAGACCAAGTATTTTCTCACACTAAACTGTGGCCAGAACCAGTTTTGGGCTTGTCAGATTATTCAGCGTTACTCCTCCATGATTTACCTGATCAAGGCAAACAGATTGAGAACTCAAGGGTCTTCACACAAAGAATCTGACTTGCCAATGTCATCTTAACATTTCTCAGTAACAGGACATAGTATACGAGGAGGAAAAGTAAGAGAATTATTAAACTTAACTAATTAGTCTAATCCAATTAAATTCCCAAAACACTAAAGCAAAATTATAATGTTGAACATGAGGATTCCACATACTTTTTTTTCCACTCTCTTTTATTTTCTTTTAAGCTATCATGTTGGTTTATTCACTTTTGTATTTTGCCAGTCATGGGGCTTGAACTCTGCCTAGGCACTGTCCCTGGGCTCCTTTTGCTCAAGGCCAACATTCTACCACTTGAGCCAGAATGCCATTCCCAGCTTTTTCTGTGATTAATTGGAGATAAGAGTCTCAAAAACTTTCCTGCTCTGGCTGGCTTCAAACTGAAATCCTCAGATCTCAGCTCTGTGAATAGCTAGGATTACAGGTGTGAGCCATCAGTGTCCAGTTAAACTGTCATTTAAGAATAATATCTCAATTAGAATACATATTTGTCTTTACAGAGAAGAGACAATGCTGTAGTAAACAGAACACAGTGAGGCATGATGATGCAGGCCTGTAACTCCAGTATTCAGAAGACCCAGGTAAGAAGATCCATACTTTAAAGCCCACCTGAGATAAATCTGGGTAACAGTAAGACATTGTCTCAAGAAAACAAATATATATGTATATATATTTATCAAAACACAAAACCACGTGTTTTACAACCTGTGATACTTATGAATATACTTTTGACTTCTTGCTTATACTTTTTAAATGGAAGAATGAAAAGCTAAAAAAACAGATTTCTACAATGCATGTATAGATCGGGAAAACAATGAAACATACCCTCTCAGAAAGGGCTTTTGAAAGCTTTTGTAGTTTGCAACTGTAGATCCTTTAAAGTCCCTTCTGGTTTCCACAAATCATGCTATGTAAAAATCAAAACAAAAGAAAACAGTGGGGCACTTTGTGTCAAAAGAAACCTCTCTGGAAAGTAAGGGTGTATTTTGCTCAGATATCTTAAAGCGAACAGAACTGTGAAGTCTTCGCACACCAACACTGGCCAAGTGATGTTTCCACACTTGGAATACGATTTTTCACAGAAGTCCAGAAATCAGAGGGATATTAGCAATAAGGAAACACAAGGTTAGATAAGGGACTTTGCAAAAGTTCTGTGAGTTGTTGAACAGCACCATCTAACAAGGACCTTTGTTTCCACTTAAGCCAGCTCATGTTCCCACAGGGGCACTGAGGGCTCACATCTGGGTTCTTGGCACAATACAAATTCTCTAACCAAATAGAAACTGCAAGAGGATAGTAACTACACCATATATTTCTTTTGAATCTCCTTGGTGACACTTTGAAACCTTAAAAAAAATTAAATATCAAAGCAAGATCCAAAGGACTAAATGTGTAAACAATAAATTCCGATAAAATAGCAAAAATTCACTCTTTAATATTGAGAAAGCCCAAAATTGATTTAGGGCTTAGTAAATATTTATTTGTATCTGCTTACAATATTTCCAGAATGAATCTGAAGGATCTTTTTTCTGGCCTTTTTTTGGATAAGTCTGGCTTCTCCGGCTAGCTCCTTAAAAAAATATATGATACAGTGATAAGTAACTGCAAAAGAGAAATAGGCTGGGCACGGGTGGCTCACGCCTGTCATCCTAGCCAGACAGGAGGCTGAGATCTGAGTTAGAAGCCTGTCCAGGCAGAAATGGTCTCAAGACCTTTATCTCCAATTAGCTAGTAAAGTGCCACACTGAAGCATTGCTCAAGAGGTAGCGCGCCAGACACAGGAAAACAAACAAAAAGAAGCAAAAGTACAGGCCCTATTTAAACTCTTATACAAGCACATTTACACATACATACACATACATTCTCTCACTCTCTCTCTCTTTTCTTTCACACAAACACAGAGAGAGAGAGAGAGAGAGAGAGAGAGAGAGAGAGAGAGAGAGAGAGAGAGAAACAGATCTGAGACCGGGCACCAATGGCTCATGCCTGTAATCCTAGCTACTCAGGAGGCTGAGATCTGAGGATCATGGTTCAAAGCCAGCCCGAGCAGGAAAGTCTCTGAGACTCTTATCTCCAATAACCACTAGAAAACCAGAAGTGGCACTGTGGCTCAAGCGGTAAAGCACTTGCCTTGAACTTAAGAGCTGAGGGACAGCACCCAAGCCCAGAGTTCAAGCCCCACGACCAACAAAAGAAAGAAAGAAAGAAAGAAAGAAAAGAAATAGATCTGAAACAAAAAGTAACTCTGGTCTAACTATAGTGGCCTGAAAATATTTCAGCAATTATACTCAATTAGAAAACTGAGTTTAATTGGACAAAAAAGTCATCTGACAATATGAGTTTTTCATCCAAGTAACTTATTTTCACATTGTAGATACACAGGCCCAAATCTTATTCTGCCTTTATCCCCCCGCCACCCCACCACTAGACCCACAAGCGGATATGCTAAACTTTTTCCAGTCATCCTCCCAAAACTCAGCTTTTCTCCAGTCTGCAGTGGGCATGGCCAGGAGAGCTGACCACCTTGCCAAAGCCCATGCCATCCCCTTGCCCTGATGCTCACAGGGATTTGGCCAGCAGGAGACAATGCCGACGATCAAACCATTCATTTATCTTCCGAACTTCCCCCTGTCAGACTACAGTGGTAAGCTGTTCCCAGCTACTGAGGACCATGGCTCCTGTCAGACAACCTTTCTACTACTATTTTGATAGTTCTATCCCTGTGTCTGGATAAGTCTAAAGTAGAAACTAAAGTCCAGCTCCCTGCACCTCCTTTGCTAGTTTCTCTTAACTCCATGCATACCTTTGTCACTGGTCCCTGCAAATTGTTCTGCATTCTCACTGATCTATCCATATCTGTGTCTAGCTAGGCTGACAATGAAACCTTGGGGGAGAGGTCTTCCTGCCTTACATGGCCAGTTACAAACCATTTTCACTGGCAAAGGACTGGAAACTTGATCATTTGTGGTTTTGGTGTCATATCCAATTGCCTGGCCCAGTGTGGCAGAGATATATTTCTGTACCTTCTTCTAAGAGATTTATCTGAACAACTCTGAGTTATATTTCATGCGTGATGTAGATAATTTTATCCTTTTACATGGTTTTGGTTGTCTCAATAGTATTGGTTGAAAAGCCTACTCTTTCCTCATTGAGTGGCACTGACAAGTTTGTCAAAACACCAACTTGTCATAAAAGTTTTTATATGGAACCCTAGTTCTGTTGCACTTCCTGTTAGTCTCTCTGCCAGTACTACACTGCCTAGATTACTATTGAAGCTTTATAATAAATTTGAGTTGTAATCGGAACATTTAAGTTCTCTACTTTTGTTCTTTTTCAGAACTGCCTTGGCTAACTTGACTCCTTCATATTTCCATACCCAATTTAAGATATACGTGCCAATTGTACAAAAATACTTGCTGTGAGTTTAAGAGGCACTGCTCTGAGTCTATTTACTAACAATTCTAATCTTCCAATCCATGAACAAGGTATTTCTGTATTTACTCTGGTCTTTTAACTGAGCATTCTGTAGACTCCAGTGTGAAGTCTTCTACCCTCTGCTAAAAATATTCCTAAGTATTGTTTTCTTTCCTTTGTAAATGGGACTTACATTCTTCTTCAGGCTGCTCATCATAATCTAGTAGTCCCTTCTTGTCTGAATGTTCATTTTTCCAAAATTTCACTGTTGTCAATAATGATCAAAAATAGTAGACAGAAAATTCAAGAAACAAATCATGTCAGTTTTAAATTGCTTGCAGTTAGTGAACTCCCAAGCCACCCTACTGTGCCCCAGGCAGGATGTAAATCATTTCTCTGTCCAGTGTGTGGATGCTACCTGCCCATGAGTTAATTAGGAGCAGCCTGGATTATGACACTGTATTGCAGAACACATGTTCAAGAAATCCTTATTTTACATAATGATTCCAAAATGCGAGGGTAGTAAAGCTGTAAAGCAAACGATCGTATGCTGTGGTTACTGTGTTCTAAAATTAGAACACATTTTATGTGCATGAAAGTGTAAAGAAGGACAAGGGGACTTGGGAAGCTCTGCTGTCACACCTCAGGCTGCCAGTGTGTGAGGCGTGCTGGGTCACCCAGGGCTCTACACCACAGCACACATGCCTGCGTCACCTCCAGCTGTCAGAGGAAGGTGAGCACGGAGTAAGCTACTCTGAGAAAGACCAACTTTGCATAACTTTTACCACTGCATATTGTTATAATTGCTGTCATTGGCAGTTAGACATTATTTTCTTTTTATGGCCAATTTATAAACTTTATCATGGGTATACATGCATAGGAAGCATATATATAGGGTTTGATGCTATCCAGGGCCTTAGGCCTCCACTGCAGGTCTTGGAACATGACTATTACATACAGAAACACAGTTTGGTTTTATATATTGATCATGTACTCCGAAACCTTGCTGAAACATCTGTGATATCATTTTCATAGATTTCTAATTTCTATACAAAAGGTCTTGTCAGCTGTCAATAAAGATAGTTTTGTTTCTTTCTATACAATATAGATACCTTTGAGTTCTTTTTTTTCTTACCTGGTTATAATGGCAAGAATACCTAGTACAATTCTATTTAAAAAAAAAAAAAAAAAGAACAGTTCAGGACAGACATCCCAGGCCTGTTCCTACCCTTAGGAAGAAGGCATTCACACTTTCATAATTAACTATGTTTCTGACTTTTATTTAAATGAATCTCTACACTCTGGTTGAAGTCCCCTTCAACTCACTATTTGCTGAGTGTTTCTGTTATGAATGGTATGGATTTGTGAAATGCTTCTCTGTTTCATTGGTCATGTGGGGTTTGTCCTTTAGTTTGTTAATACAGTATACTGTATTCTCTGATTATCAGATGTTAAACAAATGTCATATTCTCAGCATAAATTCCACTGAAGTAGGTTATAAATTCTGTAGGTTCCTGGATTCAGTTTGCTGATCTTTTATGGAAGATGTTTACATCTGTATTCATTAGGGATATTGGCCTATAGTTTGCTTGTGATAGTTTGCTGGCTTTGGTAGAAGTATAATATTGTCTTCATGGAATAGGTTGGGAAGTATTTGCTCCTCCATTTTCCAGAAGAATTTGTGAGATTGCTGTTATTTACTCTGTAAATGTTTGATATCACTGAGTATTTCTATGGGTTTTATCTCTAGCTACACTCATTCTCTTGATCATTTGAGCTATTTTGTGGCTTTAAATACAATCATCAGCTCTCAAGCTAGAGAATTTCTATAAATTTTAGGTTCACATATCTTCTTAGCTGCCTCTTAGATATCAAAAAGATATCTCTAATTTAACAGACACTAAGTTGAACTCCTCTTCCCAGTTATGAAACTGCCCTTTATGATTATTTACCAGTCACTGACATTTGTATTAACTACCCATGCTATTGCTCACTGCAAAACTTTTTTTTTTTTGGGTCCGGTTGTGGGCCTGAACTCTGGGCCTGGGCGCTGTCCCTTAGCTCTTCAGCTCAAGGCTAGCGCTCTACCACTTGAGCCACAGCTCCACTTCTGGCTTTTTTTCTTCTTGCTTATGTGGTGCTGAGGAATCGAACCCAGGGCCTCATGCATACAAGGCAAGCACTCTACCGCTGAGCCACCTTCCCAGCCCCTCACTGCAAAACTTTTAACTATTCTTTTAATTCTACCCTTGATTCACCCTCTAAACTATAAAATCATCATTTACTTGTGGGGGGGGGGGTGGGAGGGGGTCCTGGGGCTTGAACTCAGGGCCCAGGCACTGTCCTTGATCTTTTTGTGGTCACGGCTCGCACTTTACCACTTGAACCACTTGAGCTCCACTTCCAGCGCTTTGAACGGTGATCCTCAGATCGCAGCCCCCTGAGGCATAGCTGGGATTGTAGGAGTGAGCCACCAGCACTGGCTAAAATCGTCTTCTAACTTTTGAACTCTATCCTTGATTCACTCCCTCACATCTGAAGTCTAGTCACTAGGAAATCCTGTTAGGTCAACCTTCAAAATATTCACAAATTCTATTAACCACTTTACCACCACTATTGCAGTCCTCCTCCTCCAAATGCCCATGCTCTCTTACTGATTATAGCCTCATAACTCCTCATCCTTGCCCCTCTGTCTACTCTCAAGACATGCAGCCATAACTGATTAATAATAATTCAGACACTTCATTCTGCTTAAAATTTACACTGACTTCATATTTCTATGAAGGGAAAAGTGTCAAACTTCTAATGACCCACAAAGTTCTGTGAGATCTGGCCCCCAATTATCTGTCTGATCTAATCTCCCAGAACTGTCGCTCTTGCTTATTTTCTCCTGGCCAGGCAATTCCTTGAATACACGGCATGCTACCACCTGAGAGCCCCTCCACTGGCTCTCCTACTTCCTCCAATATATGTTGGTCATCCCTTTTGACCCTCAAAGCTCTACAAGACTGACCTTGGCAATCTCCCTTTAAATCACATTCACCACCATTATCAGCACTACCAATATTCATTACCCTACTCATTTTTCTAGGTAGCATTTCATATCTTAAACATAATGCACATTATACTTAATATGCTTATTTTTATTGAACATGTCTCCTCATAAAATGTGTTTTGTTCAAGAATGTAACTAAAAGGACTAGGTATCTATGCTGAATACTTACTGAAAGGATAAATCTGAAAAGCAGAACCTATGCACCTACTATTATCAAACTAAAATGCAGTCAGATCTTAAAAGTTGAGTTTATTCATTTCCTCAACAAATATTAATGTCTTCTTTTTGCCGGGTACTGCAACAGACACTTGGGATAAGAAAACAGATAAGGCTCTGTTGACATGGACCTATAAAAATAAATAAATAAATAAATAAATCAGGTCTATCTTTTTCCTGTAAATCTCTGTTTTCCTGAGATAATATATCCAAGGGGAGGAGTGCCACCTAGTGTTCAGTGTTGATTTCAACATATCCAGGCTGTACAACCATTTACAAACATCTAACCAATTCACCCTGATAATTATATATCAAATCATATACTATCATATCAAAATGAAGGTCTTCAAAAGGGAATTTAAAGCCCTCTACTTATTTCTATAGCTATATGAAAGAACAAAATCATTTCTCAAAAGTTAAAAAAAATCTTGGCCACATTTGTGGTAGACTAGGAAGATTTCTCGGCTAAGGCACTTCAAATCAAGGTTCTACCATAGTTCTATGTTTAGTAGTAGAACCACAGATGCTTTTAGAAACTGAGCGTTTTCCTTTTCTTCTGATGCTATGGTAGCTTGTATTCAGTAGTCTTGCACTAACTTGCTTGGCTGGTGCTATACCAGTTGAGAAATGCTTCTAGCACAAATTTTTGCTGCTTATTTTTAGAGATGGGTCTTGTTGACTTTTTCTGCCTAGGATGTCTTTGAACCCCAACCTTCCAGATGTCAGCCTTCTAAGTAACTAGAATTATAGGCATGAGCCAATGGCTTTCAGCTAAAACCTGGACTGCTTCCTTATATGAAAAGACCTTAAAAAACAGTCAGCATTTAAAGGTATTAACTAATAATGAGAAATGGGGTTGCTATTCTGATTCATAAGTTAATATGTTTCTTTAGGCTTTAAAACATCCCCTCCATTGATCAGGATTTTGCATGTATCAATGAAAAGGTAGCTTAGGCTGAACCATGAATTCCATTTCTCTAAGCAATCCTTTCCTTGCATAAAAAAAGGATCTAATCTGAATTATTTTAGCATTCCCTCAGTGAGCCCCAAATAAGTTTAAAGCTTTTTTATTTTTATTTTTACACTGATGAAGTTATCAGATTCAAATAGCCATTGACATAGAAGATGAGTGATGTTCAGTGAATACTCTTCCTCCAATTTCTAACACCTACAAACTTATACAAGTTGTACACTATTAAAAAGCAATGGCCTTGGTGGACTGCTAGAAGCTCACACCTGTCACCCTAACTGTTCAGGAGGCTGAGGTCTGAGAATTATAGTTCAAAGCCAGGCCAGGCAGGAAAGTCTACGACCCTCTTATCTTCAATTAACCACCAAAAAGCCACAAGTGAAGCTGTGGTTCGAGTGGCAGAGTACCAGCCTTGAGCATAAAACGCTAAGGAACTACTCCGGCGAGGATAGACATTTAAGCAAGCCATTATTGAGAGCCTCCCTGAGCCAACCTAGGAATACACAGGAGAATAAGACAGAGTCTTTCTCAAGCTAGGTGCCAGTGGCTCATCCCGGTAAATCCTAACTACACAGCAGAGTAAGATCTGAGGATCACAGTTCAAAGCCAATCTGGACAGCAAAGTCCATGAGCCTCTTTATCTCCAATTAACCACCAGAAAACCAGATGTGGCACGGTGACTCAAAACAATAAAGCGCTAGCCTTGAGCAAAAGAGCTTAGGTAGGGACAGCACTCAGGCCCTGAATTCAAGCCCCAGGACCAAAAGAAAACAAAAACATATCATCTTTTTCTCAAGGAGCTCATTCTACTCAATACAGAATTGATTCCTTCCTCTGACAGGCAGGACACAGACAGAAACTCCCAATAGACATCTATGAGAGCACCACCCTTCTAGGATGCTAGGATAGGACTTCGAAGGGCAAAGCTATACTTGAAAGGGTTACGAGACGCAGGGGCAAAGCCACTTCTATTTCTAAGCTTTAGATGCTTCCTTCTTTTCTCTCCTGGATTGTGGGTATCTGTACATTTCTCTATATTCTGATACCTTCCTCTCTCTATCTTTTCACTTTGGATAGTTTTCTTTCCTAGAGAAATAGGATATTTAAGAAAAGAGAAAGAAATTTTAAACGTACTAGAAGAGTTCATGAAACAGAACTGAAGAGGTTACTTATTAAAATGGTATCGACTAAAGTATTAAATTAGAGACTCTATTAGAACACAGACCCACACAACTAAAAAAAGAAGTTCTATGAAAATATTCTTATTTTCAATATGGACAGCATACTGATATTCTATATTTTTTTACAACTGACTTGTTCAAAATCTGTTTCAGAATCGCTGTTCTTAGAAAAATTCAAACCCAGCATTGTTGCCTCCTCCTTTGTTTTCTCCTACCATCCTGTCCCTCCCACTCAACCATGCTGGATAAGAAATGTACTCATGACCTTGCTCATGTAACTGTAACCCCTCTGTACAGTATTTTCAGAATAAAAAACTTATGTAAAAAGAAAAGAAAAATTCAAACCCCCTTCCAAATCTAGAACTTCATAATGACCAGATCACACTTCAGGTTACCTGTTGAGCTCATCTTCGGCCATTGGCTCCCTCGTTTTCTCTAATCTAGTTTGACTGGCCTTCCTTGTTCCTGGACAAATCAAACAGACTTCTACTTCCCTGGATTTACAAGTCTCTCCCCCTGGTCCACTTCATTGCTATGCTATAAAACCTACAGGTCTCTATATCATCACTTCTTTTAGTTCTCTGTTCAAATAACAATGTGGAGAGGCTTCCATGACTATCCAACTAAATAACCCCATCTTCTACTCCCTTCATTCTCTCTCCTTCTCATTTGTTTCATTTTTATAACACTTATCAATATAAGCAATCACATGGCTGTTCATTTTGTTTCTAGTTTCATAAAGGTGGGAAGTTGCTATACATCCATATATTCTGGGTGCCTCAAATAGCACCTGCTACATAATAGGAACCTACAATCATTGTTTAGGTAAGCTTATAGGTGCATGCCACCTATAAGCCTAGAGCTATGAAGACTGAGGAGAAAGGATCATGTGTTTATAAAACAGCCCCAAAGTAAAATGCTGTCTTAAGAAAAATGTATAGTGGCATGCACCTATAAGCCTAGAGCTATGAAGACTAAGGAGAAAGGATCATGTATTTATAAAACAGCCCCAAAGTAAAATGCTGTCTTAAGAAAAATGTACAGTGAATAAATGAACGAGACTGAAGTTCCCTTCTCTCTGATTAAATTCAACTGCTTCTGATATAGAATTCTAGGTATTTCTAGGGTGGTTAAAATTTCCTGATCGTAATGGTCCTCCTTGCTGATTTCTACCAAGTACTACCTAGCTAGCACTTCAATATAATATTAACTTCCTTTCTTTACAATTTTTACAGCATTCTCCTTCTTCCTTGGAAGATATGCTTTCATTTTCTGTTTGTTATAGATCTATTTTCTTTATACATGCAACAGCTACCTCTCCTTACGTGCAACAGCTACCTCTCCAAAGAAAGACTGTGGATTAAGTTCCATGAAAATGGGAAAATAGGGGCTGGGATTTAGCTCAATGGCAAAGCGCTTGCCTAGCAAGTGCCACGTCCTGGGTTCGATCCCCAGTACCAAAAAAAAAAAAAAGAAAAGACAAAAAAATACAGTTAAGTGGGCTGGGAAGGTGGCTCAGTGGTAGAGCACTTGCCTTGCATGCATGAGGCCCTGGGTTCGATTCCTCAGCACCACATAAAGCAAAAAGAAAAAAGCCGGAGGTGGCGCTGTGGCTCAAGTGGTAGAGCGCTAGCCTTGAGCTGAAGAGCTGAGGGACAGCGCCCAGGCCCAGAGTTCAGGCCCCACGACCAGACCCAAAAAAAAAAAAAAAAAAAAAAAATTTTAAAAAAATAAAAAATACAGTTAAAAAAAAACCAAACAGAAAATGGAAAACAGTATATAAATGTCAGGCATTATCATTATTTTTACAAGCTGTCACTTTACAATGCTTTTGTCAGGTACATATAACTATTCACCATTTAGAAATTCAAGTGCATACAGTAAAAATTAGTGACTGAACAAACCAGACAGTTGACATAAGTGATAAAAACCATACTTGCCACTAGATGGAGGAATTATGAGATTTTCCAAAGCCATACTTCTGAACGTTAGTAGCAAGAAACAGTCTAGGTCTAAATGGTCTCTATTGTACTTTCACAGTCAAATTATTGAATAATAATCTCTTGAGACTACTATCAATAAATGTTCCCAACTAATCTATTTAAATGGAGTAGAAATTTATACCTCTCAGATGGGGAAAGTCTGCTAAATATATACCATGTATTTTTACTATCCTTTCCCCCAAAACGTACATGGGCTATTACAATTGACTGAAGCCTCATCCTGCTTTCTCCCATCCTCCTTCCCCTCTGGCCTTTTCTCGGGCCTTTTGTTTCTTCAATTAGTAAAATGCATCTAACAGAGAATTTTTCAGAAGGAATATATTATATAAAAGTAAATTTTAAAAGACACCAAAGAAAATCCTGTAAAAGTAAACTTGTCAATGGTCACAAAATTGAATAATATCATTAGCCTCAAATGTTCATTTCTGAAACTTGTTTTAATCTCCTTTTACTTTCCCTGTCTTCTCATTAGGTAGCAATCCAGTTATCTGAAGACAATTTGTAAGTTACTTTCACATACACTGCCTTATTTAATCCTCACAAAGATACTGTAAGGTAATAGGAGCAGAAAAGCATTGCTCCAATTTTATGGAACAGAAAGTCTCCAGTAAGTTTACAAAATGTATAGCCTATAAATGCTGAAACCAGAACTGGAATAAAGATGGGAAATTTTTTAACTTGCAGCACCAGTCTCTCAGTGCTACCACAGGCTGCTTCATCAAAACAGGTAAACAATAAAGGACCAAATAATCTCCTTGTGAAAAATAGAAGAGCTAGATTTATTTTCTTCATTATATGCAAACAGTAAGGTTTGAATTTTAGCACTTTATAAGACATGTGGGAAAAAATTACAGAGAAATATTTTAGGTAAGTATTAACAATGTCTTCAATTTATATAATATACAACTCTGTAATCTTTCTTGATATTCTGGAAAAAGTAAGTGGCATTTTTATTAAAAGATCATATTTAGTCAGGTGTCAGTGGCTCACGCCTGTAATCCTAGCTACTCAGGAGGCTGAGATCTGAGGACTGCAGGTTGAAGCCAGAGAGAGAAGAAAATCTGTGAGACATCTCCAATTAACTACAATCAACAACAACAACAAAAAAGCCGGATGTAGAGCTGTGCTCAAGTGGTAGAGCACTAGCCTTGAACTAGTGATCAGGGATTCTCAAACCCTGAGTTCAAGCACCAGGACCAGCATTAAAAAAAATAAATCAGTCATTAGATAAATGTATGTAATGTATAGAAACAGTAATACAGAGTTTTGGAGAAACAAGAAGCAAAGCACACGAGTAGCAGAGTATGAATCGGTAAAATTTTTTTTTGGGGGGGGCATAGTCTGTAATTTGGCAGTGACTTAACTATGCATATGACCTTTCATTAGGAAGTCATCTTCATAATGTATTCTAAGGGCCCAATTATGGATGTGCAGAAAGTGTGTTATTTATGGTGTTAACAAAATTTTAAAAAACATTGACTTATTACATCACAGTAAATGAAACAACAGTATTTAATTCCCAAAACTAACCTGGAAAAACACACATGATATAGTAAATGGAGAAACTAATTTGTAAATGATGTACATAATATAATCAATACCTTTCAAATATAAATGTATAAGCATGTAAATATAAGCATGTAATATGTGCTTATATTTTTCAAATATGTAAAACTGACAAAGTAATCATCCTACATTTCTACTGTGGAATCAGTATAAACATGTAGCACACACATATACGTACATACATGTACTTGCACATATTAGAGTGGTGGAAAACAAGGATAAAATTAAGTTCACCTATGTCAGAAAGCACTCTAGATATTATGCATGAACACGGAAACATTTAAAGAATAAAGAAGACAGAGCACACAAGATGAACTAATAGAGATAACAACAGTAACTTAATTAGGTAAAGTCTCTATAACAGAAAATAAACATAATTCAGCAGTGCATTACCATAACTACAACTTCTCACATCTAACAGCAAATGGAATCATCCAGACAGCTTTTGTAGACAAAGCGAATACAGACTCCTTGGAAATGGTAGAGATGTTTTAGAGAGTAAGACAGTTCAATCAAATGCTCAATGTCAACAGGAAATGTACTGGGTGAGAATTCTTACAGAAAACAGGACTTCCAGGTGGAAGCTACGCTTCATCTTCCTGAATATGTAGCTCCATTGTATAGGGCATTATGGAAATAGAAAAGAGTCCAGAAAAGGACAAAGTGCAAAACTGCAAATCTAAGGAGAGAATTGGGAGTTTCCAATCTTTTACCATCAGGAAAGAAAGATACTTCTCAAAATTTTCAGATCATAAATGTGACAGACAGGAAAAAACTGACAGACCACTAACTACTATGGCTAACATTTAAAGGTAGATCCAAGGAATTTATTTTTATTTTTAATTTTTAATCTTTTAAATTTTAACTCCATGAATTCTTCTATCTTTGGTTCATCTCATCCCATTCACAAGTTGCCTTGGGTAGGTTTTCTATCTTTTCATTAATTTATCAGTTTTTTTTAAATAAGCCTTATCAAGTACTTAGGAAATTTTAATAGGTTAATATTTGTTTATGTGGTACCAAGGAATGGAACCCAGGGCCTCATGCATGCCAGGCAAGCACTCTACCACTAAGTCACATTCCCAGCCCTCAACAGTGTTTTTAAAGCATTTTGTGAACTGTTGTCTGCTCTACTGCCTGGTTATTTTCTGTGAGAATTAAGCTTCCTTCACTGGTCATTTTCTTGTATTTCTGTGGTTTGGTCTGCCCATTTGGAAACTCTTGGTTTTAGTTTTTTGGGGACTCTGGTTCCTAATAGGTTGTTCTCTGCATTCTTGGTTTGATACTGTATTGTGATTTGCTTATGTGGGGTCATGAAGTGAGCCAGACCCAAAGAAACAGGTTGCATGGTTTCCTTCATTTGTAGTAACTAGAATGTGCCTATAAATTACAAGCAAGCACACCAGATGGTAATAGGAGAAAAAAAAAATACTGGGACATGATAAATTGCACAGGTCTCTAGGCATCCACCTCAGTGAGACCAAGGGAGGATATTCTGAGGACAGGATCAACAGCTATGTGCATATGAGCATATAATATTTGTTGAAGTGAACCCCAAGAAATGGAAACACGGATTTTTTTTCTCTTTGTTGCTGTTTTTGTTTTCTATTCCTTTTGTCTTATTTGTTTATCTGTATTTAGAAGGGTAAGGGGGCATAGAAATGCTAGGACAAAGGCTGAACAAATGCAGTGGTGGTACTTACTAGACACTGTGTTAAAAATGAACTATACAACTTGTGGGTAGGGATGAGAAAAATTGAGAGAAGGGGTAACATTGTTCAAAAAGAAATGTTCTCTTTATCTGACTATGTAACCATAAGCCCTTGTACATCATCTTTATAATAACAATAAATAACTTTTTAAAATAAAAGGTTAATGTAATGCCTAGAATGTATGAGACACAGGACCCCATGGCACTTAGGGAAAAATCCAAAACCCTGTCCAAGTGCCATGACCTTCAGTGTTCTTGGCTCCTGTCCACCTCTTAGATCTCTTTCCAAACCTCCTCTCCTTCTTGGTCCTCCAATGCACCTCAGAACTATCTGTTGTCTCTGCCCAGGATGGAATGTTCTAGAACTCTACCTGACCAGCTCCTTTCCAAATTAAGATCTCAACCTTGTGGAGGATACCCACAGCTACTTCCTCGTGGAATTAGCCAATATGGCGTTCTCATGTTCCTCATTCTGTTAAATACCACAGAAAGCCCTGATATTCACTTCTGCATTCACATATAGTGTTTTCTTCCTAATGAAAGGGGCAATTAAAAAGTTACATGATCACAGAGACTTTCATTCCAGGCTATTCAGGTCACTCTCTTACTATTAAGTTCCACTTCCCCTTGCAATTTTTCTTTAGTAACTCGGCTTATACCTGAACCACATTTCCAAGGTTTTTCTCAATAAATTCCATTAAATAAAGGTTACTGTGTGCAATCTTATGAATGAGTGCATTGCCATCCATACTTAACACATAAAAATACTGAGTACTTTTTTGAATTGATGAATACTTGCAAATAATAAAGGAAAATGGTAGACAAAAATGTCAGAAAAACTAAAGAATAGAGTTGAATGAGACAAAATTAAGGCATTATATTAGTCAGCTGCTAGTCAGTTTTATAAATACTATTGGTTTCTGTGAAAGGATATAACGACCAAAATGGTCTATGTATGTAATATTATAGGAAATTTATTTCTTCTAAGTTTCAGACTTCTAATTTAAGCACTATACTTTGATTCGTTTCCATTAATGTGAAATAAATTCTTCTAAAGTAAAATTTCAAGTATCAAAAAGAATTCTGTATGTACAAGAAATAGATATCAAAGAGAAAATAAGTAAAAAGCTATTTAAAAGGAATTTTATAGGTAATCTTAGAAACTGAAAAACACTCATGGAATAAAATTTGGTACTTAAGATTTGTGGGTGGTTCGTTTTGTTTCCCCCAGTACCAGGTTTTGAACTCGAGACCTCATGATGACTTGGCTTGCCTGCTGGACTGTTGCTATAACCACTGGACGCACACCACCGGCCCAAATCCTATCCTTCACTTAATAATCACTGTCTTTGTTGGCTTTTTTTAAAAATAATAACTTTGAGACACTTGTGCTTCAAAGATTTAGACTAATTCTTGTGGAATATGGCTGAAAGTCCTTAAAATCCTTTATTCTAACAATCTGGTGTAACAGTATTCAAGGAAATGCTATATTTTAGAAGATGATATAACATTCATTTCTCTTTGTTAGTCAAATCTGACTTCTCTATTTTCCCTCTCTATATATAAATATGTAATAATGGCTCTAATACTGAATGTTGTAATACAAAATATTTTCTGTCTTAAGCTTGTATGAAAGACATCCTTAACTAAAATTTCCTATCTCTGCTTTATAAAACAAAGGTGGTTCTAGAATTTGTAATCAGAATCAAAATCTGGTGATGGAACACACAACTGTAAACAACCCAGATGAAAACAGAAGCTGATCATATAATTACAGTGGTCAGTAAACTACATTCTCTGTACTCAGCTGCCAACAACAAAACCATATGATTCATATGCCTATTCCTAGACAGCACACAGAGAAAGGGCATCGATGTCTCTCTTTTTCAATATATCCACTCTATCTCAAAGGGTTGGCAGCAAATGATGTAACAGAGAACTAGATGCAGAATGAAATTTGTCATTTTAACTATAGTTCATTTTAGGCTTTGTTAATTTCTACACTAGAATAACACCATCACTATGTCCAAAGAGGAATAAGATTCCAAAGAGGAATGAGATTTCAACTATGTTGCCTTTAAAATACTTGTTCAAAGTACATTACAGCTTGAATTTCATGGATTACAATTCACAGTAAGAAATATATTTTACATCTTAATCCAGTACACACACCACATATGTTCAATTTAAAACAAAGGTTCATGAAAGTTATCCTTCTACTACATGTAACAAATATGGTCAGTTAGGTGCCAGGGGTTCACACCTGTAATTCTACCTACACAGGAAGCTGACAAACCCAAGAGACAGGATCTTATCTCCAAATAACCGGCAAAAACCTAGAAGGCCTTACATTCAAGTACCTGAACAATAAACAGTACCTGAGCAATACTTCTTTTTAAATCATGACTACCTACCGCAAATGGATTTCATGACAGAGTAGCAGGACACAATCTATCTTGAGAAACACTGTATCTATGAGACAGGGCCTCTGCTCCTTCTTCAAAGTACATCTCATACTACTCTCCACAATATTCCTCCTACCACTCAGTATCTATTCCTTTCTTTCATGGTACTCTAAGTATAACAATCTCTTTCCTGCCTCAAGGCATTTGGTCTTGCTAATGCTGCCTGGCACAATTTTTCCTTATTTTTGTACTTTATATCACTCAGATCCCCAACACAAAAGCCCATACTGATCAGGGGCCTCCATGGATCACTCAATTTGAGTTAGTATTGAAAACTCAAACCAGGGCAGGGAAAGGGGAGGAAGAAGGTATAAAATGGATCAGGGGAGGGGTTCACTGCACTGGGCTGGTACCACTGCTGAGAAGTCTGATGGAAAACAGAAGGCAGGCCCAACCCAGCACATGTAGCTGCCTACCAGCACTTTTACCTCCCTGTGTCACTACAAAGGTGGGTGATTTCTAACTACTACAATTGTATTCCATTGATTTCAGATAGCTTTTCTGACCTCTTGGTTATAATGTGAGAACTCCATCCTCCAATCTCCTCCAGTATTTTGAACGCACTTTCACAATTTGCTATATTCTTTCTTGCATTTTATTCACTAGGTATTTTTTCACTAGGTATTTTTTTATTCATCCAATATGACCTAAGAAATAGCTATCAGCAAAATAACTGTTCCTCTCAGAGTTTAGCAGTCCAGTGGCAGAGTCATGTCTTATAATAGACAAGAGCAAAAAGAAATCAAGAATGAAGCACCTGGGGCTGGGAAGGTGGCTCAGTGGTAGAGTGCTTGCCTTGCATGCATGAGGCCCTGGGTTCGATTCCTCAGCACCACATAAGCAGAAAATAAAAAGCAGGAAGTGGTGCTGTGGCTCAAGTGGTAGAGCACTCGCCTTGAGCTGAAGAGCTGAGGGACAACGCCCAGGCCCAGACCAGACCCCCCCCCCCCAAAAAAAATGAAGCACCTCTTACTCTAAACTAGAAATAAAAAAAAAAACGAAAGAATAAACATGTTGATTAATATGATGCAGGCTGGGACACTGGATTCTGTCATCTACTGAGGGTGGAGGGAGTGGTGTGAGGTTTGTCAATGAAGGTTTTTTGTACAGGTCTTAGAAGACAGGAACGGGCTCTGGTAACAAAAAGGACGGCTTACTAAGAAGTCATGAAAACAAGCAATGGTCAGCGGGGACCTCTGTTACTAACGGCAAGCACTTGGTCCTCCTCCAGTACATGCCTACGTGCTTCAAAGATGTGGTGACTCGGAGCTAACTAGCGGGCGGTCTTCTCCAGGAGTGGCCAATTACAAATACCATTGCCAGCCCTATTCCCCTTGGTTTCATTTCTACTGGCCTTGCACAGGCAAAGGAGCTCCAGAAGCTTCCGAGAGGCATTCTTGTTTAAAAAACAAAAACAAAAACTGAGCCAACACACATGTTCGTTAAGTGGCCCTTATAGACGTGCTGCGAGTCAGCTCTACCAGCCAAAGAGCAGAAACCAACAGCTGGGGATCCGCTCTACCAGACAAGGAGCAGAAACCAACAGCTGGGGTCAGCACTACCAGCCAAAGAGCAGAAACCAACAGCTGGGGATCAGCTCTACCAGACAAAGAGCAGAAACCAACAGCTGGGGATCAGCTCTACCAGCCAAAGAGCAGAAACCAACAGCTGGGGATCAGCTCTACCAGACAAAGAGCAGAAACCAACAGCTGGGGATCAGCTCTACCAGCCAAAGAGCAGAAACCAACAGCTGGGGTCAGCACTACCAGACAAAGAGCAGAAACCAACAGCTGGGGTCAGCACTACCAGACAAAGAGCAGAAACCAACAGCTGGGGTCAGCACTACCAGACAAAGAGCAGAAACCAACAGCTGGGGATCCGCTCTACCAGACAAGGAACGCCCCGCCGCAGGCCCGTCCCGCTCGCCCGCCCGCCCCGCCGTAGGCCCCGCCCGCCCCGCCCGCCCCGCCCGCCCCGCTCACCCGCCCCGCTCGCCCGCCCGTCCCGCCGTAGGCCCGGCCCGCCCCGCTCGCCCGCCCCGCTCGCCCGCCCCGCTCGCCCGCCCCGCTCGCCCGCCCCGCTCGCCCGCCCCGCCCCGCCGTAGGCCCCGCCCGCCCCGCCCGCCCCGCCCGCCCCGCCCGCCCCGCCCGCCCCGCCGTAGGCCCGGCCCGCCCCGCCCGCCCCGCCCCGCCGTAGGCCCGGCCCGCCCCGCCCGCCCCGCCCCGCCCGCCCCGCCCGCCCCGCCGTAGGCCCGGCCCGCCCCGCCCGCCCCGCCCCGCCCCGCCGTAGGCCCGGCCCGCCCCGCCCGCCCCGCCCCGGCCGTCCGCCGTGGCGGCCCGCGCTCGGGCCCCGTCAGCTCAGCCCCCGCCTCTATTTCCCTCAGCGCACTCGGGAGGAACGCCGGGCGCCGCGAGCCCGGGCAGGGCGGCAACGTTAAAGGCAGAGGGACGGGCGCCTCCAAACGCCCAGCGCCCCACGCCTGGCACCCCGCGCAGCCGGGACGCGGAACCGCGCTCCTCCTCCCCCGGCACTCACCATAGCCTCAGGAGCTCAGCGCCGAGAAACCGGTAAGTCAGGCGGCCACGGGAAGACGCCACACCAACACCAGCATCCGGTTACTGTGGCAACGGAGCCCCGCCCACTGCCGGACGCCGGTGAGGCCGGCGAGGCCCCGCCCCTTCCTCTCTCGAGGTTGAGGGAACGGAAGTTCCGCCCCTTGACGACATCGCTCGGGGCAACCAGACGCCGTCTTCCCCCTTTGCAACATCACCACTTCCGTGTGCTTGACAGCTGACCCGGACGTTCAAGGATGATGTGCTTCCGCTCCCTGTAATGCGGCCCGTTTTCCCTAGGCGTCGGTTCCCGGGTCACGCACGGAGGGCTGGTCACACATTCCGTGGGCACCGGGCTCTCAACGCCACGCCGGACGCTGCTCCTCTCCTTCGGAAGGGAGTTCCGGAAACGAGCCCTGCACTACCGGAAGCGGTGAGGGTGGGGGCGCGGTGAGTTGTGGGGAGCGGGGAGGGGGGGGGCTCGGCCGGGCGGTGGGAGGGCGGCGGCGGCGGCCTCCCGGTGGGGAGGGCCAGGCCTCCCGAAGCCGCGCGGAGGAGCGCTGGCGTCGTCTCTAGAACCGGCTGGTGAGGCGCTGGAAGGCTGGCCGACGCCGGGCGGCGGGCGCGGGGCTCCGGGGCAGGGGGCTGCCGCGGGGAGGCGGCCTCCGACCGGAAGGAGGGACGGGCTCGCCCGCACGCCTGCTGCCTTCCACACCGGCGCCCGCCCGTCCCCGTCCTTGTACCCCGTCCCCGTACCCCCGTACCCCTGTCCGCGTACCCCTGTCCCCGTACCCCTGTCCCCCGCCCCCCGTCTCCCGCACCCCGTACCCCTGTCCCCCGTCTCCCGCACCCCGTACCCCTGTCCGCCGCCCCCCGTACCCGTCCCCCATACCCCTGTCCCCCGTCCCCCGCACCCCGTACCCCTGTCCGCCGTCCCCCGTACCCCTGTCCGCCGCCCCCCGTACCCCTGTCCCCCATACCCCTGTCCCCCGTCCCCCGCACCCCGTCCCCCTGTCCGCCGCCCCCCGTCCCCGTCCCCCATACCCCTGTCCCCCGTCCCCCGCACCCCGTACCCCTGTCCGCCGTCCCCCGTACCCCTGTCCCCCGACCCCCGTACTCCTGTCCCCGTACCCCTGTCCCCCGACCCCCGTACCCCTGTCCCCGTACCCCTGTCCCCCGTCCCCCGCACCCCGTACCCCTGTCCGCCGTCCCCCGTACCCCTGTCCCCCGACCCCCGTACTCCTGTCCCCGTACCCCTGTCCCCCGACCCCCGTACCCCTGTCCCCGTACCCCTGTCCCCCGACCCCGTATCCCTGTCACCCCTCCTGTATCCCTGTCCCCCGTACCCCGCCCCGCCCCCATCCCCCTGTCCCTCGTCTCGCTGTCTCCGCCCCCCCCTCCCCCCCCCGCCCACGTCAGGAGACATTCCCTGCCCCTGGCCCTCTTGGCAGGGCATCCACCCAGCATTTTCTGTGCTTAGGAAGTTTTTCATTGTCATTGCCATGGTAGAAAACCCCCCCGTGATGCACTCGGTGAAAGTAGTGAGACGGCATTTTCGGATAAACCAAACCTAATTTTTGAGACATTCAAAAGACCACACCACAGTTATACGGAGAGAATAGAGAGGAGAAAGCTGCCTCTCTAAACGTGTGGGGACTAAAGACAAACAAGTTAGATAGATAGATGGCAGATAGATAGAATTAGTATATCTTTCAAAGTACAGTCACTCATTAAATGTATGTATATGGTATTGTTTTTCAGGGGGCGTCTTGGAAACAAAAATGGCTACTCTTAAAAGTTTAGAAACCAAAGGTAAGTTTTCTTATTTTGATAACAATAATTAGATGGGAACACTACAGATGGCAGAGCAACTATAACACAGTCACCCCAAGTGGATAACTTAAACAACATAGTTCTGAAGACTAGATGTCTAGCATCAAAATAAATGCTAGTGAGGCTTTGTTCTCTATGAAGGTTTTTAAGAAAAGTTCTCCGCCCCTCTCCTAGCTTCTGGTTTTCTGGCACTCATTGGTGCTTCTTACAGATGCAACACCCTGACCTCGGTATTTGTGTTATAAGGCATTCTCCTTAGGTGCCAGCCTTCCTCTTTTTTTTTTTGTCAGTCTGGGGCTTAAACTTGGGCTTGGGCACTGTCACTCAGCTCTTCAGCTCAAGGCTAGCACTCTACCACTTGAGCCACAGTGCCACTTCCGGTTTTCTGGTGGTTTATTGGAGATAGGGAGTCTCATGGTCTTTCCTGCTCGGGCTGTCTTTGAACCGGGATCCTCAGATGTCAGCTGCCTGAGTAGCTAAGATTACAGGTGTGAGCCACCAGCGCCCAGCCCAGCCTTCCTCTTTTTATAAGGAGAGTGGCCATATTGTTCCTCCTCCCCCCAGGCTTTTATGTATGATTTTATCCTTAATTAGTTACATTTACAATGAAACTTTTCAAATAAAGTCACATTCTGAGACTAATTAACCAATAAGTAAAACAATCCAACTCTTAGCCCTATCATTCATAAACAAAAGTAACTTGTAATGCATGGCCTGAGAAAAAGCAGACTTAATACTTGACCTTGTCAGTTGTCAGCCTCAGGAGAGAGCACTATGATTTGGTATGGTGGCAGAACTTCCTCTCAGACATATGTGAAGTTCTTTCATTATGAAGACAGATGTGTGTTTGCTGCTAGGGCTGTTCTGAAAGGTATACAGAAGAGATCATAGAAATTAGAAAATTGAAATTGAACTCTTAGATGCAAGATGAAAAGTTAAGACAATTTAGTAAACGTAGATAAAATTGTAAATAATAAGAGCTGAGACGTTTAAATATTCATAATTAGATAAACTAATCTATTAATAGTTCTGAAGGATAGTAAAAAAAATAGATGAAAAAAGATTCTAGGAGCAAATAAAATCTGGATTAAAAGAGTAGTTACACCACAGGAAGTCTCAAAGCCTTTAGTATACTAATGTCTATTGAGAGGCTCCAAAGGGATTTAGTATATAGAATTACCAACACTTTTTGCCCATGGAACTCTATTTAGAGCCTATGGAAAGAAGAATATTCAATAAATGTTGAACCAACTCCTAAGTTCATTTTCTAATTTAATAATAATTTAGTTTAATAATGTTTACCTTAATAAAAATGTAAGTTTTCAATTTAATAATAGCTACATTTTATTAGATGATATTAGTTTCATTTAAAAATTATCAAGTAACATCACTAATTATGTTATTATAACTGAATTTAATTACATTACAGCTAAATTTGTATGTGTTCTAAAAAGTATGCCAGTATATGACTGAATTAGGAATTGAATTTGTATAAACTAAATATAAAAATAATTTTGTTTTTCTCATTATTTAGGTCTACATTACAAAAATCTTAATAATCATTCCTATAGTTTGAATTTTACCAATAATATTTTTCTCTTCCATGTAAGTACATTGATAGTATGCTTGATTTTAAATCATGGTCCCCAAAGTACTATTTGTTCTTTATAGAAAATGCTTGCCCACCCACTATTCTAGGATGTTAGAATAGTGATCTTGTTATTCCTTATATTTCATCAGTTCTTGAAGAATAAGAATGTGCCACGATTTCTTGACAAAAGATCACAGCTGAAAGTAAAGATGAATGAATAATAGAAAGGTTATTTTGTTGGTTCCCTCAAAGAGTAGAGAAGAATAAGATCAAGGATTAATGTTTTGCTTTACTAAGGCATTGCTCATAGTTACTGACCTGGTACCATTGATTTTTGTCTTCCCACTTGAGAGGAGGTAATTACTCATGAATGTGCCCTGGATTGTGCCCACAACATATGTAATAAAGGTTTCTATGTGTGTCATCGAGCAAAGTAGAATTATGAAAGTTATGATACCTTGTGAGAAACTATAGAGCCCTGGCTCATCTGCTTGTCTATGCGAGTTAGCTAGAATCATAGTTGTGACTGAGAGGGAGCTGTCCTATGATAGACAACATAGGTTTGATATTCAGCACTGCTTTAGTAAGTAGGACACTATAAGTATAGTTAAGAGTAATTGGGATTTAAAGAAGTTGGTTGAACTTCCTGAATTTTACAGTAAATTTTCTTTGTAAAGATAAATTCTGTTTGGAAAGAGATTTCTGTTAAATACTCTTAACTTTTTTTTATTTTAATGATAGATTTAAGGAGCAAAGATTTATTCTTGAATCTCCATTACTTAAAATTCCAACTCAATATTAGGACTTAACTGGAAATCCAGTTTGTTTAACTATGATCGAATTTTCATACCAGCTTCTTATTTGACCAACCTAAGTATACCCAAATGGCATGATTTTTGGTGGTGTATTTATTACTGTTTTTATTAATCTAGAGTTAAAAGTTGTTTTATCTATAAAACGATATTAATCTGTAGGTAAATAATTATAATGACACATGTCTTTTTAACAAACTAAAACTTACACTATATAACATTAAACAAACTTAAAACCAAATTGTAAGCCCATAAGAACAGTTCTTTAGTTTTAAAATAATGAAGAGAAAACTTGTCTTATGCACTACAGTTGTTTTGAGTGCTGGGATAACAAGTATTACTACCATGCCAAGCTGCAAGTCTATTAAGAACAATAACCCAAAGTTCATAGTAATCTACAATCACCATCGTGTCACTTAACATTAGTATAGTGGAAAACTATAGAGAGACTAACAACAGAAAAATAATTTAAAATAATGATACATCAACTTGAAGGAATATATATTTATAAAATTAAAATATGAAGCAAAATAAAAATACATTAAGCTTACAAAATTTACTATGATTACAGTATATAAAAACATTGAAAAAATTTGAAGTAATGAGAATATAGGTCAACTTTCATTAGAGCATTGTTATTATAAACTTTTATTTGATAAAATTAAAAAATGAAACTATTATAATAGGTGCCAGTGGCTCTTGCCTCTAATTCTAGTTATGTATGAGGCTAAGTTACAAGGATTGAGTTTCAAAGCCAGCCCAGGCAGGAAAGGCCATGTGATTCTTATCTCCAATAAACTAACTAAATGGTAGTAGAAGTAGAGCTGTGGCCCACGTAGTAAAGCACTAGCCTTGAGCAAAAGAAGCTCAGGAACAGTGTCAGGCCCTGAGTTCAAGCCCCAAGACTGATACAAAAACAAAAAACTAATAGAAACTAGAACACATCTGACTATGTGTGAAGATAATCTGTTCTCTTCTGTAGTTTTTATATTTGTAATAAAGAACAATTCTCTAAAAGTAGAAACCTACCAAATCCAATTCAAGAGGTTATTTTGCTAGATATTTCCTTGGCTGTAGAAGCCTTGCAAGTAACTTTGAAGGTTACTTGCCTAACATTGCTGTAAGCAAGCTTTCATTTCTATGGGGATTTTGCTAGAGAATTCCATTTCTAGAGCCACAATATATGACTCCTCTTTTAATATAGCTCTGTATAACAAAAATTCTTAAGAAAGCTTTCTTTTTTGTAGGACTTTATGCTCTTTCCAAACTGAGTTAGTTCTCCTAATTTCATTGTTAAAATGAAACATGATCAATATTTAATCTAGGATATGCTATTTAGTGATAATTGAAACAAAGGATACTTTGGATTTATTAAGAATTCTCAAAAAATAGACTTTTAAGAGATTACATTACCTTTTACATAATTTAGTTGGATGGATAAACTTACTAAACACTAATCAGTAATTTATTATTGCCTTTAATGTTTCTGTAAAAAGAAAATTTCTGTTGAACTATATGCCACTTACTACATCTTAATGTATTGCTATCCTTCAATACATTTTACCTTTTTATTATCTCCTTTTCCCATCCCTTCTCCACTCTTCTCATTCTCTCTGCTTCTTTCCTCTTCCTCCTCTTCCCCCTCTCTCATGGACGGGTTGAAACCCAGGACCTTACTAATGTGCTCTACACTAAGCTATACCTCCAGCCCTATTTTATCTGTTAATATGTATATCCTGTCTTCAGAATTATATAGTAAACTTGAATGCAGTAGTCCATACTACCTCATCTAATACTTGAACTACATTACATTCGGCAGACACCCAGGACCAGGTATGCTTTCTATAGACCACTCAGTTCATCTTTATAGTAATCATTACTGACTTGTATGCTAATTCTTAACCCTTCCCCTTATTATCATTAATTTATTGTTCATGAATTTATTGAGTTAACTATGAGGCACTTTACTGGCACTAAAGTAACTAAAATATAGTAAGTCCAAGTAATATATATAACAAGTAAATAAGATAATAAGTTAAATAAATATGGTGAAAATGAGATGTAAGAAAGTTTAATCTGACAACATAATGCACTGCCCCTTATGGAAGCAGGATTTAATTCCTTAGGTGTAAGAATAGGATTGAATTTTTGCCTAATAGTTTTTCAGTATAATACACATGTTCTCCTGTACCCCTTGAAAAGCATTCTTTACTGAGATACAGCAAAAATAGACTAATCTGTCTTGAGGTACATAGATGATTTCAAATATGTGTATATATAGTTATTTATTTTTGTATCTTGTATTTATTTTTATATTTTGTGTAACTACTATACTATGTGTCAGGCACTTAACTTGTTAAAGCCTTCTTATCACACAGTCCTGTGGCATGGTTGTTACTATCTGTTTTGTCTTATCAGGATATAGAAATTAGTCAAAGACTAAATTATTGACCTATGTCACATTAAAAAATAAATGTCAAAAACAAATTTCCAGGTTTGACTTTCTATCAAAAGAGAAGACATTTGCTTAAAGAAATTTTATGTCCATGAGACTTTACTCATCTTTTCTTAACATATATTTGTTTTAAAAATTACTTTTCACTCCGAGGTTTTTCCATTTTTTTCTAATTCTGAACACAGGTCAAACTGGTAGTTTTCTTAGTATTTGTTTGGTAAATAGCTGATGTTTGTTTGGCTTGCTTTCCCTTTGTTAGTCATCCCTACCTCAACCCCACTCCGAGGAGCAGGAGATGGAATGGAAACCGAAGAGTCACCTAAATCTATCGAAGTCACCTCTGCAGCCCAGTCCATAAAGCATGCAATCCTTCAGAGTCCACGGAAGAAAGCATTTCCCTCAGAGAGCCCAGGCGTTCTTCAGCTAGGCAAGATTCTCGCTGAAAAAGCAGTGGAAGTTGAAGCTGTAAGAATATTTGTTCCCAAAGCTGCTATAACTCATGATGTCCCCAACAAAAATGCGAAGGTTAAATCTCTCGGATATCATAAAAGAGAACTCAGTAATCAGCCAGAGGGTCTTACAGATCCCAGGAAAGAACTCTCAGAGGTAAAGAGTGTATTGGAAAAGCTCAGAAACTCTGAAAGGAGGTTGCTACAGGACAAAGAAGGACTTTCAAACCAGCTCCGAGTACAGACAGAGGTAAAAAAAAAATCAAGTATTTTTAATATATAGTACTCTTTACATCTGGGCCTTCAAATCCACATTTCTTCAGTGGAATGTCCTTTATCATAGATTGTCATTTTTGTAAAATACTTCCCTTAAATTTCTCACTCTTTGTCAGGGCTTGTGTGTGTATAGAATCTGTCTGTAGAGTTTGTTCTGGAAACTTACGTTTTTATTAAACCTGGTTGAAGATGAAAGTATGAAGGGCTGGGAAGGTGGCTCAGTGGTAGAGTGCTTGCCTTGCATGCAAGAGGCCCTGGGTTCAATTCCTCAGCACCACATAAGCAGAAAAAGCCAGAAGTGGCACTGTGGCTCAAGTGGTAGAGTGCTAGCCTTGAGCTGAAGAGCTGAGGGACAGCGCCCAGGCCCAGAGCTCAGGCCCCATGACTGGCAAAAAAAAAAAAAAAAAAGATGAAAGTATGAAGTACTTTGGACAAGACCACCTTTAAGCTATACAGTGGATTCCAGTTATAAACTGCCAAACCAAAGGTTGGTTGAGTTAGGCTTTGAAATGGAAAAGTAAGTTAGCTGTCCTTGTAAGGATCTATAACTTCCAGGTGCTTTTTCTTATATATGCATGACACTTGAAATAAAGAGAATAGTGGAATAAGAATGTTTTCATCATAAATGAAAATCAACTATGTATGTGGCACAAATCGTAGAACTCATGCATATTAAGCATGAGACCCTGAGTTCAAACTGACAGAAAGTAAAAAAAGATTGAAAATCTATAATGTTCAGTATATAGATTTAACTCTTTCATGTTAGTAAGATGAACTTATCTCTCCCTTTTTTATCTACTAGATTACACATATTTTTGCAAGATGGTAATCTTTGTAAATGGTAGCATTTTAAGTGACTCTTGTTCAAATGTTTTACTTGTACATAGTTTACAAATATTTTATTATTTATTGTTTATTATATTATCATCTATAATCATACCACCCAGAAAGGACGACTTAAGACTCATATTGAAAAAAAAGATTCATAATTGAATTCATTCTGTCTGATAACCCAAATCTTTAAGTTATTGTTTTCCCATCTCACAACATTCTTTTACAATTATTACAATTACATTCTTCAGTAGCTATACCATACCAGTACTTGCTATTGAATATTGGATATTAATGTGCTTAAACATACCCTATATTATTTCCTCTTTTTAAATTCTTAAGCATGAAAGAGCTTTAATTTATAAATGTGGAGAGAACACCATGAAAAACATTCTCTGACTTCCTTTTAGTAAATTTATTGTTTTTTGTTTTCTGATGTTTTTCCTTCATGTGTTGACATAAACCAGGCAAATTTCATGATAATGATTTGTACTCTTAACACACTCAGTTTACAGCCACATTGTGTACGAATTGTGTTTGAATATATTATTCAACCTAAAATTTTAATACCAGTTCTTGCATACTTTCATGGAGGTCTAAAATACACAGACACATAGTTTGTCTTTAACTTTTTGTTTTGCTGGTACTGGAGTTTTACTCAGGGCATTGGGGTTTCTAACTTGCTTACTCAGCTGGTGCTCTGCCATTTAAGCCATGCCTCCAGCCCTCTTTCATTAATTTTGTTACATTAAAGTCAGGGCTATTCTTTGGGGCTTATAGTACTATGTTATTTTCTAGGTTAATCGTGAGTTAAAAAAGTTGCTGGTGGCTTCTGTCGGGGATGATCTTCAGTATCACTTTGAACGTCTAGCTCGTGAGAAGAATCAGCTTATTTTAGAAAATGAAGCTCTAGGTCGGAACACAGCTCAGCTTTCTGAACAGTTAGAACGTATGTCAATACAGTGTGATGTATGGCGAAGTAAATTCCTTGCAAGCAGGTATTTTCTCTTGAAAATAATATTTCATTTCCTAGTTTTTGTACTGTCTACTGGGCTTTTGGCCCATAAGACAAAAACCATAGATTGTAGTGTGAAAATTAGGCTATTAGAGTATTTCAAATATTTTTTAATACATAGCTCTCTCCTCTGTTGTCTATTGTCACAGTTTCCCTAAATGAAGAAGTGTTTTAAGGAACCTCCCTCATTCTAGAAATCACTCCCATTACAGTGCTTAAGACTAAAACAAAACTGTGAATTTAGACATCCGGTAAATATTAAAATCACAAAGGGGAAATTACATTAATTCCTTCATCTTCTACCTAGAGGACTCAAAAATCATTTCCACTCCTTAGAACAATGTTATTTATCCTCTGTGCTCTGTTCTTACAGTCTTTATCTATATAATAGAGCTTTCCAATCATTCCCTCTGTCATTGAATTGCACACTGGGTAATGCTACTCTCTGGCATGGGTAAAAACCACAGGCCTTAGTTGGAACACTGCTAGGTATTATGATTATTTGCTTAAGTACCTTTCAGCATTAAGTTATTGGGAGATTAGTTCTGGATGTTATCCATCTGTGCAACAAAAGACTTCACAATGCATTTAATAACTCTTGATTTAAATGGAATCACCTGGTGATTTCCATTCAGGCTAACTTAAGAACTACTAATTGGAATGATCAGCTTTTTAGAAGTATATTTCTTTGCATATTAATCTTATAGCACTTTGAGTAATTGGTTACTCTCTTAAAGACTACCATGTATCATTAGTTCTGCTAGTATAGTAAACTATTTGAGGAAGTAAACTTTTTAATCTAGAATGAGTTAATTCTTATTGAACAGTTTAGCAAGTATATATGTGTATATGTGTAATGTATATTACATATACATGTAATTTTGTAGGTATAATTCAGATTATTACAATAGGCACCTTAACAGTCCTTATCAACACTGATAGTAAAGTTCTAAAGAATAAAAATTAAACTCATCCTTATATCTTAGTTCAACTTCTAATGTCAAAATTCTTTACATTTTAAGTTAGTAGTAACTCATCTGAGATTTAATTTCAGTTCTAAAGTTTTTACCTCAATAATGTTCTTGACATTTTGGCTTCAGTTCCATCCATAGATAACTGGCCAAATAAAATTTAGTGCATGAAATCAGTAGAAAATATGAAGAGACTTGGTTAAAACAGAGTAAGGTATCTCTGCTTATGCTAATGTGGAAAATTCACTCGTTAAAAAAATGTACAAAATTTTGTATTCAATAACCTCTTTCTGTAATAAATCATATGTCTATTTTTAACACATACGTTTATGTTGAAATACACCAAAAAATTGTAAGGAACTTGATATAACACATGAAAGAAGAACGAGCATGCTGGGAGGTTAAAAACATTTTTTTCAAATTAATGTACATTAATTATACAAAGAGATCTCATGGCAATATTTCTGTATAAATTCACCCCTTAATTACTCTTCTTATCAAGTCTTCCCCAAGTTTTCCTCTTACATAAGCATTTTTATATTTAAAAACAGATAATTATTCCTTTTGAAAAAAATTATCAGTAATATTGGGGTAAATTGAGAAGTCACTATAGAAAAACTAGATTCATGTTTCTCTTATCATCTTATAAATATTTTAGCTGAATCCTTGGAATACACTATACATGCATAAAATGTTTAAATATTTTATAGTGAAATGTAAAACTGCAGAGCAATTTGACTATTAAATCTTTAATTTCTGAAAGTGGCAGTCCCCAAGTATACTAACTTCCATATGCTATTCCATAAGTTATTGACAGAATTTATATGTAATATTTTAATCTTTATAGGGTAATGGCCGATGAGTTAACCAACTCCAGGGCTGTTTTGCAGCGTCAGAACCGTGATGCACAAAGTGCAATACAAGATCTCCTGAGTGAACGGGAACAGTTTCGTCAAGATATGATGGCTACCCAGAAGTAGGGCACTTTGCTTATATTCTGAACTCTCCCAGTTTCTCCTGCCATTTTTGTTATTGTGATGGGTGTTTTAGTCTACCTACAAATTTGATAATTTAGTGAACATATACTTGAAGTTTCACTTTAAAATAGTCTAAAAGGGAGGAGACCTAAAAAAAGAGAATGCTTCTTAAATTCATAACATGGGTGATAGAATTATTTATAATAGAAGACTCTCAGAACTTAAAATCAATTCTTTATATACTTCTAGTAGTTTTTAGTAGAGGCCAAAGAATGTATCTGTCTTTCCTATGGAGGATCTCTTTTTAACCTCTAACTTTCTACAGTGTTACAACTTGTTTTCATTTCTACATATTCCAGAACTGTCTTCTTCTAAAAACAGTCTGTCTTCCAGAAAAGCTCTTTGCACTTGCTTTTTTTTTTTTTTTTTGGGGGGGGGGGTGGTGTGGGTCCGGTCATGGGGCCTGAACTCTGGGCCTGGGCGCTGTCCCTCAGCTCTTCAGCTCAAGGCTAGCGCTCTACCACTTGAGCCACAGCGCCATTTCCAGCTTTTTTTTCTTTTTGCTTATGTGGTGCTGAGGAATCGAACCCAGGGCCTCATGCATGCAAGGCAAAGCGCTCTACCACTGAGCCACCTTCCCAGCCCATCTTTGCACTTTCATGTAATTGTGCTACCAGAAGAATTGACGGTCTAAGAGTAAATTGTATTGACTATTATATCGAAATAATGAAATTTTGAAGGTAGCTACAGGGCAATAAGTGCCAAGAATGAAAGGAAGTATATTCCACGAATTATATAAACATAATAGAAAACATAGAAATGTTAGTAATTGTGCTCATACATTCAGTAATTTAGATGAAATGGACAATAACTGGAAAGAAAAATTACCAAAGCTTACTCAAGAACAAATGTATAGCCTAAATGCCCCCAGCCTATTGAAACAATTAATTTATATTTTGAAAACCATTTAATGAAGGAGGTTCCAGATCTAGGCAGATTTTCTAGTGAATACCAGTAAAACTCTTAAGGAAGAAATAAAATTTACACAAGTTCTTCTAGAGTGTACAGAAGAAAAGAACAATTTCCAACTTATTGTATGAAGCCAGCATGATTTTGATACCAAAACTAGAGACATTATTAGAAAACTACAATGCTACTTTATTTATAAACTATAGTTATAAACATAGGAGCAAAAAATCCTTAAGAAATGTTAAAATCAAATCCTACATTATCGAGCATTATGACTAATCAGGGTTAATTCAGGTATTGTAGGGTCATATGTAGAATACTTCCATGAATTGCAGATTGGCTTAGTATTTAAATATCAGTGAGTATAACTCACCAAAAAATAGAAACTATAGGTGCACATAAGCTTAACCTTAAAAAATACTGTATGTTGACTGATTTCCAGATAAACAATCTAGTAGTAGGATTAACAGGTGTTCTCTATAGTTTATATGATCAGACATCCTTGTTTATTGAACTGAAGAGAAGATATTAAATGATTTTAGAAACAAGTTGCTCAAAATTGTGTTTTTAATATTTTTGTTCTTTTACTAACATTCAGTGTTCACATGTGTTCTCTGCAGATTTTTAGAGGAACTCTTGGTCTCTTTACAATGGGGCAGAGAACAAACTTACTCCCCTAGCCCACAACCCCACAGCACAGCAGAACTAGCAGTAACAAATCATAAGTTGGCAAAAGCAGTAAATTCTCATCTTCTGGGAAATGTTGGCAATAACAGTCAAAAAAAGATTTTATCAACAGTTGAGTTCTGCAGTACTCCAGCTGAGAAAATGGCTGAAAAGGTAAGAGTATTTAATCTTTCATTACATGTTGAAATGATATTTTTCATGTTCTGTAGCATTTTATTCTCCCTTTACTGAAAGATGACATCTAAAAGTTTGACATTGAACGCTGAGTAATATGTTCTAAACCTGATTTTTATGGTAATACGCTAATTATTTTGGAGAAAATTATTTCCTCCTTTGAGCTTTAATTTTTTTTCTAATATTACTACTCTCAGGGGAAAAATAATGTTTTGAAAGAGGTCCTATTATTTTATCTGGCTAACCATTGATAATCCTCTTTGTATTTACATTTTGTTATAAAAACCAGTATAGAATTCTAATGTAGTAGTATTTAGTAAATTAAATAGATTACTTCCAATCTGAGAAGTTATATAAATTTGAGATCTTTCTATTTTTATGTAACTTTGTTAAGTGCTAAAGTACAAGCAAACTGAGTTACAGAAACAGCAAAGATGAGTGGTTTCTGGTAATTGCTTACAAATTTGGTAGGGAAAATAAAGTTTTTAAAGAAGTAAGGTAACTTACCCTTCTGCTCTTCCATCTCCTTTAATGCTTGTCCATTTTCTCATCTTCCATATTGTATAGACCGCCTGCCTAAAATCTGTCGACATTACCTTCAGGCTAAAGTCAAGAAGCTCATGCTAAGAATTTCCTTAGAATTGGTTTTGGGTTTTTTTTTTTAAAGACCCATAATATAATAACCTGACATAGAATATATGGAGACCTTCCTTTCTTATTTTCCCCACCAAATTTGTAAGCAGTTTAACATAAGCCTTTCATTTTTGCTTCACTGTTACCTAAAATAGAAACATAAAAATAGGAGGAGATACATACATACATACATACACATACATATATATACACGTATGTATGTGTCTATATGTATTGATTCCTTTGATTCCTTTCACACTTCCTTTCCAGTTGCATTGTCTTTGAAACAACTTCTTCATGTAATAACTACTAGGGAAATATGAACATGAAAAACAAGAGCTGTGAGCCAGACATGTTATCTTTGTCCTTAATTGGAAAATTGTTTTCATCTCTTGTTCCTGTTTTGTCTCAATTAAGGGGACAGGGAGGGGCTGGGAAGGTGGCTCAGTGGTAGAGTCCTTGCCTTGCATGCATGAGGCCCTGGGTTTGATTCCTCAGCACCACATAAGCAGAAAAATCCAGAAGTAGCGCTGTGGCTCAAGTGGTAGAGCGCTAGCCTTGAGCTGAAGAGCTGAGGGACAGTGCCCAGGCCCAGAGTTCAGGCCCTATGACCAGCAAAAAATAAGGACAGGGAAAGTCAGAAGAGTTGGGAGAGCATAGTGTTGAACCCAAAACCTAAGAACGCGGTTGTTCCCATACAGTATTCCACGTCAATTAGAATGAGAGAGTCATACTACATACATGTAACATTACTTCTCATTTTCCTTAGGTTCTACATATATTGGACCCAGTTACCTGTGTAGAAAGCTCACCCGATAATCCATTTTCTGACTCTCCAAACACATTGCTTGCTACAAAGAAAAATATTGGACGATTTCATCCCTATACTAGATATGAAAATATAACCTTCAATTGCTGCAATCATTGCCAGGGAGAGCTTATTGCCCTTTGACATCCATTATGTTGGCGCTTGCTTCTTACCCAAGTCATTATTACTAGGAGCTGGGGTTCTTGTAATGCTAGAAGTAATGTATACCCACAAGATATTTCATGTGCTAAACTCCAGATTACCTTTTCTTAATAAATATCTCAGGGTAAGAAAAAAAAAAAGCATGTAGACATTTTTCAGGAATAGATCCCAGGCATTACACAATGTTTATGCTAAAAAAATTGTGAAAGATTTTATAACTTTGTTCTTAGGCCCTAAGTTATTCATCTCATCAAGTATTTTGTATGAACAGATTTCATTTTGGTGCATTTAAAGCAGGGATGGGCAAGCTATGTTAATCAATTGTGGCCACATTCATTCATTTACTATTGTAATTGAAAAGGCAACTAAGCTGTTTTTGCACTACAGCAAAGCCCAGAACTGTACTTAATAGCAAAAGTTTTCTGATTTCTATTCTATAAAGTAATATCTGGGGAGAAGGAAGAGAGGTTGCATTCTCTTTATGATAATTTTGGGGCTACAAGAGAATTTTAAATATTAAGGTGAAGGGGCTAATCTTTCCAAACTAAATGCTATATATTAGGAAAATAGAAGTTACTTAGATCCAATGTAAGGTAATGAGAACTTCAACAGAATGCCTTTATTGCTGGTTTTGTTAACAAGGCATTCTGTATTTTGAATGTAGTTGATCTGACATAGAGAAAGGAAACATTCTTCCCTGTTGGCTCATTTTGGCAAATACAACACACAACAGTAGTATCTACCTTGATATATTTAATAGTGGGAAAGCCAGAATTTTTCTAGAATAAAAAACCTGAAAAGAAAAACACAATCCATCAGTTCATGTATTTTATGTTATTGTATAATGCTTTATAAAATACCGTTTTATTGGTCTTTAAAAAAGTTGACAAAGCTTTTATACTCAGTTATAAACAAATTGGTTGCAAAAGTGCCTGACAGAATTCAAGGGGCAAATTTAGTCAAGTAATAATATTTGAATGTCAATCAGTTTCTTTGACTCATCTGAACGATGTTTATAGTTTCAAGTGGCAATAAATTTCTCTATTTTTTTCATTCCAAAGACTTCAGTCTTTTATTTGCTTCTTACTACTTATACTTGGTTAGTTTCTTGAGCTCCTTGCATATTTTAGAAATTAGGCTTTGGGTATTAGTGGTAAAGGTCTCCCATTCTGTTGACTCTCTTTCTACTTTAGTTACTATGTCCTTTGATGTGCAGAAACTTTTTTAGTTTGTTGAATATCTCTCCTATCTGCTGTGCCCCTGGGACTCTTTTCAAAAAGTTTCTGTCTATGAGTGCTAGTGTTTCTCCTACTCTTATTGCAATAATTTCAGAAGTTTCAGGTCTGACATTGAGGTCTTTAATCAACTTTTAATTATTAGTGCATGGTGACAAACAGGGATCCACTTTCAGTTCTCTGCATATGAATGCTCAGTCTATTCCACTATATATCTTTGGCTCCCTTATCAAATATCAGATAACTGTAAGTATATGGTTTTAGTTCTGGGTCTTCTAGTCTGTTCCATTGATCCTTGAGTCTATTTTTGTGCCAGTTCCAAGCTGTTTTTGTTGTTAAAGCTCTGTAGTGAAGCTGGAGGTCTGGGATTGTGATACCACCAGCTTTTCTGTTGGTTTTTTGTTGTTTTTTTACCTAGACTTGTTTTGGCTATTCCAAGTCTTGTTCCATATGAATTTTTGGATTGTTTTCTCTATCTCAGTAAAGAACTTTACTGGGATTTTGATGGGGATTTCATTAAATTGGTAGATCATTTTTGGCAGTATGGCCATTTTTACAATATTAATTCTACCTGTCCATGAACATGTAAGATCTTTCCATTTCCTGATTTCAGTTTCTTCAAAGTTTTACAGTTTTTGCTATAGAGATCTTTTGTTTCTTTGGGTAGGTTTATTCCTAGATATTTTGAGAATATTGCAAATGGTATTATTTTCCTGATTTCTCTCTTTTTGCATGTTGTTGGCATACAGAAAGGCTGATTTATTTTAAGGGTTAATTTTGTACCCAGCTACTTTGACAAACTTACTGATAGGTTCTAGTGGCTTGGGGGTGGAGCCTTTTGGTGGACCTAGAACAAATCATGTTAAATGAAGTGTAAACCAAGCTCAGAGATACAAATGGCTCATGTTTTATCTCTTTTGTGGAGACTGGATCTAAAATAAACTGGGACATAAAAAATTATACAGGTATCCAGGCATTCACACACAGTGAGACCAAAGGACGACACTCTTAGGAAAGGGAAAAAAAAGCACAATACCTATGTGCATCTGATCATTTATTGAAATGAACTCCAGGAAATGGAAATGAGGTGTTTGTTTGTGGGTTTTTTTGCTGTTTTTGTTGTCTTTTTGGTTTTTTGTCTGTCTTTGGGAAATGAAGGAGCAAAGGGTAAACAAATGCAGCAGTGGTACTAACTGGACACTATACCAAAAATGAACTTGTGCGTGGACTGGGAGGGAAACTGGGAGAGAGGGAAGGGTGATGTCCAAAAGGAAATGTACTTTTTGCCCGACTTAAATAAATGTAGCTCTTCTGTTTAATAAATATTTTTTAAAAGTTATTTCTTGGAAAAGATCCACAAATCTGTTGCCAGATTGACTTCAGAATACAAAGTGGAGATATTACCCACATGTTACTGTATTTGGTAACCCGGATGAAATAGGGGGGGGGAAAGCCTAAAAGACACAAATTACCAAAACTGACTCAACAAGAAATAGACAATCTGAATAGATAGATAATAAAGAGATTGTAACTAAAAGCTTAACAAACACTGAAGTGTGGAGTATGTTCGTCAATCTAACGAATTTACCATTTGGGAACAGGATGTTGATATGGAGAGGGATAATGTGAAAGAAGTATATGAGAACTCCATACTTTTATCTAATTTTTTTGTACGCCAAAAATGGGCTATAAAAAAGCTATTAAGTTTATGTCTATTTTTCAAAAAAGTAGAACGAAAGATTTTCACTGGTGATTCTATTCAACATTTAATGAACAGTTCCAGCCTTTTATTTCTTCACAAAACATTGATGAGGAAGGAACAGGTAATAATACTAACCCATGCTATGAGGCCAGTATAGCCTAATACCAAAAATAAAGACCACAGAAAATATTATTTCAAGCCAGGTATGGTGGCAAATGCCTTTAATCCCAACTATCCAGAGGAGACAGGAGGATTGTAAATTGGGGGCCAGCCCAAAGTTAAGGAGACACTGTCTCAAAAACAAAATAGAAACAAAAAAGCTGGAGGAATAACAAGTGGTAGAGCACCTGCCTAGTTTGCATGATACCCTAGGCTCAACCCAGTAATTCTTCCCCACCAATATTATGGACTAATACCATTGACAGATGAAAAAGTACTCCCACAAATTACAAGTAAACGAAATGTAAAAGCATGTTAAAGAGATTATACACCATGATCAGGTAGAATTTATCAGGAATTCAAGAGTGATCAACATAAAATTAACATACCACATTAACAGGATAACAGGAAAAAAAAAGCCATGACCATCTCAATTATCTCAGCTGTCATAGAAAGTACATATGGTAAAACTTTAAATATTGAGAAAGATGGGCATAATCCAGGTGTGGTAATGCCAGGGACCAGGTATTCTCACCACTCCTGGTGGGATGGCTACTTTCACAATTACTATTAGATATTACAGGACCTTGGGCCGTAAAAGAAAGCATGTCCTATAATCTGGAAAGCAAGTAGTAGTATTACCTATACTATCTTCAAACATGACATTATCCTCTACATGAAAGGTTCCAAATCATACACTAAAGAAAATCTGCTAGCATTAATAAATTCAGAAAAATCCTTAAGTTGAGTGCACAGAACCATTTGTATTTCTATATAACTCAAAATAACCAATTCCATTTACAGTAGTTCAAACATGGCAATGACTTCTACATTGAAAACTACAAAGCCATTGCTACACTAAAAATACATCCTATGTTCATAGACCGGAAGACAATACTAAGAAGTACTACCCAGAACAATTACAGGTTAACCACCTTTTTTTAATTTTACAAAAATGGAAAAGCTGATCATAAACCTTATATGAATTGTAACACCTCTGAGTATAACTGAAACAAAGGTGAAAAAAAAGTTGGATTTATAACTTAAATTTCAAACTAGAAAGCTATCATTAAAATGTGCTAATGGAATAAGATTGGGCATGTCAATTGAGGTATAGAATTGAAGGTTAAAAAATAAACACATCTGGGGCTGGGATGTAGCTCAGTGGCAAAGCGCTTGCCTAGCAAGTGCAACATCCTGGGTTTGATCCCCAGTACCAAAAAAGAAAAGACAAAAAAAATACAGTTAAAAAAAAAAACCCAAACAAAAAAATAAACACATCTGGGCTGGGAAGGTGGCTCAGTGGTAGAGCACTTGCCTTGAATGCCTGAGGCCCTGGGTTTGATTCCTCAGCACCACATAAGCAAAAAAAAAAAAAAAAAAAGCCGGAAGTGGTGCTATGGCTCAGCCTTGAGCTGAAGAGCTGAGGGACAGAGCCCAGGCCCAGAGTTCAGGCCCCACGACCAGACCCAAAAAATGAATAAATAAAATAAATAAACACATCTGTGATCAGCTGGTTTTCAACAAGAGTGGAACTTATTCAATGAGAAAAGAATCTCTTCAAAAAATGGTGCTGGAACAATTGGATATGCATATGTGCAAAAGAGTTAAGTTGAATCTGTGTGTCACTATGATACAGTAAGAAATCTGTTTTCATCATGTCCCAATTTCTGGCTGGCATGCTTCTAAGTGGTAGGTACTGTCTCTGTACTAATAAGGTCACTGCTAGGGATTCAGGACGGGATAGTTGCCAAAGTCTGTGAATTAACTACTCATGTCTAGGTATTTTAGCTTTAACCCAGAGAAATGCAACAAATAGGACTGTCATGGGATTGTATTATTTATGTAAAACATTTGCAACAATACCAAGTACATTTTTAAGTGCAAAAAAGTATGGCTTATTGTGTAGCATACCTAAAATACTATTATGCATAATTATATCTTTCTTTTAAGTATTGAGAGTTGACATTAGTCCTACAGTATTTTAATTCAAAGTTAATAATAGGACTTAGTATATAAGGCCTTAGAAAAGGCTTATTCAAGAAGTCACTTCTCTTACTTTATGAAATGTTCTGCTGCAATTTTTTAATAGGAATGATGAAAAACAATTTGTCTCTTTTTTGTATCTTTTCTAGATTGAAATATTAATAATTTAGAAGCAGAACAGAGTTCATTTACTGATCCATTTGTTGCATGAAGTAAAAGATGGCACAATACGTTCCAACACTGAGAGAAGTTTATTTCCTTTTAGTGTCAAAAAAACAAATTTAAATTCACCACCAATATCACCAAAAGACAAATACCATTTCCACAATTTAGAGTATTACCAAAACACAAGACCCATAAGAAATGATATCCAAATTCTGATGACAGCAGGTGCCAAATGAAGTATTTAATAGACTCTTCTACTGATCAGTACTGATCAGTAAAACGAAAAGCTTTGGCTTCTGCCATATTATACAGGTGGTTCTGTATATGTTTAGTACGTCTGGCTTCTAGTCGGAGCTGTCTAGCTCTCTCTTTGACAGCTTGTTGCTCTGCTATTTTTTCTATCCGTTTCCTTCTGAGCCATCTGTAGGAAAAAGCAGTTGGTGAGTATAACCTAAATACATTTTTCATGCTATAAAGTTAGGAAACTAACTATTTTTACATTAAAATACCATAACAAATTATTAAAGTAGCAACTGAAAATTTTAAAGCATATGCCCAAGGCTTACTCAAGAAAACATAATTATATTTGGGAACAAATAATGACATTTTCAATGATTAAACTGCCAACTTTTTACTACCAAGCACTAAGCTTCTTACTACTAAGCACAATATTTTTAATGTCTTATAAAAGTCTATCTTTCTTTTTAAAAGATGGTTTGTAAGTAATTATTTGATAAGATTCAAAATAACTTTTTGCAAATAGCTGTATTCTAAACGATTAAATATTCATGTTAAAACACTAATGATGCAAAAATGCTGCCTTAATCTTCTTAGGAAGAAAACTATAGTGCTCTTGTGCTTTTTAGTGCATGAAATAGTTCTTCCTTAAAATGGAAAAAAAAAAAAAGCACCTCAGTTTGAAAGCATAAAATGTGGTAAAGAAGGAATCCACACTCCAAATACCCAAGTCTATAAATCTTGCTTAGTTATAATACCATAAAAACTATGTACCCATAAATCTGGTAATATATTTTATCTGGTATATATAATTGTATAGGTAGAGAGAGAGAGACTTTTTTCAGGAATAAGTCTAAGCAATCAAGTAACAGAAGAAAATCTTATAATTTCATATGTTCCTGCATTGGCTACAACTCTAACCAACTACCTTTTAGGGGAAAATGTATATGGAATGGATTACTACAGTAGGTACAGTATGGTTTCATTTTATATTTTTAAATTATAAATACACATACAGAGGAATATATCAATGACATGAGCTCCAGAGCTAACAGTCATGATTATGATTTATGAGTGATAAAAATGTAACAATTTCCCTTTTCTCCATTGGGCAATTACTGTTTATGTTATAATAAATGATGGGGGAGGGTAAGTAGACTCAACATTCTCCCCAAGTGGACTCTACATTCTCTCCAAGGCTTACTAAGTCCCAAGTCTCTCTTCTCAAGAGTTAGTGAGATAAAGCAGTTTTGCCAAATAAGTATAAGAGGACAGGTGTTCTTTTGTAAATGTTCCGCTTTGAGCTTACTGTTTAAAAGCCCTTTCTCGGCCTTCTGTTCCTTGAAGGAAGAATAAGCATTCCTCTTGCTTTCTTAGTTCTTCTGATTTTCTTTCTTTCATCTGCTCATCATGCTTTTTCTTAAGCCACAATCGAAAAGCTAGCTGTGGATCTCTGTTTGCCTGCTGAGGAGAGAAACAAACTTTGCTTAATTCAGATAAACTAAAAGTATCACTATCTCACAGTACTGACAAATTTGTGAAATTTTATAAACACTCAATCTCAAAAAAATACCATTTGAGGCCCTGCCTATGAAACCTTACAAGAATGCCTTGCTTGTGAATTTTTCAAAACCCTACATACATAGCCTAACTGCAGGCTATGTATCCAAATCAATGTATCACCCTAGAGTACTAGTCAGTACTAGACAGTACTGGTCACACTGCTGTCAGAAAAATTCAACCTGGAACCTACTGATGTCTGGCTCTTGTCAAATGTCTTCTTGAAAATACAGGATCTATATAGTACAGTGCTTAACTAGCATGTTCCAATATCCTGATTTCAACTTCTAGCATTAAATGTCTTGAGATAATCAGTAAATAAAGAAAAGTAGAAAAATGTTGATTTTCCACGTTGAACTCTCTATTAAGTAAAATAATGTTACACAAAGCTACAAACATGTAAAACCAAGAATTGAAGAGAAGTTGGGGATAGGCAATAAGAATAGAGTTAGGTCTTTGGAACAGTTCCTAAAGGAGCTCTGGGAAATACAATTAGTAAAGAAACCATTCAACACCTGTGTTCCTTATCTTTTCTCTTATAACTTTTTTCCATTTTAAGAGTATCAGTCAGAACCTACTTAATTGCTAAGCCCATCTTCATACTGTGGTTACTTCTCAGTAGTGGCTGAATTTCACCTGTAATCCTAGCATGCCAGGAGGCTGTGTCAGGAGGATCATAAATTTGAAGCCAGCCTGGGCTACAAAACAAGAGCCTGTCTCAAAAAAAAAAATAAGCAAATAACACTAATTATTGCTGTGAATGGTACGTATAAAGGTTAGTGTTCTGATAAACACTAAACAGCCCAGAGCATTTCACCTAAGAACAACCTGCAGGAGTAGCTCACTTCTGAGTCCCTCAGAAGTCTTGATGGATACATCTGTAAAGAACTTCCTAACACTAAAAAATGTTAGAAAGGATCTGGTTTGGAGAAATAAAAGAGAAGAAGAGACAAACTAGGGCTCTTTAATCTTAGAAAAATATGACATGACAGTGTGTGGCTAAAAGGAAAGGATACACTTGCCCCACACACAAGCTCTACCACACAGAAGAACTTCTCCAGCTTGCACTTTCTCTCATCTGTAACTTAGATTGCCAAGCATGCTCCATTCTAATTTATATGATGCATCTGTTCAGTATCTTGGCTACACAAGTGACCTGTAGGGAGAGAATCCCTGGATCTGAAGGATCAGTGCTGAACATCTGAATGTCTAGAGATAACTGAAGATGACTGAGAAGTGTACAATCTGAGATTCAGAGAGGATTCAAGGAACAGGAATGTTCATTCATTAATTCCATAGATTTAGAGTATTTTCTACATAGGAGGCACGTAAGCACTGTATTGTGTCAATGATAAAAATAAGGGTCCTTCTTTTTCTCTGCCTGCAGTGTACACCACAGGATGTCACCTCATATGAGGTCATTTAAGTTACATTTAAATTTTAAACTTTACTATCAAGTAAGTAAGTTGCTGCATTCCTGGCTAGACTGGGAGATATTGTAAGAACTAGTGGCAAATCTCACCCATGGGTAGGATTGATGGGAATACATTGAAAACATCCCTGCCTCTTTATAAAATAAAGTTCAAAACAATAATTACAAACATAAAATATGAATTTAAAAGTAATTACTAGCCGGGCATAGGTGGCTCACACCTGTCATCCTAGCTACTCAGGCTGAGACCTGAGGATTGCGGTTCAAAGCCAGCCCGGACAGGAAAGTCCTGAGACTCTTTTTATCTCCAATAAAAACAACTAGAAAACCACTAGAAAACTAGAAGTGGCGCTGTGGCTCAAGCGGTAGAGTGCTCTCCTTAAGCTGAAGAGCTGAGGGACAGCGCCCAGGCACAGAGTTCAAGCCCCACGACCAAAAAAATAAATAAATAAAAGGAATTACTAACAGATTAAACTTTTTGATTACAAAATAAAAATGTCTTTGAATTGTGATATTCTACCATCCATACATCCAGTCACACACACACACACACACACACACACACACACACACACACACACACACACACACACACACACACACACACACACACACACACACACACACACACACACACACACACACACACACACACACACACACACACACACACACACACACCCCCCCCCCCCCCTCATTTGGCTCTATTAAAGCTGGTAATCTAACAACTTCTGAATCAGTGTTTCGACGCCAGCCTCCCGGATCTCTGACTGTGCTCCTGATCTCTGACTGTGCAATAACTCTTCCCCAGGCCATGTGCTGCCCTGGTCTATAGCCACATAGGCGACTCCACAAGCCACTCTATCTCTGCAGTCCCGCATCTGCCTCCTATCTCCAGCCCCAAACTCTCTGATTACAAGACAGATTCTCCAGTTAATCTTCAACATCCTCACCTGAATCTTTCATAGGTACAGGAAAACTCAACAGCTTACTAACTGCCCTGATAATGTCCCCAAACTAGTGTCTTATATACTACCCCAGGGGACAGCACCGCCACCCCCAAAAACTGCTCAAAAGGAAACCCAACATACTAAAGCGCATGTCAAATCCCTTTATCCACTGCCATAACCCTAACCTAAGTGGCCATTGCCTCTCACGGGAACTAGTACATCCGATTCCTATTATCTGCTCTGGACCTTTCTAATTCGCAGCAGACATAAAGGCAACACTGTGGAAATACACCCTGGAAGTGCGGTACCTGTGCTTTACGGAGGTCCTGGCTTCTGGCAGCTCAATCAAATAAAAATGCACAGTACAGCGTGTGCACCACATGATTCTGCTCATGTTCTAAATCCTGGCACACTCATCAAGCAGTAACTGGTCTCAGGACATTCCCATGTGTTCTCTTGACCTGAAGAAACTGCTCCAATTCTTGGCCTAATTTCTGCTGCTCCTACTTTCACTGACTTATAAAAACTTTTCCTGATTAAAATACATGTTTCCCTTGTTTATGATTTCTCATCGCTTATTTTGCATGGAATTCAACAATATTTCTAGTTTTAAAAATTACATCTTTACTATATGAGCTCTGATGACAAGGGTCTTCATACTGTCTGTGAATCAGCACTCATCACACGCCAAATGCAAAATTTAATAAATTGTTTTGAAGTACAACCTTCCTGTCCCCCAACATTCCAAGCAGTTGGGATTACAAATATGTACCACCGTGTTTTGTTTTGTTTTGTTTTGTGGCTGTGTAGCTAACAAAAGTATAGCTACCTCATTCCAAGATTTTAAAAGCTAAAAGCTTCTACAAACTATGTATAAAAATTACCAATAATTTGTCTATTACTTTAAATTATTTTAAAAAACTGAATACACAATAAAAAATTCATAGAAGATTTTTCACGTTTCATAAGAAGAAGAACTAACTTTCCCGGTTCATTCACCCTCCATAAAAAAGAATGTGTGGAGTGTTTTTCTGCAGCACTATCTTGTTACCCAACAGTGTGACTCAACCCTGACTTCGCCTGGAGTGAACATCAGTCTCAGAGAGTGTCAGTTTCCACTATAAGAGCCCAGTCTCCCAAGGCTGCCCTCACCTCAGATGCCAACTGAAAGTCTCAGAGTGTGACATGTGCTTCTGATTAACCAACTATAAATCGGGGTGCTAGCGCAACTCATAGACTAAAGGAAACACACATATCTATTCACTACATTCATAAAGAATGTAGTTGGGTTTTGTGTGCACAACTATACAGTCAATATGAGTAAGCTGGAGGAGGAGAATCATGGAAGGAGGATCAGGGGTCAGAGGCCAGCTTGGGCTACATATCAAGTTCAAGGCCAGCTTGGGCTATATAGCAACAGTCTACTAAACAATAAATAAAAATTAAACATAAAAAATTAAAAACCCACCAAACAAAAAGCATACAATAATCCAGGTGTCAGTAACTTTATGCCTGTAAACCTAGCTACTCAGGAGGCTAGGATCTGTGGGTTGAAGTTAAAGTCAGTCCAGGGGAAAATCTGTGAGAGACTGATCTCCAAGTAACCACCCAAAAGCTAGAAGTGGAGCTGTGTGCTCAAGTGGTCCAGTGCAAGCCTTCAACACAAACGCTCAAGGACAGCACCTAGGCCCTGACTTCAAGCCCCAACACTGGCAAGATAAGGTTGAAAAGGTTGTCATTGGAATGTGAGTCTGGAAGAGCTAAGGAAAGAATATAAATTTCTCTTCTCTGTGTGTCTGTCTCTGTCTCTATCTCTGTCTCTGCTCTATTATATATATATATATATATATATGCATATAAGTGATATATATGCATATATATGCATATAAGTGATATATATGCATATATATGTGATTTCTGTATGTATCTAAAGTAAGATTAATCTGTAAGTGTGTGGAATGAAGGGATATGTATCTATGTCTTATTTGAATATCAAAATTATACCACCTTAAAAAATGAATTAGCCACTTTCCATTTTTTGTGCTAAGGACTTCTGAGGATCATTTGGTTTTTACAGGGCTCCTTAGAAATTAAAAATTCACCTGTATTTTACATCTTTTGCAGGGAGCTCTTATACCATTCTACATTCAAAGATTCTTAGTCTGATATTAAGACTCTCTTCTGTAAAGAAGATCCACTTTAATATATATATGAACTTGCTTATCATCTGGACATTCTACTTACTCTGTTGTTCATGTATTCAATTTGCTTTGCTCGCTGAATTCTTCGCATTTCTAGAACCTGCTCTCTCTTCTTTTGCAACCACGCTTTAAACACCATGTCATTCTCTTTTTTCTTTTCTTTCTCTTCTTCTATTTTCCGTTGTTCTTCCTAGAAGAAAGAATATGAAAATACATTCATAAAAATTAATGAAATTATGTATCTGTTCAACATATTTTGAGGTGTAAAATCAGAATCTCTGCCCCTGGAACTTTGCATGCATTTTAAACTTCCATCTTGAGAATAACAGGGCCTCAGGGAAGAGGAAGATGGAAGCTGACATGCCACATTGTACAGCTGTTCTCATACCAAACCGCCAGAAGAGCACACACACTCAGGACTTGTGGCACCGCAGATTTGCTTAGCCTCACATTGTGACAAATATGCCATGGGTACTGCTGGGCACAAAACACAGGCAGGAGCCAGAGGCCAGCTGCAGTTGGTGAGCACAGCGCGGTGGCTGAGATCTCACAACCAGACTGGCAGCTCCACCGGGGATTTCCCAACCAATGGCACCCTGGAAACCCTGCCTACTGGCACAGCTCGGCCCCTCACCCCAGATGCATCTTGGAAATCTGGGTGAGAAGGTACTTATTCTCAGCAAAGCCAAAGCTCAGCACGGTGCTGCTGGTCCCTGTGAAGTGGCAGAGCTGGAGATGTGGAGAACCCCAGGCCTCAGGTGAGGAGTGAAACCTATTGAAACCCATGGAGTCCACTGACTTACACATACCCTGAATCAAATCCCTGAAATCATGGACTTGTAACTACACTTGGTGCCTACTCCATCCAACAACTATGTGCCTTTTTTCCACATGACGTGTAATTTTCACCTATCTCCTATCAAAATTACTTTCAATGACCACTTAATTCTGAGTCTTCACCCTTAAAATGAGGACCAAGTGGTGCTCTCGCTGAGATCCCTCTTACTCTACAACAGATCATTCCATTATGCTTTGTGATGGTTACAAGAAAGGCGTAGGTAATAAGTCACATAGTTAATCATTTATATGTTAGTAACACTTAACCATTGGATTTCACAATAGAAAAACAAAGCAAGCAACCTCAAACACTTTTGAAGAGGCATTTCCATTACATTCCAAAAATGCGACCTCTACTTTCATTCTTACCTCTCTCTTGAGCTTCTCTCTCCTTTGTTCTAGTTGTTTTTGGAGTTCTTTCTGTCGAGGGGAAAGGCAGTAGGTTGAGGTCACTGGAGATATATTGGCGGACTGTGTCCGGTGGGATTTCCTGCTTCCTTTATTTCGATCTAAGTTGGCAGCAGAGCTGGGACGAGCTTTGGGGTTGGGGGGTGGCTGAGGAACGTAAGCCAACGGCTCTCCCGGTGATGAGTGAGTGATAGCATGACTCTTTCCTGAAGTTTCATCTTTCTTCACACCACTGGCAGATGAATTAGGAGATCTGGGTAGCAACTGCTGAGGCTCATTTTCTATACTACTGGCATTATTAATGGGAGGCAAAAACCCTTGGCTCTCAATGTCTTGCAAATTCAGAAGTTCAAACTTCCCGTCTCTCTCTATCAGTATCTTCCCATCCCTGTTTTCTTCACAGCTTCTGTCAGGAAGTGACAAGATCACGTTTTCTTGTTCTAATTCATTGGAAATATATAACTGTGACAGTTTTCCAGACATATTATTCTCATTTTCAAAAGAGTTTTTATAAGTATCATTGTTATCAAGGGGAGGAACTTCCAGATCAACTAATTTGTCTTTGAATTTAAGTTTTCGCTCCCTTTTACTACTTATGGGTTCTTGATTCTGTAGAATATTGTTAGCTTGTATAATTTTCTCCATAATATATCTCTTCACTTCCTCATCTTCATCTTCTTCATGGTCTTTTTGGTTTTCTGGCTTGGAATCCTGAGAAGAGTTTTCACTATCTGAATCTGATAGGGGATCTAAAGGCTGGATACTTGGTACAGAAATGAAGTCATTTCTTCTTGCAGAAGCCTCATCCTTAACAGATGCGTCAGAATCTGAAAGCTGCTGGTTATGTTCTCTTTCAGTGTCACTCTCCTTCAATTCCTGGTTAATATCCTCTTCCTGCTTACAACTCACCTTAAATAAAAGATAATGAAGTTGTATTTTTTTCAGTAAAATCAATGTTCTGTTCATTTTTATCTGAACAATACAAAATGGATGATCTTTCCTATTCATGTGATTTGTTTTGAACAGGAAATTCAAAGTGACTCTTGCTCATACATCAATCCTAATATTGAAATACATATTTATGAACAGCCTAAGAGAAAAATATATAGCGGCTAGAGCCATACTTCGAGGCCAACACAACATTATTTTAATATTACGCCTGCTGTAATAATTTTAATTTTTTTACATTTTTGGAAAAAATTTTGAAACATTACCTGCTTGCAAGATTTACATGCTTAAAAAACCCTCTGTACAACACAATAATAACAATAGTTATCTTTTTAAAGAAAATAAGAATCCGGAAGCAAAACAACAACAACAAAATCTTTCTCCCCAGGCTATTATTAGATAAAGTCCTTTAGTTGTGTCCTAACCATGGCTGCTAGTATCTACAGAACACATATTCAAATTCCAAAGCTATGTTTACCTCTATGTCAAGTTTTCCTTTCTCACCCCCACCGGACATAAACATAATCCATTCTAACTGCCTTAGTTGGCCCACATGTCTGCAATTTCATATAAAGGCTTCTGTCATCTCTCCCCTTGAGTACACATACCTCTTCCCTTACCAAAAGTTTAACCATCCGAGCATGTGTTTTTTTCCTCTTTCTCAGACAATTCTTTCCCTCTTACTGCAGTTCTTTGGGAACTACAACATGCTGATTTCTACTCATTAAAATGATGTTCCTCTTTTATTTGCTCAACAATCATCTCTTTTGACAACCTGTACTTCCTAACCTGCAAATTAGTACATTACAATGACTGCCAAATAACTAGAGTTAATATCTTTGCCTTGCAATTCTTTCTTTTCCTTTAAATCTTATTTGATTCTCTGCTTTATTTCTTCAGTGTCCATAAAATGTCCTTTGGCTTTCATTTCTTTTCCTTCAGCACTTTTTCTTTTAGAAAGAAATCTTCACCTCAACCATTCACTGTTCCCAGCTTGCTCATCTCTTTTTCCCACCAGTAGCAAAAAGAAGTTGCTAGAATCATGCATGGAAATGTGTAGGATTCAAGAAAGCATTTTGTTTTGATTCCTGTGGTATCCCTAGAATAGCCCCTGACTTAGTAGGTAGTCATTATCTTTGCTGAGTGAGTAAAAAAGTAAAACTATGAACCGTCACTATTATTACTTCTCTCATTTTATCAGCCAGTACTTTGAATCTCTCACACCATTCCACTCTGGAGAACTTTGGTTCAATCATACCACTCTGGGTACCTCTGCTGCTATTCATTTTTATTATTTTTCTGTTAAGATGCATAAAACTCCCTTTTAAAAGCTGTTTTAGAAGAAATCTGCATTTTTTATTCTGTTGCCATCTTCAAATCTTATCTACCCCATTTTTCTTTTCCATCATATAAAAAAGCAAGATGGAGGTAAGAGAAGGTTTTAAAAGCTAACACCTTTATTTCCCCATATATTTTCCTTAACTCCATTATATCTGGCCTCTTCTGTAATAATAATAATGATGACTCTTATCACTCTAAAATCACTTATTCAATATCCCAGTCTAACTCCATTTCCTCATTACTTCTCCATTTATTGACACTAATGCACATGCATATCATATAAGAACACACATACACACTATATACGTAAAGAAAGAAAGGACCTACCATGAGCAGGAACTGGTTAAGTTCCTGGATCTTCCTTCTATATCACTTATTAATAGCATATTATCCTGAGAGCTTTTTCTCTAGATGTATCTTATAAACTCACAATGACACTTTAATTCTTTCTCTGTATCCATTCCTCTGGAGGGCTTATTCCGTCTTAAATTTTCAACTCCCAGATGAAAGGTTAAGATTTTTTAAAGAATTTGCTTCATTTTGCATTTATATCAAAATACTCCCATGATTGTCCTCAAGTTCACAGAAAACAGGAATCAACTATTTGTTTTTATTTGGATGGAACACATCATGATCTTATTAGATTGCAATTTTGTAATCGCTCTAAATGCCATTTGTAATCTATATATACCTCTATAATCTATATATACCTCTGTTAGGCTGCCATCATTTTGTTCTTTTTCATTAATTAGCCACTCCAGGTCCTTTTCAAAATCATCTTCATATTCTCCACTTTCTTTTGAATCACTGTCTTTATTGTCATTCATTTTCCGCTTGCTAGAGAATAATGCTGTAAGATTTTCAAAGATAAAGTATATGTTAAGTTGACTTTAAAGGTGGAATGGAATGTGGAGGTTAATGTTGCAGAAATATATAGTATGTAATACTCAGAATAAACATGCATTTTTACATAGCCTAAAAGAAAGACTTGCAATGGCAATGTGTTTCTATAAATGAACATTCCTAACACACACCTACACACATACAAACACACACACACACACTCTCTCTCTCTCTCTCTCTCTCTCTTCCTGAAACCCTGATCTGTAAGAAGATTTTTTTAAGCAGATTAGAAGACTGAGACTACGAAAAAGATTTTCCCTCTTTCCCTGCCAATTTGTAACACTCTACCCAAGCTAGTTTTGTTTTATTTTAGTTTTACTTGCATTTTCCCATGTTCAAATAAAAAAACAATTGTGGAAATTCTCATTGTTTCTCAATCCTTCTAATAACTTACATGACATAATTTGAATTTGTTTTAATAAGTAATAACTGATTCTTAATTATAGTGAATGTTGATTTCTACAGAAGTCAAACTCGTTAATCCTATTTTTATTAAAAATTTTTTGATAATACTATCACAGAGTGTTGTGACTGTAAATAGGACTGTCATATGAAGGATAACAAATGTTTGTTAAAGTGGTATATAAAAAGAATCAATCTAAAGTTATCATTAAGCATAGGGAAACCAAAATTAACCTTGCTGATTTGTGTAAAATTTTTCAAACCAATCTTTACCTATAAAGTGTCTGTATGTGTGTGTAAAACTGTATATGTATTTGTAAAACTTTGACAATCAGTTGTTTAATTCTTACTAGATATATATATATTTCTTAGTACACACACATATATGTATTTCCACCATAATTTATAAAGAAGGCCTAGGATTATTGCAGTGGGCTTCCAGTTTTCGAGAGAAGGCAAAGTTAAATAGAAGCCATAGATAAAAACATTTACAATTGAAACAACAGCATATGCAAAGGACTAATAAAGGAAGAAAAACAACTCAGTCTAAAATTAATTATTCAGCTTAATTATTTTTCAATTGAGTAGCTATCATTTTTAATGTATTAGTTAGACTCCAAGTCCTTCCAGATATATATTTTAAGCTAAATATAAAATGACCTTTCCTTAAAATGTCAAAAATAATGCTTCAAGACTAAGTAAGGGGCTAAGGACAATAAGATGTTGATGTGGAGCCAGGTGTGTTGGTGCATGTTTGTAATCTCAGCACTTGGTCTGGGATTAGCCTGAGTTACATAGAGAGACTCTGTCTCAACATCCTATCCAAAAAAAATTGTGTGTGTCTATGATGGAGGAACCTAAAAAATACTTCAGAATGAGTTTGTTTACCAGTAACCCGCTCCAAGACAGGCTAAGTCACTTAAGCTGTATGTCTACCTGCCTACAAATAAAAAGTAAAGGCATTATTAAAGATTACAGAATAGGTGGGCACCAGTGGCTCACACCTGTAAATCATAGCTACTCAGGAGGCTGAAATCTGAGGATCGCAGTTCACATCCAACCTGGGCAGAAATGGCCGTGAAATTCTTATCTCCAATAAACCATTAGAAAACTGGAAGTGGCGCTGTGACTCAAGTGGTAGAGCGCTAACCTTGAGCTGAAGAGCTGAGGGACAGCGCCCAGGCCCAGAGTTCAAGACAAATGACTGACAAAAAAAAAAAAAATACAGAATACACTAAAATATATTAGAAAGTCATGATGCTAAGATAACTTCTTGAAATTTTTACTTTAAGATGTTTTAGTTATATTGCTCTTAAATACTGATCTCCTCAATATTTCCTTTAGTTTTATAATATAAGATAATTCTGAACTCATAAATAGCTTGCTTAAGACTTGATAGGTAAGCCGGGCTCTGGTGGCTCACGCCTATAATCCTAGCTACTCAGGAGGCTGAGATCTGAGGATCGAGGTTCAAAGCCAGCCCGGGCAGGAAAGACCGTGAGACTCCTATCTCCAATAAACCACCAGAAAACTGGAAGTGGCGCTGTAGCTCAAGTGGTAGAGCGCTCGCCTTGAGCTGAAGAGCTCAGGGACAGCGCCCAAGCCCAGAGTTCAAGCCCCACGACCGACAAAAAAAAAAAAAAAGGACTTGACAGGTATGCTCTATTTACTTCATCCAAGTGAAGACTTAAGTTAAAACTTAAACACAGAATCAATATAATAAAAATACAATGATTACTCATTAAACATTAGGTATTATAAGTTAATGGAAAAAACTACTTAAAGTAAACTGAGAAGTACATGAATGTACTTCTAAATGAATGTAATTGGATTCCTGTAACATAAGAAATTTCTCAAGACTGCTTTTCAAGTAAACAAAGAATGTAAATCGTAACTTCTTGTTACCAGGTCCTTTAAGCCTTTTTCAAATGTGCCACAAGATATTCAACCTCTTCAATTGCTTTCATCTTCGTCCCCAGAATACTATCCATACCGTACATAGCAAGCTACAACAAAGTTACATCTCACATGAGCCAAATTATCTACATTTATTTCCTATTTTATTAGTGAGTACCAAATATTTAGATATCAACATTTCTCACTTGTGAAAATTCCATGTAAATGACTTTCTTAATGGAGAATTGCAATAACAAACTATAATTCCTTCTTCTTAGACCAGATCCACTTTCTTAATGGGTAATTGCAATAACAAACTATAATTAATTCCTTCTTCTTAAGTGTCTAAAAACTCCAGTGTGGCCAGGAGACTTTCAGGTCTTCTGCCACAGTGGAAGTCCTGTGTATACCTGATTTTCATAGCTGTCTTCGTAAGACAGCCTTTTTGTACATGTTGCTTTCTAATACAAGGCACTGAAAGAACTCTTGTTTAATATAAAATAGGCACTTAAGCAAAAATATATAAAGTGCCTAAAAGTCCATAACATTAAGAAAGCATCCTTCCTGCCGCTTCCTGCTAACACTATGATTTCATCAATGACATATATACATATCATCTATATATGTATAATACACATATACATATACTCACCTGTATATATATTATATATACATATAATCATCTATATGTGTATAATGCATATATGCATACATATCATCTATATATAATACATATACGCATATATATCATCCCTTTAATACATACACATATATATCATCTCTACATATAATACATATATAGTATCTATATATCACAAACATATATATACCATCTATCTATAACACACACACATAGATATCTATAATACACACACAGATACATCATCTATCTGTAACACATATACAGATATCTATAACATACATAGATACATCATCTATCTATCACACATAGATATCATCTATAACACACACAGATACGTCATCTATCTATAACATACACACAGATATCGTCTATAATACACATGGATATGTCATCTATCTATAACATATATACACAGATATCATGTATAACATACCCAGATACGTCATCTATCTATAACACATATACACAGATATCATGTATAACATATGCAGCTACGTCATCTATCTATAACACACATAGATATCTTCTATAACACACATTGATATATCATCTATAACACACACAGATATCATCTATAACACACAGATACCTCATCTATCACACACAGATATCATCTATCACACACACGGATATGTCATCTATCTATAACACACACAGATATCATCTATAACACATGGATATGTCATCTAGCACACACAGCTATCTATCACACACATGGATACGTCATCTAACACACACAGATATCATCTGTCACACACACGGATATGTCATCTATCACACACACAGATATCATCTATCACACACACACAGATATCATCTCACACACACAGATATCATCTATCACACAGTTACATCATCTATCACACACACAGATATCTATCACACACACAGATATCATCTATCACACACACAGATATCATCTATCACACACACAGATATCATCTATCACACACAGATATCATCTGTCACACACACGGATATGTCATCTATCACACACACAGATATCATCTATCACACACAGATATCATCTATCACACACACAGATATCTATCACACACACAGATATCATCTATCACACACACAGATATCATCTATCACACACACAGATATCATCTATCACACACGGTTACATCATCTATCACACACACAGGTATCTATCACACACACAGATATCATCTATCACACACACAGACATCTATCACACACAGATATCATCTATCACACACAGATATCTATCACACACAGATATCATCTATCACACACAGATATCATCTATCACACACAGATATCATCTATCATACACACAGATATCATCTAACACAGACATAGATATCTATCACACACACAGATATCTATCACACACAGATATCATCTATCACACACACAGATACCTCATCTATCACACACACAGATATCTATCACACACACAGATATCTATCACACACACTGATATCTATCACACACACAGATATCATCTATCACACACACACAGATATCATCTATCACACACACAGATATCATCTATCACACACACACAGATATCTATCACACACACACACACACACACACACACGTCCATGTGTGGACACACGCGTCATCTGTCACAAAGCAGGGGTTTACCAGACGCCTGGGGCGATGGATCCTCGGGTCTCCGCTCGGCATCCCGAGGTCGGTCACACCCCTACCCTGGTGCCGCCGCCTAATCCACGAGTGGCGGCCGGTGACGGCTGGAAGTCTCTAGAACTTTCAGGCGCCCAGCCCGGGAGGAGGTCGGCGCTGCCCGCCCCGCTCGCCTCGGCCCACCCACCTGGCCTCCCAGCGGCGCCGGGCGTCCGGGCTCCGGGCTCGGGCGTGCGGGCGTCCGGGCTCACGGGAGGGCCCGGGAGCGCTCCTCCGTCCGAGGTCTGACAGCGCCTTCGAGGAGGCCCCGCGACCGGGCTGCCATGGCAACGCCGGAGCGGCGTCCTCCATCCGGGCCTCTCGCACGCGCGCGCACGCGCATTAGACCCCGGGAGAACAGGTCCGACCTGGCTACGGTTTCCGGGGAGACGGCCCGGAAGTCCAGCCCGCCGCCGCCGCGCCTTTCCGGGTGCAGTCGGGCCGTCCCAGCGGTGAGGCCCCCTCGTGCACGTCCTCCAGAAGCTTCTCCAAGGTAACCCCGTGAAACAGATAAGCTCGTCTTTGTCGTTTTGTTAAAGGATGCGTTTGACCCCGGCGTATCTAATCCCGGAAACAACGCTGCTGGCGCTGCGGACGGACGCTGGACGGGCGGACCGCGCATGCGTGCGCGCCATCCCCCCCCCCCTCGGGAGCCGGACGGGGGGGAGCGGGGCGGGGGGGGGGGGAAGCGGGGCTGGGGGAGGAGCGGGGCGGGGGGGAGCGGGGCGGGGGGGGAGCGGGGCGTGGGGGGGAGCGGGGCTGGGGGGGAGCCGGGCGGGGGAGAGCGGGGCTGGGGGGAGCGGGGCGGGGGGGGAGCGGGGCGTGGGGGGGAGCGGGGCTGGGGGGGAGCCGGGCGGGGGAGAGCGGGGCTGGAGGGGGAGCGGGGCGGGGGGGAGCGGGCCTGGGCCAGGGGGCCCACCACCCGCCGCTGATTCCCAGACTGAAGAGTTCAAGCCCCTCCTGAGTGAAACCTGCAGCCTGGCCCAGACTTGCTCTCACTGCTTGGCCATGGATGCCTGCTAGAAGACTGGACAGAGCATGCCAGACTCCCCCTTACTAACCAGCGCAGAGTAAGTTAAAATGCCAAGGCCATCATGAGTTAAAAGACTGAGTGCTTCCTGCCGTAGATTTACAAGTTATAGCTGTAGTGATCTACTATTTCAGCCACTTCAGGACTCAGTCTGGGGCCTTGAAAAAGAGAAGAAAAAAAATGGTCCTTTTCGGACTCTAGTAATGCTGAAGCTGAACACTCCCTGTTTGCAAATGCTTTCTAAATGTTGGTGGAGTAAAGCATTATTATTCATAATAGCCAAGAGAGAAATGACTTACCCGTCAAATGGTTAATGGCTGAATAAATGTGACATGTCCATAAAAATCTAATATTCAGTAGTAAAAGAAAAGTATTTGAAGATGATTCTTAGAAGATAAGAGGAAGAAGTATCAGCATTCCCTCAGCCCACCAGGAAAACAGCTGCACTGGCACAAGGCTTCATCTGTTTTGGAACACAAAGCCTATCAAGGCTTTCAGTTTCCAAGACAATGCAGAAGATGAATCAGCATGGAAGAACCTTACGTACATACGTTTATCAAACATGTTCTATCGAAAAAAGTAGACACAAAAGATTACATACATCAAGTTAACAAGACTATCAGGCACCATAAATAAGGAACCTGTACAATATAGTATGTAAGGAGATGATGAATAGTATTTAAATTATACACGTGTCTCATATTTGGCTGTACTTATAGAAATACATCGCCCCCCCAACCGTTCCTTATAGTTTATCCTTATAAGCCACAGCAGAGCTGGAGGCCTTGAGTTTGCCCCTGACCCTAAACCAGCAGGACACCGACTTCCCGCTCATCTGCCAGCAGGGCATTCCTCCTAACAAATGCACTCAGTGAAGAAGCATTTATGCTCTCACTATATGTCCATATGTTCGCTAGATTTGCTCAGCCCTTGTTTCATGTGCTCAGCACTTCTGATGCAGGAAGACATTTCCTGCTGACCTCCTCTAGCTTACTCAGTAGATAGGAATCCTGTGCATAGCCCTTAACCGAAGGAGAATTTAATGGGAGTAAGTTATGGAAAAGAAACAAAATGAATCAGTTTGTCCTTTGGGAAAACAACAAACACAGTTCACTTTTTAAATTATTGACAGGTTAAATCTGTTTATTAGTTATGTTTCATTGCCTAAGAAGTAATTGCTCTTTGAAAACCTCTACCTGTATTTGAACAGAAGCACTATTTGCAGAGATACCCTGTACATCTTTTACTCAGTGAGCTTTATAACCGAAGTTCCTCTTTCTTGACATTCAGACATGAATATTTAGCATGATAAGCAAACAATAAGGTAGAGAGGCTAAACTACAGAGACCTTATTGAAAGTGCACAAGCAGAATCTATTAATGTGCTACAGGTGATTAACAGACCCACCTATATAAAGTCAATATGTTTTTAATATAAAAATGCTTTTCAAATAATAGTCTATACTCATAGTCACTTATATTCATTACTGTTAACATCACAGGTTTACTAAAAACACATTTTGGTTGAGGAAAAAGCTGGCAATAGAATTTGCATGAGCTTAAAATTGGTATTTAACTCATTTCGAAAGGAAATGTGTTTCTGCCTGCAAACACATTTTACTTACAATATACAGCCAATATACTCAAACTAGGAATCCGCTTATTGTCTGTGACCAAATTTCAAATTGTAAGCAAGTAGAAAAAAGCAAAAGAAAAGTATTTAGCTCTTGTTATCAGAAAAAAAAAAAAATTAAGCATGTTCCTTGGCTGGCAGGGTTTGCAGTGGGAAGTGTTCTCTTGGCATTGACTTTGAAAGTAATTTCTTGTTCTGTGATTTTTTTTTCTCCCTCTATGTGCTTTCCCCCACCCCTTTTTCTTTTATATCAGTCGTTGGGGCCTGAACTCTGGGTCTGGGCGCTGTCCCTCAGCCCTTCACCTCAAGGCTAGTGCTCTACCACTTGAGCCACAGCGCCACTTCTGGCTTTTTCTGCTTATGTGGTGCTGAGGAATCGAACCCAGGGCCTCATGCATGCAAGGCAAGCGCTCTGCCACTGAGCCACTTTCCCAGCCCCTGAAAGTAATTTCTTAAATGGAGTATGTATGAGGAGTAGTGAGTGACATAAGGAATAGGGCTTTCCACAGTATTTGCATGTGTGCAGCCGTTGGAGGGTGGGGAGTTAGCAGTCATATTCAGGGCCTCACAACACTAGACAAATGTTCTGCCACTGAGCTATATACCCAGATAATTAAACCTGTAAAAGATGTCCCTAAATTGTCTAGGTTGTAAGTGTATTTGTAGTCCTAAAAGTTGAACTCAGGACCTGTGCTTGCCATGAGCTCTACTTCTTGAACCACGCCCCCACTACTCTTTCATATGTTTTTGAGATGCTCTCACTTTTTTTACCTGGCTTACTAGCTCTGAAGTATGATCCTTGCCCTGCCCAAGCATGAACCACCATTAGTTTCTTTGAAAATAGTGATTTAAAAAAAACAACAACTATGCTTCTAACCCATGTATGGTAGAAACATGGTTTGGTGTTCTAGTCAGTGCCTTCCAGTGACAGTCCAGAAAGTGTAGTGGCTACATATCTTTCTTTGGGGGTTATCAAATTTTAAACTCCCTACAGAACTTAGATGTGAAAGTGTATCTTTGCTATTAGCAGATAATGGGGAACTGTCTTTTGTATCTGGATATAGAGAGTTAATGTGTTCCAAGACTGTAGACTGCTACAACTTAAAGGTTACACCATCAACCCATGTGCTTTTTAAAACATAAGTCATCTCATGGCCCTCCTTAATCTTGATCATAAAAACCTCCTTCCTATCTTTGATATTTCCAAGGTGATTTTCATTGCTGATCCCCTCACATTATTAAGATGAGTGTGAACATCTACAATGCCAGTTTCTTATAGTCTTTCTGGAGATGACCTTCATCAAGTTGAGGAAGTTCCCTTTTATTCCTAGTTTTTATTTTTTACATCCTGAATAGATGTTGGATTTGCTCAAGTACTTTTTCCATAATCTATTGTAGATCTGTAGGTTTGTAGTTTTGCTTTCTTGTAATATATTTGTTTCGGCATTAAGGTAATGATGACTTCCTGAGTTAGGAAATGTTTCTTTTGTTTTTATTTTCTAGAATAGATTGTGGAGATTTGTGTAATTCTATAAATATTTAAATATTTGATGCAATTTGCCAGTGAAACTATCTAGGCCTGGTGATTTATTTTTGCTTTTCATTAAAGATTCACTCTTTGATAGATATAGGTATAATCAGTGTTTTTCAAGGGTTTTTGTCCATTTTACGTAAATTTCCAAATTTATGACCTAAGAGTTATATACTCCTTTACTATCCTTAACTGTCCATAGACTCAATAATGATGATTCCTCTTTCATTACTGATATTTATCATCTGTGTCATCTTTTGTCTTAGCTTGGTGTGAAGTTTATTTTATTGCTCTTTTCAAAGAATCAGCTGTCTTGGTTTTCAATTGATTTCTACTCTTTTTTATTATTTCTTTTCTTAGTGCGTTAGGCTTGAATTGGCCTTTCTTTAGTTCTCCCAAGATCCAAGTTTAAATTACTGATTTTGTACTTAATTTTTTTCTAATATGTAATAATTTTTTTCTAAAGATAGGTTTCTTATAAACATAGCTGAGTTTTATTTGTAGTCATTCACTCTGTCTTTGGTGTTTTAGGCAATTTTACATTTACAGTGATTTTGCTATAATTGTATGAATAGCTACCATGTTGGTAACTTTCCTATTTGTATTCATTTTTTTCCTCTTTTTAAGAGAAAACAATATTATATTCTTTATAATTATTATTTCCCTCTTTTTTTAACCTCTTTACTTTTATTAAGGACTTTTTCACTTCTTAGGATAGTAATTTTGCTTCTTTAAAAAACATTACTGATTTGTCTAATTCGGTTTTGGTTCTCTCTCTCTCTCTATATATATATATGTATACATATATATTTGTTTTTCTTCGTTATCCACACCCAAATTCAGTCAAATAATTTATAAATCAACTTCAACTGTGACTCAGTGGTTAATTTTTCTAGGGATGACTTCTGCTTCTAGAACCAATTTCACTATATATATATATACACATATATATATATACATATATATATAGTGAATATATATGTGTGTGTGTATATATATATATATATAGTGAAGTATATATGGTAGCTATGTTGAAGCTATGACCAATTAAGGCAAAGTTATGTTTTCCATTTATTTTTGTGCTAGTCCTAGGGCTAACACATTCAGCACCTGAATACTGTCCCTGAGCTTTTGTGCTCAAGGCTAGTGATCTACCACTTAGGTCATAGCTCCCCTTATATACTGTTTGGTGGTTAGTTGGAGATAAGAGTCTCACAGGCTTATGCCCTCTTCTTAATTTAGTCAAGCTCTAGCACATTAATGAATTCATATCAGTTAGCTTAAAAGAAAAATCATATGGCTGATTGAGAATGTGTTACTGTAGTTTTGAAATATTTTTAAAGTTATAGTAATGGAAATTTTAAACTGTAATCACTGCATCCCCTTTTCTTCCTTTCTTTTGAAGGGGAATGGGAAAGGCAAAGCAAAACCAATCAGATCCATCCCAGACTACCCCATGTCCTAGCTTGAGGCTAAACGCTCCCATGGTAACAAGTATAAATGAATGACTTCACAAAGAATTACATAATACCACAAGTGATGCAGGAAAGAAAGGTGCTATGGAAAGATGTGAAGAAGTATTAGGACAGGGTTTGTTAATAGGGTGGGAAGTGATAGGCAGGAGAAGTCAAGAATGACTTAAGCTTTTAGCTTTTCCAAATGGGCATTTGGAAATGGGGATTTACTGAGATCCAGGAGCAGGGTGGCCAATTAGGAATCAAGAAGTCTTGTTATTGATGGTTATGTGATTGATCAATTAGGCAATGAAGTAAAGATGGAATAAGCAGCTGTGATTCTGGAATTCAGAAAAGGCTATATATATAAAATTTGGGATGAACTATGTATAGACAGACCATCAAGTCATAGGCTAGTATAAAAAACGTGGGAGATGTAGACACACACACACACACACACACACACACACACACACACACACACACACACACACACACACACACACACACACACACACACACACACACACACACACACACACACACACACACACACACACACACACACAGAGGAGAACTGAGCCCCTCTGGGATGCTTCAATATTTGGCTGTGCAGAAGAACTACCACCAACAGAGAGGACCCCAGGAAGCTCCAGCAGAAATACAGAGGAGGGGTGAGCTGAACTCCATCAGCTGAATCTAAGAAGGGATTATGATTCAAGAAGTGAAATGTAGCTAACAGGTCACATACAAGGAGAACCAGGAAGTTCCATTTTGGCAATCGTTTTAGTGAAATGGTGGGGATCCTAAGCAAATTAGAGGAGACACAGCTCTTTTCTGATAGTTTTTCTAAAGAAAGGACAAAGAGCAGTAGTTAAAAGGGCACAGAGTTCAAAGAGGAGAATTTATTATGAAAATCAGCTTGTTTCAGGACACCTCACCTGCACTGGTACTGACAAAGATCCTAACAATTTACTTCTGTGACCATAAAGTTTTGTAAAATTTCCAAAACAAAAGCATTTTAACTGCAATAAACCAGTATTCTCCTTCCACTCTTGCTTTCAGCAACCAGTCCTCCGTCATTGGCTATTAGATACTTCTAGAATTTGACTAATAACTAAATTAGCAATGCATTGCCCTAATTCTGAATAAAAAATTGTTTTTAAGTATGACAAAATAGTTCTGAGTTGAGAATTACTTCATGTATTTTTCTATCCTTAAACCCTGAAGAACTTGAGTGAGAAAATATAATTATGTAAATCTAAACACTGGAAATAACCCAAGAATTCTGCACTATGAACCAATGATGTTATTCCTGATTGTAGTCTTTGTGGGTTTTGTTTTAGTTTTTGTTGTTTGTCGGTCATGGGCTTGAAATCAGGGCCTGGAAGCTGTCCCTGGAAGCTTTTTTCACTCAAGTTGGTGCTCTGCCACTTTGTGCCACAGCTCTACTTCTGCTTTCCTGGTGGTTAACTGGAAAAGTCTCGTGGACTTTTCTGCCAGGGCTGGCCTTTGAACGAAGCTCCTCAGATCTCAGCCTCCTTAGCCAGGATGATAGGTGAGAGCCACCAATGCCCAGCGATCTCTGTGTGTCTTTTTAAGTTTTCGTTTTTCAAAGAAATACATCATCAATAATGGGAAAAGTAAATTTATAAAGCCTTTTTAAAAGAAATAAACTCGAGATAATAAGCACCCTTTCACACTGGATGCCACTATCAAACTCAAACTTCTTTATTAAACATGTTCAAAATAGAATTGGTAAAGGTGTCCTATTCCAATTACAATTATTCCATTTCCGGGAATAACTAGAGAGCCTTCATTCTGTTGTTATTATTTTGAAACAGCCGCAAACGAGTATCTGCAGAATATGGTACCAAGTGACCTGTATCCTGTGTGTTGCCATCACCCAGCCCTTCCCTGGCCTAGTGTCCAAGTGCTCATCGGCCTCCTGGGTGAGTGGCACAGAAGGGCCATTCTGTGTCATGACTACGCACACAGCTCCTCTCTAGAGCCCGACGGGTACGTTCCTGGAACTCACTTACTCCATTTGAAGGGTGGTTTCTCAGTATCCCCTTCTAACACAGAGTTCTCACCCCCTCTCCATTCGGCCAGGGAGTGTGGCCCCAGCGCGGTGCCCAGGCCCGAGTCTAAGGACCCCCAGCCAGCCCGAGGGCCCAGCCGGGGCCACGCATTGCCAGTAAACCACCAGAAACGGCCGGGCGTGGGGCAGTGGCTGAGTGGCACAGGGCCGGCCTAGAGCCCAGAGCTCAGGGCAGTGCCCAGGCGCGGTTCCAGCCGGGACCGGCACCCGCCCATGTACCCTACATATATCCTAGATACCACGTATGTCACATACAACCGAGATAGCACATATATCCTAGGGATCACATATTTATCCTAGGGATCACATTTATCCTAGATATCACATATTTATCCTATGTATCATATTTATCCTAGGGATCACATATATTCTAGGGATCACATATTTATCCTATGTATCATATATATCCTAGATATCACACATGTCACATATAACCTAGATACTACATATATTCTAGCTATCACATATTTATCCTAGGGATCACATGTCACATATAACCGAGATATTACATATATCCCAGGTATCACATACATATCTTAGCACATATGTCATGTGTAACCTAGATACTACATATATCCTAGGGATCACATATATCCTAGGGCTCCTACGTAGCCTGTATATCATATGTAACATAGATGTACATATTCAGTAGGAGAGGGTGAGCTGCATGGCTCAGGGGCTCATGGGGGGCCCTGGGGGGACTCGGGAGGGTTGTGGGAGGGGCTTGTGGGGGGCTCAGGAGGGGGGGTCGTGGGAGGGGCTCGTGGGACTCAGGAAGGGGGGATCGTGGGGGGCTCGTGGGACTCTGGAGGGGTGGATCGTGGGAGGGACTCATGGGACTCGGGACTCGCGGCGGCGCCAGCCCCAGGCCCGCCCCGCTCCCCACCCCAAACCTCATCTTCACCGAGGCTTTCCTTCACGCTAGAGCTCGACGTGGATCCTGGAGGGGGACACGACGCCCGGTCTTTATAAACAGGCTCCCCAAAGCCTGACTTCCCCTCCTGAGCCGGCCAGCCGAGAGAGCCGCTTCCTGGGTGGGTGGACAGCCGGCCCCGCCGAGAGCCGCCGAGGACCGGGGCTGGCAGCCCCGCAGCGGGCGAGGCACTGACGCGCAGGCGCGAGCGCCCGGAGGGTGGAGGGCCCCGCCCAGATCCGGCCACGCCCTTCGGGCCCCGCCCCGCCCGCAGCCTGCCGCCCGCCTCTGTCCGGCGTCCGCGGGCCCGCGGGGCTGGGCTGCAGCCGTGGCCCGCTCCAGCCCCGCGGCCTGGACACCCGTTCTGCTCGGCCCCCGCCCCGGGGACGCCCGTCTGCCCGTCGGCTTTCCACCGCCTGGCACTGGTCCTCCGTGGGGCTGTTTTCGGAACCAGGTCTGCCTGCGATCCCGCACCCTCCGTCCCGCGGCGGACGGGATGGGGCGGGGCGGGGCGGGGCCGCAGGGACCACCGACGCGGGTAGGAGGCCGGAAGAAATGCGGTGCCCCTGCGCGGGCGCTCGGCCATGGGCGGGTACCGCACGAGTTCTGTGCGGGCCAGGCGCCGACCCGCGCGGGTAGGGACGCCCGGGCCCGCCGGTGCACCACCGTCCCACGCACGCCGCGCTCCCCGCCGGCCGGCCGGCTGTCTGTCCTGCGCGCTCCCCGCCGGCCGGCCGGCTGTCTGTCCTGCGCGCTCCCCGCCGGCCGGCCGGCTGTCTGTCCTGCGCGCTCCCGTGTCCTTGCTTCCTGTGCGCGCACGTGTGCGCGGACAGCCTTCCAGCAGAAGTCCCCAGCGAGGGCTATGCATCCGTCCAGGAACCTCCCTCCTGAGTCTCCACCCCCCTTTCCATGGTTGTGGGCCCACACGTTGTTTTGGACTGCAACTGTGTTCTTGTTTTTCTTGCAATTGTACACTTTAAGTTCCCTGAGAGCAGGAGCTATGACTTTATCTATTCCCAGAAATGCGCTAAAATAGGAAGAAAATACGAATGAAAGATAAAGGGAGGTAGAGTTCGACAATTCTCGTTTTGATTGAATCATTCAAACTTTGAGAGTGCAGTTTTGAAATTGATGGCTACAAATTCATTGTAAACGGAGCGTAAGGGATATGAAATTCATTGCTCAGCCTCCTACTCAGGGTCTGCAATGATTAGCTAGTACTGAAATGTATTTTCATTTCATCAAAACAATCCTGTAAATTACCATCTCATTTGCAGACACAAAACTGAGGCACAACAGAATGACTTTCCTAATATAATCCATTTCTGAGTGGTAAACCTAGTATTTGAAACTTCTGATATTTAACGAAAACAAAAATTTCTTTTCAAGAAAAGACCTTCACAAATGCCCTTCTTGAAGAGTAACATGTTAAACAAATCTATTAATAATTGAAAAGACTTCAAATAAGCAAAACCAATACACATTAGACAGTTCTATCCTTGAATATCCTGAAGAATTGGATTCGAAATGATAAGACATTTTAATCTTTCATGACGTACCTCTTTAAAAAAATGATAGGCATTTAGCTATTGTATTGACAGGCAGCTATCAAATACCATTTCTATAATTTACTATTCACAGGGCACAGGATATGTTTCACAACAAACAACAAATATAAGCTAAGATCACTGTTCAGAAGGCTTATAAATCTGACATTTTTTTATTTTTTTATTTTTTGCAGAAGTTTTCCAAGTTTTCGGTGGTATCTAATCAGATACCCTAAGTAGCTTTTGGAATGGGATGTTAACAGTACTAACTTGGATATTGTGAGAAAAATATTGACATGGTGTTCAGGCTATAATAAAAATATTTTCAATTGGTGGCAAGAAAATGCTTGAGTATGTTGGTGGTAGGATAGAGTCCTTCAAAAAAGACTTTCAATCTTGCCAAGTCTTCAGTTTCTAAAAGAAAACTTTCAAAAGAGATATGAGTGATGCCAAGATAAAGAGGGAAACACAAAAAAGAAAGGAGTCAAAACTAAGATCATAAAGCAACTGAAGAATTAACAGGGTGGGTAAAGGTTAATCAGGAAGGCTAGAAAAGGGAAAAGCTTAACATGAACCTTGTCCCAGGAAAATTGTTACAAGACTTAAGAGTATTACACAAAGCTGCTTTTGAAGAAGAGAACTTCAAATAATCTTGATTTAAAAGTGAAGTGTATTGTAAAATATTTATTTAGTAAAAATAATTTTATAATCTATACAGAATTGAGTAAAAAGTACAACAAATTATTTTCACTTTTCTGCAAAATTGCATACAGTACAATCAGCACATTGCATTCAGCATTCTACAAATATGACCACATGCCAAGATGAAACAGATAAAAGTTCAGGCCGGGTGTCACACACTAGGAATTAAATTCCAGGGAAACAATGCTTTGGTAATGTGAGCTCTTTGATTATACAGCAGTTCATTTTTTTTTATCTTAAATAAAATTCTTCAAATACTACTTTCTACTTGTTTCCAAGTAAACAATTGCCTATTAGAGTTAAGGAAATAAATACCAAGAAAATGAAAACAAACGATAAGACTGGAGGTTTGTTACTTCATGATATCTTGCTTAGTATTTTTTTCCTGTCCCTTGATTAAAAAGGAAGGTAATGGAAATGATCTATTCCTTCCCTTATTAATTTGCTTCTAGGATTGCTGCTTACCTCTTCTGGTTCTGTTTCACATTGCTAGGGACCAAATCCAGGGCCTTGCACAAGTGGGATACAGTCTCCACCATGGAGCCATATCCCAGTCCTGATTTTGCAATCTTGCTACTATTAACACGGTTGTGTCATTCTTTAAAAGTTAACACCCTAGTTAAAAGCACCTTCCTAAATTCTTTTCATAATAAGGCAACAAAATTGGCTTTATTTTTCATGACTCACAAACTTGATAGAATGATTTCAGAATTGAATGCAGACAGAACACTTGTTGTTTTCAAGCATCTTGGGATCACTAGCAAATTTTAATTTAAGCAAATATTCCAGGTATCTATCCTTAGAAATAAAGGCTTATTCAAGGTCCAAAGGGCAGTACTCACATTCATCCTAGTTCCTGCCCCATTGAAATAAGGGGCTAGGTTTATGATGAAGGCTTTGGAATAGTCCAACTCATACTGACATCTTTATCTTGGGCAAGAAAACTAAAACCACATAAAAGCTATCAATGAGAACGAGGTTATTTTAAAGAAAAAGTCCTTTTCTTTTAGAAATAAAAAGGAATGGAAATACAAAATGGGCTAACTCTCTTTAGCCCATACAGATTTTTCCCATACAGAATTAACAGTCCTTCATAATAAAGTATTAAAGACAAGCAAACATACATTTTCTGATTCGATCTCTTCATTTACATTATTAGGAGGCTTTAAAACTTGCCTTCATTTCTGACTAAATGAGCTTCTCTGGGAAGCATATGAATAATGCAAAAATCTACTTCAAAGGAATGTTTTCACAAATACATAATGGTCAAGACAGGAACCAAGAACATTCATACAATGAATATTTAAAATTAAAATTAGAAATGACACTTCTTATAGTACAGAACATTAAAACAGAGCAAATATTGCCATTGATAGAACAACTTTCATCTGTTAAAACACAAATGCACAAGAGAAACATAAAATCAGAATGAAGTTGAGTAGAGGCAAGTGCTGATAGAACACATTTTTATCATGATTTGCAACATCCTGTGGGCTCTCTAAAGCTCTGGTCCCACTGGCCAAAGGTCTAGCTAACTGGATTAGAGTCATGTATGACCTATAAAGCACTATACTCCCTTGCTAATCAAGTAAACAACACCAAGTGCTGCTTGACTTCTGTGGATTACTTGATTTCCAAAATCAAGTTTACTCTTGAATTAGGAAAAAAAGGCATCCTTGGATTGTCTCTCACAAATAATTCATGAAAGAAACTCCACTTCTGGCTCCTCTCAAAAGCATCATGTTACTCCAGGGATAAAGGTGTCAGCTGAGTGGTTGCTTTGAAGCCAGCAATTGCATGTTCATAAATATTGGTCTAAACTTTAAAATATTAAGTATATCCAGGCAGTTCTTGTGCAGAGTTCTTGCAATAAGCAGCCCTTCAACAGTGTGTTATGAAGTAGTTTCTTGAGAACTCGATTCTGGATCTTCCTGCTTTCTGCATTTTTTCACAACACTGACTATACCACTAGCCAGGAAAACCACAGCGATGAGTGCAAAATAACTGGCATAAATCAGGAACTAAAAGAAACAAAGGTAATAATTTGTGGAATTATTAATTAGAGATGAGCTACTTCATTACATATATGAGAAGACACTCTAATGAAACTATACTTGAGTTCGTTCCTCAATAAAACTTCAAAAAGCACTGCATTCTGACACTGTAGCCAGCTTCTGAAGACAGAAGCAATATAGCATGACAGTGCAGAAACCTATTTGGTAGGAATCCTGGCTTCACAACTTACTAGCTCTGTGACCTCAACTGAAATACTTAATCTCTGAGCTGTGACTTCTTTAGTGAACGAGATCATGCTTGTCAATGTTTATTAGCACAATGGCAATGCTCTTAATACTACTGTTTTTAATTGTTGGTGTTCATGGCTGTAATTGAGTCATGTAGCCTATTCTTAGGGTAAGACTAACAGGACAACTTCTGAAGATCAACAACTTCTACAGGGAAGGACTGGGTTTGAATTCAGGTCCTCAGTCCAAGTCTAACACACTCTCAGTCCAAGATCAGGAACTTTTATTCTCCCCCAGAAGAGGGCAGTAGAAAGCCAATTATAGTTCTAATTATAGGATTGCTTTTATAAAATCTTCCTTAAAACTAATTTTTAACTTGACTAATTTATCAACATCTTCATCATTTCTTTCTAAAATACAACTTATTAAACACAACTTAGTAAATACAAACTTAGTTAATGGTACAGCAAGAGTGTGGCATTAAATCTGAGCCATGTCCTGTCAAATGTGAATACATTTCTTATAGGAAGGCTGCTAATTAATCACAGCAGTTAATTAATCACAGCCTACAAAATATTATTATTCCACATTTAAATACACCATTTTTACAGGATGGTGTTGTCTACTCCCTTTACCTATAATAGTCTGGTAGTCTTCCTTTACCAAACAGGAAAGATGACAGGCACTTAGTTTCTCTACTACTCTTCATGTGAAGGTGGGCATTTGAGTTTAGATGTCTAAATCCTTGATCTACCACATTATTATCATTTGATCTTACACAAGTTACTGCACACCTCTCAGACTAATTCTCTGAAACTTAACAGCAGCACTGAAAATACGCTACTAAGCAACTGTCATATAGAAGGCGCTCAATGAACATTACTTACTAGTCATTTCTTTCAGTAGATCTTTCTAATAAAGACAAAGCTAATTATTAACATGTTTGTTTGTTTGTTTTTTTGTCAGTCCTGGGGTTGAACTCAGGGGCCTGGGCAGTGTCCCTGTCTTTGCTCTAGGCTAGCACTCTACCTCTTTGAGCCACAGCACCACTTCTGGTATTCTGGTGGTTAATTGGAGATGAGTCTCACGGGGACTTTCCTGCAGAGGCTAGCATTGAACTGCAATCCTCAGCTCTCAGCCTACTGAGTAAGTAGCTAGGATTACAGGCATGAGCCACCAGAGTTCAGCAACATGTTATATTTTTGTGTCAAAAAAAACCTATTTAAATGTGGACTATTAGGTAGTATGTATGGAAGGAATAGTGGAGAGGAATCCATGGACCCCATGGGCTAGGCATGGAGGTAGGCATTTCCTGATTCAATTCCCATCTTACTAAAGTCCAGAGCAATACCTGTCTACAAACTCATAATACATGGAGGCATATACAACTATACAATTCCTGAACTAACCAAAGTAGTTACATTGTAGGTGGTTGTCCAGGTGTATTGTCAATAGGTCCTATGTTAATATCACAATTCTATTTGTCAACTGTAAATCATTACCTTGGTATTTGTCTGAGGGGTGCTTTAAATAAGGAATGGAGGACACTTAGAGAGCTATGAGGTATCCTGAAGTAGGGCAACTCAAACATGTAATCAAGTTTCAGGTATAGATTAGGAATAAGCTGGGGCTACAGCTCCATGAGAGAGCACTTGACTAACATGCTAGAAGTCCTGGGTTCAATCTTTAGCATGACCTTGGGAGAATGGAGGAAAAGAATGAATGAGGAGTTAGAAGTATGGAGTCTGGAAGTTGTTAATATTACCTCTCAGCTGAAAGAGGTCCTCTGTGCTAGTCATGTTTAAAATATGTTAAGGTCTAATGTTCGTAGGTTTCATTTTAGAAAAGAATGATAGGCCACGTGCTGATGGCTCATGCCTGTAATCCTAGCTACTGGGGAGGCTGAGCTCTAAGGATCATGGTTTAAAGCCAGCCCAGGCTGAAAAGTCCCTTTGAGACTCTTATCTCCAACTAACCACTCAAAAACTAGAAGTAGAGTGTTAGTCTTGAGCAAAAAAGCTCAGGACAATAGGAGGGCCCTGAGTTCAAGCCCCATGAAAGACAAACCAAAATGATAATCTCAATATCCTCCACGTAGAATAGGGAAGTGACTGAAGGAGAGAACATTGTCCTTTCTATTTGTCTATAGTCTTTAAATTTATTTTCCTAAGTTTGGCCCACTTCTGCCACCCTCGCCCCATCAGACTTCTTCAATGCCAAAAGAAAGACGTTACCTGGGTGGTGATTTCTAAGCCAAGGCCACTCGCATCTACCACAATTAGAGTGAGCAGAGTCTGCAATGCCAGGGCAATGAAAGTGTTTACACCAAACACAAGGGCATAGCGTTCCATGCTGAGATTTGCAGCAATCTGAAAACTTTTTTGAAAAGAAAAAAAAAAAAAAATAAAGTTGCTCCCTAAATAGTGGTAATTTTTACTGGAAATGTAAAGACTAATTCCTTTGTTGTGTCAATTTCTCTTCTAACCAAATAAAAAAATATTTTGTGTCCAAATGGTTTAATTATGCAAATACACAAATGGTATAAATAGTATAGAAATATGCAAATGGTATAAATATTATAAGGAGCATACAAACAAGAGAATAAATCTTGCGTGAATGCTTCCTGAGAAACACTAATCACATATGATACAATGTCTCTTCCTATTGGTCTCTTTTTGTCTAGAAATTTTATCACTTGCAAAGAAATCCAAGGTTTATCTTGCTATAAGCTTCCCTAATGTGTCTGTGGACCAAAATACATACGTGGCTATTGTGATGAGCAACATGTAGATGATTCTGAAGACAACATAGGATGCGTAGCACACCCAGATGTTATGCACAGTGTCCATGGTATACACTGCAGCAGCAATCAAGAGAGAACACAGAGATAATGTCATTTCTCCCCAAGTTGACCAGGATATTTTTATATAACCAACTGCAAACACAGCAATAGCACCTACAAAACAAAACAAGAAGATGTCATTCTTTTTACTAAGAAAAAAAAATAAGCTTCCATTAATTTTTAAAATCTTTAAATTTAAAAGGTGCATTATGAAAGGCTCGAAAACTCGAGCAGAGAATTTTGGACTTGATGAATAAGTAATATGGAGCCACTGAGATGATGAGATTGAATTAGGGAAAGTGGCAATCAGATGGCAAAGAACAGAATGGCTAATGAATATTACTAAGAAAAACACTTCTGCGACTGCCACACAGGCAAGGCAGAATCCCTGCTACTACTTTGGCAACCCACAAGAATGAGTCATCTCTCCTTCAAACCAAGGAGCAATCCAGTATATGCAACAGGACTTCTCTGTCCTTTGGCAAGACCATGAGGATGGTAGCTACAGTGGCAGACACAGTGACTGTGTACAGATCTTACTCGAACCTTCCAATAACTTTATGAGGTAGGGCAATACCTTAGGGACAATAGAGTATGATATCAGGGACACAGGATCTGAAGCCAAACCCTGACTTCATTATTTATCTAAGTTTATGTGACCTTAGGTAAATTATTAACCTACCGTCCTGTTTCCATTGTAAAACAGTGATAATTTCACTTATCTCAAGAATTTTGTGGAGACTGAATTGAAATACATCGTCCTTAGCACCTAACATATATTAACACTCAGAAGATATTAGCTATTGTCATATAGAATATTGCTATTTAAAAATTCTTATTAAGTAACAAAAACATTCAGCAAATATAGGAGTATGTGAAAACTTGCTAAGCAAAGAAAATAATTTTGAGAGTATTATATTGGGTTTCCTGAAAACTTATATAGAATTTAAGTTTGTCAGTCACAGTCTTCTACCCTTACTTCCAAATTCTCTTTCTAAATTATAAAATCAGAACTAAAACATAAATTGTTCTCTAGGGCTACTGGAAATGTGTGAAGGAAGAACAAATCTGATCATAGTTGGCTTAAAAGCCAGGACTCCTTCCAGCCCTCCTTCTACCACCCAGCACAGCTTACCTAGTAAGGTTGAAACGGCTTCTACACCACCATTGTAGATATCAGCATGGCGAGAAGGCATCACCTGCTCCCATAAGCCCTGTGCGTAGTTCACAACTTGAAAGTAGCCACAGGTGGAAAGGGCCCACCACACAGACCAACAGAGCAGAGGGTGTGAGGAATAACACATCAAGAAATCATTCCATAGAACCTTCAACACCAGGAGACGGTCTGGCCTTGCTTCCTACACAGCAAACAGGAACAGATTATTATTATTATGAAATCAAAATGAAGTAATATAATGCTTCAAATGGGTATACACAATATGTAAATGCTGTTACAATCATCACTAGGAACAAATAATTTAAAAAGTTTTATGCTGGGCGTGGGTGGCTCATGCCTGTAATCCTAGCTACTCAGGAGGCTGAGGTCTGAGGATCATGGTTCAAAGCCAGCCCGGGCAGAAAGTCCGTGAGACCCTTATCTCCAATAAGCCACTAGAAAGCCGGAAGTGATGCTGTGGCTTAAGTGGTACAGTACTAGCCTTGAGCTAAAGAGTGCAGGGACAGCACCCAAGCCCAGAGTTCAAGCCCCACAACCGACAAAAAAAAAAAAAAAAAAATTTATATTTTTATTATAAGTAGTTATTCAGGAGGTTATATTTCCCACCCCCAAACCAAAGGGATAACTGTAATACTAATAAGGTTATGTGTGTATGAGATATATATATACCATAAATATACGTATTTACATACCCATACACACTTAAGTATGAACTACATAGTCAGTTTTACAAGGAGAAAAGGTAAAAAGATTTGTTAAATAAAAAAGTCTATACACACATACTAACAGTTCTGTCGAGTTTTTACCTCAGTGAAAGGTTTTGTGGCAAAAAGTATAGAAAGAAGTTTAAGAGTGCTATCTTTGCAATTCTGGTACTCTACCACTTGAGCCACAGTTCCACTTCTAGCTTTTTACTGGTTAATTGAAGAGTTTCACAAACTTTGCTGCCCAGGTTGACTTCAAACTACGATCCTCTGATCTCAGCCATCCTAGGTAGCTAGGATAACAGGTGTTAGCCACTGGTGCCCAGCTCAAGAGAGTGTTTTGTACACTCTAAGCCACAACTCAGCAGTAAGTAATAACTGATTTTATTGATGGTGACTCAAACTATAAAAAAATAAATAGAATGACCAGGCCCAGCAGTGCATGCCTATAGTCCTAGCACTTGGGAAGTTGACATAGGATACACTGAGGAATAAAGGAATATATCAGGATAAAATATGTTGTAAAGCTTTTATTTTTATTATATATAATATTTATACATGTGTATGTACTGATAGCTATGTAAATGTCCTTTTTACTATAGTTCTAGTCTACATTCAAAAAAGCTTGAATCTCTCTAAAGACATTCAGATCTATGGTTAATGTTCATATATTTTTATTGTTATTTTTTGCCAGTCCTGGGGCTTGAACTCTGGGTCTGTGCACTGTCTCTGAGCTCCTTTGGCTGAAGGCAGCTGGCACTCTACCACTTGAGCCACAGCACCACTTCCAGCTTTTTCTGCGTAGTTTACTGGAGATAAGAGTCTCTGACTTTACTGCCCGGGCCAGCTTGGAACCAGGATCCTCAGATCTCACCTCTTGAGTAGCCAGGATTACAGGTGTGAGCCACGAGCACCCTGTGTTAATGTTCATATTTAAAACATATTCATATACATATACATGAACTACATGTATACATTTTTACCCAAAGCCACTCTTAACCATGTGAACAGACTAAAAGGTCCTTAGTTTTTCTATTACATACAACCAAATGATTATACTCTATTTCTTCCCCCAGCAACCTGTAAATTTCCAGTGTCACCTAACAAACTATGATGTAATCAGCATTTCATTGATACTTAATCCCTGGTACTGTTCACTAAAGTGGCCACCTACAGTGTCCTGGTAATCAAAGGTGAGTTTCATGATGAATGACCTACAGGCTCCATGAGCCGCAATGACTCAGGATCCTTGGGATAATAATCTAAACCCTAATAACCTGAGGTAAAGAATAGGGTAGGCAAGAAATTAATTTCCATGGGGCTGGGAAGGTGGCTCAGTGGTGGAGCGCTTGCCTTGCATGCATGAGGCCCTGGGTTCGATTCCCCAGCACCACATAAGCAAAAAGAAAAAAGCCGGAAGTGGAGCTGTGGCTCAAGTGGTAGAGCACTAGCCTTGAGCTGAAGAGCTGAGGGACAGCGCCCAGGCCCAGAGTTCAGGCCCCACGACCGGACACCCCCCCCCAAAAAAAAAAAAAGAAATTAATTTCCAGTAAGAGTAAAGCTGGTTTTCAACCCAACTCAACCATGGGGTTGCTTTTTAGAGAGCAAAAACTCTACTCATGTAGCATTTGTTACACTCATCCATTTACTTTTTTTTTTTGTCGGTCATGGGGCTTGAACTCTGGGCTTGGGGGCTATCCCTTAGCTCTTCAGCTCAAGGTGAGCACGCTACCCCTTGAGCCACAGCGCCACTTCAGGTTTTCTAGTGGTTTATTGGAGATAAGAGTCTCACGGACTTTCCTGCCTGGGCTGGCTTTGAACTGTGATCCTCAGATCTCAGTCTCCTGAGTAGCTAGGATTACAGGTATGAGCCACCGGTGCCCGGCTTCCATTTACTAAGTTTTATGTCTGACAGAGCCCACATACAAAGCAGGAAGGTTAATATGCTTATATCCAAACATGTCCCATGAAAACTGTTTCAGTATGGTTGGAATGAACCATTTACCTCAAAGCTCATAACTTAATAGGAAAAAACTTTCATAATTAAAAAAAAAATGGGAGATTTTAGGAAGCAATCTTCCTGGCTACATAGAATGAATGGATGACTTATAAATGCTATACCTTTCTTCTAAGAGAGAGCTTTAATCGTACTTTTAATCTTTAGTGCTTTATCATCTTAATTTTTCTCTCTTTCTGAAATATTTATTAGAATCATTTTACCTATTCACTTAGCAAACATGTTTTGAGTGCTTTCTATATATACCATGTAATAGGAGTTTAAAAACAAACAAACAAACAAAGGAGTCAGGTGCTGGTGGTACACCTGTAATCCTAGTGACTCAGGAGTCTGAGATCTGAGGATTGCAGTTGGAAGCCAGCCTGGGAGTAAAGTTCATGAAACTCGTATCTCCAATTAATTAACCAAAAAAGCTGAAAGTAGAGCTGTGGCTCAAGTGGTAGAGTGCCAGCCATGAACAAGAAAGCTCAGGAGTTCAAACCCCAGGATTGGCACATAAAAGAAGAGGCATCATTCCTGAAATCTGAGACATGAAGTTTGTGGCCAGGTAAAGCACCCCAGGAGAAGCATTAGTAAGGCCCCAAATAATAGCTACAAAAACTTAGATAATTGAGCTTACCGGTTCCTCTATGGGAGGCTCCTCCAGATTTAAAGGGATTTTTGACTCAATGTCCTCCCATCCAGGGAGGTGGTTAGAAGCTGGGGAGTCGGTAACAATGCCACCATTTTGTACCTTGATGCCCTTCACTCCTTGGCAGGAGGAGGGAACGTGGTGAAAGAACAGGCTCTTCTGGGGCATAGGCAGAAACCAGGCAACAGCAAAAGCCACAGAAACGCAAGTGAGAGAGACGACATTCAGGCTGAACAGGGACCAGCCCGCCACGGAGACAAGGACTTGGCCTAGGACAGAGCCCACTGTGAAGCCCACTAACGTGGCACTTCGACAGTAACTTGTAACTTTCTGGTACATGCCCAAGTCTACCACACTGTATATGTAAGAGTAATAAGCAATTTCAGTGGCTGTGCCAATGCCATAGAAGAATTCCAAGAACTGGATAGCCAGAAGTCCCTGGGCATAGAGCAGCATGAACCACGTAACAATCAGGCTCAGTCCTTGCAGCAGAACAACAGGTTTGTAACGGAGGTAGTCTGTGGCAAGGAACACAGGGAACAGCAGCACCAGGTAAGAGTAAGTCCATACTGGATAAATTTCATTGAAGACCTGGTAAAAACAGAATAAAAACCTTTTAGTGATCAAAACACCTAAATATTCCTAAAAATCTATTCTTATAAAACACTGCACTTCAAATACTTTAGTCTTATCACCTAAAGAAATGCTGGCAGCACCACCTCAAATAATCATTTGGAATAGCCTTGCCTATATCTCCACCTCATCATTCCTTCCAATAAAAGATTCCCTATTCATCAAGGCTTTGTATGTGTCTATGTAGGTCTCCAGTTAACTTACGACACTGGGTCATGACATTGGCTGTACATTTTCCAAGATGCTTAAATTTTTTTGGATGATAAGCCACAGATGTTTAAAAACCAAACAAAAATACAACTTCTTAGTAGATTTCAACATGAGCCATGATTCAGAGCCATTGCTTCTTAGGTTCTTTAAAGGTGAACCCAAAATGTACATGTACAACGTGTCTAATAGCCAGTATACTGTTAAGCTACTAGGATCAATAAATGTGTTAGAAATTCCATCACTATCAGTTCCTATTTTGAGACACAGAACAGGAAGCAACTGTTTGGTTAGTTTTTCTCTGATTTTAAGTTCCATTTATTTTGAGGCAGAGGAACAGGTAGAGAGTAAATCCATCCTGTAGGCCTGACAAAACAACTCTCTCTGAAGAGAATTACAGCTAACATATCTATATACACATCTGTATATACACACACTACTTAATATACTCACTTGTAATATGATAGAAAATAGAAGTTTTTGTTTTTCTCGTTTTCAGCAAATACACGTATTTATGGGTACAATGTGATATTTCTATACATGTCTACATTGTGTGATGCCTAATCACCTCAAGAATCTATCATTTCTTTGTGATAAGAACATCCAATTATCTTCTGGTTGTTTTTATTTATATGTTACAATAATAATTATAACCTTCCTTCTCTGTAATAGTACACCAGAACTTATTTGCTTTAATGTATAGTTTTAAATCAGGATATAGTAAAAAATACTCTAAGATAAGCTAGAAACTAGAAAGACTCCGGCTGGAATTCAGTTCCATTGCTTTCTGTGTAATTAGAGATGCTCCTTAACTTACAACAGGGTAGGTTCCCAATGAACTCATTGTCAAACTGAACCTAAGTCAAAATTACATTTGCTCAGATACCCTATGGAACATCAGTGCAAACTATGCACTGTAAAGATCTGTCGCTTACACTCATAATTGCATCGCTGTGTGTGTGTGTGTATGTGTGTGTGTGTGTGTAATACTAGTATTTACAAGTCTTGTGTGTGTGTGTGTGTAATACTAGTATTTACAAGTCTGAAAACTAGAGGTCCCAGGCTATAACACATACCACCCATGGTAATATGAATTAACAATCACACTATCATCCCATTACTGTAGATGTTCTTTCCTTCCTTTTATATAGAACCCACTACTTAGCAAGGTACTGAGAGTTTAGTTAAGTTTGAATCAAGGTTAAGTCATCTCTAAGTCTAGAACTGAGAAGGTGACACTACAGCCTGGCCTCGATCTCACTACGTAAGCCACACTCCATCTTCCTGTCTCACTTGTTTCAGTCACCTGTTTAATTTTGGTTCAATTTGTGTCTGATCAGGAACTATGCTGCTTCTGAAAACATGCTTGAAGGAATCAAGAAATGATTCTTGCTGAGCACTAGTGGCTCACGTCTGTAATCCTAGCTACTCAGGAGGCTGAAATATGCCAGCCTGGGCAGGAAAATCCACGAGAACTCTTATCTACAATTAACCACCAGAAAGCTGGAAGTGGCGCTGTGGCTCAAGTGGCAGAGTGCTAGCCTTGAGCTGAAGAGCTCAGGAACAGCGCCCAGGCCCAGAGCCCAGGCCCAGAGTTCAAGCCGAGAGAGAAGAGAGGAGAGAGAGGAGAGAGAGAGAGAGAGAGAGAGAGAGAGAGAGAGAGAGAGAGAGAGAGAGAGAGAGAGGGAGAGGATTCTTACTCCGATGTGTGTAAATGTTAACAAATGAGAAGCAAGGAGCATATGGCTGCTATGTCCACCTGCTAAGATCCCCTCAGTAGAAAATCAAAGCCACAAGCATAATCCTGAGATGAGTTAGGACTTTTTGACAGATGTGTTCTGGTTAACAATGTCCTGCTCCTTTTCTAGCAATAAATTTTCAGATACTATTGCTCTTCAGTTTTCAAAAGTGTGAAACTTGCTCCTCCAACAGCATGATTCTATACCTCCACTGTTCCCCAGCATAGTTCCACAGCTACTAGCCAATAAACCTTTCCTTTAAAAATGTTATCTATCAAAAATGTGATATACCCACACATAATACAGGCACAGACACACACACAGGAATATTATTCAACTCTAAGGAAAAATGAAATCTTCCTGTGTGCAAGAAAATGAATGGAAATGAAAGACACTGCTAAGCAAAATAAGTGAAGACACAAAAATACAAATGCTTAGTCTCTCTTATGTGTTGAAACTATAAAAAATGTTTGTACAAATGTAGAGCAGTGATTACTATAGAGTAGACTTAGAGGGAATAGTTCCAGGGCCCTTGGCACATGGGAATGATTAGTTCACAACAACCTGCAACATATCTTATAACTAGCTAGAAAAGTGGACCTCAAAGGTTTCAAAAATAAATGATAGAGAGAAAAATGCTAATTATTATGATTTGATCAGCGCATACTATATATGTGTGTTGAAATCACAACATAACCAGAAAATACAATTCTTTTACATTAATAAAAATTAAATTAAATCAGGTGCCAGTCACTCATGCCTATAAACCTAGCTACTGAGAAGGCTGAGATGTGAAGATCATGGTTTGAAGCCAGCCCAAGTAGAAGTCTGTAAGACTCTTACTGCCAATAACTACTCAGAAAAAGCCAGAAGTGGCGCTGTGGCTCATGTGGCTCAGGGAGAGAACCCAGGCCCTGAGTTCAAGCCCTAAGTCTGGCAAAAAAATAAATAAATTACAATAAGATGTTCTCTATTGTGCTCTTCAATATACAGTCTCCTTTTATTTTAGAATTCTGGTCGATTCTTCACTTATTCGTCTGTGCTAGACATATTATATAACTTTTGATGGCAGTTATTGAAAGCAGCAGTCCAGAGAACCATGAGGCCCCACAGTCATGTACAGCAAAAGGGAGTCACTGTCAACAGGGGCGGACAAGGCCACTTCTCTCATGATAGAGTGAGAAATGGCACCTGTCCTTTGTTTAGGGTCAGTTTATAGCCAGGGGACTAGAAGCAGGAACTTTTATTAGGAGCAGGAAGTGAAGTGGGAGGAACAGCCAGGGCTAAAGGCCAGATGCCCTTATGCCTGGCCAGATCAACTGGTTTTGCGAGAGGGGCTGAAGACCTGAGATGGGGGCATGGTAGCATTCTCCCTTCTTTTTTTTGGTCAGTGGTGGGGCCTGAACTCTGGGCCTGGGCGCTGTCCCTCAGCTCTTCAGCTCAAGGCTAGCGCTCTACCACGTGAGCCACAGTGCCACTTCTGGCTTTTTCTGCTTATGTGGTGCTGTGGGCCTCACGCATGCAAAGCAAGCACTCTACAACTGAGCCACCTTCCCAGCCCCCTTCATTGTTTAATAAGCACAGTACTGGGCTACTTCCTGCTGAGAAGGAACAAAGGAGTCAGGGATGCCTGGTCTGTTGTTGGAAAGTAGCCTTCTATGATGAAGAGCCTCATCTTTTCCATAGGAATGGTTAGCAGATACCTGAGTAGGCTAGGCACAATTAGTAAAAGGCAAAAAGTTGCTGCTAACGGGCCCAAGAGAGGTACAAACCAGGAGTGAAGGATCCAGGAGTGAAGAGGCTGTCAAAGACCTGAGATTCCCAATGGCTTCTTAGGCTAGCAGCTATCTTTTCATAGCTTTTATGCTTTGTTCTACTCTGGCAGTCATGTTAATACACTAGCAACACTCTTTTCCCAAGAAAACATAGGTTTCCCCTTTTCAGCCATTCACAAATCTAGGGCCTTTGGGTTTGGAAGGTCAAGTCTCTCAAAGAGTTTGAGTCTGCAGCGGGTTAAGAGCCACTGTGGTCTCCTTGGCAAGGGCCTGTAGGGCTTCATGTACCTGGTTGTTGGAAGTAATTGACTGATAGATGCCTCCTAACTAGCTGTCAACTTTCATCATATACATTACCTTTGATTATCAATTTTAAAGATCTAGCAGGATATAACAGAGGCTGAGGCAGAAAGATCACAAGTTAAAGGCCAGCCTGGATAACATAGCAAGATCCCACTTCAAAATACCTTTTTTTATTTTCCCCCAGTCCTGGGGCTTGAACTCAGGGCTGGACACTATCCCTGAGCTTCTTTGCTCAAGACTAGCTCTCTACCACTTGAGTCAGAGCACCACTTGCAACTTTTTCTGTTTATGTAGCACTGAGGAATCAAACCCAGGGCTTCATGCATGCTAGGCAAGCACTCTACCACTAAGCCACATTCCCAGCCACCTTCTACTTATTGCTGACTTCTTTCTTTTTGCTTATGTGGTGCTGAGGAATCGAACCCAGGGCCTCAGGCATGCAAGGCAAGCGCTCTACCATTGAGCCACCTTCCCAGCTCCACCTTCTACTTATTAATCTAATGCTACTCCTAATACAAAACCACAACTTAAAAAACTTCAACTTAAAAAGAAAAAAGGCAGAGTGAGATAGGATAAAATGGGGCAGAGAGATCTAATAGGCTCTCCTTAACTCACTCTAAGAGATCTATGTTTTCTCCTGTAAGAGACACCAGGCACAGGTGAATGAATATACCTCTTCCTCAATTATCAGTACCATAAACTTTTATCATCTCTGTCTTACAGAGATGGGAACTTGGCACTAGTGAAAGGTGAAGTAAATTATCCAAAGTCATCCCAGGGAAGACTGGGAAGGTCTAAGCCAGATATTCTAAATCTACCAAACTAGAATGACTTTCATCAAAAAGCTGTCATTGATCTAGGACAATTCCAAGCCACTTGTTTCCAAGTTTCAATCTCTATAGAAGTGTTTATATATGAATTCATCAAGAAACAAAAGTCCAGATAGTTTCCATAGCTTAGTCACTGGGTCTCTAAAACCTTTCTTTTTCAATTCTCCCAGGAGGATGTCACAACAACAACAAAAAAAACCTTTTTGATACTTTGAATCCTACTTGCAAACTTCCTGGGGGTGGGGGGGAGAGGGCGGAATGATGACCCTTATGAATTGTTCATATCTAACTTCTCACCTCCAGTAAAAACAATTGATTTTATTCTAGTTGAAGTGTCTTGCAAAACTCTTTGGATCAGAGTTTGTTTGTGCTTTCTTCTGAGATTCAAAGTCAAGTAAAAACAAATGTTTAGTTTTAAGCTCTCATTCAGATTTAGACTATTTCAAAATAGTTTCAATAGTTCTCATAACCCTCTTAATAAATACCTATTTGCTCAACACTGTTTTCAACTTGTGTAGAGGCAGCAAACGAATAAAATGAAGTCCTAGGGGCTGGGAAGGTGGCTCAGTGGTAGAGCGCTTGCCTTGCATGCATGAGGCCCTGGGTTCGATTCCTCAGCACCACATAAGAAAAGAGAAAAAAGCCGGAAGTGGCGCTGTGGCTCAAGTGGTAGAGCGCTAGCCTTGAGCTGAAGAGCTGAGGGACAGCGCCCAGGCCCAGAGTTCAGGCCCCACAACTGGACCCAAAAAAAAAAAAAAAAAATGAAGTCCTAGTTCTCCAGGAGTTCTGAACCTGAAAGAACACACACATTCGTGTGCACACACAACATTTATAATGGGAACAGCAAACATGGGTTGTTTCTTTGAGGTGGGCCTTGAAAAGTAAGAAAGAAGCTAACAGAATAGTATCAACAGCAGAGATCAGCAGCTTCGTGTATAGGTCAACAGATGAGAGTTTGTGGTTATGCTGAACTTAACATTATAAGATTAATATGAATGAAACCTGGGTATGTTGAAGGTGAGAGGGGAAAAGAGTCTGTAAAGCTCTTAACATCAAGCAGAATGTGCAGTTTAAAAAAAAAAGTAGTGCTTGATAAGAAATGTACTCATTATCTTGCCCATGTAATTGTAACCCCTCTGTACAGTATGTTCACAAAAAATTTAAATTTAAATTTAAAAAAAGTAGTAAAAGTAGTAAATGTCTGTCATGCTAGAGAGAGGAATGATAAAACAACTCCAAAAATAAAGAGCTCTGCTGGTTCAGTCACACACGCCCCTAATCTGGAGCTGCTTGGCGGCTAAGGCAAGGAGATGATAAGTTCAAGGCCAGCTGAGGCAGTTTAGCAAGACCTCATTTCAAAATAAAGAGGGCTGAGGATGTAACTCAGTAGAGTTTACTTAGCATTCATGAGTACCTGGGCTCAAGCCCCAGTATTCTAATTAAGTAATAAATAAGCTTGGTTCTCAATTATGGAGGCATATTCAAATTTTGCCTTGTTTCAAACCTATAAAGTGTTAACTTACAAAGTGATAAACTTTTAAAGTTAGTGCTTTCTCCTACCCTAAAAGCGAAGAAAATCCTTCTTGAGTAGAAAGATAGAGGTATTTCTGACTTTTGGATGTAGATAATAACAGATTCATTTAAGATTATTTAATTTGACTCTTCTGAAGTCTTCAGGGAGAAATACAAACTTTAATACAAATGCCACTGAACATACTTGGTATTTTTTTTTTGCTTAAAAGTAATGTAATATGTTTTATTGAAGTGATCATTGCTGAAAGCAAGCAGTCAGAAAGAACAAGTTGTTCTATTCATTTCACTTATTAGTTACTAAAAATAAAAATAAAAATAAAAATCTAGAGTTCTCCATAAGGTAAACAAAGCCACACAGTACAACAACAGAACCAGCCATGATTAGAAGGTTCTCAGAAATAAGTGATCCTATTCTCTATCACTAGATTTGACACCAGATTTTGCCTTTTTCCTCTAATTTGCAATGTGGAGGCATGATTATTATTCTTACACAATCAACCAATATTTACTGTGTCTGCCGTGCTTCTGTTCCTGTGCCCCCAAAACATACTTCACTTTCTCTAAACAGCATTCCACTAAGACAGAGCATCTGATCCTGATAGCACAGCATGCACCCACCTCTATGCAGGTCACAGAACAAAACAGATCAACTTTCATATATCAACCCTGGAGGCATGGTTCTCCCCTCTGCATCTGTGTGTCAGGGTACATAAACCGTGCAGATTACATGGTAGTGCCTATGAAGCTTTTTCAGCAAAATAATGTCTGTGTCAGTGGAATAACCTCATGTTTGGATCGCCAGAATAATCACACTTTCTTTTCTTTTTTGGATTGATTGTGGGGCTTGAACTCAGGGCCTGGGCGCTGTCCCTCAGCTCTTCAGCTTAAGGCCAGCACTCTACCACGTAAGCCACAGAACCACTTCTGGTTTTCTAGTGGTTTATTGGAGATAAGAGTCTCAGACTTTCTTGCCCGGGCTGGCTGTGAACCACAATACTCAGATCTCAGCCTCCAAAGTAGCTAGGATTAGAGGCGTGAGCTACCAGCACCAGGCCCAGAATCACACTGTCTTATATCAGCAAAATCATTCTGTACACAAGAGTCGGTCCTTTCTACTTCATTGCTGGTTTCAACCAGTATCAACATTCAAACAATACTATGACAGTTCTTTGTGTGCTGATCTATAAGATTGAGAAATGATCTAAGGTTAGATAAAACCTAAACTTGCTAGTGACTAAACACTCACTCAAATGAATCTAGAAACACTGTCAGTTTCCTCCCAGATGCTCTTGAAAATAAAGGTCCACAGCAACACCAAACTGGATTATGAGTAATTAGAACCTGCCAGTCTGCAAATGACTCGGCTAACGCCACCTCTTGCTCTGACCTGTTATACTGCTTATTGGATTTCTAATACAATAGGCGACTGACTACTAAACACATCAGAAGAGTGAGTTTCAAAAGGGAGAAGTATTTTACAGCAACTGGGACAGGGAAACCCCAGTGGAAAAAGAGGCATAGGGGAGAAAGGAACGGGCTAGTGCCCACCTGGCTGATAGAAGGGAAAAGAACACCAACCCTTATCTTTCACACTTCATAGTAGTCAAGGAATTGGGCACTGAATCTGTTTTATTTTGGTTTTGTGGTAGCACTCTGGGTTTAACTTCCTTTTCAGTTTATATAACGTCTTTCTTCTGCAAAAGTGTTGAGGTTGAGTATAGATGTTTAAGTGCATTTCTAAAGTACATTATGCACTTAAATACAATCTGTCTAAGTCCTTACCTTGAATAAAGCAATCAGTGAGAGGTTCAGGATCATGGACTATGTATTTTCAATTACCCTGAACAACAAACAGGTACAGAGACCTGACACACTTCACCTGTAGTCAAAAAGCAAAACTAGTATCTGTGAAGCGACAATACAAGGAAAAACTATAATTAAGTGCCAATTACAAGAAACCATCTGCTTGTATCCCAAGAGATGGGGACGGGGTGGCAGGATATCTTTGGATACAACCTCACCTAATTAAAAAAATCAAACCAGGGCTGGGAAGATGGCTCGGTGGTAGAGTGCTAATAACCTAGCATGCATGAGGCCCTGGGTTCGATTCTTCAGTACCACAGACACGGAAAAAGCCAGAAGTGGCGCTGTGGCTCAAGTGGTAGAGCACTAGGATTGAACAAAAGCAGCTCAGGGACGGTGCCCGGGCTCTGAGTTCAAGCCCCAGGACTGGCCAAAAAAAAAAAGGAAACTCAAATTAAGATGATGTATTCTCTGTCCTTCACTGTCCTTACTTGACTGAGCACACATCCATTCCGTCGAAGGGACACAGATTGGGGGACGCGAAACACGGGGGGGGGGGGGGAGGGAGGAAGCAGCAGGCGGAAGGAAGCCCTTCTCAGAAACGTCAGGACGACCTTCTTTCAGGTCGACAACCCGTGCCCAGGGCCGCCAGCCGGTTCATCAACACGGGGGGGAGGGGCTTCCCCCCATCCCCCCGGAAGGAACGGCCGGGCCGCACACGGGGGAACCGAACCCGCGTCCGCGGCCCGGGCACACAGGACTTGCAAACCCGGAGGGCGAGCGCCCAGGGGGAGCTCGGTGGGGGCTCCGCGCAGCCTGCCCCCGGCCCGGCCACGCCCCGGCCACGCCCCCGGCCCGGCCACGCCCCCGGCCCGGCCACGCCCCCGGCCCGGCCACGCCCCCGCCCGGCCTACCTCCCTCTCCGTCAGGTTCTTGTCCTTGCCCAGCAGGTACGGGGTGAGGAAAGGCTCGGACGGCCGCAGGCTGGCGAAGAAGCCGTAGGCGCAGAGCAGCGCGGTGGGCAGGAACCAGCACTCGCGGGGCACCCGGGCGGTGCGCAGGAGCACGGTGGCCGCCGCCGCCGCCGCCCTGCGGGACACCGGGCCCGGCGCATCCATGCGGGGCGCCCGCGGCGGGGACCCGGCCCGGCTCCCTTCCTTCGGCTCCACCAACGGGAGGGGAGCTCGGGCGCCCGGCCCCACGTCCGTACCGGTAACCTTGACGGACGCTTCCTCTCGGCGGCGCCGGGCCAGGTCCGGGGCTCGCCGCCGCCAACGCCGCTAACGCCGCCGCCTCGGCGCCGCAGGCAGGACTGAGTCCTTCGCCCGGGCCGGCGCCTCACGTGTCCCCGCCTGAAACGAGCCCCGCCCTCAAGCCCGCCCCCCCCCAGGCCGTGAGCCAATCACCGCAGACGCAAGGTCTCTGGCTTCTTCCTCATTGGCCGGTGGCTCCCACCCCGTGAAGGGCGGCCGTGGCGGTACCCCGGACGGCTGAGGTGCGGACCGCCGTGAGGGGAGCCGGCTGGCTGAGCCCTCCGGTTCGCTCGCGGTGGAGTCCGGAGGAGCCCGCCCTTCCATGCCTCGGGTCGGCTCCAGGCACCGGTCAGGACGCCTTCTCCTTCAGCCTCGGGTCCCTGGCCGGCCGAGCGGCCCTGAGGAGCCGCGGGGTGACCTCGGAGCGGGGCCGGGCTGCGCGGCCGTGCCCGCGGCGCCCGCGTGTGCCGCCGGCTCCGCTGCCCGGTGGTCTCGCCCCGGCGCCCGCGCGGCGCCGTCACGGAGCCCGCCCGCGTGCCCGCGCGCCCGCCCGCGTTGGCGCTTCTGTGCGTGAGGAGCCGTCAGCTCCGGTGCGGCCCCGTGGGAGGGAACGGAGACGTGGACGCAGCGGCACCGAAGGCCATGCCCGGGTGTCTCCTGCGGAGTCTCCTCGGGGAGGCCCCGGGAGGCCCCGCGCGGCCTCAGGGCCTTTGAGTTCCGTGTTACCGCGGGTCTGCGCGCCCGGGAACACCGGGAAACACTCGGATCAGAAAACCCGTCGCTCTCCCCGAACGCCTGCCGTTTCCTTACGGTGACAACTCCAGATCCCTGCCCAGCCTCCTCGCACCCTGTGCAGCGGAGCACCTCACCTCCTAGCTCGTTTACTGCCCGCTGACCCACGCTTGCCCTTCCCTTCCCCCACACCAAAACCCTCCACCATCTGCAACTCTAGTCCCTACACACATAGACCAGGTGTGCCACGACTGGCTTCCTAAAACCCGAGCTCAGGGGGGTGGTGTAACTTCTTGGATATCTGTGGGTGAGGATCAGCGGTGAGCAGGGGCTGGACAACAGCCTGCTAAAGGACGTGTTGTGTTAGATTGCACGCCTGCTTTTGTTTGGGGGAAATGCTCTTACTGCCTTTAAGCTCCTTAGTTTTGCACTCCAAACTCTAGGTAAGGCTTTTCTAGGCCACGCTACTATAACACAGGTGACCCCTGTGTGCTACCAGAAAGAACCAACAGTTTACCAAGCCACCTGAAAGCACATTTTTTTATAAAGATTCTATTAGCTGGGTGCTGGTGGCTCATGACTATAATCCTAGCTCCTCAGGAGACTGAGATCTGAGGATTGTGGTTCAAAGCAGCCCAGGCAAGAAAGTCCATGAAACTCTTGTCTCCAATTAACCATCAAAAATCCAAAAGTAAAGGGGTAGCTCAAGTGGTAGAATGCTAGCCTTGAGCAAAAAAAAAAAAAAACAAAAAAAAAAAAAAAAAAAAACTAAGGGACAGTGCCCAGACCCTGACTTCAAGCCTCAGTGCCAGCACACACACACACACACACACACACACACTAAATAACCAAATTTTTATTATTTTGTTTTTCACTGGGGAGGTTTCTAGAGAGTGAATGACTATATGCTGACCTATTTAACTCTACTTCCCGGAGCTGCATTCCTTAGTCTCTGCAGATCCTTCATCCCAAAGCTGCAGCATTGGGACCTTGTATGGCCCTGAAGCTTCTTGCTGTAAATATTGCCACAGAGGCAGTAGTCATGAGCTTGTCACCATCTGAGTCGGCACCAGCTGCTTCTGAGAAAATAGGTGCCTTCCAGGAGTCTGTGGAATCTAATCCTGCAGCCGCAGCTGAGGGAGGGCAGCAGAACTTCAGTCCATTGGCAGCTGCACTTGACAATTCCCAGGCTGTTGATTGCCAGTTCTGCTGCTGTCCTTGGGATAGTGAGCAATGACAATGGCTCTCTTTCTTGCTCTTCTGCTGCTCACTTCATAGTTACTATTAGCATAATGCCAAGGGCCTTCCTGGCCTGACCCTGTCAAAATGCCACACAGAAGATGCAGGAGGATAAAGGCATCCTGCTGGGTTGTAGTTGCATAAAAATTAGGCAGTGAAATGTCCACTTCTTATGTCATCTTGATATTTCAGATCATAGCCTGGGTATATGCTTTGTAGTACTGTACCCAGAGAGTTGTTGAGAGTTTATCTGTTGACAGGGAATGCCTTACATAATCAGAGAGGAGCATTGAGCTGTGACTGTCAGCTTTCTGGGTACCAGAACAAAGTTTGCTCATTGGTGTAGTCGAGAGCTGCAGCCTGGAATTACTGGTAGTTTTAAAGTAGATGGGCTTGGACTAGACTATCCTGTATTTTTCTTCAAGTCAAAGTCTGGCTCTGATATTCTGGAGCTAGTTATTAATTTAAAACACTTGACAATGGAATTTTTGGCCATTTCTCTGGTTGTAAAATCCGATTAAGAATTCTATGTAAATTCTTGTAAGCTCATGAAGTCCTTGTAAGTATTCCTCAGCAAACTATGTTCATGTTTTGTTTTTCCTCTTGTACTTGTTCCATTAGCATTGTTATGATTATCCTCTTCACTTCCAAAAGACATGTAAGATCTTTAATCCAGGGACTTTACAAATAACAAAACTATTTTCATAATCACACTAAGGTTTTATTTCCTTTTACTGTCCAAAAGCTACATGGTGTAAACCTGGAGGGTTTAGTTTATCATACAGTGATAGCCATGGTTTCAACCCACAAAAACTGAAGGTCGTTAAGGTTCTTAATAAAAAGAAGTCTAAGAACTTTGGATCTAAGTAATACAATTATCTAGTCCTCTAGACTTCCACCATTGTTTTGGTTCTTTTTTTTTTTTTTTGTCTGTTGTGGGATTTGAACTCTGGGTCTGGGTGCTGTCCCTCACTTCTTCCACTCAAGGCTAGCACTCTACTACTTGAGCCGCAGCACCACTTCCAGTTTTTTCTGTTTATGTGATGCTGAGGAATCGAACCTAGGGCCTCATGCACACAAGGGAAGCACTCTACCACTGAGCCACCTTCCCAGCCTGATTTTGGTTTCTTATCTTGACTAGGGAGAGAATGCAGCGGTCCTCTTGGCAATTATTTTGCAGTGCCTTAGTAGTAGAGAAGAAAACCAAATAAAGCCCAGAGACAACTCAAAACCAGGTGTCTCCTATTAAGAGCAGCTTTTTATACTTTCCCTAAGGCTTCAGCACCTGAACTATATTAATCTGTTAATCACTGCTTTGAAACTTTTCCTAGGCACTTCAAATCCTCTTTCCAATGAGGCAGAATATAGACGAATAGTTTTTCTTTAACTGGATAAAAAGGTTTTTATTGTTTTTCTCTAAGCGTTTATAAAAGACAGGATTATAAAAACGGCCCAAAATGACCCTTGCCTCAAATGATCTCTATCCATTTGAGTGTGAGATGAAACCTGTGACTTTAATTAGGTAATACTCCCATTTTATGGCAAAGGTGAGACTATTCATCTGGGGCCAACCTAATTGCACAGGTCCGTTGTAAACAGAATTTTCTCCTGCTAATCGCAGAAAAGGAAGTCCGAGTTGAAGGATGAGAGGATTTGATGTTCTTCTATTTGGGGGGAACTAGGAACCAAGGAATGTGGGAAGCCTACCGCAACTGAGACTGGCCCCTGGCTGATGGCCAGCAAGGAAGCAGGGGTCCCAGTCATAGAAAGACAGGAAATGAATGCTGCCGAAAGGAATCTCAAAAGATCTTGAAGTGAATCATTTCTTAGAGACACCAGAGAAGAGCCCAGCCTGGTGAACCATCTTAGCTTTGGCCTGTAAAACACTAAACAGAACCTACCCAAGCCCACCTGGATTTCTACAGAACTGTAAGTTAAACTGTTGTCACTTTTTTCCAACACTAAATTCATGTGATTTGTTGTGTAGCTTACTGTATCAATAGAACACTAAGTAAATTGAATATATTTTTAAAAATTGAGATTATATTCATGTCACACAAAATGAGCTGTTAACTATATTGAAGTGTTCCTTCGTAGCATTAGTGCTTTCATAATATTGTCAAAACATTAGTTCTGTCTAGTTGCAAGATATTTTCATAAGCCTAGAATGAAAGCACCCTTGAAGCTGTTAGTCCCTGGTCTCTTCTACCCTCATTCCTGGCCAATACTAAGGTGATTTTTATCTTCATGGATTTACCTATTCTGAAAATTATATACATATATCACCTTTCTTGCCTGGATTTCACTAAGCATAGCATTTGTACAGTTCACACACTGGGCAGCACATATCAGTACTTCATTCCCTTTGGTAGCCATTTTATTTTTATATTCATCTCTGTGTGAACACTTGAGTTGTGTTTTGCTTCTTAGCTATTGTGAATAGTGCTTTTAGGGATATTAGTGTGCAGATATTAGTCTGTACCTGCTCAGAACCCACACTTCGCATTGTCTCCTATTGCATTGTCTCCTTTCCAGAAGAGCTGGCTTTGAATGCCTGTTTTGAATTTTTTGAGAGTATATTCTTAGAAGGACTGCTATATCAATGTGCTGTTTCTAAGGTTAACTGTTTGAGAGAGTACAAGTGTTTTCCATACAGGCTGTACCATTTTACTTTCTACAAGCAATGTATAAAGTTTCCAGTTTTCCCACATCCTTGTCAATGTCTATTTTTGTTTAAAAATAGCTGTCCTAGTGGGTTCAAATTTGTATTGCATGCTTTTGATTTGAATTTTTGTAATGACTAATGATATTAATGTATTTATCCATTATTATAGATCTTATTTGGAGAAGTGAATTTTCAAGTCCTTTGCCTACTATTGAATTTGGGTTTTTGGTCACTCACTGGGTTATAAAAGTTCTTTATGTATTCTGAATACTTTGTGTTCCCATTATGTAGAAGCAATAGAATGTTGAGTGAGACTTTATTACATATGTAGAGTTGTATGTTTTGCAAAAAGTAAGACTGTTATACTGTATGTTTTTTGTTTCTCTCACTAAGGAATAATTCATGATTACATTTCTTGTAGTGAAGTATAAAGTATATAATTCTTTCTAATGCCTGCATAATGTCCTATGGTGTGGATTTATTATAATTTATTTAATCACACTAATTGAGGTCATTTCACTTTGTATATTTGGTCACTACCAACAGTGCTACAATTAACATTATTACACAGTACATGTTTATGTTTTCTTTTTGTGCTTTGGGGGACTTTTTTGTTTTTGTTTTGCTTTTGCTTTATTTGTTTGAGACAAGGTCTTACATGTAGCCCAGATTAGCCTTGGATTCACTTTGTAGCCCTAGCTAACTGTCTGAATTCAAAATCCTCTTGCTTCCATCTCCAAAGTGCTAGAATTACAGGTGTGTATCATCACGCCTAGTTATGTGTATGTATTGTAAATTTTTTTTTAGTGACATTCATTACCAGGAGTGGGGTAATGAATATGGTGGGAGTTTTTTTGTTCTGTTTGTTATTTATTTAGACAGGGTCTTGCCTATGTAGTGTTGCCTGGCCTCAAACTCACAATCTCCCTGCCCCAGCCTTGCAAATGCTAGGAATATAGGCATGTGCTACCTAGGCCCAGTCCCTAGCTTATATTTTTTACTAATAACAACTGAGAGTGTTTTATACTGCATCCCTCATTGTAGGTGTAATCATATGAGCCCTTTGAAAGCAGACTTTTCTCTTGTTGGTAACAGAAAAGGAAGTCAGAGATAGTTGAAGGATGAGGAACATCTGATGTGTCTGCTTTTACCCTCTTGCATTTCTAATTCTTGTAAATCCACTCTTCTCAAGTTATAATGGTTTTACCCCACAGGAGCCATTTGCCAATGTCATGATACATTTTGGTTGTTATCCTAGGGAATGATTGCTACTAACTTCTACTGAGCAAAAACAGAGATTCTGCTAAATATCCTACTCACCTTAGGCTGAAGAACTCAAGGACAGTGCCCAGGCCCAGAGTTCAAGCCCCACAACTGACCAAAAAAAAATTGAAAATATTTATGGGTGAATTCGAGCATCCTCTCCTATATTTGTCAGCTATTTAGACTTATTCTTTTGTAAGACTATTAGTTTCCTTTGCTTATATTTCTTTTGAGATTTTGAGCTCTCATATAAAGGAACCCTTTATACGTTAAAAACCCTTTATTTTTTGTCTTCATTGAAAACATTTTCAAACATGCTTTTATTGACTTTTACAGTGCCTTGTTTTGACAAATAACAAATCCCTACTGTAGAACATAAAACAAGGTCTGAACAACTGGTCAGACAGATTATGTCCTTTGAGGGAAAAAAGAATTATAATATTCTTTTCATCAAAGATAATCTAAAACTTTAATACAATTTCAACTGACATCCAAATAGCATTCAATTATGAATCTAGAAGTCCTTTAAAGTTTCTATAGAATTTAAAAAATGGCAAAGAATAAAAATGTCTAAGAATAGCAAATTGTGCAAAGGAAGATTAGCAAAAGAATATTTGCTTCACCAAGTAGCAGAACATAATTTAAAGGCCCTGGAATAAAATTATGTGACAATATCATTAAAATAGACACATTTATAAATGAAATAGGATGAATAATCCAGAAATAAGACTTAATCTACATGAAAATTTAATAAATGACATTTCATTCAATAGTAATTTAATAAGTGATATGGCAAAATTTTCTACTCATACAAAGGAAATTGAGGTTGAAACAGTATTTATACTACAAATTCACGAGATATAAATGACTTAAAAGTAACATTTCCCAGGCGCCGATGGCTCACGCCTATAATCGTAGCTATTCAGGTGGCTGAGATCTGAGAATTGCAGTTCCAAGTAGCATATAGAAGTTTAAACCAAAAGGAAAAATTAGTATCAGCTTGTCCATCATATTACTTTTTGAGGAAGATTTTAAGGTACAAATAAGAGACGGGAGAGGTAAAATTTGGAGGAAAGAAAAAGCCTTGTGGCTCAGTTTGTAGCTTTGGAAATAGAGAATTCAATAAAAAAAATTGTTATAGACTTTGGAAAGAACATTGAAATTACAGGAAAAATAATTTATTAAGCTTACATAGAAGGTTAGTAGCAAATTCAAAAGAATCTTTGACTGTGAATACTCTGGCTGTTCTCTCTCTCTTGGTTAATAGTTAATTTCAACATGCATTATGTTCTCCCTAGGGGTCAATGGGTTCTGAATCCACAGACTATTCCAACCTTGGAATTAAAATAGATAGAAAAAAATTGTGCATGTACTGGACATGTACAGACTTACTCCCTTGTCATTTTCCCTAAGCTATATAGGACAGCTATTTACATAGAATTATATTGTGTGGGCAGTGTGAGTAGTCTTAAGATGATTTAAAGTATATAAGAAGCTGTATGTAGGTCATGCACAAATATCACATCATCTCATGAGGGACTTGAGCAGCCACAGATTTGGGGAATATCTTAGAAGCAATCCTTCACAGTGATAGAGGGGCAATGGTACTGTAGCACAAAGCCGTTCTGTCCATAAACAATTACTGAAATGTGTTTTAATTGTAATCACTAGAACTTAGATTACTTTTCACTACAACCCTATAGTGGTAGCTACAAATATACATTGTTCTTTGTTTATAAACGGGAACGCTAAGAGATGAAAACACATCGAAGTCCTTGAAGGTCACATTTACTCCCTCATCCTGGGTTTATTGAGAACCTATTGTCTTAGACAATGGATTTAGTGCCATAGGGAAACAAAGACAGTGCATAGTCTCAGGGAATTCATATGATGAATCACCAGTGAACTGGTCACGCAAGTCCCACTCTAATCTGTGCCCCTAAAATGTCTCTGAATTCATGATGTTTCACAGAGGCAAGCTGTGTCCTGCTGGTAAGCAGTCTAAATGGCGATACTCTGCTATCCAGTAGAATGCCAACTCAACTAACAAGTGATTCTCCTCATTTGTTAAATACTTGACCCAGAATTTTGTGTGTAGTCATCAAGACATCACTCACAGCTGAGCTGTATCCTGATGCAGCTGGTCTGAAAGGCTGCCTGCTCATGGGCTGATCAGCCTGTGTGGGTTGGGAATGAGCTGCCAGGCGGATGAGGCATTGCCACTCCTGCGAGACCTTCGGGAAAGTGCTCGGGAGCAATACTAAGCACGCATTCTGTGGTACCGTTCCTCCCTCTTGACTCTGCTTATGTTCTGTCATGCTTTGACCCCTAAATCAGAGTGTAGCCATCACCAATCTCAACATAGTCTATCCTAGTGCTCACTATGAAGAGTCAACCAGTTGTAAACAATAATTCAGATATTAAATGACTACCTTCAACCTTTGACTTTCATTGATGTGTTTGTGGTTTTCTTGGCTCTAGTCTCTCCCTAGCTCAGGCCAATCTCCATATCAGTTTGAATGCGCTTCCTCAAGCCTAATCTCATCCTTGACCTGATGTTTATTAAGAAATTTTGGAACCAGGTGCCTAAAATCCTAATTATTTGGAAGCCAGAGATTGAGAGAATTGTGGTTTGAGGCCATACTAGGCCAGCCTTCCAACTGTTTTCATATTGCTGCCCCATTATCACTTTCTGTCAATTAAAATAGCTCATGTCCTCATCCCAGCCCCTTTCTGCTTCTCCACCCTATTCATTTTAGAAGTCACTCACCTCCACTATTATGTAGTACTTGAGTATTCACTTTTCATAGTTCCTGGGATGAGCACTAGAATTCAGAGCTTTTTAAAAATAGCCCTGATTTTGTTTGCTGAACTAGAATGTGCTTGGCAATGTGTTGAGAGTGAACACACTCTTCAGTCGGTGCCTCCCGGCCTACCTCCCTGACACCTCTAGGACACTGTTCTATTGTTTTTTCTTTTAGAATTATGTATATACTTCTGCTATAACTATCCCATCGTATTGTAACTTTTGTGCATTACCCCACCAGTCTATAAAATGCTCAAAGGCGATTGTCTCACTCTCTTCAGAGCAGTCCTGATACCCAGCAGTAATTAGTAGAATACATGAAGGTAGGACAGAGGAATGGTTTAGCGAATGGAGTAGACATGTATGAAACTTCTGTTCATCTCTTTAGGAAGATACCTTGGTACTGAATTCTGACATTTTTTCAGTATAGAGTCCCAAGGCAAAAACACTGTTATTCTGGTCTCCTGAACTTGGGACCTTCTGAGAATCCAAAAGCTATTGGCTATTAGCTAGGAATTTCACATGAAAGTTTAAAAACAAGATAGTATATAACAGTTCTGGCCACAAACAGTGGTAACCTGTAGAAATTCAATACAAAAATGGCATTGTTAGTCCTTGAAGCAACACCTTAATCACCCCTTACCCAACTACAGAACATTAGTTGATGGGCCTTATATGGCTCCACAAGCCATTATAAGGAAAGAAGTTTATTTCAGTCAAAGAAAAGCTCTGGATTAACTGTTGGAAACATTTGAAGTTCTTGCTTAGGTTTTTCTACAAATAGGCTACATGCTTTTGGATGAGTGACTGCTCCCTGCACCCCATGTTTCTCTAACATTCAGGCTGAACAAGATGATCTTTGAAAGGTTTTCTGACTGTAAATCTGATTTCAACTCCACGGATTCAGCTGGGCGCTTATGTCCAGGTGGTAGCAAAAGAGTGAGTCCTGGAAAAGGAATATACTATCTCTCAGCACCAAAGACACGAGGACAGTCTGATACCCGCCTGGACCCAGGCCTCAAATCTGTTTTGTATTCCCATTCCTGTCAGCACAGTTGCCCCCCCCTCAACCATAGAGCAAACTGGACTCCCACTAAGATGAAAGAGAAGAAGAGAGGGGGTGGAGCCTACTTCTAGCCAGGCTTAAGAGGCTCTGAGTAGTTAAAAAGACAGACTTCTGGTTAGAACACAACAGACTTGCCAGGATTGCAGTGTTGCTGTTAGTTCTCTTAGTTTTTTAAATTGAGAACTACAACTGACATGACCAGGACTCGGGGTGTGCCCTTTGGAACTTCCCATGGAGGTTATGGAGACTGCCAGAGGCACACGAGAGCAGGTGCCCTGTGAGATGGCAGGTATGGACACACCCTGAGTGACTCAACTAGCACAGCCTCCTCAGAGCTCAGGTCCTACGGGCTTCCGTCCCGAGGCCAGACACAAGTTTAGCCAGGGCAGGTTATGAAATAATTTATGTCCTGATATACTTTATCTTTTTTTTTTGAGTAATGCATTTGTGCTTTCTGGGAAAATGTGTTAAATTTTCTTTTCTAAAAGCATGTAAGATCTGGTAACCTCTGAAAGTAGCATTCACAATCACATGTGTATGAGTCATAAGAATTTCTGAATGAACCAAAACAAGGGTGTGTTCATTTCTCTCACCAAATATTCATTTGTGGCAACATAACTGACTCAAGGACAGAGCTCAAGTGTCCTGGCCTTCTTATGTCCCCTGTCTCTAAACAGCGTATAACCCTACACTTATTTTCTCTCCTAGTGAATCCTATTTTTCCCACACAGTTTGGTGAAGTATCTTAAAATACTCTTCAATGGGTAAAGGGTTCTAAATACTTTATGTAAAGTCTTTCTAGATAGAAAAGATTAGAAGGACTTTTTTTGTGGTGCGAGGGTTTGAACTAAGGGCCTAGACGTTTGCTAAGCAGGTACTCTACTATGTGGGCCATGCCTCCAGCCCCCATTTTTTGCTGGTTATTTTTGAGATTGGGCCTCCTTGCCTGCCTGGGCGTGTGTCTGAGCCACCACTCACCTACTTTTAGGCTTTCCGTCTTTCTGGATCATAGGCATTAACCTTCCCTCTACCTTCCCTCTATAGAGATGGAGTCTCGTGGATTTTTTCCACCCAGATTTGCCTGAAACTATGACTCTCTGTTCTCAGAATCTCAAGTAGCTAGGATTGCAAGCATGAGCTGTAATCTGACTGGATTCTATTTATTTATTTGGAATTTTTTAATTTGTTTATTGAGACAGGATGTTACTCAGGGTGCCTTCAAATTCCTGATCCTTTTTCCTCGGCTTCCTGAGTTATGGGATTACCTACGTGTGCCACCATACTCTAGGGCAAAAGTAGGAATTTTTGTGATTGGGAACTAAGTGTGGTATTTCACTTTCCTTGTGTTTTCTTTTGTGTTTTAACAGAGTTATCCAATAAGAGTTTGGTAGACAGGCTTCCAAGTCTTCATAAGTTACTGTCAACCTTTACTAATACTTTCATTTTACAGTTCATTTATGGGTTTATAAATTCACATTTCATTTTTAATGAGCATTTATGTTTATACTTGACCTAGTTATTCTATTTTAGCATGAAGATCTTTAGATGAAACCAAGTTTAGACTCTATCATTATCCACAGGATGAAAAAAACTATCTCTATATTCAAGAATAAATATCCCTTAAGGAGAGTATGAATTTTGTTTATAACCCACCCTGCTTCATTCGTTCATTCCTTCTTTCCTTCCTTTCTTACTTTTTCTCTCCTTCCTTCCTTCCTTCCTTCTTTCTTTCCTTCCTTCCTTCCCTCCCTCCTTCCTTCCTCTCTCTTCTTCTCTCTCTCTCTTTCTATCTCTTTCTCTCTTTCTTTTTCTTTCTTCCTTTTGTGGTGCCAAGGTTTGAAAACATGGTATCTTGCTTGCTAAGCAGGCATTCTACCACTTGAGCCACTCCAACCTGTTTTGTATTTCTGTCCTCCCCTTTTCTTGCCAACCATCAACATTCTAGGACAGAAGCTTATCCTACTTTGAAATATGAAAGAATGTACATGTCACCTGAGATGTGGCTCGTGTTCAGAGTGCATCTCGAGCATATGTGAGGCCCAGGGTTCAAGTCATAGCAATGTAAAAGCAAAAAAAGGAGGGGGCAGTCTACAGATCCAGATCCAGACTATCACACCTGGTGGTCAACCAAAAACTTTGAGCCTCCCTTCCTTATTCTAACAAGGATTCTCTGATGCGTCCTCAGCAGTGAGGACAAGACATCATACACAAAATATGTGGGAAACTGATTATTCTGATCTCTTGCTTTTCCATTCCCACATTACCTAAAACACCATCACCTGGTGTACAATGAAGAGTTAGGGTTGAGAGCAGCCACCACCAAAGTTCAGGCAACCTTAGGTGAGGTCTACCACGATTTCTATTTTTAACATAAATTTATTGTTTTATTTTGTTTTTGGGGGTTTTTTTGGCAGTCGTGGGGCTTGAATCTGGGCCTGGGCGCTGTCCCTCAGCACTTCAGCTCAAGGCTAGTGTCCTACCACTTGAGCCACAGTGCCACTTCTGGTTTTCTGGTGGTTTATTGGGAGATAAGAGTCTCATGGCCTTTCCTGCCCGGGCTGGCTTTGAACCACGATCCTCAGATCTCAGCCTCCTGAGTAGCTAGGATTATAGGCATGAGCCACTGGTGCCCGGCTAAATTTATTGTTTTTATTAAGTTGTAGAGAGGGGTTATAATTCCATGAGTCAAATAATGAATGAGTGCATTCTGCTTGGACAATGCCACCTCTTTTTTTGCTTTCCCTGACTTCCCCTCCCGTCCTTGCCCACAAGTTGCATAGTTTATTTTTATACATAGTGTATATTAAATACCATGACTACATCACCATTCCGTGTGTGTGTGTGTGTGTGTGTGTGTGTGCCTGCACGCACACCAGTTTTGGAGCTTGAACTCAGGGCCTAGGTGCTGTCCCTGAGCTTCTTTTGCTCAAGGCTAGTCCTTTGCCACTTGAAGCACAGTGCCACTTCTAGCTTTTTCTGAGTAGTTATTGGAAATAATAGTCTCACTGACGGTCCTGCCAGAGGCTTTAAACCTTGATCCTCAGCTCTGAGACTCTTGAGAAGCAAGGATTACAGGCGTGAGCCACCAGCACCTGGCCAATATTCGTTGTTTTTTTTTTAATTTAAATTTTATTTTAAAGAGAAAGGGTTAAAGTTACTTAAAATTTTATTTTAAAGAGAAGGGTTAGAGTTATGTAAGTCAGGTAATGAGTACATTTCTTTTTGAACAGTGTTACCCTATCTCTCATTTTCTCCCAGTTTTTCCCCTCCCAAACCTCCTCCCCCCTGCAAAGTTGTAAAGTGTCTAGTGAGTATCCCCGTTACATTGGTTCACCCTTTGTCCCACCATTTCTGTGATTCCCCTTCCTTTCCCTAAATCACATAAATTTAGGTATAAGACAAAGGTTACAGAAATGAAAAACAGTGACTGAAGGGAAGAAACCAAGGATGTAACTTTATAAAAAATTATTTATTTTGCCATCCTGGGGCATGAAGTCAGGGCCTGGGCACTGTCCCTGAGCTTTTCAAGCATTGTTGCCTCCTCCTTTGTTTCCCCATACCATCCCTTGCCCTCTCCATCCCCACACCCCCACACCCCCCCTACCACCCTCACCAACACCACCCCACCCCCCACCCTGCCAAAGTTGTAAAGTTCGTTTTTCGACATAACATCTTGTACATCTCATTGTTGTAATGGGTCCACCTGTAACCCTATTTAAACAGTTTGTTTTTTCCCTTCCCCTCCACAAATAATATCAACATCAAATACAGTGAAAGCAGAGCTTATACCCTGGGGGAGGTACATACAAAACAACAAAGAAGTCATCTTATAAATATGTTGGAAACAATCACAAGAAAGAAAAAAACATTTGAATCCTTATCTTGGGGTTCATTTCGCCTAACATCAACTTGTCTGGCCTTTTCTGTTTGTCTCAGACATATACTAGTTATTGCAAACAAGGGAAACCATGGGACCTATATTTCTTTGCGCCTGGCTTACTTCACTTAATATAACTTTTTCCAAGTCTTTCCATTTCCTAACAAATGGGGCAATGTCATTCTTTCTGATGGAGGCATAGAATTCCATTGTGTATATATACCACATTTTCTTGATCCATTCATCTACTGAAGGGCATCTGGGTTGGTTCCATGTCTTAGCTATGGTAAATAATGCTGCAATAAACATAGTTGTTCGGTATCTTTAGTATGGTCTTGTTTGTGATCATTTGAGTAAATGCCCAAAAGTGGGATTTCTGGCTCATAGGGGAACTCTATGTGGAGTCTTTTGAGGAATCGCCATACTACTTTCCAAAGTGGTTGAACAAGTTTACACTTCCACCAACAATGCAGTAAGGTTCCCTTCTATCCACATCCCCTCCAGCATCTGTTGTTATTAGAGTTCTTGACTATAGCCATTCTAACTGGGATGAGGTGGTATCTCAATGTTGTTTTGATTTGCTTTTCTTTTATGGCTAGGGAGGTTGAGCATTTCTTCATGTGTCTATTGGCCATCCTTCTTTCCTCTTCAGAGAAGTTCCTCTTTAAGTCTTTAGCCCACTTATTTATTGGCAGTTGTTTATTTGTGGATTTGTTGTTGGGGGATTTAATTTTTTGAGTTCCAGGTATATTTTAGATATGAAACCCTAGTCCATTGTATGGCTAGTGAAGATCTCCTAATCTGTGGGCTTTCTATTGATCTTGCTAGCTATATCCTTTGCCATGCAGAAGCTCTACAATTTCATGCAATCCCATTTGTCCAACCTTTCTTTGATTTGTTGTGTTTCTGGGTCTCTATTAAGAAAATTTCAGCCTGTGCCAAGGAGACCTAGGGTGTCTCTTATTCCATCCTGTAATGTTTTCAGAGTGTTTGCTTTGACTCTGAGGTCTTTGATCCATTTGGAGTTGATTCTGGTGCAGGGTGATATATAAGGATCTAGCTTTAATTTTCTACAAGTGATTAACCAGTTTTGCCAGCATCATTTACTGAAGAGGCTGTCTTTCTCCCATTCTATTTTTTTAGCTCCCTTATCGAAGATTAGATGGTTATAGGTCTGTGGGTTCATTTCTGGGTTTTCAATTCTATTCCATTGGTCCTGAGGTCTGTTCTTGTGCCAGTACCAAGCTGTTTTTATTACTATGACTTTGTAGCTACTAGTCCTTTCTAAAAGTCAATTCTCTCCAGTGCAAAATGGAGGTAATACCTACTTTTTAAATGCCTTGGATGATATATACTATCAGCCATGTTAAATGTTGGCCACAGTGCCTCACAGAAAATTAAATTTTAAAAATGAGATCTGTTATTTTCTAAGTATCACGAAGGAGAGCCCCTAGCACAAAGCGGTAACTTTAACTGATGTGTAGGCAACAAAGGCAGATCACATTTTCAAATTTAGTATTCATTTGTTTTGTCAGAAGCCACAGTGTACTCATAAGCCAAGGAAAAAGGGTCAGAAACGTTTTGGTATTTTTTTCAAAGAAATTAAAACACTAAAATCAAAGCCACAAAAAATCAAGCTAAATTTTAAGTATACAATCCAATAAGATTGTTAGCAAACCTATGCACTTGTATAATCGCCACTGAGACTCAGAAGTTATTGAAATAGACCTCTGAGGTGTGGAAGCTGATGGAATCTGGAACTGAAATGCAAGATTTGGCTGTGACTATGGAAGTGGGCGTTTTCCATCCCCTCTAGAAAGGAGGTAAGGTAGATCAAAAGGATTGCAGCACTGAATAGGTGAGGATGAGGGTATTTCCTAATGTTATCTTTTTTTCCTGTGTGGTAAAGGCAAAGTACTAAGAAAAAGGTAAACAAAGATGGGGCAGTTCTAGCACATGAAAGTTTAAATATTCAGGTTTAAAGTTCAAATTGTTTATGTGGAGAGTGACAGACAAGAGGTGTCCCACAAATGCTAGCTAAGCCGGTCTGGGGGGAGGGGGCGTGGGCAGAGGGAATGCGGGGACAGGATGAGTCTAGGTTGGAGGTTTCTTGAGGAATGGGACAGAACAAGCAGTATTGGTGAAGCATGGGCATACTCTGCTTAGGGACGGAAGCACACCTCAGGATCACTGGAAGGATTGAGAGAACTGAAGGCCTCCGCGTAGTCTTCTCAGAGTCGGGGAGTGGGATGGAAGTTCACACAAACTGAGTTGCTCCAGCTTACCATTGCACAGTGGCCTGTTGTGAAGATGAACAGGCCAGGGTAGGCTCCTAGGAACTGGTTGCTAGAATAGAGTAAAATACACAGTGCTGTCTATTAGCAATTAGAAAATACATCGAAGATACAAAGAAAGGCTCGTCAATACCACACTGCTAATTTAACAGCCATTCACATAAATAAAAATCTAGATCCTAAAGAACTGCAGACCTCATTAGAAAGGGTAGTTTAAAATAGGCCAGTACTTTAAAAAAAGGCTAACCACTTGATTACCAAGTATGTTTTGGTGAAATAAGTAACAAAAATGATTACTTCGAAAGCAATTTTTAAATATGAAATATGAGAAGATACCTGATGAGCATTGAAAAAGGATACTGAGTAAAGTGAGTTATTTAGTGAGTTTTTGTTGTCTCACTTTTAGCCCAGGGTGGCCTCAAACTTCTGATTCTTTTGGCTCAGCCTCCAGAGTGCTGGGATTACCTGTTTGTGCTACTGTAGAGATTTTTCTGTTTACCTTTTCCTCAGCATTTTGGTATATTAGGGAGAAACATGGGGAAAGGTAGTTAAATATAAGCCTGGCTTTATTTACATAGCTTTAATATTGATGAATGTTATCTCCTTAAAACAAATACCTTGTTTAGGGAGTTTGTAATGTATTTATGTTTCAAAATGGGTTATAGTCCACATGATTTCAAGTCCAGAAAAACCATTTAGAGTCTGCTTTTCTGAGTATATGACAAAAACTGTAAAATATTTAGAAGCTTACTGCTAAGAAGAAAGTAATACATAATTACTAAATATAGATCTTAACAATTACAAATTCATGAATAAGATTGTAAGTTCTTTAATGGCCTCTTCGGCATTAACCTTTATAGTATGTAAAACTTCCTTATCTGTAAATGATTAACAATAAATATTTGCTTGAGTTGAAATACTCCCAATATATTCATTTTCAGACAAGATGATTCTTAACTTACTTTGTACCAAATAAAGTATAAATAAGAATCAGATAAATGAATACAAATAATATTTCAATATTGCTATCTTTACATGTGAAAGACTAAGGAAATTCACCACCAAAACACAATGGTACTCCTTTCAAAAAGGGCAAAATTAGATTAGTGGAAATAATTTGATCAATTTACATGTTTTCTCCACTAAAGATATTCTTCTGAAAAAGTTTACTTTTACTAATGTTTTCTTATGACAGAAACTGATGTAAGAACATCTTTGCAAAAATGTAATTATAATGCCTAACAATATGTATGGTCCTGAGCTCATTGATAGCTATCAAAATCATGACTTAGATAATCGATATTTATGACATAAACCATTGTCAGGAGAAAAACTATTTTTTAGGGACTATAAATTCTACCTTTGGTTTAGCAGACCAACAGGGAGCCATTTACTCATAGCCCACTGCACTGACCTCTGAAGCCTTGTTTATAGTGAGCTGGGTTCTGGGTTGCACAAAACCAGTCAATTAAAATCTGCTCAGATAGTGGCTCACATAGTGGCTTCTTCCTATAGACCTTTGAGAAGAAATTAAGTGTGCTTCTCATGAACAGTTTTTAGGGACACTGCATTGTGTAATTCATAAGGACTCTCATAAGGGCATCATGATGGTAGTAGCATGTGGAGGAGGAGGTTGTTTCAATGGTGCACTAGAAGCAGAACCCAAGTTTCCCCAGAGCATGGAATGCATTTTTCTATTAGCCACTTTTTGTTTTTATTTTATATTTCTGTGTCTAGTCTTTCTCTTTCACTTGTTTTTCCTTGAGACAGGCTCTGGCCTTAAACTTATCATTCTACTTCAGCCTCGCAGCTCTGTCTTATTTCTAATGTTTTCTAACCAAGTTTTTTGGTTTCTCATAAGCAATAGGACAAGATGAGCAACAAACATAATCATTCATAGCTACATAAAATCATGTTGTGTTTTGTCAGTTGAGATTTTATTTTAGGTAAGAGCACTGGCTTCCCAATTACTTGCCATCTGAAGAAATTTAAGAACTTTTAATTTAGAATGTTAGCTCCTAAGAGGATAGAAAATACTCTCTTTAGTATTTGGCAAATATCAAACCACACTGTCATCACTAGCCAATAATTTCTAATGACCTATCTGGTACATTGTAAAAATGCACAGACTTTATAATGCATACATAGTACATTCTGACTTCTCTGTCTACTTCAATCTGTGGCAAAACTTGAACACCTCTTTCTGTTACAATTCCTGACAACAATTGATTTTTCTTGAAGAGAAATTTTTCACTGAATTTGATTTATGTTTTCTAATTTGCGTGTGAATAATTTTTCTGAATGTTGTGTGAGACCTGTGGGTTTTGTGTGTAAACTAGTGTTAACTGTCCCTACTCTGGACAAAAACATAATCACACATCAGTTAAATCCTACAAAGGAAGTACAGGAAAGCTATTTAATTATTGTTTATCCTGGATAATTAAGGCTGTATAAAAGTTCTCAGAATTCTGACCAAGTACAATTTACTACTTCTTGGGAATGCATCCGGTTACAGGTAGAAAATAGGGTTACAATAAAAAGTACTGAGTGATGAATCCAGTGGTCAGTGTACAACACCAGGAATGTGCTTAATGCAAGGAGGTACTTTGAAATAAAGCACTTGAGATAAATAGAATTATAAGCCTATTACCTACCAAAGAAGATAGGGATGTGAATTCACTTACACCTCTTTCCTAAGACACAGAGAAGCTGCTGTGGCTCAAAGAAGCAGAGTACTAGCCTTGAGCACAAAAGTTCAGGGACAGTGCCCAGGCCCTGTGTTCAAGCCCCATTACTGGCATAAACAAACAAAGAAATAAATATATAAATTGCTGTTCTCCAGCATTCATCACAATGATAAGTAACTAATACAACTGTAAACATAAGTAAAATCACTTTAAGTACTTCAGATTCTCATGAGTACCTAAATATTCCTGTGATCTATTTGTCAATTTCTCACATACAACATACTATTCCCCATCTTCTTTCTACTCTAGCATCATTTTCCAATTACTCTAAGCAAATCAGAATCATGTTCAATATGAGTATCATTTGTAATATTTCTGGAAACAGCTTTCTTTTAATCTGACCCTTAACAACTTGCTTTGAATCTGACTTTAAACAGCTTGCTTTTCATCATCATCTATCATTTACAGTTCCAGATTAGAGGTATGTTTTGTGTCTCTGTGTCTCTCTTCATCCATTCTCAGTTCATTGGATCCACTCAGGTAGAGTTTAAATACACTCAGGATTTATGAACATGAATCAGGAAATGGGGGCAACTGGATGAGTGTAAGAGAGTAGGGAGAATGGGATGATATCTCAGGGGAAATGTACAGGGTCCTAAATTGAACATAAAGCCTTTTTATACTTTATTTTTCATTAGTTCTTATCTAGATCTACCTCATGGAAGCTCTGCATATCCACTACCTTCTTCAAATCACCAAGGTCAAATAGTCTCCAAAGACTTTCATAGTCTGACTTTATATAGACTACTTCTCTTTGCTTTTATTACTCAGGGTTCAGGGATTTGGGCTTAATAAGATCCAAGTGGCAAAAAAAAGATCCAAGTGGCTATTTGCTTCTTCTGTTTAGTTTCTCCATTCCAAAAGACCATATGTTTGAGGAACTAAAGAATTATTTTACTTCTTTTGTTATTCTTTCCGCTACAATGCCTATTATAACACTGTTACACAGATAGAATAAGCTTAATATTCTTTTAAAAGGACTGAAACAGAGGTACAACTAGAGAGGTTAACACTACTTTTTCATTATGGATGCCAAACACAAAATACATGTGTATGTTTTGAGGTAGATTGTTCATACAAGCCAGAGATGTCAAAATCTTAAAGCTTATAGTCCCTCCCAGCTTGGGAATGGACATGTAAATGTCATCCCATGCTTAATCATTTTCTCTGCATCCCATTGTTTGCCCTCTCTCTGGGCTACAAGAATATAAGAACTTGGAAGGATTTTCAATAAAATGTCTGTTAGATGTGTGTGAGAGTGAAAGAGAGGGAGGAAGGGAGAGAGAGGGGAGGAGGAGGGAGGGAGGGAGAGAAATGGTAACATGGAACACTCAGCTACTTTACAATGTATCTTAGAGTTATGCTTTACAGCTGTCCCATGACTTAATCGTTTCTTCTTAAACCATCCAGAGAAATAGTGAAATGTTTATGACTCGTGAAGATTCGTACTATTTAGATAATCTTTTCCTCAGTTTTCCACAATAATCTGGCATTCAAAATTGGTGCTTATTCAAAGTTATTGTAAATGACACTTGTCATTTATTGTAACAACATGAAATTTTCCTGGAGAAGTAATTCTGTTTCTTCAAGCCCTTTGTGGTTTTTCATACACAAGCAGCTATTCTTTTCCAACTTTCAATTAGAATGACTAATAATGTTTTGTATTTTATCAGTTAGTTCTTCCTTTCAATTCATATTTCCTCTGTGAGTCATTTAAATGTCCATGGTAACAAGGTATGACATAACAATACACTATGTTATGTCAATGGAGGATATATTATGCAGACAAAGTTATAATTTCATATAAATGATTTCAGGAGTTAAAAAGTGGAAATGTCTTCTACATCAAAATCAGATGTAGGACAAATATTTTATTGATCCCCAAGCAGTATTCTAGATCAGTTAGGAGTAATTAATAAATATCAATGTCTACCTGTCTGAGGAATGAATCATAAACATCATAATTTCCACTTGATGGAAGAGAAGCCAGACAGAAAAGCTAGGAGGGAGTCGGAAAACACAAAGAGGGAGGTTCAAATATACCTGTATTCAACTGAGTTTCCCAAGGAATCCACCTGTGGCCATCATCGTACTCTAGCCAGAAGTTACCCTAAATGAAGCCAGCAATAAGCCCAACTTCAGTCTACAGAGTCATGAAAGAGATAAAGCTGATGATATTTGTTGTTTGTTTTTTGAGACAGAGTCTCACTCTGCAGCCTAGGCTATTGTCCAACTCTCCATCTTTCGGTGTCTGCCTCCTGAATACCAGAATTACAGATGTGTGCTACCACACCAGGCTTAACATTGTTTTAGTTTACAAAAATTATAGTGTACATTGGCATATAAATATATATGTACAATGTAAAGTTTTTATATTTATATGCATTGCAAACTAAATCATGCTATCACATCATATATCCTTTTTTGTAATTGTTGGTTTGAGCACTAATTTTTGGAGTAATTTATTTTACAAAAATAGACAGCTTCAACAATGATTTCTACCTTCCATGACTTCATGAATGCCCTAACCTTCCAGTCCTACAATATCTTCAGTATTATTGAATATTAATTTCCCAGGGAAGGGAATGGTAACGGTAGAAGGTTCTAGAGAAAAGGAGAAAAGTTGTCTAAAGCCACAGAGGCAGGTACTGAAAGAAAACTTAAACTTCTTGCCAGTTTGGCCCAGCAGGAGCAACTATATTTGGGCCAACAGTTCAGATGTTCTGTTTTACAGGTCCGAGCCTTCCCTTTGGTGAACCTAAGGTGAGAAAATATGCCATGGAGCACCATGAAGCTAAGGCTGTATCCTCCGTGCTCCCATAGTTATTGGCTTTGACACCCAGTGACTGCACACTTGAACAACAGCATGTGCAACTGGTCCCAAGCCAGGAAAAATTCACAAGTTCAGTGTATTGAAATCATGCTCACTTGCTTCTTTACTAATGAGGAGTCAGAAAAATCAAAGAGGAAAAGATAGGGCTTTTTTTTGTATCATTTTGGATTGCAAGACTGCTGTTTTCTCTATTATCAAGTAAAGCAAACCATTTAAAAATTTTATTGTTTCCTATGATTTTAAAGCAGAGTTCTTTTTTTTTAATATAGGGCTATAAGTGTTTTAAAGTAGTATATCTTTTATAATGTGTATATTCTTTATTTTAAACCAGATTTCTTTTCAAAAAAAAACATAGGCCTATAAGTGTTTTATAAGTAGCATATCTTTAATATGTACATAATATAAAGAGCTATAATAAAGCATATTAAATATATGAAAATTACTTTATGTAGCATTTTTCATCATTGTGAAAGATGAACCCTCCTCTTTTTGGGACCTAATATTTTGCCATCTATAGTCAAATTAATGCAGCAATAATAGTTCCCATCCCACTTAATGGCAGCCAGTAGCTCCATTAGAAAAGTTTCTTAGGGGGCTGGGAAGATGGCTCAGTGGTAGAGCACTTGCCTTGCATGCCTGAGGCCCAGGGTTCAATTCCTCAGCACCACATAAGCAAAAAGAAAAAAGCCGGAAATGGCTCTGTGGCTCAAGTGGTAGAGCGCTAGCCTTGAGCTGAAGAGCTGAGGGACAGCGCCCAGGCCCAGAGTTCAGGCCCCACAACCGGACCCCCCCAAAAAAAGAAAAGAAAAGTTTCTTAGGTAAAATTGTATTTTCTAATAGAAAAAAAGAGGAACAGTGGGAATTTGTTAATATTTAAAATAGCTGCAGAATACATTGCCTGCTCTAACTTGAGGTCTTAAAGAGTCTCTCCTATGTTTTTTGAACCCTCAGTTCTAGTAGACATCACAGCCAAAGAGTTCCACACGAAGCGCAATACTTTGATTCCATGTTTTAGGAATGATGCGGATAAACCTGGAGATAATCGGTGGCTTGAAAAAGTTTTTCACATGTCCCTTGGTATTGCTATTTCCTTCGAAAATCTGAAAGGAAAACAAGAGAAAGTCTTCAGTGTTGGCACAGGCAATATAGAAGCCATTTTTATCCTTTGAGCTTAAACCGAGGCCACCAAACACCACTATCACAGCCATCCATCTTCAGCTAATTATGAAGTCCAATCCCCGAAGTCCTCTGAGGGCATTTTCATTTCACCAGCAATCCAAGTCCAAGGAAGGAAGAATAAACAAATCTGCTCTAGTTGCAAGAGCATCTCTGCTCTTGGCCCTTTGTAGCTAGCTCTGTGGCCTTAAGGATGTAAATTACAACCCTTGGTTCTTCATTTCCTCAGTTGCAAATTGAGGGTGAAAACAGGAGAGAGGACTAAAGATTTAAAGCTGTATTTAAACATATGACAAGTGTCTGGTGTCATGGAATGGGAACCAGTGAATGATTTGCTTTTGCTAACACTTAAAATATACCATGTGTGTCTTCTCATTTTCCTTTTGGCACATTAAAAAAATAGAGATAGTTTTATAGTGTTCAATTGTTAATACTTAATTAACTAGATTTAAACCTGCTAAAATAACAACAATAATCTAAGACCTTAAAATGAGATCATATGTTTCATTTTCATCACATTTTTTAAACATAGGTAACAATATTTACTACAAAATTTTTGGATAACTAAATGAATAACCTTCACAAGCAAGAGAAATCAAGATTGTTAAACTAAGTAGCACCATGATAGTGATTACTTGTAATTTCATAAAGTATGCAAAGATAAGCAATGTCATACTTGTGAATGGGGAATATGGGGTGAAGTAAATTTAAGCAATTATCTGGTAGAACTAGCACTCATTTTTGAGGCACATGGTTTACATCGTCAGTTAACCTGTTGGGTTTAAGCAAATTCATGTTTTTCATCTCTAGCTAGTTTGTCAAGATTTATACACACACAGCAGAAGGGTTACAGCAGTAACACCCTTCAGACAAGCTAGTGTACAAAGAAATAGAACATGCAGACAACCAGGGGATTTTTTAAAAAGCGAGAAATGAGTACAAATTCAGTAACTAGGTATTGGGCATTTGATGAAAATTCAGTAAATCTCAGCCCTTTTTCCTGGATGTTTCTGCTTGCTTCAGCTCAATTTCCATATATGGAATACAAGGCCCATCTCTTTAGCTTCACCGATGGTAGCATTTTTAAAGCCACCTAGCAGGAATTAGAGGGACTAGGGAATGTGGTAGCCATTCACCATGTAGAGAAAGATGTTTAATAACAATATATCATTCAAACTTTGTTCAGTCAGGAATAGCAAGTATTGCTAAGGCAATGCCAATATGCTCTGATTTCACAGTAGAAGGTTTTCTAGATGCCTTCACCATCTTTCTCAATCAGAGCTGGTTAAGCCTCACAGCATCCTCTGGTATTTTGTCCTCACTATTTCTCAGTCAAGGTGGAGAGGTGATGTGCATGTGTGCCAATTCCTGTAGAACCAGGATTAGAAGACTTGAAGAGGTGGTATGTGTCAGTGCAGTTGTCAAAGGAAAGGTAGTAGTAGCAGTAGTAGTAGTAGTAGTGGTAGTGGTAGTAGTCTTGACATGGTAGTATTCAAATTGCTTTCTCTTGCCAAGAGGGCACCTAGTACCTTGTCCACCATGGAGGATTTCTGCCTGTAAGGTTTCCATTCTACACCCTGGTCGCTGTAGTGGATGCTGTAGCTCTTCACATACATCTCAGAGGACAGAGATTTGCAGCCCTGTGTGACAATGGCAGTTACCTTCTTGATTTTCTGTAGATCAATTTGTAACCATTGTTTGTTGTTGTTTGCCTAGCAAAATGATATAAAGCAAATGGACATGGAAAATGTTAGTATTGTTGCTGTTTTGGGAGATTAAGTATAGTGCACAGAGTTTGGGATTTCTTTTGACCTCCTCCCTTAGGATTTATTTTTTGTCTTATAGATGCCTCCCCTATTTCTTCTTGATTGTTGCCACAACATGTGTATACATTTCTATTGATATATTTCATACTTTATACAGTAATTATTTGTTTACTTTTTGGCATCCTTGCTTCTTGGTCTTCACAACAAAGGTACAAACTGGTGCTCAATAAGTAATTGTTGAATAAATAAGTAAATGAATTTTACTTGAGAAAATTGCTAAATTATCTTCCTTCCTTCCTTCCTTCCTTCCTTCCTTCCTTCCCTCCTTCCTTCCCTCCCTCCCTCTTTTCTTCCTTCTTTCTTTCCTTCCTTCCTTCTTTCTTTTCTTTTCTTTTCTTTTGCCAGTATGGAGGTTTGAGCTCTCACATGGCTTTTTTGCTCATGGCCAGTGCTCTACCACTTGAGCCATGCTTCCAGTTCTATCTAAATATTTTCTCAAGCGAGTTTGTTAAAATACCATGATGATATTTCTGCAAGGTGACCCAGAAAGGAATCTGATAGTATCATCTCTAATGTATAGTGCCCTGTCTAATGCATTTTAGAAAAGCCCAACTTTTCTTTCCACTCTTAATGTGAAATACAAAAGAGTGCAATTTCTTATTTTCTAGTATTTCATATAAATGTAATACTTGAGAGACTTAATAAAACTACAAATAGGGAAGGATAGGAGACAAGGTAATTATCTCTAAAGCCACAATGAACCTCCTTTGTATAATTAATTTATGATCAAAGTCCTATCATATTTTGTAATAAATATTTGAAGAAGGAAAGTTGATGACAGATTGTATTTTGATGTAATAAGAGATCAATCTTCACCTTTTGGAATTTTTAGACTTTTCTCAACATCATTCATATTTGTGAGTACATGTATATATATTTATTTGAAGTTTGAAGACAAGATCTGGAGTTATATAGAGAATTCAGGGAATTGGAGCATCTATCTACCTTAGTGGAGAGAGACAAGAGGATTAAGTAGGGAATTGGAATTTAGTCAGCTAAAGGAAACATGAAGTTACCTACTACATTCTGGTTCCAACATCAGTTGGAACATGAAACAAAGATGAATCAACTATTAACTGTTACCCTAAAATTACATAACTTTAAATTATCTTAGTTGCTCAATGATTTACTATCAGGAGCAATATAATTCTTATGGTTCTATAATCCATGCCTCTGATTGTCTCCAGAAATGTCACAAAGTTTTTAAAAATTGTAAAAAAGTTCAAATGGTACACTTAAGAAAATGAAAAATACTGGCTAACTTGTGAGGTGTGTTGTGAATCTAAGTTATTTGCCTATCACTACTGTGCTCATGCATTCACCAATTTTTTAGGGACACTTTCGTGATTCCATGGCAGAACTGAGTAGTTATGAAAGGCTCTTTGGCCTGACAAAACTAAAATACTTACTAGCTAGCTCTTTGCAGTCAAACATTGTACTTTTTGTCTAGACCAAGAATTACAGAGATGATAAATGACTTTTTTTCTAAAGCAAAGCTAGAATTAAAGCTGTTAATTCAGCAGACATCTAGATTTTTTGATTTAGCGTTTTAATCTGCAGAGAGGGGAGATATTACTCCTGTTTCCCAGATCTTCTGTGTGCCCTGTAGTGGCAGTCTTTTTTTTTCCCCCTAAAGGGCTCAAGAGTCTATGTCACCTTAGCTTGCCAGGCGTTCACACGGCCCTGGGCATTAAGACGAGCACGAAACGGTTCCCAGTAATCTCCCCACCAAGATTTCTTAAATGAGGAAGCTGTAATTTGCTTGTTTTCTATTTGTCCACTTTCCATACCCAGTGGTGTAGAACATCCTGTCAAGAGAAAAGCCATCATTCATTACACAGCATTAATATTCCCTGCATGGCATTGTAGGGTTTGTAGAGGAGACAAAAATATTACCACATAAGAGTGACGTGAATCCAAGGGACAAATCTGCCATCAGGCTGTGCATTTTTGTTAGTTTTGAAACAACGTCTTGCTGTGTAGCCCAGGGTGGTCTCAAACTGGCTATCTGTGTGCCTCCACCTATTGAGTTCTGAGATTATAGGCCCATACCACTACACTTGCCTGACTGTATTTTTAATGTATTTTATAATCTCTGTTTCCCAATGTGAGCACAAAGTGCCCTGCAATAACTTCCCTAACACAAGCAAGGAGAACAGGGAATTGAATTTAAAGTCAGCTACTACGACACCGAAGACCATGTCCTAAATATGTGTACTCACTTGTCTTTTCCAGAATGTCATGGGCCTGTCAGTCTTTGCTTCCAGTAGACAGCAATTCTAAACAATCCATATATGATCATGTGCTGTAAATGGCATTTCAGATAATGACAGACCATCGATGTGACAATGATGCCAGAATATTATAATAGATTCTCCAAATTCCTATTGCCTATTAATGAGGTCATAGTTGTCTTAATTTTATAACATAGCCCATAACTCACATATGTAGTGATGCTGGTATAAATAAACCTCCATCACTGATGGGTGTGTAAAAGTATATGGCACCTAATTATGTATAACAAGCAATCCCTTATGGTAAACCACAATGTTATAGTTTACTGTATTTACTATACTTTTGATCATCTGGTCTGAAGGTACTCCTATTTCTACAAGAAGTTTCCTATAGTAGAGTATGTGAATTTATACTGGCAGTAACTCCACATACGTCAGTTACTGTGGTTCTCAATTGTATCAGGAGACCACATGGAATGACTGGCCCATGTCATCTATGTGACCGCTCTGTGATGTCTTCGCAATGACTTTTCTCATGGCCTATCTCCATTGTTAAGGAATGTATGGATATATATAAATTTTATGGAGATGTTGCCCGCCTTCTGGTTGGTAGAACCAGTCTTAGTCTAGATCACACTGAGAGTTCACCTGAGTGAAGTCTGGGTTTGCAAGGATTTGGGGGAGCATTCCAAGTTACAAGAGATCTAAGAATTCTACTTCTTCTCCCACACCTTCCAAACCTTGAGTCTCAGAATGTTAGCGAGAAAATGCATCTTTGTTCCTTACCATTAACCTCACAGCCTTGCAGCTCCAATCGCAGGGTAGGTCTGTTATAGGACTTTGTTGGAGAGATCCTAATATATCTAGCCACAATAGGTGGGTCAAATTGATTCTCTTTTATTGTAGAAGCATCTGAATTGCCATCAAAATACTAGAAGAAAAGAGGAAAGCAAAGTTATGATTCTCTTTAAAGTGATTTTTATTTTAGGACTATGTCTGATTTAACATTGCAAATATTGTTTTCGTGGAGCCTGAATCAAATCAGTTTAATCTTAAAATATATTTGAGATTACTTCCAGGAAGTAAATTCAAGAAGTAAATTCCAAGAAGTAAATTCACTGTAGTCTATTCCTGCTGCTCATAGCAAAGCAAAACAAAAAACAAGAAGACTGAAAGGTGGAGACAAGTAAGCAGACTGCTAGGGTTCACAGAACCCAAGGGATGACATGGCCTTGAGTTCCCTAGGGTTTTTTTTTTTTTTTTTTGCTATTTGTATTCAGATTTTGGAGATGAAGAAACTAGCAACCTGAAACCACCAGTGGTACCCATTTTATACTGCTCCAAACGAGAGCCTATTTTCATTAGCTAGAGAAATCAAGGAAAGGCAGCTTTGTAAGACAGAAAAGTTTAGACAATAAATGTTTGATACTAGCCAAACGTTACAGAAAGTAAAGACTCTCTCACTGCAGTAAAGACTGAATGAGGAGCCTAGAGTTTTAAGTTCTTGAGACTGAGGAGGTACCTTTATACTCTGCTTGGGGTAGTGTGAGAGAAGACCAAAATAGGAAGCCAGAGCTTCAGCCTCTCTACCTCTATCCCCCAGAAAGGCTCCCTGCAGTGCCAGTGGACACCACTGGGGAGTTTCCAGCAACAGAGAACTTCCAACGGAAGGGGGGGGGGCCCTGGACTTTGGACTCTATCTGGCAATCACCAGCTGTGCCCCCTACCCTTTCTGTGCCAGAGCAGCAACAGAAAACACCAGCTAAAGTAGTAAGTGCAAACATCAGTAAGATTGAAAGCACAAACAGCAGAGAAAAATCAATGAAAGCGTTGATACTTAGAAAAGAGAAAAATGAATCAACAAATCTGTTGCAAACGTGGCACAAAATGAGGAGGTAAAAATTATACTGTCGGAGGTGTCACTACCAACCTTGATGACCTCTGAAAGACAAGGGTGACAGATACTATAAAGCCCACACTAGTGATGTGACAAGTTAAGGAAACATGTTAATTAACTGAAGACACTTAAAGTGGCTTGGGGATCTAGCCTGGTGATATGTCACTTGCCTAGTGTGTTCCCAAGGTTCTCGTTCAGTCCCCAGGAGTGCTAGATAATCATAATGCACCAAATATAAACAGATAATTTGAGTAACACTATAACTAAGCACGAAATGTACTTTATAATTTAAAAACTATCCCTCGCCCTAAAAATATCTCTAGGTGCAAACGGTTTTGCTGGTGATTTTTGGCAAAGAACACTAACTATAGAAACCTCTTCCGAAACAGAAACTAGAAGAACATGCTTATCAATTTATGAGTCTAGTACAACTGTGATATCAAAAACAGTACCAAGCCATACTCCAAATATTCACTGATATCTCTCACACAGATGTAAAAATCTTCAAGCTATAGATTTTATGGCTGTCTGTATTTTCTTTCGCAATACTGATTATTCAGGACCATAATTTAACATGTTCATGGTTTTAAGATAAATTTAAATAATTTATTATTAGAAAATCCTTTGGCTGGAGATGTGGCTCAAGTGGCAGAGTACCTGCTAAGCAAATGCTAGCCCCTAAATCAAACCCTGCTATCTTTTTCTTTTACTTTTTTTTTTTTTGCCAGACTTGGATTTGAACTCTGGGCCTGGTTGCTGTTCCTGAGCTCCTTTTGCTCAAAGCCAGTGCTCTACCACTTGAGCCACAGTGCCACTTCTTCATAGTTTATTGAAGATAAGAGTCTTACAGACTTTTCTGCCTGGGCTGGCTTCAAACCATGATCCTCAGATCTCAGGCTCCTGAGTAGCTAGGATTGCAGGTGTGAGCCATTATTAAAAATAATCTAAAAACAATTCATCTCCAACACTGAGAAAGGAGAGGTAATGATAATGTAGAGAAATAGTAATGCTAATGTAGAAAAAATAGTAAATAGAAAGTGATTTATATGAAATGTAAAGGGAGACAAATTCAAAGTTATTCATGGTGAATTGGTAGCCAGACTCCTTGATTTCTATTTTGCCTTGGAGAAAGGAAAAGAAGAGTGGGGGCTCTTGGCCGAGCCTATAAGACACTAAGCAGGTATTATCATTCTGCAACGTGACCTCAAAATTAGTTTGAGAAGCCCACAGCATTAGAACACCACTGATGTTATCTCTTGTTCAAGCACATTAAAATTAATAACAAAATAAGATGTAGTAAAAATCTTTTTTTTTTCTGGTCCTGGGGCTTGAATTCTGGGCCTGGATGCTGTCCCTGAGCTTCTTTTGCTCAAGACAAGGACTCTACCACTTGAACCGCAGTGCCACTTCTGACTTTTTTTTTTAGTTTATTGGAGATAAGAGTCTCATGGAGTTTTTTGCCTGGGCTGGCTTTGAACCATGATCCTCAGACCTCAGTCTCCTGAGTAGCTAGGATCACAGGTGTGAGCCACCAGCAACTGACGTAAAATCAGTTTTTTGGGGGGGGTCCAGTTGTAGGGCCTGAACTCTGGGCTTGAGTGCTGTCCCTCAGCTCTTCAGCTCAAGGCTAGTGCCCTACCACTTGAGCCACAGTGCCACTTCTGGCTTTTTTCTTTTTTGCTTATGTGGTGCTGAGGATCGAACCCAGGGCCTCATGCATGCAAGGCAAGCGCTCTACCATTGAGCCACCTTCCCAGCCCCATAAAATCAATTTTTAATATGAGCTTTTTGGGTAAGATGTGGCCGTATGTTGCTGGTTTGTCTGGATGCTTGCTTTGATGATAAAGTGACTTTTTTCAAGTTTGAGGAAGTTTTGAAGGTTGTTTTTTTTTAATAGTACACAAGCCACTTTCCCCCATAAGACCCTTCGAAAGCCATGCACATTCACATTCAGAAATATACTTTTAAAAGGACACAGTCACAGTGACCCTGGAGTGACCTTTGCGATTCAGACAGAAATGTGTACACAGACCATCACGTTCTTCGTGCTGTTCCCCTTGAAGATCTGCCAGTTGGTTTGGTCAGCACTGTAAGCCACAGAGAACTCTGTGGTATAGCAGGACTTTAGGTAGTGTTTAGCACCTTGAGTTTGTATCCCTGTTATTACAACTTCCCTCTGCAGATCCACCTGCAATAGAGTAAGACCAGTAAACAGAAATATCTTTTTCAGTAAGTCACATTCTGCCATAACTCAGGGCATATTTCTTTAAAAAGGCAATGCCTAAGGTCTCCATGAACTTATAAGATGGCTAGATGTGCCCCATAGTTGCGCATAGTCTCCAGACTTGAAATCCAGATTAGCCTCTACCTAGTTGTATAGACCTTTGACAAGTTGGTTCATATCTCTCGGTTTTTCCTCTGTGCAGTACTTCTTGTGCCACACTGAAAGGTTTGTTTTGGAAAATATCTGAGCACCTAGCTATTGTGATTTCCTATAATAATATTGTAAAAACAAGAAGACCTTATTAAATCACTGTCACTTTTATCATAATAGCAGTAAATAAGACATACCTGGATCCAAGGTTTAGAGGAAATTCCTGTTGGAATTTTTTCTATACTCCAAGCATTATATGACCCACCGTTGTTTAATCTTGCTAATTTGGGCTCCCAATAACCTAAATTCAAAGAGAGAAAAACTATTCTGAACTTTAAAAAAAAAACAGACAATTAACAATTTCTCAAGGGAATCAGGTCCTTGGCCAGGCATGGTGGTACACACCTGTAATCCCAGCACCTGGGAGGCTAAAGTAGGAAGATTGCAAGTTGAAGGCCAATGTAGGCTACGTAGTGAGAAAACATAAAGGAAGACCAACTTCTTAGAAAAAAAGAGGCTGTGTTGTAGTTAGGAGACCAGACAGTTGACATGAGCTTTGACTACCAAGTCAACCTTTGATGAGGAAATCCTGGCTTCAGGCCTCTGCATGGTTGACTGCCAACCACCACCCATCTCTTCCCGCACACAGGTCATGCTTGTCTTCTCTCAGGTCGGTTTGGCTGCTGTTGAATATTTCTGCCTAACAGGAAGCTACGAGATGGCTGTGGAGGAGCCTGGTGATCCTCTCCATCACAGCCCCTTGACCTCGGGAAGGGATTTGAGGCACACATACAGTGGGCGATCAATTAAGTTTCATGAATAGGTGAACAGTTGGCACAGGCTAAAGGCTATATTATTGGGGACCTTAGCTCCTGGTGATTAAACCCTGTGAATCTTGCTGGAGCATTAGATGTGTGATCAAATCCAGAAAAGATAAAGGGACCGAATTTTGAAAATGCGCACATGGTCATAAAAGTAAGCTACCGACTTCCTAGCAGCCCTCTGCTAGAGACCAGCCTGTATGTGGAGATTTCAGTGGTGTGTACTTCCCAGGAAAATGACCCTTTGGGGATAGTAAATGTAAGCTAATAGGAGAGATGAAAGCAAACAGGCTTTTAGCTCCTGCCACAGGTCAGCTTCCATTCCCAGATGAGCACCATCAAGGGAGCCTTTTCACTATGTTTTGATAAAAACAAAAAGGCTGAGAGAGAGTTGACCCATAGGCAAAATTGTCATAGATTAGTAAATTTCACAAACTATCAAGTTATCATTACCAGGCTATGATGCCACTACTTACTCAGGTACTCAGAAGCCTTGATCTGTGAGTCAGCCAGCATACCAGTACTTAGCCCCAGGGGGATTTTACAGCCTGTGAAAAATGGGAGAAAGACTTTTGCTTAGAAAATACATGTGAAGTAGGATTTTTTAAAAACCAACCTCTATGGCTAGAAGTTATACCTCTGTTAGATAAGGAATTAGATATTTCTATCTGTTGTGTGTGGCAATGACTTATACATGTCTGGTTATAAAAAGGTAGTGAGCATTCTAGTAAGAATGGAGTTTTAACTAAAATGGTGCCAATCCAGAGGGAAAAACCACCGGGAAGCTGAAATGAAATTGATTTGAAAATTAATTTTTACCTGCTTGTATTGTAAAACAAACTATTTGACATTGGGCACTATTCTTCATAAAACAACGTGTGCATGCAGAAGCTGGAAGGCTAGTTATATCTTATCAAGGTACCTCAATGTGAGCACAGTGAGTGATATTCAATATGTACGGAGCAAAGGCTTTATTGGTGGAAGGACAGGTGGAAGCTGTGTTTCTTGTATCCAGAAATGCCAAGTTCAGTGACTTCCTCATTTATTGTTGATTCCTACTACCCATTCCTCCTCTACCATAGGAAACTGGAGAGTCTCTGAGATGCCCCTTCCACTGGATTGTAATCCACGAGGAAGAATGCTTTCTACTCGCTTTCCAAAGAAGAATGCTTTTAGACTGAACTATAGAGTTTAAGTTTTCTAGATGACTGCCGTGCTGTTAGTATAATCAGACTTTGGGTCAAAATAAAAATAACTATGACTACAAATTATGCCTCTGTCGCATCACAGTTACCAGAGTCGAGTTTTTTCAGTTTAAAAGCATCAGGCTGACTCCTGTTGATACCTGTCATGTGAATGATACCTTTGTCTATGATGAGAAATGGTGTTTGCATTCCTGCTTTCTGGTTTTCTCCGACCTCTGTGTCTAGAAGCCACCAGCCAGCTTTTGATGCCTTCATTTCAAGAGTTTTAAATGAACCTAAAAATACCAGTAAGGACAAAATTACATACAAAAAATTAATAAGTTAATATGCTAATGGCTCTCTAAGAATCTTAAAAATCCCTGAATCACAAGAGACTTTAGAGTACATTTGAAAAGGTATGCAATTCTCATGGGGAAGGACTAAAGATAAAATAGATTCTAAAAAACACAAATTAATAAAAACAAATCACTACATGATTTTTTAAAATCTGCCACCTGTCACTTTAAAGACATTATTATTTAAATGTAATGTTACAAGCTAACAGACACAATAAAACTCATCATCTGACACTGACTATACTGTATCTCTTCCTCTCTCCATCTTGCGTTATTATATGCAAAAATTCAACATAAACTCCTTATAGTTTCAAATTTTCTTGAAAGCTTAGATATTTGCATAGATATTTACATAAATTGTTTCAGAAAATCACAGGAAAAACGTGATTGCTAGAATTTTTGGCCTTTACCAATTAACACTGTACTTAAATTCTGTTGAGTACCACTTGAGACTACATATTGTCAATGAAAATTACTAGCCAGTGGTCCTCTTCCTCAGATGCACTGAAGGAAATCTGTAGTTTTCCTCTCTCCAGTCAGAAATTTCACTTTGGGGGTCTGGATGAGAGAGTGAATTTTAGCTTCTCAATCAACCAGTCTCGCTGGCTGGCTCCTGTGAAGGAAGCCTCATCGACTAATACGTGGGGAAAAGACGAGAGGAATTGAAACTGGTCCTTTTTGTCTCTGATCTTAGCAGAGCCAGCCTTTCTAGGTTTAGTAGGGAGTCCCTGGTATATAAAAACCCAACAAGTTTTCCCTCCTCACCTGCACTTGTAAATCCAACCCGTTTGAACTTCTGTGCCCTTCTTGAGTCCTGTCAAGGAACTGCCTTTTACTAAGTCCTTAGCATGTGTGGAAGCATGGCTACTTGTTAAAAATGCAGAACCCAGTGGGGCCTTTGTGGCTCACCTTAGAATGCTCAACTACTCAAGAGGCTGAGATCTGAGGATCACAGTTCAAAGCCAGCCCTGGCAGGCAAGTCCGTGAGCAGAAAGCCAGAAAGGAAGCTGTGGCTCACAGTGGTAAGGTGATACCCGTAAGCACAGAAGCTCAGAGACAGGGTCCAGACCCCTCAGGTCAAGCTCCAGGACTAGCACACGTATAAAATGCAGAATCCTGGAAAATTGGGCTAAAATCTACCTCTTCAAAGTCTCTGAGAGCAAAATCTCCACTTCTACCATCTGCATTTTAACCAGCTTTTTAGGTTTTGAGTGACATCTTACACTCACAGTCCCATTCTCACACCCATTATACAAGCAGGTTCACCTACAAACAGCTCACTAGTGTATTAACATCCTTTCTGATGACTGAAGTTTTTTCCACATTAAAACTTCCAACTACCTTTGCTATTACTTACTTTTCCAATCATTAAAAAGAAAACCTTTTCTCTCCAAGTAGCCTCATGAATCAATTAAGATTATGAGTCCTGGAGTCACCAACCCAAAACCAGGGTGACAGAGCCGGGAGACCTAGGAATCCATAAAAATTAGGTAAGTTTTGAGCCTCCCTCCCCAAAGGAAAAAACAAAAAACAACAAACTTCTGCTGCACGAGTCCTCTGTGATTAATTTTCTCATCTGCTGGAGACCTGATCCGTGGTTTGGAGAAACCACAGGACACATAGCTGAACCACATATTCAATTTGTGTAGTGCCACATACAGTTTACATTAGCTGACTTTTTTTTTTTTTTGACAATTGTGGTGTGTGGCTTTGCCCAGTATTGTTCCAGAATCCTGTGTTCTTGGAGCACACGGAGAGAATGAGAAGGAGTTAGAGGCCCTATCCTGCTATTTCTTAGCAGGGAACTCTTCCATTGCCCACATCTTTACCGGGTAGAAGCGGCCAGACCCCTAGCTGGTGCTGTCGAGTGCCATTTTCCAGCAGGGTTTGGCCATGGAAGTGAACCACATGAATGTCTTGGGAACCACCCATGTTCAGCAGGTACAGTCTCACCCACTCTTGCTCGTACATTCTCAGGCCAGGCAAGTGGAAGATCCTCCCATTAATAGCTGCAAGGAGAGAGTGGCAGTCAGTCAAAGACCTGTCTACACCAGGAAGAGGCAGGTCACGAAACAGAGGGCAGTGACTCACCACCCAGCTTTCCCAGCAGGTGGGCGTTCCCAGGCCCACCCAGGCTTAGAAAGGGCTTCCTACACACCCTGAGACCAGTGAGAGGTTGAAACAGAACCTCCTGCCCCATCTCTTGTCGCTCTGCAGTGGCCTACAGAAATGTGGTGCGCTCACTTCCTCTCTGTGTACTCCAGATTTCTTCCTTCTCCTGACCGGTGCTTTTTCCTATTTACCCTTCACACTAATAAGGTCAATTTTCTTATGCTGCACATAGATGAAGATAAGGATGAGTAGATACCACAAACTCCAGGGGTGAGAATAAGTAAAGGACTATGCTTGCTCTCATCCAAAGACCTAAATTTAGAGATGTTTCACATCAATTTAGGAAGATGGACTTTGTCTTGGATGTACTCACCAGCCATAGGAAATCATGTTTATTTTTTTCGTTGGAATGATTGTACTTCTACCTCCTTCTCAGCGTAGATGCCTAGGAGTTTCGTGCTATGTCCACTCTCTCCTTAGTATATTTTTGTTTGTATAGTGACCTTGACCTCATGATCCTCCTGTTTAAGGCTCCCAAGTGTTGGGATTATAGGCATGTGCTAACATGCCCAGATGAAATGCATAACATGTGTGTGTGTGAAAGCATTTTATGAACTTAATCACCTAAAAATAGTTTTCATCCTACAGCTTAGCACTACTAAACATGTAACTGGAACAGAAGGGACATTTTTTTCTTCTTAAAGAAATAGCTGTAGAATTTAAAGAATCAGGCAAGGGAATTTTTGAATGGGGAGGAGACAAGCTCATTTTAGCACCCCGAAAATTACATCAGGTACGAGTGTCTCAGTTTCTGCTTAAGAAACAGATCTCAGAAGAGTGAGGGCTTCTCAGGTGATTATTAGATCAGCATTGTTGAGCTGTTACATCAGTATACTGAAGTGAAGACTGTCAACATAATAGGTGCTCAGTAACCATTTGAGAAATTGTGATGGATGATAAGAATCGCTTATTTGTACATTATTTCACTTCTTTCCTGAGAACATCCTGCAAAGGCCAGCCACTGTGCTCAGTAAGGGCTGGGGACTCAGAAGATCTGCTTTTCACATACCCTAATAAGTGCTTGTTGCCTGAATCACCAAATCACAAGGGTTTCCACTGAAGCCATACTGGATTCATTGAGGAAATCAGGAAGCAGCGCCTAGTGGGCCCTCAGCAAGTTAAAGAGCACAGCAGAAGACAAGTGTGTCTGGGTCTGCAGCCTGGCCTTCCCTGCCGGACTGGGAGGGTGTCCAAAGCACGCATGCCCTGCTCCTTCCAGTAGGCAAATTGGCCAAGGAGTAGAGACGGTAGAAGAGGCAAAGAAAGGAGGGAATGGGAAACAAAGAGAGAAGAGAAGAGGAGGGGAGAAGAGAGGAGAGGAGAGGGGAGGGGAGCAGAAAGGAGAAGCAAGGAGAAGGAAAGAAGAGGGAAAAAGTAAGGGGAGGAGAGAAGGGAGAGGAGTGGAGTGAGAAAGAGAAGAGAAGAGAGCTATGCTTGCAGTCTGTTGGGCGGCTGTTTCTCAATCAATTTGGCTTAATAGAATCCTTTTAGTGTTTGTATTTTGTAAATGTTTTGACCTTTTGTGATAAACAAATCCATTCTTGGCAGGTGGGGATTTAAAGCCTATATTTTTCACTCAGAGGTAAAGAATAGAATAGAATAAGTATAGCACAAGCATGCAAATGGTAGAAGAGGGAGAATGTACCTTCTTTGGCTTGATGGCTGGTGGAGGGGGTCATGGATTAGACTATGATGTACAATGTTGCTTATTTCTTTTTTTCCTTAGCCGCTAGCCCCTTTCTCCTTTTCCATTGCCTGAGTGATCCATGACCCAAAGCACAGGCTCTCACTCGCCTGGGACCCCTGAACAGCCATCTGCATTTATCAGTCTTAAATTTTTTTCCCTAATTTCCACCCATTGTTCCTTTTTCTCTAGGGCTGTTTGCTATCTAGTTGCCAATTTACACATCAAATGCCTGAATGGATTTCAAAATGGGAATATTTTCCCCAGAGTGATCATCTAATTGCTCTCTTGCCTCTCGTCTCCTTCGTTCCCTATCTCGGGCATGGGCACTGCCTGGTAGCAGCTGAGAACTAGAACCATTATAATCACTGTTATTTGAAAAAAGACACTTGAGTGGTCCTTTCTTCTATAAAATGATGTACTCCTTTAGCAATCAAGAACAGGCTCATTAACTTCTCAAAGTGCAGATGAGCAGACTGCCTTTCAATAAATGTTATCAACTGAAGTGCACTGGCCTACTTGGCCTGCTGATTACTTTGGGTTTTTTTCCCTAGACAATTAATTAAGCAAACTTTTATTGAAGCTAACATTGTGGTACAGAAATACATTTCAACTGATTAAAGTCCAACACAAATGAAGAGAGAAATTATGGCACCAAAATTTTCCATCCTCTACCATGCTAGGATAGATTTCTATTCAATCTACAGTTCTCATTTTCTATGCTTTGTTCCACATAAACTTGTGCAAGTTTTCAACATTAGAACTCTTAATTATGTTAGGAAAAGAAAAACCAGACCTCAAGCCAAAAATGTCATCAAAATCTACTAGGATACTGTTCAAGAATAAAATCCTCCCAACAGAGCAAGTCTAAACATTAGGTGCTCTCAGTAAGAATCAAACTGATAAAGCTAATTGAAAGCTTCAATTAAATGTTCAATCAACAGCATGCTTAAAATAAGTCAAAACAGTGTTCCAACCACTCGATCTCAAACCAAGTAGGTATTGTTTAGAAACACTAACAAAAGATGTTTCATTTATAAATACAGAAGGAACAAAACATCACTGCATCAACCCAGAAATTACCAAGAAAATATTGTGAGGACAATAAATATGAAATTTAGTTAAATTTTGCTCTTCTCTCAAAATTTTTTGTTTGTGTTGGTCATGGGGCCTGAACTCTGGGCCTGGGCGCTGTCCCTCAGCTCTTCAGCTCAAGGCTAGCACTCTACCACTTGAGCCACTGCACCACTTCCGGCTTCTTCTGCTTATGTGGTGCTATGGAATCGAACCCAGGGCCTCATGCATGCAAGGCAAGCACTCTACCACTGGGCCACCTTCCCAGCCCTACTTTGGATTTTTGTCTGGCAGCAGCCTGTACCACCCTGTCTTTGTCCTCCTTAACCCTCTGAGATGCAAGAATTCAAGTGTAGTTGAAGTGCCTCGCTCCTTAGAAGTGTCTAGTATCTAATCTTTCCAAAAAACCTAAAGGCAGGAATCACTGTGACCTAGTGTGGTTCAATTCTGCGATTAGATCAAAGTCAGAGGGAAATACCGTAAAACTCATGGGAGTTTTTTACTTCTGAAGATTCAGGTTTCCAAGACCTTTTGGACTTTTCATAATACCAGCTCTTCTTCTCATCAAAGACCATAAAAAGTAACACGAATTCTCTCATGTCCATAGCCATGTTGCTCTTCTTATGAAGTATTCCTTTTCGGCAGACCAGAAGGGGTCCTATCAAGCCCGAGTGGATGTCTTTCTCCTGGAGGACAGGAAGAACAAATTGTATGTATTCTCCTTTGCTTAGGATTTTCTTTGCTCGTCTAACAGAAGAAGGACCCCCCCCCCCAACAAGCTCTTATCGGGAAATATCCACAAATAGATTTGTAAGCCTGGATATCTATCATTTCATTCTGCTTCATCTGATTGTATTCTCTTTTATACCAATAATGATGATGCTATTGATAACATAATGGATACCACTTATTGAGCACCTACACTGTTGTCAATGCTTTACCTTGAGCATCTTACTTCATGCCAGCAAGTCTCCTCGATGTTAAATATAAATAAATTCATTGTCCAAGTATTTGTCAAATGCCTACTATGTACTGCACACTATAACCTCATTTTTTTAACATTAGACACTGAGATCGAGAAAGGTCAAGTCATTTTCCTGCAGTCACTTAGTAGGGATGCAGTTGGAATTTAAATCTAAGCAATCTTGGAGCTGGATATGTAGCTCAGTGGTAGAATACATGCACAGAGGTTGCAGTCTCTAGTAACATAGTAACACACACACGTGCGCGCGCGCGTGCGACTGCTCTTTTACTATGCTTTTCATTGAGGACTTTAAAAAAATGTCACTACGTACATTACGTTTACCACATGCATCATAGTATTTTGATTCTATCTATATATTGTGGACTGGCAGATGAATCTTGCTTTTCCAGCTTTTAATGAAGAGCTGCATCTGTGAATGGTTTTGACTTCTCACCTGCTTCCATAAAGCATAGGAGGCAGCTAGTATTCAACACCTGAGGAGAAATTTGTCCCAAACTGCCTGCCTGGGAATAAAAGAGATCCTCCAGCACTAGGGGACTAACTCCACATGTCGTGGCCTGGGAAACCATCCCTAGCATGCTCCACCTACTCTAGCCACCGCAACCCGCCCATAGAGGTTGTGGCACACAGTTCAGTTTGGGCTTGCCACATTCAAGCAAGGCATAGCAGCAGCCCTGGAAGACCCGGGATGGGTGGATGCTGCCAGTGGGCCGTCAACTCCAGCCATGCAGGATTCCCTTCAGCCCTGAGGTCCTGAGCGGCCGCTCCCCAACCTGGGGACTCCTTTGTCCTAGATACAGGCCTTGTTCTCTTGTTTGCTGAGACTGCATGCATAACTGGGGATTGTCGCTGGGTGTGTGAATGCTTTTGACCCCACACCTGCTTCCACAAAGCATAAAAGTACCTGCATTCAACTCCTGGGTAGAAGTCAGCCCCAAACCATGTGCCTGGAACAAAAGGGAGACCTCAGCACTAAGGAACTCTCTATAGAGGTCTTGGCCAATAAACAAAGCTTCTAGCGTTAGAGGGTGTCCTGGAGCCCTTGCTGCCTGCTTGTTTGAGGGGAGAGGGCACCTGGGTTTTCTTGGGTGACCACATTTGCATGGGATTGCACTGTGGAAATAACAAGTGTCCCTGTCTCAGAGGGCCGAGGTGAAATGAGGGCGCCAGGTGCATGCAGTAGGTTCCATATGAATGCTGCTTTCCTGCCTCCCAGCAGCCTAAGCTCAGGCAGGAAGGCTGGGAGTGGGTACCATTTGTCTTGATCACAGAATGGCTATTTTGTCCAAAAAAATCTCTTCATTCTTCACTGGAGGAGTTGGACACAGGATAGAATGTGTCTGCATTTCTTCCTCCAGAGAACACTGTATCCTCTTGCCTGCGTCCCTATTCAGTTTAGAATAGTGCTGACTCCTTGTCACATGTTTATTAGCAAACAAGAGATAACAAATTGATTCTCTCCATAGACTCCACAGAGCAGAGAAAGAATTCTTCCTTCTGCCCCCAATCTCATTATGTGACTTGAGCCTACTTTGTCTGCTTGGGCCTTCCTTTCCCACCCTGCTGAGGCGTGCCTCAAAGCCTGACTCCAGGCTATTAAATACTGCAAATAAGCATCTTTCTCTGCAAATGCAGGTGCCCTAACTTGAGCCCACGCATTTATATAATCCTCCCTCTTCTCCACTGTAAAAATAGTTCTCTTCTTGTCATCTAGACACTGCGTGGAGATTCCTTAGTTTGGGTACTAGTGATTAGAACCTTTCCACAGCCCTCCCAAAAAACAAGAGCAACTAACTTTTAACAAGAAATAACCCAACCCTTATAATGAAACGCCTCAGTACAATTAATGTATGCAACTAAAGAAAAGAAGGAGAGCCAGACTGCCAGGCAGGCAAGCAAGAAGGCAAGCAGGAAGACAGATAGACAGACAGACGAAGAGAAACAACCCAACCTTTACATTTGGTGGACCCAGATGACAAGATTAAGAGAATGACAAGAACATCAGATGGAAATACTAACCGGGTTCACTGCTGAGTAGTAGGCCCATACTCGACAGGCAGAGCCTGGGTTCTCGGGCCCTGATCGCTCTGTGGCATGCCATACATATGTGTAGCTGCTGTTAGGCTGGACAGCATTATCCTCCTTAAACCACTCAGGAGAGTCATCTTCGTAAGTCTTTCCTTCCGATGACTTTTCATAGGAAAGCCCGTGGGTGTGAAGAGAATATGGTCTGGATGCCAAGTTTTTAAAGCGAACCTAGAGAAAGGAATTCTCTATAAACTAATTGACAAAACTGAATTGAAAAATGTCAGCAATATTTGGCTAAAATGGGCAGTTGTGAGATCAGAACTAAGGCATATTGAGGATTTGCCTTTGGGAATTTATATGTAAATTTTAATCTGGTTTCATAATCATGCTTTGACATACAGCCTATGTAGTTTACCATAGAAACACAGAAATTATGCTTGTCTTTAGTCTCAAGGCTAAAGGACTGACATTATTGACTGTTATGTATGAAATGTCCTCCCAGAATTCATGTGAAAGTCTGGTCCCTAGCCTGCTCTGGTGATGGAAGTTGGTGAAACCTTTAGGAGGCAGGAGGCAGTTGAAGGAAGTTAAGTCACTGGGAGAAGTCCCTGGGGAACAAGGTTTTGGGGTCCCAGCCCCTCCCTCTCTATCTTTTTTGGGTTCCTGAACACCAAACACAAACACCTATGCTTCCCGACACACTGTCCACCATGATCAGTCTTACTGCAGGCCCAGATAGCAATAGATCTAAGTGACTATTGGCTGCAACTTCTATAACAGTTAGCTATAATAATCTTTTTCTCCTTTAAGTTGTTTTGCTCAGGTATTTTGTCACATAAACAGAAAGATAACACATATCCTTCTTTTCTTTTCTTTTTTTTGGGGGGGTCTGGTCATGGGGCCTGAACTCTGGGCCTGGGCACTGTCCCTTAGCTCTTCAGCGCTCTACCACTTGAGCCACAGTGCCACTTCCAGCTTTTTTTTTCTTTTTGCTTATGTGGTGCTGAGGAATCGAACCCAGGGCCTCATGCATGCAAGGCAAGCGCTCTACCACTGAGCCACCTTCCCAGCCCTCTTTTTTTTTTGTGATAGGGGTTTCTTTATGTTATGCACTCTGCTCTCTAACTCCTGAACTGAATAATGTGCAATCATCTCTGAATTATTCAGTTTCCAACACTGAAAAAGAAAAGGGAGATCATTTTTTTTGTCTTGAAGAGTGTCAAATGGCTTGAACAATCCTCCTTTGAAAATCAATTTAATTATTTGTTAACTTTGAACAATAATTCACCTCTATAATTTTTTGGACACCTTCACCTGAGCAATGTGTGGCACTTATGAGAATTCCTCTGATGACTTTATTAGGGCATAAACTATGACTTACCTGGATAACATCATCCACTTCTGCTCTAATAATAGGACCAAGAATGCCAAGGTGCTCCTCATACTCTCCCCGCGGATCCCGTCTGGTAAAAGTACTATCCAGGTACTTTCGGAAGACAACTTTCTTGTATGTGGTGTCCTGTGGCACGTCATCAATGTCGTCATCCAGGTCCACCTCTCTGAAATAATGACAGTGGTCATTTTATAGAAGAAGACATCAACACTGGTTCAATTTAGGAAATTGTCTCTGTTTTGAAATAGAGTATCTAGCACAGAACTGTTAATAACCATTGCAGGGATAAACTAATGAATTTATGTGTGAAGAAAGAGACTGGCCACTAAACTCCCAGCCGAAGGATCATTTCTTAGGGAAAGCTTCCTACGATGCTTTGGATGAGGTCATTTTTATCATGCCTTCTATTTCTACTGGTGATTATAGTTTACACAATAAATTCCTGTGATCATATATGCCTATGAGGCAAATTATATATGTTCTATTTGTGAGATTATCTATTTCTGTCTTATTCTACCTCTGAGGTGTAAGCCCTGTGAGGTAGGTATTATGTTTAGTTTGCTCACAGTATTTTTCTAATGTGGAACCTAAAAACATCACACTCACCGAAGCAGAGAGTAGAATGGTGGTTAGTAGCGGCTTTGAGGGCAGGACATAGGGAAGATTTAGATCAACAGATACCAAATTTCAGTTAAATGCACAAGGAATATGATCAGAAAGTATATTATACAACCTGATAACTATAATTAAAAATAGAGATCTATAGTCTTGAAAACTGGCAAGCAAGTAGATTTTTTAAGTGTGGTCATCACAAAAATAAGAGACAATGCACATGCTAAACTAGCTTGAACTAGACATTTCACAGTGCATATGTATTCAACACTGTCAGTATTTACAAATAACAAAAAATGGTGGTACACACATCTTATGGAGCACTACTGAATAGAAAAATGATTCTTGATACATGAAAGGACTGGCTGAAGGTGGAGAATGTATGTATTGTGTGGGGGGAAAATGCCAGTCCCAAAGGTTACACGTTGCTTGATTTTGCTTATATGATATTCTTGAAATCATTTACATAATATTCTTGAAATGACAGTAACAGAGACTACAGAAGTGGTTGCCAGGAGATGAGGAGGAAGGTGGTGGGAGGGAGAGAGATGTGACTAGAAAAGATAACTAGGCTTTTCATGGTGATGGAAATGTTCTCTGCCTGAAAGTATTTATTTAGGTCAGTATATTGGCTGTGCTACAATGTTACAATTCTGCAGGGTGTCACCAGAGCGGAAATGAGACAGAGCATGCAAGGTATCTCTCTGCATTGTTTCTTGCAATTTAAAATTTATCTCAAAATATAAAGGTTAATTAAAATATAAATATAACACATTATTCTCTAGATAGCTCATCAGCTCAGTTCAAAGCATATGAAATTCCCATAGTCTATGGGAACAAGCCAAATCTTAGTCTGTCATACTCATAATACTACTAATATATTTCATAAACCATCAACAGAGATTTTTTTTTGGTTGTGGTACAGGAATTTGAACTGAGGATCTCACACTTACTAGGCAAATGCTCTATCACTTAAGTCATGGTGCCCCAAGACATAGTTCTTTTTTTTTTTTTTAAGACATAGTTCTTTTTGCTTTAGTAATTTTTTTTCTTTCTGATAGGTCTCCAACATTCTGTTCTAGCTGGCCTTAGACTACAATCCTCTAGATTTCTAAGTAGATAGGACTACAGGCATGAGCCAATCTGTGTAGCCAACATGGAGTTTTATTCTGCCTTCCTTCTAGTCTGACCTACAAACTTCATCCATTCTAGATAGATTCTAAGCTTAGCATCCAGTCTCACAGAACACAGGAGAGAGGAGAAAACAACTTTGCAATAAAAGCTGGGTGTAGGACTAGACTAAGGCATGAGATTTTTGAAAGCATTTGTTTCATCTTGTTCTACGCTGAAGAAACACTAACTTCTATCACCCTCAGACCTTGCTTATAATTCTCAGATATCCAGATAGTCTCATGCATTTAAGTAGGAAGTTAGGAAGAACGTATTTTTAACAAGAATCCTAATGTGGACCAAAGTCACATCACATATTCTGTCTGGCTACTCTCATTACACTTTAGTTTTTAGTGAATAAATGTAGCAGCTTTTATGAGAGCTGTGGACTATTTATAGACTGTGAATGAACAATTAATCACCATGTGTATCCCTGAGAATCTCCTCTTTCTTCTATCTTCATACCAGAACATATAGCTGAGCCCAATGTGACTTTCTACCTCTAAGCAATACTAAATTGAAATGGTCTTAACTTAAGAAGGTATATGTTGAAAAGTATCTTAAATATATATACATATATATTCAGAATCTGCCCTATAAACACATGAATGTGAAAAGGAGATGTTTACAACATTGTAATCTGGATTTGAAACCAACTTCAATTAAGTCATATTAATTTGATGATCATTATGGATAGGCTAAGCTCCATATTGGAACAAGACAGGAGGGTAAGAACTTGTGGGAAGAGAATAGGAGACAGGAATCATTTATACCCACAGCACACAAGAGATTTCACAGTGATTCCTGTTACATTTCTTTAGGTCTCTTCTAAAGCCATGGAGCCAATTTTCAGAACTGACACAGGAAATACGGGCCAAGTTGCAATAGGAGAACCAAACTATATTGTACATAATTTGCTAAAAATTATTTCTTAGGGCTATTTTGTGTACTTTTCCTCCATAGAAGTGGGGAAAAGAGATTATAAAAAGAGAAAACTATCCAACCTTTCTGCAAATTTTGAATAATCCCAGGATATTTCCTCAGCTGCAATATAATAATACTTTCTGTTCCCAGAATTGCTGCGGAGATACCACGCTGCGATGTTGTCAGGATTCCTAGAGGATGTCATATCTGCCCTTGTGTCTGTTTCATACGGGTTGTCGTAGTTCACATAATACATCTCAGCATAGTCATCTTCACTGCCCTCATAATCTTCCCTGGGAATGATCTCGATGTAATCTCCATCATCTCCACTGAAGCCTACCACCACAAGTGGGTTAAATTCTTTCGGTGTAAAAGTGTCATTGAGCGTTGGAGATGGCATATGAATAAGGTCTAGGTAGGGAAACGTTTGATTAAAATCAGGATGAGGTAGAGGCTGACTAGATTCAGAAGGGGAGGATGTCTGACTGTGGTCTGGAGGAAGTGTCTCACTGCTATTAGGAGGAAGGGTTGTCTGACTGATGTCTTGAGAGACAGTCACCTGGCCAAGGTCTGGAGACAGGGCCATCTGGCCAAGGTCTGGAGGTGGAGATGTCTGGCTGAGGTCTGGGGAGAGTGTTGTCTGGCCTGGAAATGGGGACAGCGCTACCTGGCCAAGGTCTAGAGATGGGTCTGTCTGGCCGAGGTCAGGGGGTGGGGACATCTGGCTGAGATCTGGGGACAGAGCCATCTGGCCAAAGTCTGGGGACAGAGATGTCTGGCCAAGGCCTGGGGAGAAGGTCATCTGGCCCATGTCTGGGGAGGGAACTGTCTGGCTGAGGTCTGGGGCAGGGGAGGTGTATTGCTGATCTAAAGGGATGGATGGCTGACCAAGTTCTGCCAGGAAAGTCGGCCAGACGTCATGTTCTGAGAGAGGGGAGGTTTGACTGTCGTCAAGAAAGAACTTGTGGCTTAGGTCATAGGGAAGCATCCAACTGGATTCTGAAGGAGAGGCTCTGTGATTGGGATCTGGAGTAGAGTGTGTTTGATCAGAGTCTTTAATAGGAAACCATTGATACCCTTCCTCCGGGGGCACTATTTGATCAAGATCAGGAGGGGAGGAGCTTGTCTGACCAGTGCCATTTGGGAGCTTCTGATTATGGCTACGATTCCTGAGGGGGACTGTCTGATTGGAGTCTATGGGAAGAGACGTTTCATTGGATTTAGGCAGGAAAGGGTGGTTGGGTCTCTTGGTGTAGGTATCTCTTCTTCGGGGGTGAAAACTCCGGGGAGACAGAGGAACGTGCTGTGTAAGCTTCTTCTTCTTTTTCCGTGTTCGGATTAAAAATTGTCCTCTCATCAAGCCACTATTTCCTCCACGCTGTGTGACTTGAGAAATGTTTCTCAGGTTACGTCTCATTGGAGTGAGGTTTGGGCGATTACTCTGCTGTCCTGGCTGTTCTGTAGAAGGGATGCTTTCCTCCAGAGTCCTCAAGACATTCTGGGTACTGTTCTGTGTACCAACAGCCATGTCTTCCTCTCTGTCTTCTATGATCTCATAGCTACCTTTTTCAGAAGCCAGATGCCATTTCTCATTCATAATCTTTGATGGGTTCATTTGTTTTAACAGTAATAAATCACTAAGAATGTCCTTCCTGGGGCTCATTCTGGAGGATGTATTATCTTGGTTTGAATGTCTCCCAAGTTTACGGACTGGGAATTTCATCCAGGAGAACCTATGCTTTGCAGCTTGGTGTCGTCCTGCCTCGGGTACTTTATGTTTAGCGTGTCCTTGGCTTCTGAATCCTTTTGTAAGGAGGCTTATGTGTGTGCCATCTGGCTGCAGAGGGTCCTCCCCATAGTCTTCAGAATATGGGCTGGAATGCTCTTCTGTGGAAGGGTTGAGAACTGAATTCTTGTCGAAGCCAGTGAGGTGTCCCAGGGGGCTGACAGCTGGAGTGGCTACTGGGTGGAGAAGGGTTTTCTGAGGCTCTGTGAGGTTATCAACAGTGAGCCTACTCGTGTTTCTTGAGGAAGAAGAATTCAAGCCAATAGCTGTATCTGTGCTTGGAGAAATAAATTCGGAGCTGTTTTCTAGGGCAAGAGCAGTAAGATTGAATTCATCTTCTTCCCCATTCAATGATGAATTCCTGAATGACCTAATTCCTAATGAGGAAGCCAGTTCAGTCTGGTAATCATATTCATTATCATCCTCTTCCTGTTCGTTTTCTGCAGAGTAGCGCATTTTCCGAGTCTCCATGGCTGTAGTCTCCACAGGTTTATAAATATATGAGTCATCATTATCATCATCATTCCGGTTACATTTAACGTCTCTGAATCTCAGACTTAGGTTTTTGCTTCTGGGACTAGAATTCATGGTAGTTATCATCCAAGTTCCTTTAGAAGAGACACAGAAGACAAATGTTGAAAGTTAAGGAAAAGGTATTAGAACAACAGTATCTGAATGATTTCTTGTGGACTTTGAAATATGTATCTATCTGTGATATGTGGGCCATTGTTAATTGGTGAACTTTAAATTATTGGTCCTTAATGACATAAAGAAACTGAGAATAAGATACTTAAGTGTTTTTGTTTTTGTTAGCAGTTTGCTTATACTGTGACACTCAAGCACATGATCAAGGCATTGCTCTTATTTACAGAATGTAGTCCAAAAGTAGGAAGTAGGAAGAAAAAAAGTTTGGGTTTTTTTTTTTTGCACACAATGTCTGTCAAGCATATTTTGGAAGATATGAGGGAAGGGTTGAATCACAAATAAGACATTGACTATTATAAACATCTTATTAGCTGTATATCTTGTTTGAGAGTTGGAGTTAGAGGATGATGATAACGTCTACTTCCAACAAAATATTTAGATCTTTAAGAAATAATTTAGATAGGGTCAATGCAGATTTGAATCTGTCTAAAATGGTATGAATTACTAACATGCTAAAAGTTTCCTGGGAAGTCTCCAACACCTCTGGTAAATATTACAATTAATGGCCAAAGAACCTCTGTCAATTGATGTACTTTTTATGTGTGCCTGGATTGGGACTTGAACTCAGGGTCTCATGCTCTCACTTAAACTCAGTACTTGCTGCTTTTTTTTGCTCACTGGCCAATTCTCTATCAACTGAGCAATGCCTTTAAACACTCACTGGGCTTTTTTTCTCAAGGCTAGAACTTTACCACTTGAACCGTACCTCCACTCCCAGATTTTTTTGTGATTAGCTGGAGAAAAGAATCTCACAAATTTTTCTTCCTGGGCTGGCTTTAAACCAAAATTCTCAGCTCTCAGCCTCCTGAGTAGCTGGGATTGCAGTGTGAGCTACATGAGCCCTCCACTATAGTGTTTTACAGGTGAATAATTTGAGGCTTGTTTAGGCTGAGTAACCGTGTAAGGTTACTAGAGATTGAGTGGTAGAGGATTTGATCTGTGTTTGATTTTTTACCCTAGGATGGGTGGTTGTCTTAAAAAACGAAAAGGAGTGTCTGAACTAACAATACAAGCTTTTCTACTCATGCATTGTCCTCAAGGTTGTGCATTATCCTCCTGCTGGTAGTCTTGACTGCCCACTTGACTCAGAATTGTATAAATTGGAGCCATATGAAAGAATAGGACCCATTTAAGTCAAGGGTTTCCCATTTTGAAGCCCTCAGTTGTAGTGAGGACTACAAGGCATCAGGGAAATACACCAGAAGGAGGTAGTTGTCTGGAGAAATGTAGCTGGCCTTTAGAGACCAGTGGCTCAAAGTCAGCTTCTTCTCCAAGTGTCCCCCTTCTTACCAATGTTATCCATTGTGACTGTCACAGATTCTCCACGCATGGGGAAGAGGGTCAAGGTATCTTCATGCCTTTTTCCATGGAGAAATGAGTGTCCAGTGAAATGAATGGTCAAAATGTCATCCTGAGCCCCCACACTGCAGAAGTGCCACTGGACAGTGTCATCAAAGCAGAATCCTAAAGTAGGTATGCTCTCAGGCACATAGCCATTGATAGCTGAAAGATAAGATGTATTAGTATACCAGGTCTCTGCAAACCAAAGGGCATGTGTCTAATTATATCCAAGACAAATGTCCTAGTGTTCATTTGGTTGTGTCAAAGCAGTGATTATCCAAGGTAAGTCTCACTAGGTCTACCATGTGACCAGGAGATCAAATTCAGACTTCCCAAATGAGAGCTTATCCCCCTTAGTCAGCTGAGAGAGAAATGTCGGGATAGAGACAAAGCCTTTTATTCACATTGACTTATTCATTCATTTGACAGATACATATATATATATATATATATATTAAACATTTAATTCTGAAGATAAATAGAGAATAGTAAGAGAACAGTTCTACTTGGAAGAAAAGCAAACCATAAGAAATTCATCTTCTTGATATACCAGTCTCTGAGAAAAATGAATCTCCTTTAAAAGGGAGCTTATTTAGGAGATTCTGTCATTTTTATGGATGCCTATTGTCATCTATATATGCTATAACTTTCCATTCAGTTTCATGCAGTTTGACTCAAAATATAAATGTATATTCATCACTTTTAAAAGAATACATTTTTAAAAGGCAACATCTCTATTTTTGGATGTACTAATCAGCAATAATTTGTGATCAAATCAAATCTGTACTAATTTGTAGTCAAATCAAAGAAACGACTTTTATGTGGACAGAGCCCACACCTGCGTGGACTACCTCTGTACCTCTAGTACTAGTAGGGCCTCCAGACTCCCAGCAAATTTGTAAGTGAGCACTTAACATCATTTCAGGGATTCAAATGTATTCCTTAGCAATTTGCACCTCATTCTAGAGGTACATATTTATTGGACAGTGTACCTTTATTCCATTTATTCTATATGGCCACTGGCTATCAGTGGCTATTGAACACGTGGTTTCTTGCAGGGTTAGGGATCAAACCAAGAGCCTTATGCATGCTAGGTCAGCACTCTACCACTGAGTTACATACTGTCAGTCCTCATGAATGCTTGATAATGTGAATAGACTAAACTGAGATGTAGTAGAAAAATGCAGTTCACATTGGATTGCAAAGATTGAGTAATAAAGTAAATCTCATTAAATTTTTCTATTGATTGAATTTAAAGTGATATATAAAATATATTAGTAAAGCACACTAAATTAATTTCACTTAATGAATTACTTTCCTTTGTTACTTATATTTATGCCAGTACTGGGGTTTGAGCTCAGGGCCTTATACTCTTGCTTGGCTTTTTCTCTTACAGCAGGAACCACATCTGTAGTTCTAGCTTTTTGCTGGAGACAAACTCTTGAGTTTTTCTGCATGGGCTAACTTCAAACCTCGATTTTCCAATCTCAGTCTCCTGAGTAGCTAGGATTACAGGAGTGAGCCCCAGGCACCCAGCTCTCTATTTTTCAATGTAACTCCCAGAAACATTTTACGTATGTAGCTAGTATGTAATTTCTGAAGCACGGTTCTGTCTCTAGAGCTATGACAGATTGACTGCAGAAATGAAATTATGCAAAGAAAGCTGAGAGTAGCTGGCTCCCTGTTTGTCATGGCAACCTGTCATTTCTGAGGATCTCCAAATTATCAGTCATCTGACATTACGTGGACAGATGGTGGAGAAACAATCCTCATAGGTATGAAAAGGGATGAAGGTCACTCACTTCTGACTCAGGAACAATAGATGGTATCCTGGCTGTTGGGAGAGAAATTTGCTTCTAGATTCTTTAGTGAAACTTCTCTTTGACTTCCTGTTGACTTTGGAACGGAAGACAGGGCCTGCATTCTGACTCAGGGAATTCCTTCTGCCTGGAGCTTCTTTCTGTTTTACACCTTTTCCTACATTGCCTTTCCAAGACTTTTAAGTACCCAGACTCACTTTGCTTTAGTTTGGATTACATATCTTGTTTCTGCCCTGGTCTTGAGTGAATAGTATTCACCCTGGTTAAGTCTAAACTCTCCAGTGCACTGATCAAGGGTATAACACGTTCTGTACCCAGCCCTTCCCCACATCCATTGAAAGTAAGAGATGAAGCTTCAAAGTTAATAAGCACTGGTTGTTTTTAATTTTACTCAGGAATTTCACCAACAAGTCCTGAAATTGCCTCTGCCTATGGGCATAGCCACTCCAACCACAGGAGTGAAAATGTGATGGACAGACATGGTCTCTAACTTACTGCTCATGATGTTCGACTGGTAAAACTTGGGATCATCACGTTTCACCTCATCAGGATTTTCACAAAATGTGTTGATGTTATCCTCAATATACCAGCTCTTGTTCTCATCAAACATGGCAAACACAGCCAGCTGCTCGATGTCTGCTGCCCTCTGGAGGAAGACAAGGCTGTGGTCAGTGGTTAATGCTCCCCCTAAGGACCAGTTACTAAACACTGGGTTCTCAGACACTGTAAGGCCACTGAAGCCATCATTCAGATGGTTTGTCAAAGCTAAGGCTAATATGCAAAGCAAACAGGTCAGAACAGAAAATTCAGACACTAACACATCCCCAAAAATAATCCCATTTCACCACAATAACTGAAAATCTGTTCATCGCTGTAATTGAGCATCTTTTTGAATATGTTCCAAGTAGTTGCAGAGGACATACAGAATGTTGTAACAGAAGATCCCTTTGTCTCTATTCTCTTGTTTTGTATAAATCAGGATCTTAAAAATGTCCAGTTCTGATTTTTCTAGACGTATGTTTATTTTGTATGCTTTGAGATAAAACTCTTTGATTATAACTTAGCCTAAGTGAGAATTTTAGGTTAATGATAACAGGACTATTGATCTTCAGTGATGAAAAACTCAGATCAGTGTCTTGTTCCCATTCTTCGGGATGATTTAGTTTCACCGCAGATAGGCCATTGTTTGGCTCTAACTTCACTAGAGGTCATCTTCAACTGCATCTGTTTTCTGGGAAATCTCCCCTATCTCTCTATCACCAGTCTCGGAAAGTCCCAAAGATCAATATAGAAATTTACATTATTAGCAGATGGTATCTCACAGAATTTCCCCAGACCACCCCATTCTCAATTTTTGGCAGAAGTATTATTCATTTAAGAAAGGAAGAAAATGAGAGATATTAAATGACTTCCTCAACAAAGCCAACACACAGGGAGTTTTAATCTAAAGTTAAATACAGTATCACACTATAGACTTACATTCTGCACTGACTGTCACAACAAAACCAAAAAAGGGCAGAAACAGTCCAGTGAATGTTAGTATACTGATATGAAGAAGACGACCCAGTATTTTTTTTGTTCTATAGATAGAAACACCCCATAATTTAACAGGGAGATCGGATCTGTTCCAGCCAGAAGAAATTTCTGAAAAGGTATGTCAAAGAGCAATTACCTGTATGCCCCGAATATCCAGGGATCTGCTCTTACAAATTAGAAGAAGCCCTATCAGCCCAGAGGCAATGTCCCTTGTCATATCCACGTCACTGTAGTACGGTCTTGTTAAGCACTGGGGATCATTTTCTGTGGGTTCATCAGACTCTAGGATATTCCATTTGTAAGTATAGGTTTCTCCGGGTTGAACCGCTCTGATCATGTGACTGCCTAAAAGTGAATACACTCAAAATTATTCTAATTTGAAAATTTATTACATGATGCAAAGTAAATACTTTAGCTCTCACTGGAACCAAATAATACCAGGAAAGAAATTTTCTTTTTACCTTAAACACTTGGAATTCTGGATAGCATGTAACTGTTTCAGTACTTCCTGCTAGAGGCAACTATAACAGCAATAGAGAATTCCATAATTTGTGACCACAGACAGAATCCTGAAGTGAGACGTGTTTGTGACTTGTGTATTACTACTTACAACAAAGGCAAGGAGGGAAACAGAAAAGGTACAGAAGCATCTCCAGTCATATGTTTCTTTCAGCAGAGGCTCCCACCTGAGGTAGAGTGAGCTTCATCATCTTGAAGAGAGAAGGTCACTCCATGAGGGTAAATGCTATATGCCCGGCTGGCCATATTTTTAAACGTGATCTGCAAAGTTAAACGTTGTCATTTCAGGATTTAAAGTTTCTCATGAGACCCAATACAGGATGCTAGCTTTGCATATTTACCGTGTGTGTGTGTGTGTGTGTGTGTGTGTGTGTGTGTGTGTGTGTGTGTGTGTGTGTGTGTGTGTGTGTGTGTGTGTGTGTGTGTGTATGCACGCATTGCACTGATAGTGAGGCTTGAGCTCAGGGTGCTGTCTCCTAGGTTTTTCCACTCAAGGATGGTGCTCTACCACTTGAGCCACAGCTTACTTTGGGCTTTTTGCTGATTTCAGTGACATAAGAGCTGGCTTTAAACTCTGATCCTCAGATCTCAGCCTGGGTAGTTAGAATTACAAGTGTGAGCCATTGGCACCTAGATCTTATATTGTCTTTGTTGTTGGTGGTGGTGGTCATGGGGCTTGAACTCGGCCTGGGCACTGTCCCTGAGCTTTTGTGCTCAAAGTTAATGCTCTACCACTTACTTTGAGCCACAGCTCCACATTCAGTTTTCTGGCTGATAACTGGAGATAAGAGTCTCACAGACAGCCAGGCGCTGGTGGCTCACGCCTATAATCCTAGCTACTCAGGAGGCTGAGATCTGAGGATTGCAGTTCAAAGCCAGCCCGGGCAGGAAAGTCTATGAGACTCTTATCTCTAATAAGCCACCAGAAAACTGGAAGTGGCGCTGAAGCTCAAGTGGTAGAGCACTTGCCCTGAGCTGAAGAGCTGAGGGACAGCGCCCAGGCCCAGAGTTCAAGCCCCACAGCCGACAAAAAAAAAAAAAAAGAGTGTCACAGACTTTCATGTCCAGGCTGGCTTTGAACTGTGATCCTCAAATGTCAGCCTTCTGAGTAGCTAGGATTACAGCTGTGAGCAATCAATGCCCAGTTCCTTATTGTGTTGTTTAATAAACAAAATAGACGTTATCTGGGGACATGATTCACATAGGAATCTTTATTAGGTTCTTTAGTCTTCAAAAAACTCTTGATTGACTTCCCAAGGCTTTGACTCATCCTTAGTTTGTAGAAAATCAGCATTATCTTAAATTTTGCTCAAATTGTAACCTTCCATTTTTGCTGGTCACTTATTACCTATGTTAGAGATGTGATATAAATCTCTAAGGAGAGTTGTCTAAGGCTAACTCCAAGCTTTTGATACATATCTAAATGTACCTTTATTAGAGACCAAATGAGATCCAGGCACCTAGGCCACATTGAAGAATAGTTCTTGTTGTTGTTGTTGTTTAGTCAGTTGTGGGGCCTGAACTCTGGGCCTGGGCGCTGTCCCTCAGCTCTTCAGCTCAAGGCGAGCACTCTGCCACTTGAGCCTTAGCTCCACTTCCAGTTTTCTGGTGGATAATTGGAGATAAGACTCTCATAGACTCTCCTGTCCAGGCTGGCTTTGAACCATGATCCTCAGATCTCAGCCTCCTAAGCAGCTAGGATGACAGGCATGAGCCTGGTGCCCGACTGAAGAATTGCTTTTAATTCAGTTGTGTTTACTGTTGTGTACTCTGCACCTATGAAAAGCATTAAGAAGCTGTTTGACTTTTAGGTTCTGTAACAGCTGTACGAAGTTTGGGAAGGATGTCCTCCTGTGAACCTTACAGCGCCCTCGCTTTCCATGGGAAAGTTCCTCTTAGGTTTTAGCCACAGGCAAATTGTGCTGTCTTTGTGAATTTGTGTATAAATCTTGCCCTAGTACATTCACTTTGCTATATATAGCTTGGGACAAAATCTGCAGTCAGCCTTGTAATTATTCCTGAGTTTTAAAATTTTCGCTATCTTTAAGTAGTTGTACAAAGGAATTGCCATTTAACAAAGCAGTTTATGTCCCCCCCCTTTCAAGTGGCATTTGTTTCTGCTACACCAGTACCAGCGCGCGAAGTCAGCCTACCCCACTTACTTCACTTGCTTGTTTGGCCGATGCTCTACCACTTGAGCCAGGCCTCCATACCTCCATCTCGGGTTTTGGAGTCTCATGGACTTTTCTGCTTGGCTTGGCCTTGAACCAGGATCCTTCAGTTCTCACTTTCCTGAGTTGTTATGACTACAGTTGTGAACCACTGGTATTTGGCCTGATTTTCTCTGTCCCCAAGTTCTCTCTTCAATTAATTTATTTGTTTTTTTTTTCCTTTTTGATAATTTGTTGTGAGACCTTTGTGTTATGGAGCAGGCTATAAATAAAAGCAAGCACTAACTGAAATCTAAAAGCTACATTTGCAATTAAAATTACAGGAATACTTTGATTATGTCTAAACACATAGCCATCTATTCTGTGGTATTTATTTAATTGGTTTTGTATTTCTGTTACTTACTTTGAGTGTGTCTCTGACCTGGGCTCTGATAATTGGGCCCAAAATCCCATCTTCTTTTTTCTCTATGCGTTTGGTGAAGGTCTCATCTTGGTACTCTTTGTAAACAACTTTCTTATACTCTTTTCCAATTTGGTTTGAGAAATTATCCAAGTGTAGAGACCTATATTTTCTGAAAGTGAAATGAAATAATAGAACAACAATTTAACCAATTTTTAGAATGGGGAAACCTTTGCACTTAGCAGGGTTTTGGATTAGCTAAAATGCCTACTTCTCTAAAAATTAGTGTGTTTACAGGATCCTCATATCTTCTGTCCTGTTGCAAAACTAAACATCTGAGTCACTTCTTTGGTAAAAGATTGATTAAGTCCTAGATAAGCGATCAGAAACAGCTATTCACACTCCCTGCCACTCCCACTGGGGTAGCAGGCCTTGGATAGCTCAGAGAAACAGGTTGAGAAAGGAGGTCACAATGGGAGTTGTTCTAAAACCTTCCTTGTCACTTGATCTATGATGCCCTTACTGGCTTCCCAAATATTTGAGTCTTCAGCAGCCCCGTCTGGTCGTTTTTACTCATTGATCTTTATTTGTTAGTTTTGTGTGGTTGGACTGTTCCTTTCACCAGCCACCCAAATCCTGAGTGCTGACTGAAAAGAAAGAAACCTTCTTTACCATCTTCTGTACCTCCTAGGATACATGGTTTGGGAGAAGAAACATGAATGCTAGCTCCCCTTATTGCCTTAGTTTGCAAAGGAGGAGCTGCAAGTATCTGTTTTATGCGTTTATTCTGTACAGTGAAAACACTGACTATTGCCAGAGTCTCAGATGCCCATTTCAGCTCTTTACTACTTACATAATCTTGGCCAAGTTCCTTTTTTTGCTCTTCTTTCCAGTTTAGTTCTTTAAGCCGATTTCAAGGTTATTATTGTTTTTTTATTACAGTGAGATTAAAATCTCTCATATCTAATATTGCTTTTTTGCCCATCCTGAATTTCCTCAACAATTTTCATTTCATGTGTATCATTTCAAAATCTTGTGTAATGCATACAAAAAGACTCAAAAATAAGCAAATATAAATATTGTATTTATACAGAAGGTACCTATTTATATAGTCCATAATAAATCTTGATTGATTTATTCATTTTTGGGTGATGGTCCTGGGGTTGAACTTAGCTTCAAGTTTGCTAGGTGGGCGTTCTACCACTAAGCAGAGCTCTCAGCCCTATTTGCACCTTTTTTTTTTTTTTTTGGTAACTTGTGGAGCTTGAACTCAGGGCCTGGGCACTGAGCTTTCTTGCTCAAGGCTAGTGCTCTACTACTTGAGCCACAGTGCCACTTTTAGTTTTCTGGTGGCCTTTCCTGCCAGGTCTGGCTTTGAATTGAGATCCTCAGATCTCAGCCTTCTGAGTAGTTAAGATTACAGGACTGAGACACCTGCTCCGGCTTTACACTCCTGATTTTTTGCACTGGTTATAGGACCTCACTTCCTGCTCTGGGGTTTTTCTTACACCTGTCCATCTTCTTCCTCCTATCATAGCTCAGAGGACAGGTATGTACCACAGGCCCAGCTCTTTTCTGTTGAGAAGTATCTCAGAATTTTCTCTCCAGGCTGACCTGGACTTGTCACCCACTCAGTCTCAGCCTTCTGCACAACTGGAATCACAAGTAAGCCACTCTACGCAGCTATTTGTTAAGATAGGTTTGGCCCAGCCTCAGACCTCAACTTAACCTATCTGAACTTGCCAAGCAGCTAGGGTTATAGGCATCAGCCACATGTTTCCAGCTTTACATCTTGCTTGTTAAGTTTAACAGTATGTCTTGGAGAATTTTTTATGTTAGTATGTAAAGAATATTTATATGCTTCTTTTAGAAAAATGATAGCTCATTGTATGAACATGTCATTTTTATTGGTTTCCTATTGATAGACATTTGTGGTTCTTTCTAATAATTTGCTCTAGCCTAGTGTGGATGCCCTGTACGTGACATTATTTCACCTGAGGAAAATGGTCATTTCAGTACACACTTCCTCGTTATCCTCTAGAAAGGATGCAGCAATGTACTCTGCCACCAGAAGGTGTGCTAGTGCTTCTTTTCCATAACCTTATCAGCAGATTGTGCCATCTTCATGTGGGTCTAATAGGCACTGGAGTAGTATTCAGTGAGTGTAAGTTGTGTTTCTGTTATTATGAATGGACTTGAGTATTTTCTGAAATGTTTAAGAACCATGGGAACTCCCAAAGTTCTTAATCTCTTGGACACATGCCCTCATCTGTAAGAAAATAGAAGCAGTGGCTAATGTGTAGAATTGGCATGAAGCCCTTAGAATGGATCTAATACAATGGTTGGCAATAGCAACAAGTGGTAGCTACCATTTTTTACTGGTATTATTAGACTAATTTCCCTTGGTGAATTTGGAGTGATTCAAGATTGATTAAGTTAGGAAGTCTGGCTGGGAACCAATTGACAGCCGTCCACGCAGGACCTTTCACACTCACTCCCAGGACCCTGTGGACATGTCTCAGTGTTTGGCACAGTGATAGGAAACCCAATGACTCACTTGTCCATATTGGCTGGGAGGACAGGTGCATAGTTCCAGGTGACTTCCTCGGCAGCAATGAAGTAGTCCCACCTCCTGATGTGCCGCCTCTGGTCTCGCGTTAGTTTCTTTGGAGTCCTGGTTTTCTTTAGGCAGTCTTTAATATCAACATAAACTTGCATCCCAGCTGAGTTAGGATAAAAAGGGAGTAGAACAATTTGAGAGAAGCAATTGTTGTTAATCAAAGTGCGTATTTCTGAAATCAATTTGTAGAAGATGTAAGTAGTAATAGCAATAGTCAGGCAACTCTAGGATGTTTTGGTGTAGGGATTTGGCAGAGGGGGCAAGAATAAACTAGGGTTGGGGGAAATGGTTAAAATTTGGGAAATTTCCCTTTGATTCTTTTGGAGGACAAAGATTTCTTTTAATTTCCAGACTCTTAGGGCTAGCAGTATAACTGAGTGGCTAAGTGTGTCCTTAGCACACACAGATGGACCTGCTCCCAGCACCACAAAACAAAAGAAGACAAAAGAAGACAAAAACAAAAAGTTCAAGAAAACACTATAATTTAGATCTTATTCAACTTTTTCTTATTTCTCTGTATAAAATGAAGACAATAATAGCATGTGCTTAATGGAAAGGTCATTAAAAATTAAATAACAATCCATAACAGCACTCTCCTCAATGTTAGTTTTATTTTTAATATTATTAGGAACTCTATCTTACACAGATATAGGAGCAATATCATTGCTCCAGATATAATTTTGATTGGTTAGTGTAAAAAGAAGACAAAATGATCCATGAAATGTTTTATCCATGTGTTTACACACATTACTTTGGCAGCAGTATGTTTTCCTACAATAACATCATTTACTTTGATTTTAGTGTCTGTAAACACAAATGCTTCACTCAATAGTGCTAAAGGAAAAATGTGTACCACTTAGGTGTTTAGCTCCTGTGGTATCACAGAGCCTTGGGGATTGATTTTCCTGCTTGAATTCACTGATGTTCTAAAGTCTACCCTATGTCTGTTAGGATATTCTTATGACAGATGCAGTACAAATTGAATTCCTTTCTGTGTCAGGCTTTATGCTCAGCTCATTGTAAAAAAAATCATCTTGTATTTAAGCTTTTGCATTCCCAGTAACTTGGTGCTCCTAAAAAATGTGTGAATGTTTGCCTTATTTGATCTAACTTCTAGGTCTTTCCTTCAGCTACATGTGAAATACTTTCAAGAGAGAATACTTCCATGTGTACATTTGTTTCCTTCCTCTTTCTTCTTTTGAGGAAGTAGAGACCTCTTCAGCTTTTGCATCACTTAAAAAAAAACCACACCACCTCCATTTCCTTCCTTTCTGCCAACGGTTATAATCTAAAGGCAAGGGTCTACATGGTGTTGTTAGGAATCTCGACAGGTGTATCTGGCGTGGGGCAAGGTGGTGCTCGTGCCTGGGAGGAAAGCAGGGTGCTGGAGGGTTTCTTGCCTTGGAAATGTGTTGGAATGAGAGAAGATATGATCCACTTCCCCTCCGGGCTCACAGTCATGTTTGCAGTCGTGGACGTGGCGCTGAGCAGGGTGATGGCTGAGACCTTGTGATGGTTCTGCTCCAGGACCTGGCCGTTGAAATGAATGGAGAACAGCTCTGGCCCCGAGCTCATTCCAATCAGATGCCAGCTGATGTGGTCATGGGCACAAACCGTTATATCTGAGGTGGAGGGCGCGGGAAGGAGAGAAATGATCACAAAATAGGCGTTCAGTTAAGTCTCCTATGATCACAAATTCACACACCAACTCTATCTGCGGCGCCTGCTCTGCAATGGGCATTGTGTAACGTTCTGAGGAAACATGCTCCAGTCAGGGCTCCTGTCCCACAAAAGCATGCATCAAGCATGCATCTGAATGACAGGCAACCCGTGGCTCACAACTCATTGCAGGAAGTGGCATTTTGAAGGCAATTATAGACTCGATAGATGGGGAACCTTAGTTCAAAATACTAAGGATTGCTAAGTGACTATCTCAAGGAAGGAATTAAGCATGCAATTATCTCATGGAGGGAACTAAGTAGGTGAGCAACTAGCCTGGTTGCTATCCAGAATTGAGGTTTTCCTGGGACATAGGGCTTTTAGTATAAGAACTGGTAAAGTCTCAGAAAACGTGGTAGCTGATCACACCAGTCTGGTTTCAGTGGGAGGGTCTGGAGACCGCCCCCCCCTCAAAGAAATGATTCCAAGGAATGAATCCTCCTGCCTGGATAGAAGTCAAAGCTCTGCCTCAGGGGGAAAAGGTGAGTAGGGTCTGTGACAGTTTTGATTGCTTTTTTATCTGCTTTGATTGTTCTAATGAAAAGATAAGAATTACTCTGTGTTGTTTGGTCTTTGTGAATTGCAGTGGACATGCCTCATTATGCTGGCCACTGAGAGCTTTTCACCGATGAGTAGTAAGAACTGAGGGAAAAGTCTTTGTTTGCTTCCACAGTGACTGGGGAAATGCTCATTTGTTCTGTGGGAGATTTTAATCCTGGCTTCTATCTGTGGCTTGGGTTTTAAATTTCAGACTCCGAATCACTAGACAGTTAACAAGGGAGTTGAGGATCAGTCTCTTACCAATAGAGGGGCTTTTTCTTTTTTTGGAGATCATTGTGAGAAGTAAGATGTATCGTTCTCACAAATTGACACATTGAACTGAAACCCCTACTTAATGATGATAATAATTCCTCTTTTTAAAGAGTCTAGAAGGGCAGAATACTGGTAGCTAATACCTATAATCCTAGCCACTCTGGAGGCTGAGATCTGAGGATCATGGACCAGAGCAGTCAGGAAAGTCCATGATACTCATCTCCAATTAATCACAGAAGTTAGGCTGTGGTTCAAGTAGTAGAGTGCTCACCTTGCTCAAAAGAAGTTCTGGGACAGTGTCCAGGCCCAGAGTTCAAACTCCAGGGCCAGAAAAAAAAAAAAAAGAAAAGCTAGATGGTAGCTAGAAGGTGTGCTTTAGTAAGAGCATTAATGTACCCCAAGGAAATGTTCATATTGAATCTAGCACTGAACACAGATACATAACATTTATCACATTTATTCAATGTATCCTGCTCCATAAGAGGGACTTTTATTGACAGTAAGCATGCTAGCAATGATAATTCCCTTCCCTTCTTCCTTTACCCTCAGTTATTTCTTTTCAGCTATCAATTTATCATCTTTCTGCTCTGATGAAGAAGTCATTTTAATTTTTGTTCACGTGGGTTCCTCTTTTGGCTATATACATTTACATAGACTATTCTGCCTGGAAACAGATAATTCACAGATGACACTACTGAGACTATTCACTACTCAGGGTTAGATAAAGATGAAGAAGTGAATGAGGTATGAATTCATATCTCCCAAGGCAAGGTTAATCAAGTCTCAAGTTGGTAAGTCCTGACTTTAGATCTTAGATCTAATACCCAGAGTCATGTAAGTGTATTTTAAATAGTCCAAATGGCAGATAAAGTCAAATAAAATAGAAAATAAGTTAAAAAGTAGTACCTAGACCTTACCTCTTGGTGATTTTTGTTTTTCAGTTCACAAAGCCATTTATGATATTCAGACATACAGAAGGACCTCTTTCCCTGTGTAGTATTTCATGATACAGGAAATAAGGCCATTGTTTCCCAGGCTAGTTACCATATACCCTGGATCTTTAGTTCTAAGTCAGTTTTGCCTGACGGAAGAAGCATACGTGGTCTAGGTGGGAGCTATGGTTTGGATATGGATAGCGGTTTATGTGCTGGAGGCTAACTGGATGGTACTTACATCATTGGAGGTACTGCCATTAGAAGGAATTAGTGTAGCCAATCAGGGTTCATGTTAGTTCTCATGAAAGGGAGTTGTTGTAAACCTGGGCCACCTCTGTAAAGGACCTCTCCTGCCTGTGACCATTCTCCTTTCTTCCGTGCCAGGTTTTGACACGCCAGGGAGTCCCTCACCAGTGATAAACTGATGGAGCTGCCAGTCTTGGGCTTTCAGCTTCTGGAAAGACCTAGCTTTAGGTATTTTGTTATTGTAGACAATGGGCTAACAGAGGAATTTGGGGTGCTTTCCCTCTCTTCGCAGAAGAGCCTTATATAGAGGGCAAAACACTCTATATAGCACGGAATAATACTCATCTATTGATTTTTGAAAAATATTAATAGTATATTTGAATGATCTTCATTGCAAGTGCTTTTATTTCATTTCTGATGATCGTTTCTGCTAGGGAGTGGCCTTTAACTTCCAGGCAGCAGGGGGCACCGAGCTCACTGATACCTTTGGGGTCTTCTAGGGGGTAGAAGCCAAGGTGAAACTTCCCCAGATACTGACATCTAAGAAGGATACGTACTCTTTCCCTTAGCTAGCTTTCAATTTCTCTGTTGCCCTTCCTGGTTAAAAGAAAAGTTGACAAAATCTTGAGAATCAGTGCCTTGGACTGCATTACTTTCTGATTAGGAGTTGAAAATCAACAAGAACAGCCAACTTCCCTTGTGTCTCGAGGGAAACAAGGGAGCCAATGTGTCCGTGAGTCATGGCTCGTGTGTTACCTGGCATTGTCCCGTTCACATAGCCATTGATGGTGTACATTAGGGATGATGACTGGCTCCAGCTTTTGCTTTCATCAAAGACAGCAAACAGCAGCACATACTGCTTGTCAAACATCTTCTGAGTCCCATCCTCAGTCAGGGTACCTGGAAAGAAGATCTGTGTTTTCAATAGCACCTCAAATTATAGATTATCATTAACTTTGCTTGGTAAGCAAAGAATTTAGGGCAAGAGACAAATCAGAAGTTTATCATGTAATAACATCTGTCATCTGTCATGCCATAATGCATACTTTGGCACCATATAGACTTGGGAAACAGGTTTATGTCGAGTCTTTGTACCAGCATCCAATTCTTCCAGTCTTGCTAGGCTAATACATACGTATTCTGTATGTATATACATACACATACATGTATAAAATGGTAATATGTATACATATTATACATAATATGTTCAGGCGACAACAGTGTCACACTGCAAGCTTCATGCAATTTTCTCATTTGTATATGAAGTGGAGCACTACAGACTTGGCTTTGATCGGGATTGCTCCATTCTCATAAGGAAAAAATATGCTGCCAATGGTAAAAATGGAAGAGCCTTTTACAAGTGTAAAGTTTTCCAGTCCCATCACAGTAACTTCTAACTAACTAGGAAAATGAAAAATATACTTTTGTGATGAAGAAATTAATTGGGGAATGTATGTGGGTATGATCTGTGCATATGGGTAGACAGTGAGTACATTACATTATTTTTTATATCAGTTCATTTGGTTCTTGTTTTAATGGAAGATGAGTTGAATTCAACTTGGATTAAAAGGAAATCTAAGACTCGATCCTAAGACACATCATTAGTACTTCCCATCTAAAGTAATCAGCTTGATTCCAAGAAAGGAAGCTGGAGTTTCCTTTTGTTCACAAACCCAATTACCAACCCAGAGCTCCACGATGTTAGATATATTAGCCAAAGGCCTCTCAGGAGTCCCTTGACAGAGTATAGAAGGTACTCACCCTCCTAAAGACTCTGTCCCTGAGGTTAGTGGTACAGAGCATGGAAACATGCCATCGGAGTACACTCTCAAACAGCATCTTACTCAAAGAGAAGCGCCCATCACCGAGGTGAGGGAAGAATTAGAAGGAAGAGGGAGTCACCGCTTTACAAAATGCCAAGGGTTTTTCCTCTTTGTAAAACAATGGTCTGACAAGGGCACATATCTCTCTCTGCCTGGTGCATAGCTCCCGCATTGGGGTAGAGCTCCCTCCCACCACAACATCTGCGTGGTTTCTGAATCTTTTTTAAATTGTTGTTGTTGTTGCTGCTCTTACCTTTCTTACATATGAGCAGAGGTCCGATCAGCCCTGAGTTGAAGTCCCGCGTCAGGTCTCCGTAGGAGTAGTAGATGTGTGTCAGGCAGGGAGGGTCGTCCTGGGTGGGCCCGCTGTCCTCGCTGATGACCCACTGATAGATATACTCATGGCCTGGGGCCACCGCGTCATCCATCTTCTCCTCAGGGAACGTGTGGTCAGGGTAAGAAGCACCTGAAGAAACAGTAGCCATGAAGAGAACACATGGAGAACACATGCCTTATAATTTGGGAAGATTCGCATGCATCCAATTTTCTGCCCACATACTGATAAAGGCTTTGACACCAGGGCAATCTGAGGAATAACTGTTACCAGTTAACTACTTAATTATTAGCAACTGTTTAAATATAATCAGACTGCAGTCACATTTCATCAGCGAATCAACTTTAGAATATAAGAATTATATTTTTCCCCTATGGCCTCTGAGAAGGCACTTTATACCTATATCATCATTATTTGTAGTTAAGTATTTCTTAGGTTGTGTAAGTGACTTTTCCTCCTGAAGTATAACTATTTGCATTCTGCTTACTTTGGTTGCTAAAGTGTGAGGCTCAAGGTAAGATTCTGAGTGCATTCTTCCTAGAATTTCTGATGCCTTCTCAGTACATGGAATAGAACAGGGTTTGCGTGGTAAGGCCCATGGAGCATGTGCACAGAGGTAATGCTCGCACATGTTAACTGGCATCCTATTTAAGATTCTAGGAGCTAAGACCAAGATCATCAAATCATTGCTCATGCTCATCATTGTTAGTCTTTATTAGTATTAAAGTGGACTAGGTGCCAACTTTGAAAGTCTGGAGATATGTAAAAGTGGAATGTTGAGGTTTGGGAAGAAAGAATTCAAAAGGAAGGAAGGAAGGAAGGAAGGAAGGAAGGAGGGAAGGAAGGGAGGAAGGGAGGGAGGGAGGGAAGGAGGGAGGGAGGGAAGGGATAGACATAGGAAGAGCACTTGCTTGCTTTCTCGCTAGCTGGGGTGTGGGTTTCTTTCTAGGTAGCTAGGAGTTTGGCTTAAAATGGTAAAGTACCGTCTAGAAACTTGAGACCCTAAGTTCAAACTTCAGTGCCCCCCCCAATTGTTTTAAATTAAAAAAAAAAACTAGAGATTTGTCATTGTAAATGCAAACTCTTGCATAAAACTGTGTTGGACTGGAGTCTTCTGTGTGCTTGCTTTCTGATGAACTGTTGATGCTATTTTCATTAATTATCCACCTGGCTGCTATAGATATCCAAGTCTTCAACCCTTTTGTTAAGTATAAAGCTTAACATTAAATGTTTTTGTGTCTTTCTTCCTTAAAAAAAAAAAAGACAGTTTGATACTGACAACCAGCATTTACTACCACTCCAATGAATACAAGATTTGAGTGTTAAAATTATCAGGAGCTGACAGCGCCCAGGCCTAGAGTTCAGCCCCTATGACCCCCCCCCTCCGCAAAAAAAAAAAAAATCGGAGCTGAGAAGTGACAAGAGCTTAAACAACTTCCCATGACTTATAACATAATTTCAGTATTTTTTCTAAAGTATATGAGAAGACTCTTTTCAGATAAACAGGGAGCTTTATCTCTGGAAAGTTACAGAAGAGCTTTGGAACAAAGCAGACACAGGACCGATAAGGGTCACCCTCTGGGGTCAAACCTTGTGAATTAACCGGAAGCGCTGCCTCCTCCCTGAGCTTCACCGTTGGAAATGAGCTTGCTGGCCCTAACCAGGGCTTCCTGCCTGCTGGCCTCATGGGGTTAAAATGAATGTTTCTGGACACCAGGCATCCACTAGTATAGCTATGAAAACATTGCAGGGATTCCGACAGAAGAAAACAACATTCTTTCCTTTGCTTTCACGAATTTTCCAAAGTATAAGATGGGACATTATTTTCAGAGCAAACCATAACTTTTTAACTTTCTTCATTTATTTCTCTGGATAAATATATGCTCATTTTTTTTAGACGTCAGATTCACTATCAGCTTTATGAGATCATTCAATTAATGCAGACAAGGCTATGAGGAAAAGCATGGGAACTTTGTGTCTGGGTTGACATGTTTTGTTTTTGCCACCTGTCAAGTGTGTGAACTGGGGAAAGTTTCTTAGTGGCCCTTTTAGCTTCTGTTTATTTCTGTTCATTTTAGCTTCAGTTATTCAGATTATAATCCTAAGTATATAATATAATCATATAGTCCTTCTTCTAGAGATGATATCATTGTTGATGGGTTGGTGAGAAATGGAAAATACATGTGGATAACATACCTGGCACTTAATAAGTGCTGTGGTATCTATGGCAATACATGGTGGTATTTTTAGTCAAGTATTTCTTTGTGCTGATGCTTTATAGTGTATATAGCTTTAACCTTTGTGTTTTATTTTGGATGAGGTTACTGAAAATGCTCTTGAGTTCTCTTAACATGTGAGAAAGATTGAAGTTAGTGATGCCTTAGTTCAGGCTAATACAGCCAAGTATTATAGACTGGCATTTCTCTGTATCCTAAACGGTGAGACATTTCTAGAGCTGGAAGCTTAGGATCAGGTTCCAGCATGGGTAAGTGCTGGAAAGGGAGTTCTCTTCTCATTCTATTTCACAGGGAAGAAAGAGGATGAAAGAAAAATTCTTGGGGTCTCCTTTATTAGGAAACTGACCTATCCTGAAGGGTATACCCTCCATGACAAAGACCCCACCCCCTCATATCATCTCATCAAAGAGTAGGATTTGACATATAAATTTTAGGGAGATTCAAACATCTAGTCTCTTGTAGTAGTGACATATCTACTCTGAAGGTAAAAACCAGTAATAAGATAGCCTACTTGTTCACAACCATCCACAAATTAGCACATTTCCAAGCAAAGAGAAAATAGTTTAGTCTTTATTATTAGTAATTCCTTAATCCTTTAGTTTAGTTCCACAGTCACCACCATCATAATCATTACTGATATGTCAAAGGCACATGTACCAGGTACAAAGTAAATAAGACTCATAATAAGTCTGTGAGGAGAACTCGTAGTTAACAATAGATGTATATGTGATATATTTCACCTCTACATCTTACTCAGTCCAGAGGCCACAATCGGGACACCCATGATTGTCTGGACAGAGAACCAAACAATATAAACAACTGAGAATTACCCAGCGTCCCCAGTGTGACTGATTTTTTCTAATGATTTAAAAAGTGTGAATGTCAGTGATTTATATAGAGGTTTCTTTGAAAATATAGTGAGTTTAAACAATGTTGTATATCTAGCTGTTCCAGTTGCCCACACCTCTAATCCTAGCTACCTAGAAAGCTGAGATTTGAGGCTTAACATTCAAAGTCCAGTCAGACAAATCCAAGATAGATTTATCTACCCAGCAAAAAGTGGTTGGAGGTGATCTCCAGTGCAAAAATGCATAAGCAAAAAGGCCAGTGGGCTGGGAATTTGGCTTCATTGTAGAGTGCTTGCCTAGCATGCATGAAGCCTTGGGTTCCATTCCTCAGTACCACATAAACAGAAAAAGGCAAAAGTGGTGCTGTGCTCAAGTGGTAGAGAGCTAGACTTGAGCAAAACAAGCTCAGTGCCCAGTCCCTGGGCACACAGTGTGTGTGTGTGTGTGTGTGTGTGTGTGTGTGTGTGTGTGTGTGTGTGTGTGTGTGTGTGTGTGTGTGTGTGCGTGTACATAACATGATGTTCTGATATACATATAAATATTGAAAAGGTTACTATAGCCATGAATATCCATATAATTGGTCAAAGTAAATCATTCAGAATTACATATTAGTTAAATGTAAGAAAGTTTTCAAATATTTGAATGGATGACGTTTATTAAGTTTAAAAGGCGAATATTAAAGCATCTTGAAGTGGATTTGTACCTGGGGATATATTCTTTATGTATACAAGTAAGAATTACTATTGATACAGTGATAGGATAATTTTTTTTGAGGGGGAGGTCCAGTCATGGGGCCTGAACTCTGGGCCTGGGCGCTGTCCCTCAGCTCTTCAGCTCAAGGTTAATGCTCTACCACTTGAGCCATAGCGCCACTTCCAGCTTTTTTCTTTTTGCTTATGTGGTGCTGAGGAATCGAACCCAGGGCCTCAGGCATGCAAGGCAAGCACTCTACCACTGAGCCACCTCCCAGCCCAGTGAGAGGATAATTTTATCATGGCTTTTATGCTTTTTACTTCAAATAATTTTATCTTCCAAATGTAACAGACAGGTTATATTTTCAATTTTTCAGCCCACTAATGTAAGATATGAAATATAAACAGCTATTTAGTGCAATCATTTGTGTCAATGCAGTTTTGGTGAATCTGGTGTTTTGGCTAAGATAAAATAAAGAGTAGAACTCTAAACTAAAAAGAGGAGAAGTGGCCAGGAAAGAATATTGTGCTATAGCACAGAAAGTCCTTGTTCAGTCTAGAATAAGTTCTTTACACAAAAGGAGTCCTTTATTTTAATATTGCTCAATTCTGTTTACTTCCAGCTCAGCCCATAGCTTTCTAATCTGTTTGTTCTTGTCATGATGTCCTAAGTATTTGCCAAGAGGCTGTCAGTACTTTTTAAATGTAAAATGATGCAGTTCCATGAAAAGAGCCTTTCTGCTCACTCGTTAGGGTGTTCATTCAGCCCTCCCCTGATACTTATTATGTGATCAACTCTTTCCTCCCCATTGAAATGACTTAGCCAAGAATGCTTCAGTGCAGAGGTTCAGAATGTTCTTTAGAGACTATAATTCAAGGCAGTGGGCAAATGAACATGCTGGTGGTTCTTAAAGTCTTTGATTTTTATTACACAGGGCTCACACGTCTCTTTTGAAGAAAAATTTACATTCTTGTGGTTTATAAGAATTTTTATACTAAGATTACTGTTTCTTATAGATATTTATTATATATTCAAGGAAGTGTCAATAGAAGCCCAAAATATATAGTAAAAAGAAAAAGAAACCAAAAGAAAAGAAGCACAGTCACTTACATTATGTCAATCACTGAAATATTAAAGAAAAATCTAGATGATTCTTTTGTATAGAGAGTATTTTACACCACTTAAATGCAAGGAATGGCCTCTAGTGTAGTTTTAAAATCCAGACAATTGGCTTATTAGCAGATGGCTAAATATTATAGAACTAAATTTGTGGTTCAATGCTCATGATACAGATCACATTGTTATAATACAAGAATATAAATCAAAGAATAAGATGGCAATTTAAGACAATGAAACAGGCTTTCTAAAGGTAATGACCAAAACAAACTTGAAAACTTTACTGAACAAAGTTTGCTCAAGGGTATGACTTTTCTGTGAATGCTACTTATATATAAACTTTCTAAAATTTAGCTGGCCATTGAGACCTTTTGGGTGATAGAAAAAATTTGCAATGATTAGGCATAGTTACAGATACTTTATTTCCTGATGTTAAAGCATGTTCCCATTAAATACATTTCTAAATGAATTTTAAGTACTTTTGCAAGTCAAAATTTACCTATTTCATCAGAATCAGTAACCCACCTGTTTGCTTTCTAGTACTGTGGTTCTCTAACCTATCATATTTAACTCTCTATACTTAGCTTGGGATCTAATTAATTTATGCCACAAAAATAGCTTAAACTGTGGAGGGAGACTATTGGTGAGGAGGATGTGTATTACACATGGAAAAGGAGATGCATGTGTATGGGCATGTGCAGGTGTGTGTGTACGTGTGTGTGTGTGTGTGTGTGTGTGTGTGTGTGTGTGTGTGTGTGTGTGCTGGTCCTAAGGCTTGAACTCAGGCCTGTGCACTGTCCCTGACCTTTGTGCTCATGGCTAGCACTCTTGCCAGTGGAGCTACATCTCTACTTTTTTTTTTTTGGTGGTTAATTGAAGATAGAAACCTCACTGCTTTTTCTGCCCAGGCTGGCTTCAAACCATGATCCTCAGATCTCAGCTTCCTGGTATCTAAGATTATATAGACCTGAACCACCAGTACCCAGCTGGAAAAGGAGGAATTTTTTAAAGGAACAATATATAATAAAATGAATAGAAAACTAGTCATTTTCTGAAATGTAGACTAGATTTCCAGGATAAAATTTTACTTTCCTTATTTGTGAGACCCAAAGCACTACAATGCACCATTAAGAAATCACAAATGAAAAAAGAAAAAGAAAAAATTGAGGGCGGGGGGTGGGGGGTATGGTTCAAATGGTAGGAGGAAAAAAACCCTCATTTGAACGCCAAAAGAAGAAAAAGATGTGACAAATTGAAGAGGTAGCTGCATCTTAAGCTTTTTTTTTTTTTTTAAGATTGCCAACATAGGGCTGAGTAAACATTCCGGGAAGAGGAATGATGTGGCAAAGGTGCAAACAGCCTAGCCAGGGCGCAAAGTCCACCACGGTCCCCTCCTCCCGTATTTGAAGTGGATCCTGCAAGGGACACTGACATTGGGAGATGTTTCCTTCCTGCTTGCATTGCGGAGCAATTTGCTAATGCAGTTGCCTGGAAACCTCCTGAGCAAGCTAAGCGGCTGCTCATCATGTCACCGTGTGACGTGTGTGACGTTAGGAATGTAGAAGACACACCTGAAGTCTTGCCAGATTAAATACTGAAGATAGATGACATTCCAGTTAATTTCCCCACAGGGTGTGTGTGTGTGTGTGTGTGTGTGTGTGTGTGTGTGTGTGTGTGTGTGTGTGTGTGTGTGTGTGTGTGTGTGTGTGTGTGTGTGTGTGTGTGTGTGTGTGTGTGTGTGTGTTACTCATTTCATACCTGCTAGACAGGTGCTCTACCACTGGAGTCACACCTCCAGTGCTTTTTTGCTTTGTTTTGTTGTTGTTGTTTTTTGGTTGGTCATGGTGGCTGAACTCTGGGCCTGGGCGCTGTCCCTCAAGGCTAGCACCCTATCACTTGAGCCACAGCGCCACTTCCAACTTTTTTCTTCTTATGTGGTGCTGAGGAATCAAACCCAGGGCCTCATGCATGCGAGGCAAGCACTCTACCACTGAGCCAACTTCCAGCCCATGCTTTAATTGTTTTTCAGGCAGACTTTCATATTTTTGCTCAAGGCTGCCTTCAGGCTCCAAGATCCTGTCACCTATAGTCTTTTCTATAGGTGGGAGCAGAGGCATATACCACCGTGCCCAGCATAGACATTTCACAGTAAATACTTACTGTTTTTCTTGAGCATTAAGTTTAGCTAAGGCAAATACTCCTGGAGAAGGGACTTCATTGACCTGTTACTCACTTAGGCCTTAGTAGTATTGAGTGTGACAATAATTTATATAGGAAATAATACGTGTGAGAATGACTTTCTGACTCACAAATTATCTGGTAAATGTTAAACTATTTGAACACATTTTGATAGAAGAATCTTCTCCACTGTATAAGCTAAAATTTATTGGATGCTTATTATATGCTAGGCATTTTTCTGAGGTTTCATGATAATAAACCTGTATAAGAGATCTGTATGATTATTCTTCTAGTTTCAAAGGTGAGAGAACCAAGACACAGAGAGGTAGAATAACTTCCCAAAAGTGATGAAGCCAAGGGTCAAGATAAGATTTCCACTGGATAGTCTAGTCTATAAGACTACACTATAACCTAGTTTGCTACTGCTTCAAATATATGATGGTTGGAATATATGGGAGAAGGGAAGGTTATCTGTGAAACCTGAGAAGTCTGAATTGGTTTTAAAGTGTTCTTATTCTAACAATTACAAAATTACACTATAATAATTGTTGCACTATAGACTATTACAACAACTGCCCTTATTTCAACAACTGGTACAATTATTGTTTATAGCAGTCCTTCACAGAACTTAACTCTGAATACTGTAATCAGAACAGCTGGAATAATCAGAACAATGTAAACAAAGCTCTTACTATCCCATGGCTGATACAGTCACCTGCATTAATTACCATTATCTTCATGGTCATTGCTATCGTTATCATCATGTAGTCTCTGTTATTTATGGGAGGCTTATCAAGTCATAGGAAGCATGAGATCACCTGAATGATCTCATTTAATCCTCAAAACTATCTTGAGGAGTGAGTATAGCCACTCGCATTTTATAAAGAAAACTAAGATTAAGAGATGTTAAAGTCATAGATTCAGGGGCTGGGAAGGTGGCTCAGTGGTAGAGAGCTTGCCTTGCATGCCTGAGGCCCTGGGTTCAATTCCTCAGCACCACATAAGCAGAAAAAAAGCTGGAAGTGGTGCTGTGACTCAAGTTGTAGAGTGCTAGCCTTGAGCTGAAGAGCTGAGGGACAGCGCCCAGGCCCAGAGTTCAGGCCCCACAACGGACTGAAAAAAAAAGTCATAGATTCAGAAGCTATAATGCTAGAATTTGAACCTAAGTTTTTCTTTAAAGCTAAGTCTTTCTTTAAAGCTGTGTTCTTAACTACCGCACTATGTCCAAAATTCCAAAACTATGTCTAGTACCATCACCATCAAATGCCACTTACTGACTGTCATTACTGTGCCAAACCAACCCTGTCAGGCTCGTCAAATATCACCGTGTCAATGACTTAAGGGCTCAATTCAGCTAGCTGCCTGCTGCTGTAAACAAAGCTTTATTGGAACATAACCTTATACATTCATTTACTTATTCACCCTGGCTGCTTTTATGCTAATAGACAGAGTTAATTAAGTAGTTGCCATGAGATTCTATTACCTGCTAAGCAATTTACTGGTAGCCTTTCTTTTTTTTTTTTTTTGCCGGTCGTGGGGTTTGAACTCTGGGCCTGGGCACCGTCCCTCAGCTCTTCAGCTTAAGGCGAGCACACTACCACTTGAGCTACAGCGCCACTTCCAGTTTTCTGATGGTTTATTGGAGATAGGAGGCTCAGGGTCTTTCCTGTCCAGCTGGCTTTGAACTACGATCCTCAGATCTCAGCCTCCTGAGTAGCTAGGATTACAGATGTGAGCCACTGGCGCCCAGCTATGGTAGCCTTTTTTTTTAACAGAAACCTTTGCTGACCCTTGCCTTAAACCTTCTTACAATGTAGTATTATTATTATTCTGAACTTAAAGGTGAACATATTAGACTTTAGAGAGATCAGGTAATTTGCCACTCAAATATTAAGATACATGAAATGTAACCTGAAATCTAGATGATTCCAAATGCCCTTTTTCATGTCTGATACTTACAAAGGCAATGATATGCATAAGAACAATGGGTAGAAAGGAGAGTTCTCTGACAACAGGAGGCCAGCAGTTATCAGTCTGTGACAATGGAATCCAAGAGTTGTATATTTTCTCTTGCTGGAGCGGCAACACATCCCTCTTACCTTCTGAGAGTTTACTGTATCTAATTCCTTGAGGGTGGATGCTTACAGGCTTGTCAGCCTTGTTTTTGAAGTGAACTTTCAAGGTATCTCCAACTTCAGCATATAAAGTAGGCCCAAGAAGTCCTATGGAACAAAGATTTTAAGTCAACGGTGTTTAGGATCATCAAAGACAGGGCTGTTAAGAAATAAGAGTATTCAAGAAACCCCTAAAGTGATTGCTGTCATTCTTCCTGGTCCTGCTTCTCTGAAGTCTGAAGTCTGGAAGACTTCGCCAACTCTAGCAGCATTATGGTAATCCTATTTTTAAAAAATGGGAGGATAAAAATCTTTGGCCTAAACTCAAAGCAATTCAAGAGCAAAAGAAATAGTTCTAACCAAAAACAACCCACCATAATCACTGTATTTTCTTTTTTAAAAAAAGACTATTATCCATATTGTCAAAAGAAGAGAGATCATTTTCAATTATGCAGGAGATGTGAGAGACTGGTTACCTTAGATTTTTCCAAAGTGAGAACCTCAGAGACCTCAGTGAAGTAAAAGAGCAAATCACATAGATCTCTAGTCCCGGGGAGAGTTCAAAATCCCTTAACTAGAAGTGAGCTTAATGAATCTAAAGAAAATAACAAGCAGGAAGAAGGAGACAAGAGAGAGATGTGAAGGGCGAGGCTACCCAGTCTCTGTGAAAGACTTTGGATTTTCTTCCAAAAACAGCGGCAAATTGCTGGATCTTTGTGCAAATGAGGTATGGTTTGACATGTGTACTCCTCTGAGGAAAGAAGTGTTCATCTGTGTATAGTCTATGTAGTGTCTATAGACTGTGTATAGTCTGTGTAGTGACTATAGACTGTGTATAGTCTGTGTAGTGACTATAGACTGTGTATAGTCTATGTAGTGACTATAGACTGTGTATAGTCTCTGTAGTGAACTGAGTAAAAGCAGAGATCTGATAGTGTAGGACAGAGATGGTGATTTATTGGGTCAGCATGTGTAGCTGTGAAAAGATGAGAGTGATAGGATTTCTGGACCCATTTGAAAGTAAAGCCAACAGGAACTTGTGATGAATCACACAGGGCACCTGAAAGAGGAAAGCTAAGGATGACCTCAAGATATCTGATTTGAGAAGCTGGTAAAAAATCAGTTACATGACAGGGAACAAGCCAGGAGCAGGCTAAGTAAGCAGATATCCGGAGAAAGATTCTACTTGCTACGTGCCAAACACTGTGCTGGACTACCAAGAGTTCCTCTGCCAGGAGCTCTCAAAGCTAGTCTGGACATAGACATACACTGCAGGAGCTCCCGGGCAATACTGAACAGAAACTAAGGGAGCAGATGGGATACAGAAACAAATCTGTCAGGGGAGTTAACTGAAAAGTTTTAATATCTGAGTCCAGGTTTTGAAAAATCACACACTAGAAATTCTCAAAATGTAGTCCGTGAGGTCTCCATTTCAGAATAACTTAAAAGAAAGTTTCCCAGTTACCACAACATCCCCAGATCTGAGATGGACCTCGTGAATCTGTATTTCAATGCTTGCTCACTCCCATGTGATTCTGCGTCCATGAATGCTTGGAGATCTATCACCAAAGCCCCACCTCAGACAAATGACAGGGATCAGCTGCTCTGACTTCCAAGCTATCTACGAATCCTCGTGAGATTTGCTTCGGTGTTAGGATTCGTGGCGGGGGTGTGGGGGGTGGGGGGGTGGGGGGGGAGTTACCATGGTTATGGAGTTCCACCATTAATTGTTTGTTTGCGGTGGTGATAATTTTAAGATAGATATGAAGATCCTCCTATTACAGCTGAGAAAGCTGAGCTTCAGAAAATTTAAATATCTTGTCCAGGCTCACAAAAATAATAAGAGGGAAAAGTCATAATTTAAACTTATATCTTTATATCTGTGTGACTCTTAGAGAACTTTAAGCCATTTCATTATATCCCACCCTTCACTTTGTATTCATTCATTTAAAAAAATATATTGATTGCCAGACTCTGGTGGTCATGCTTATAATCCTAGCTACTCAGGAGGCTAAGATCTGAGGAACATCATTTGAAGCCGTCCCAGTCAGGAAAGTCCTTTAGTCTCCAATTATGCACCAGAAAAGCAGGAAGTGGAGCTGTGGCTCAAATGCTAGAGCACTAGCCTTGAGCAAAAAAGCTCAGGGACGGTGCTTTGAATTTGAGCTTCAGGACTGGCACACAAAAAAATGACTGCTCACCATTGTCCTAGGTGTCATAATTTCAGTGGAAGATAAGCATAAAATAGATAGGCTCCCAAAATGTATCCAATAGAGTTTATAGCTAGTAGGAAAGCCAGATTTTAACAAATGTTCATATAAATAATTTAAAACTGTGGTGTTATGAAAGGGAAGTCTAAACTGCTGGGAAGAGAATTTGGTAGAGGGATCTAATTTAACCTTGGAGCCAGGAAGAGTGTGAGAGTAAGGAAAACATGCTTTCCCTGAGATCAAAGGCACAGAGGCAGAGATGGAGAGTGAGATTAGTGTGTACAAAGACCCTGAGATTTCAGGAAACTCGGCCTGTTCAGATAATAGATAGATGGCCATAAAAGATCTTCATAGTAAGAAAAAGGGAAAAGGCAAAGCTGAAGTGATAAACTGAGGCCCCATACTTCAAGCCTTTTTAGAGTTTTGTCTTTAATAATAATCAGAGGCCACTGAAGTTTTCAGGAAGGTGTAGATTTTTATTTTCACATCTCTAGCTGTGTTTGAGAAGAGTGTTCTTTGGAGAATCCAGAGTGTATGGGAGAGAAGGCTGTTTGAGAGATGTTGGAAAGATGGAGGTTATAGCGGTAGAGATGATGAGGAAAGAATATATTAGATATTTAGGAGGTATTTTCAGGACTTCCTAATGGTTTAGCTATGAAGTAGAAAGTGAGGAAGACCAAGTTGTTATGGACAGCCAGTGAGATTCTAGTTCTGGGTACCAGGTATGTCATAGGGCTGTTCCCTGCAGCAGAAGATGGTGTGTGAAGATTTTGTTTGGTGGATGTAGTAAACAAAGTAATGTCCCCTCCCCTCAGATAAGTCCATGTTTTAATACCTAGGATCCATGAATATACAGGACAGAATATGCAGATAGGACTCTTGCACATGTGATCAAATTAAAGATCTTGAGGGATGGAGATTTTTCTGGGTTATCAGATGGGACCAGTGTAACCACAAGAGGCCCATAAGAGAGATGTAAGAGAAATTTAGAAAGAGATTAGATGATGGCTTTGTGATGGAAGGGGCTTTGAGCCCATGAATACAGACAGCTTCTAGGAAACAAAATGGGCAAGGAAACACTTTTCCTCTTCAACCTCCAGAAGTAGCACAGCTTTGCCAACACCTTGATTTCAACCCAGCAAAACTCTTTTTAAACTTGCCACCTGTAGAACTGTAACAATAATGGGATAAACAAGTGTGTGTTGTTTTAAGGAGTTACATTTTTGGGAATTGGCTATAGCAGCAAGACTAACCATAATCTCAAGAGAAGAAGCCCTGTTTCTTACACCTACCCTCCTAGCTACCATTATCTGTTATTATTTTTTTCTTAACTAAACACCTTGTCCTAGTGTTTCATACATTCTTGTGCCTAAAGCCTCTTGTTTGTTCATTTTGATGTTAGCTCTGCACAGGACCATAGAGGCCGTTAGAGGTGGTTAAGAAAACCTGGGAGGTGTGTATGGGGCCAAGATGGTTTGCCCATGGTCAATCTATATGACTCAGTGGAACCACAACACAGGTCTTTAAATCCTCGAGACAAACCTTTCTCCATTACCTCCCACGAAGCACGTTCAAACCCTCATCTTCCCAGAATAATCCAGATGTTTGGAGCCCTGACCCTATCTGATGATACTGCCCAATCTTGCGTCTAGATGCTGCTTTCTATCTTGGTTCTCATGGAAACTCTTGTGCCATTCCCGCCTGCCTGGGTCGCCCGGGAGCCAAGTACGCAGTGACAGTGCTGTCACATGATATGCTGCATTTGTTGGCATGAGTCCTTGCTTGGTTGATTTGTGAGCTGGCATCGTATGAGTGCGAAGGCAGATGCCCAGAATAAGCCTCGTAAATCATTAACCTAATGAGACTTCATGTTTCAATGGACATTGGTGTGTTTATTCGGCCTCCGTCAGGCTTCTTTAGAAACAAGGAAAGACTAAGTGCAAAATGTATACTATATTTCAATATATTATATATGTTGATATATGATATATTTTAAATTTTATAAATGCAAGTCAAATACTTTAGCATGTAGGCAAACACATGAGTGATATTTTTTTGAATTGCTCTTTTGCCTCTCCATTAACCATATTTCCTTAACCCTTTGCAGCCTTCTTCTTAGTGAAGAAGTGAAAATAAGTAGGTCATGGCCCAGACCCAATAAAAAGCAAGACCTGTCTCAAAAATAACCAAACTGTAGAGCACCTGCCTAGCAAGCGTGAAGGCTTAAGCTCAAATCCTACTATCACCAAAACCAAGAAATCATTAGACTTCTTAAAGCACAAAATAGAACTCTTGAAAATGAGTCTGGTCCCTCCACCTATCCAGATGTCCGTAAACCCTATTGGACAAGCATCTTCAGAATTCTGCCTGGCAGCCCAGCTCCTACCTGCAAACACAGTAACATCTGGGCTCATGCTACTAAAGGGAGGTACCATGACTTGTTCAGGACCTCAGCTAGAACCATATGTAGCAGGTGGCTGGAACAGCAAATAGGTCAAAGATACAAGTGACAAGGATTAGGCTGGGGAACAGGAGTTACCATGAAGTTAATGACAGTGGTTACACACAGCTGTTTTTGTTTTTGTTGCAATCAAATCTGAGGCTTTGCTTTCAGAGAAGCTCTGCCTCCTTATCTTAACTCCAGCCAGGGATGAACAGGGTCCTGTACTCTATTTCAGAGGAGTTCAAGAGAAGGCCGCACAGACATGCATGTTAGAATTCCTTAGTCCTCCTAGAACAAATACATCCCAGAGTCTACAGCCGCTGACAGAAAGGTAATGATTGAAGTGAAAAGGGCTTAAGCATAAATCGCAGGCTGTTTACATCAACTCTCAAGGTCTCTTTCTGATTAATACGGTTAACTCGGGAATTCACCACAGAAGTTCATCCTCTGAAAGGGTTTCCCTCACAATACTTTCCTCTTCACAAGCTACCAGTGCTTCCTTGTTGTTGCTTAAAAGGGTCCAGACTTGCATTGGGCCTTTCTGCCCCAGTGACACTCAGAACAATGTCTTCCCTAGCACAGGCATAACATTTGGTTAACTTGACTGAAGCCATAGGTAGCTTCAACTACCTACCCTAGGCCTAAGGAACATGCTTGCTAGATCATTCCCCACTTTACCCACCTATGATTTAATCGAATCGTATTTAAAATTCTACTGTACATGCTAAGCTTGGAGTTGCAGCATTAAAATGAATAAACTCTGTGGTAGAGAGAAGACTCTTCAACTTTCTGTCCACAACTACAAATGTAATTTCACGGACAACCTTACTGTCCTCCCCTGACCCACCATAAAAGTAGGAACTCTTTGTTTATCTACCACTAACTTAGCTCAAGCTTTGAATGCCTTTGAATTCCAAGGTCCCTCACTCCCTTGCAGAACTACCCTGTTTCTCATCCCGGTTTTTGAAAAGAATTGTGCATAATTCTGACTGTTTCTGTTTCCCCATTTCCATTCTCTCTTTAACCCTTGCCATGTGATGGCCCTTACTACTCCCTGACCAAAGGCAGCAAAGCGTTTTTGGTCCCCCTGTGAATCGTTCTTGGTGACCCTTGATTCCAGGACACCGCATACCCTTGCTTCCCCTGTTCTTTCTGGGCAAACTTTCTCAAGCTCCTTGGTGACCTTTTCCTTCTTTGCATATCCTTTGGACCTTGCTCCTTTGAGCTCTGTCTACACTTGTGTATTCTCACCCTCTCTTGAAGCATCATTTACCACCTTAATGATGGTGTCCCCCAATTTTGATATCTAGTTCAAATCTTGCTCCTAAAAAACAAACTTGCATATCTGTCTGTGCAGTTGTCAGTATTACACAGGCCCTGCACAGACATCTTGAACTCCAAATCTGAGCTCATTAGCTTCCTCCAAAAGCCTTCTCTTTTTTCTAAATTTTCCTTCCATTCTTCTGCTTAAAACCTATGAAGGCCATCATTATTCCTCTCTCGTATTCATTATCATCATCTTGCTTAGTTGATTTTAGTTTCTAAATATCTTTGGACACTCTTCTTATCTAGACTGCCACCAAAATGCTCAAACTAGTTTCTTGGGCTCTGGACTTGTCTATCTAAAGAAGAAATATTAGTCTCTCCTCTTGCTTAACTCCTTTCAATGAGTCCTGACTTCCCTCAAGAAAAAGCCCTAACCACGCAGTTCCCTTATCTGGTTGTGTCCCTCCTCTAGTTGTATCACTTGCTAGTTCTGGTTTGTGTGATTATTGCCCCCGCCAGGCTGATCCTGTCATAGTCCCCTGAATGCACCATACACGCTCACCTCCTAGCCTGTATATACTGTGTCCTGGACCTAAGTGCATCTTTAGAAAAGGGGACTAAGTATAAGAAAGAGGAATAGAAGAATCGACAGGCAAACACAGGCACTGACATTTTTATCATAGCAACTGCAAGGGACTCAATCATATTTGAGCACCTTAGGGAAGAGATGTAATAAGAGGAAATGTAGAGAATGATGTAGACTCCTCACCCAGGAAATTAGTAGCGAAGAAAAGGTGAAAAAGCAAGAGGAAATAGATTTGTTTTTCTTTATCTAGTTAGGTATTTGTCTGAGTGTGGTTTTGTTTTGCTTTGTTCTTATTGATTTTTGACTGGAATGATGACTCAGTCCAAGAAGGATTACAGATTAACAGACATGAGAGGAGGAGGGACAGACTGTGATGAGTAGGAAAGAGGTGGAGGGAGAGTCCAGGAACTCTGACAGACATTCGCCTGATTTGGAGAAGGATGGATGAATTGTGGGTAGGAGGATCCAATGAGAAGAGGCCCTCCCTTCATTCCTGTGAAAATGCGTCCATATTTAAGATTCTAAAACCCTAATCAACCTAGCCTCCTTGATTAAAGATGACAGGAAGAAAAATGAAGATTTTCTTTTTAAAAAATTGCTTGGTGGGTTCATACATAATTATTTAAAACAATATTTAAATGCATATATATTCAAAGGAAATAGATAAATGACAATACACAGAGAATAGACAATGGCTGAAGGAATACATACACATTGAGATCCACAATACTGTAAGATATATGATCATTCTGTGGATCAAATGATCAAGAAGTCATTGTGTTAAGTACATCTCTGCTTTTTTTTTTTTTTTTTTTTTTTGGTCCTGGGGCTTGAACTCTGGGCTTGGGCACTGTCCCTGGGCTCTTCAGCTCAAGGCGAGCGCTCTACCGCTTGAGCCACAGCACCACTTCTGGTTTACTAGTGGTTTATTGGAGATAAGAGTCTCACAGACTTTCCTGCCCGGGCTGGCTTTGAACTGGGATCCTTAGATCTCAGCCTCCTGAGTAGCTAGGATTACAGGCATGAACCACCGCGCCCGGCTTATCTGTGCTTCTTCCTAAACTAGACCACTGAATATCATTACAATTGCATTCTGTGTCTGTTTTTGACAACAGGTAAACATAGATGGCTTCATGGATATTGTGGCTCGTGAAATGTCCCAGGACTCCAGCTCAGAAGGGCTGCTGTCTGGCTTAATCCTTGTGCACCAAGCCCACGTATTACATAGCCAGTGTCGTTTGAAAACAACAGTTTTACAAAATGACACTAAGTGGGTATTTAGATACAAATAAATATCACATTATCTAAAGAAAGTTATCATTTAAAAGTAAAAAATGTTTCAGGCTTACCTGAAATGCTTGATCGTGGTTTTTCCTTCTTAAAATATGCCTCATACTCTCTATAGATGATTTTTTTAAAGGATGTTGTAGAAGAATTCAAACTGGAGACAAAACACAAAAATATGAAAGATAAATATGGCAGCTGCTCAGGTTACAAAAAGGTCAACCTTATACTCAGATATTTAATAAAATAATAGTATTTTATTATATTTTAGAAACCCCAGGTTTTATATAAAGACAATGAAATAATTATTGATATCTTCAAAAATAGTCTGTTGTGATAAGCAATTGTTTTCCTCACAAATTCAGCTGTTCTAGCATTTTCTCAGGATAAATTTTCTAAAAAGGAAATTAAAATCATCATGTGAACTCAGACTCTAGGTTTAGATTAACTGTACAAGTGATGGTCAGGTGCTAGTGGTTCACAATTGTAATTCTAGCTACTCAGGAGGCTGAGATCTGAGGATTGAGGTTGGAAGGCAGGTGGAACAAAAAAAAAAACAACCTGTGATATTCATATCTCCAGTCAAAAAGCCAGAAATGGAGATATGGTTCATGTGGTATGGTAGTCTTGAGTGGAAAAATACAAGCCAAGAGTGGGTTCAAGCCCCGGTAACAGCACATGTGTGCAACAAAGTTTGAAACATTATAAAATTATTTATAAGTAAATATGTGAGCTCTTTTCAAACTAGCCAATCAAATCTAGGTTAATTTTTTTTCTACATCTTAGAATACAACTTTAATTTACTGAGAAACCTTGTGAATTGGCCCTATGGCTAGTTGAGAAGATAGGGGTGCATAATAGCGGCATAAGGGATTCATATGGGAAGCAAATAAATGCAGGTGCCATCTTAGAAAAATTAAATAATCTTTTCTTTTTGGAGGTGCTGAGTTTGAAATCAGAACCTCATAATTGCTAGGCCAATGCTCTACCATTTGCACCACAGAGCCTTAGCTCTGCTTTATGCTGCTTGTTTTGCTGTTGTTTTGGAGATAGAGCCTGGTGAGTTTTTCTGCCTAGGACTAGCCTCAAACTGTGATTCTCCAAATCTCAGCCTGCTGAGTAGCCAGACTTATAGGCATAGGCCACTGACACCCAGCTACAATAACCTCTTGATTAAAAGTAGAGACAAGAGACAAAAAGATTAAACAATTTCCTCTCCTTTATCCTGACCCAGATAAGAACCATTTTACAGTATTCTTTACTTTAAGGTTGAATGGAGTCCTCGAGTGTAACAACTATGGTACCATATTTCACAGAACAGTGGGGGCCTTTAGGAGAGAACCTCCTCCAGCTGAGTTCTCTTGTCCATTACGTACCCATCTTTTCTTCCTATTCAGGTAAAAACCAACCAAGATCATATACTGTTATTATAATTCTTTTTAGAACTGGTCCCTAACTTGGGATCCTTTGACCTATACTTATCCATTTTATTTCCATAAGCATAGCAAGTTAAAGAGAAGCCAACAGCTAAATGTTTATTTTACTCACAAGTAGGCAAGATGAATATAATCAAGAATGTAGCTTTAAGGTTCTGGGGTGAAATGATATAACACCTGGCTAACAAGTGCATGGCTCTGACCTCAAATAAACAAGAAGTTCCAAAGGCATGGCTGAAGTGGTTGGACACCTGACTAACAAGCTTATGAAGTCTTGAGTTCAAACCCTAGCACCACCAAAACAAAAAACAAAGAATGCTCTTTTCTGAGTATTGGTGTAACTTAGACGATCACGGTAAGGTGAAATATAGAGAATAATCTTGTTAAAGGAAGGATTTATTATAAAAGCAAAATGGTATGTAATTCCCTTCAAGATAGTTTAGTAACAAAAAGTTTTCAAAAGGTTAATGTAATAAACTAAAAGCCTTTCTACGGTTACATGATTGCTTGGCAGATTGCTGTGGTTTTGTAACTGGAAAAGAGGAACACATCTTTCACAATCCTCTAAACTTTATGCTAAGCTTTAAAAATAAATGAGTCACATTAGGAGGTTTACTATTTGAAATAAAACACGTAACTGGAAATATTGAATCAGTCTTAAGAATTTCTGAGAATCCTTCCTTGTCATTTTTCAACTATAAAAATGATGATTGTAGTTGATTAAGTTTTTACTTTTTTTTTCTTCCGTTGGTTCTGGGGCTTGAACTCTGGGCTTGGGCACTGTCTCTACGCTCTTCAGCTCAAGGCTAGTGCTCTACCACTTGACCCACAGTGCCACTTCTGGTTTTCTGTGGTTTTATTGGAGATAAGAGTCTCATGGACTTTCCTGCCCAGGCTGGCTTTGAACCCTGATCCTCAGATCTCAGTCTCCTGAGTAGCTAGGATTATAGGCGTGAGCCACCGGCGCCCGGCTTAAGTTTTCACATTTTTTGAGTAACATATACCATTTAATAGTAACCTGACCAAAACACCCAGGATAAATTGTATTCTAAGAAGTGGTTTAAAGTGAGAAAAACTGAGGTCACATTAAACATCCACAAATTAGTCAAATATGAAACAGATAAAAGACAAAGTTACAAGTATTGCATTTCCGTGGTGTTATAAGAAAGTAACACAATAATGGAAACAATTGTTCAATTATCTGCTTATAATAAAGTACAAACTGCACCTCTTTCCTTTTAAATGATGAAAGCTGCATAGACCATAAAATAAGTAAGAGCTAGAAATTTCATGAAAAATACGAGACCACTTAAGCAGTAGTTTGCAGGAAGACTCAGTAGGGAGCTAGAGCTGAATACTTCTTTTGAACCAATCAATATATCATGACAATTATCAGCCACACTAAACTAGAAACCCCAAAATTTTGTGCAGAAAGAAGCATCTAACCCATCGACCCGAATCTTCCCTCCCTTACAGCTTCCAGGCAAAAGACCGTTTCCACCGGTTAATTGTGTTCATGATACTTTATAAACTGCGCTTACTTGAGTGGTATGAAAGAGAAGTAGGGGGAGAGGGGGGAGAGAGGGAGGAAGGAAGGGGGGAGAGAGGGAGAGGGAGAGAGAGAGAGGGAAGGAGGGAGAGGGGGGAGAGAGAGAGGGAGAGGGAAAGGGAGAGGGAGAGAGGGAGGGAGGGAGAGAGGGAGAGGGAGATATGGAGGGAGAGAGGGGGGAAAGGGAGAGAGAGAGGAAGGAGAGGGAGAGAGGGAGGGAGGGAGAGAGAGGGAGGGAGGGAGAGAGAGGGGGAGAGAGAGAGGGAGGGGAGAGAGGGGAAGAAAGGGAAAGAGATGGAGGAGAGGGGGAGAGGGGGGAAGGTGGGAGAGAGGGACAGAGGGGGAGAGGGAGAAAGGGAAGGAGAGAGAGGGGGAGACAGAGGCAGGGAGGGGGGACAGAGGCAGGGGGGACAGAGGCAGGGAGGGGGGACAGAGGCAGGAGGGACAGAGGCAGGGAGGGGGGACAGAGGCAGGGAAGGGGGGCAGGGGCAGGGAGGGGGCAGAGGCAGGGAGGGGGGACAGGGGCAGGGAGGGGGCAGGGGCAGGGAGGGGGGACAGGGGCAGGGAGGGGGGACAGGGGCAGGGAGGGGGGACAGGGGCAGAGAGGGGGGACAGGGGCAGAGAGGGTGGACAGGGGCAGGGAGGGGGACAGGGGCAGGGAGGGGGGCAGAGGCAGGGAAGGGGGGCAGGGGCAGGGAGGGGGATCAGGGGCAGGGAGGGGGACAGGGGCAGAGAGGGGGGACAGGGGCAGGGAGGGGGGACAGGGGCAGGGAGGGGGCAGGGGCAGGGAGGGGGGACAGGGGCAGGGAGGGGGACAGGGGCAGGGAGGGGGACAGGGGCAGGGAGGGGGACAGGGGCAGGGAGGGGGGCAGAGGCAGGCTCGTAGGCACACAGCGAAGCCCCTCGGAGGCGCTGGGGCGCACCGGGTGAAGTCACCTTGGCTGCGGGGTCTCGGGCCGGTAGCTCCAGGCCACGTCCTGCGCAGCCACGTAGAACGTCCGCACCAGCGCCTCGGCCCGGTGGCCTCCCCAGCCCGCCCAGCCGGCGCCCAGGACCACCAGGACCCAGAGGCGCGGGCCGGCCAGGAGCATGGTTCCGTGCTGCGCTGGCTGTGCGCCCCGGCTGTGCGCCCCGGCTGTGCGCCCCGGCTGTGCGCCCCGGCTGTGCGCCCCGGCTGTGCGCTCCGGCTGTGCGCTCCGGCTGTGCGCTGCCCGAGCGCCTGGGCGACGGTGACGTCCGGGCTCTGCGCCCTCCCCCCCCCCCCCCCCCGCCCCGGGGCCGGCCCAGCCCAGCCCAGCCGGTGACCAGCAACTGAGGGACTGTCCCCCGCAGGCCGGGCGGGCGGAGGAAGGGCAGCAGCCTGCGGGGCGCGCGGGGTCCCGTCCACACCGCACAGCGCGGGGTCCCCGTCCGTCCGTCCCACACCGCACCCCGCAGGGGTCCCCAAGGTTCCCGCCTGACCTTTGCTGTGATGCGCACACAGCACAGAGACACTGCTTGCAGGTGGCCAGGAGAGCGGGAGCAGTCTGCCCCAAATCCTAGGGCTCCGCATGGCCTCACCAACTACACTAAGTCACCAGAACACAGCAGGGAAAGGCGAACACACCTGGGCTGAAAGATCCGTAACCTAGCTCCATCCTCACTAGCTGTGTGGGCTTGGCTCCCTCTCCTCCCCTCCTCCTCCCCTCCTCCTCCCCTCCTCCTCCCCTCCCCCTCCCCTCCCCCTCCCCTCCCCCTCCCCTCTGCCTCTCCCTCTCCCTCTCTCTGTAACATAGTTTTTTTTTTAAATTTTATCATTCAGTAGTTGTACAAAGAGTATAATCTTGGCAAAACAGGAATGATAGTACAAGTTTTCTCCCCCGTCCTGGGCATGAACACCTATAGTCCTAAATTACTCAAAAGAGTTTGAGACCTGAAAGATCATGATTTGAAGGCAGAAAAGTTGAGACCTCATCTCCTATTAACTAGTAAAAGGCTGTGTGGAAGGCATGGTTCAGGAGGTAGAATACCAGCAGTGAGCAAGAAATCCCAGTAAGCTTATAAAGCCTGGCGTGTGTGCCTGATTTTGTGTGTGTGTGTGTGTGTGTGTGTGTGTGTGTGTGTGTGTGTGTGTGTGTGTGTGTGTGTGTGTGTACGTACTACTTTACCCTATATGATTTGTTGGGAGCATAAAAGTATTCTGTAAACTATATAATGCCCAGGACAAGGCGCACAGTTTATGTTTATGCCTATGATTGTGATTCTCTGCCTCCAGGGTCTTTATACTACTTGAAGGAACTGTTTCATGCTGTCTTAAATCTTATTTTACGGCTGGTAGAGGTTCTGAGAACTGGACTGTTTGAAGCATTGTGGTGACTCATCCCATGTTTCCTGGGTCTAGGTGCCCCAAGCTTCTGTCCATGTTTTATGCTTTTGTTACATTCAATAGGTTGTAATCTGGTATATCCCAGAGGGTCTTGGTTAATCATATGAAGCATGTCCACGGCTTTTGGTGCTATTCTGCTAAGTTAGAATGTCTACTCTGGAGCTGGGTGTTGTGGGGTCTGCCCTAAGTACTCATGATTTCAAATCAAGCTCCCCATTCCAGAAAAACAAAACTAGGAGCAGTGGCTCACAGCTGTAGTCCTAACTACGAGAGAGGTAGAGTGAGAGACTAGGTTTTACAAATTAGCCCAGGTAAAAAGCAGGAGACCCTATATCTGAAAAATAAAAGCAAAATGGCTGAAGCCCTGATTCATGTGATAGGGCATTGGCTGCAAGATACTGAATCACTACCCCTCCCCCAAAAGCAAACATAAAAGTAAATAAATCAGTCCATTCTCCTCCTCCTTTTTGATTTTCCTGTCTCTTCATAGTAGTCCAGAGTTTTGTCCCACCCACCCCCCTTGGCTCCAACTGTCCCTTGCATTTTCTGAACTCCTGCTCTTCAAATTTACACTGCTGTTTGTCTTTCTTTATCATTTTATACAGGTGTCTATTGTAGCCCAAACCCTTCAGGGACAGGAGCAATCCCTTCCTATAATACCAGTGGTCCCCACTGCGGTTAGAGCATCAGAATTCCCTAACAGCTTTCACAAAAACGCAAATTCTCACCCAGGAGACTGCATTCAAAACCCGTGTCCTGTAATACTTAGCTCAGTGTCTGACTTGTAGCAAGCAATCTGGGGTGCTTTTGGTAGTATATCTGAGGAACTTTTTAAATGAAGGATATCTTAAATCACAAGGCTACTACCAAAATCCTGGCAAAACTCTGTAATCTTTTTGTCATCACTTACCAATTTGCCTTTGTGTACTTAGGCTATATGACACAGTCATTAGATTATTTTTATTTTTCAGCATGAAAAATAGCTACATATTACTGTTTCTCCAGTCTTTGTATTAATTCCAGGTCTGCACTATATAATAATAAAACATACCCATTCTACCCTAGAGAACATTAGATAATGAAGATTTTTCTGCTTCTCTGATTTTTCTCTTGGAACAAGTGGTATGTTTACACATTTGCTGGCTCCCTGAAAGGTGGGGTTGACATTGGAACAATTGTACCCATGTGCTACATTAATGATCAAGTGGCGCACACATATTTTATTGAACAAGACGCCCAACAGAGGAACACGGCATTGAAGGGGGACCGTTTTAATTACACATTCCAATACTGATGTTTGGGGCCTTTGGTTGAGGAATTCGGCAGTGAGACGTTTTTGGTCTTCTACAGCTTCTGGTGCCAGCCAGAAGTTTCTTTGGAAGCCTCAGTATCTGAGGGACTAAGCGACCTCAGAGACAGCAACCACTGAAAACTCCAGGAGATCTTCCAAGATTAAGCTCCAGTTAGAGACTCTTGTCTTCCAACAGCGTAGAGAATACCTTCCTTTAATCCAAAAGACACTATTTTCATTTCTCCACAGTCTGCTCTTCTGGTGAGTCAGATGCCCCTGTCTTGGGCCAAAGCTCACAGGCAGCAGCAGAACCATTGGCTGCTGGTTTCTGTGGCTTGTGTGGGGAGAAGAGGAAAGGTGGGGCAGGAAGGGGTGAGGTGGAAAGGTGGAATGTGGCATAACCCTTCTGCTCTGGTCAAGCTAATCTAAAAAGGTGTTCATGTCCTTTATTCACAATTATTTACAGAAAACTTTACAAATGTGCTACAGTCAAAGTCAAGTCTAGCAGGAAGCTTGGTGTTCCCCAGTCAGATCCTCAGTGATCGGACGAGGTGACTAGGAGAAAGAACAGGTCTCTGAAAATTAAGGGAAAAGACATTAATACCAGTATCATCTCCTTAATAAAAAGAGAGAGAAATCTTTCACCACATCTACCCAAAGCTAAAATAATTGTCTTTCTAGATGACAGATTTGCAGTCATCCAAGCTGCATTTTTAGGAAACTCAACTATTTCTGGTGGTCTTCTGGAAAATATCAGATTATTTCTATTTTTCCCACCAGCTAGTATAATGGATTGTCAAGCAGGGAACTCATGGAATATCACCTAACTGCCAATACCAGGAATGCCATATATTCTGGCATCATTAGAATATTTCTACCTTGGAGGAAATGGAAATACTCAAAGGAACCTATTCCCTTGTCATTTTTCTGCTGTGCATATTTCCTCCTGCCAATACAGTATCCTACCATTGCTTTAAAATCCAGTACATATTTATGTGAAAAGAATCAAGTCTTCCCTTTCTCCCTACTCTTCCATTTTTTAACAAAATGCCTTCAAAGGTCACTTACCTTCAAGGGTTTGGTTCAAATGCTGCGTTTGTAAAGACTCCATACGTTCCTAGATGGCTAAAGAAGAGAAACACAAGCATGAACCACCATGGAATGCTTAGTCAGCACCGTCTGGCACAGTGTCTCCAGAAACTGTGGCTGCCACGTTGGCCCTGGAATTCTGTCTGCTTGCATTTGGAAAGGAAAATAAATGCATGTGCAGTTTCCAAGATGCTTCCTTAACAGCTGTGGGTAATTTGCATGACTTTACATTTTTTATACCCACTTCACTTCTTTCCAGATTATAGGAAATGTCCAGACTGGTGTAAGGAGGAGATCGTTGTGATAATGACTCACAAGGCATCAAAACCTGGCCAATACCAGAATGAGTTTTCAAAATGGTGAACAACTGTACAAAAGAGTTATAAAGCCTGCCACCATCTTCCCTTGGGGCAGTGGGGTGGTTACTGGGCTTGAGCATTCTGTGTCTACTATACATTATGTTCTCCTGTGCATTTCTCCTTATGCTATAATTGGGGCACTTGCTGATTTTGACCACATGATCTGTAGTTTGGTTCTATTATCTGAACATTGTACTTCAAGAGAGTAAAAAAAGGACGTGCCTCCCCCAAAAGTTACAAAATAAGGAGGCACACATTGCATACACGTTCGGCAAATCAGAAAGTCAAACTAACAAAACTCAATTCATAGACTATTTCTGTCTTACCTGTGTGGATTCAGAGGACATTTCCCATCATCTGAAAGGAGTGAGAAGACATGAATAATTGGTTTAAAAGGGGGTAATAAAGCAATGAGATGAAGTATCAGCATCACTACTGATAGTCAGTACTGCTCCTGGGGCTTGAACTCATGGCCCTAATGCTGTCCCTGAGTTTTGTTTTTGTTTTTGGCTAAAGGCTAGTGCTCTACCACTTGAGCCACAGCTCTGCTTCCAGCTTGTTTGGTGCTTAATTGGAAATAACCGTCTTATGGGCTTCCCTGCACAGGCTGGCTTCTAACTTTGTCAGCTCTCAGCCTCCGAGTAGCTAGAATTACAGGCGTGAGCCAGCAGCACATGACTGATGATAGATATTCTTTAGAGCAGTGCGTAGACAGATCTTCAAATAGACCACAACTCCTTTGTAATGATGACTAGTATGATGAAGTTTCTCTTAGTCTTCATCTCTTTGGCTACATCACTGCTTACATCCAGCATCAACTCCATGAGTTTTCAGGGAAGAATGCAGATTTCTGGATACACCATGTCAGGTCACTAGCAACGCAGTCCCTTCTACCCCCAGCTTCGCCTTCTGCTCTTTTGTAAGCCCCTGTGGACTCAGGTGCTCTGCGCTGCTCAGCACGCCATGTCCCAGCAGGTGCTCTTTCGTGTCTTCTTCCCACAGGCTGTTTTCTCCACTTGAACTCCAAATGCTCAGGAAAGCTCCTCTGGCCATACCAGAATGGTTTGAGCATCTCTATTCTAATGTTCTGGAAATATCAGGTTGTGTTTTATCCTCATATTCCTTTCCTACCTTACCTTGTCTCCCTTTGAATGAGGGACTATCATTATGGGTCTCACTGCTTAACAGCGTGGACCTGTTGGCTGTGGTAGGAAGGACTGAGTGAGGGACGTTTTGGTAATTGGGAGATTCCACAGGCTCCCAGTGCTGTGCTGCAGTCTCGCATCATCTGAATTTTAAGGCAAGATTTCCCTGAGGTCTCCAGGTGATTCTGATGGGCAGGTAATTCCTGTTGGCCCCCCCCCTTTTTTTGGTCTTTGAATGAAATGTTTCTAAACATGAACTACTAACATGCTGGCTGAACACCCCAATCCCAAATCACATGCAACAAGAAAGCAAGAGGAAGCTCTTTTCTTACTTACCTTTCTTTCTGAAGCGTTTTCTTAGAAGAGCCAGGAGTACCCCACTCATGGCCAGAGCTGATGTAGAAGCCACTGCTCCACCGAGGTAAGCCAGGACTTCCTGGATAGTCAGTGGCGCCGCTGTGAAACAAACACACACACATGAAACCCAGGGCCACAGACGAGGAAGCAAGGCCCAGTTGTATTCCTAAGGCTTAACTATCAAACAACATTTCTACAGCGGTCAGCTAAGCATGGCAGCTTAGGCGAAAAGAATAACCCACAGTAATTTTTCTTTAGCAATCGAAGATTCGACCGTGGAACAGAAAGTCACCATAGCAAGCCACTGGGGAAGTATAGGTAAGGGAAACATTGGAGGCTGAGCTAACGCTTGCCAACAGGTGGAACATAATTGAAGAAAAAAAAACTGAGGTATTTTTAGAGGTAGGTGACAAACGAAGTTCTGAGACAATAAATTAGAACTCCTTGTGAAAGAATTCCCAGCTTAACAGAGGCTAGAATAAAGGAGAAATTCATTTCACAAATCTGAGCCCTGGAAACAGAGTGGCAAACATCTACACAGAATTGCTGAATCGAGTTTCTACTGTTTAACTAAACTTCACAAGGAGTTTCTGGGTGACTCATGGTGAAGTGTTAAGGAGGGGAATTCAATGATGGAAAGGAAGACCACTGTGAAAAAATATACAAAAAAAGAAACACCGGTGTCAGGCTGAGTGACCTTAAATCCTATATACCTTGGCAGGTTGGCATGATAGCTGACCAGGCGCCGTTTTCTTGGCAGGCTGCTTTGGCAGAGCCATTAAGTAACCGACCCTCTGAGCAGTGAAAAATGCAAGTTGAGCCAAAGCTGAAGTTTCCCCAGGGATTGGAACAGTTCATCACTATTGATTGATTAACGTGCAGCTCCGGGCATTTGACGGCTGTAGGTAAAAGAGAATGAAGGAGACACAAACAAGCAGAATGAACGTAAATGAAGATCCTGACTCCATTGTCAACTAGAATATTCAAGGTTAATAAGGAAATCAACCACTTCCAGTATTTGTTCCAGCCATCCAATACTACACATACTTAAAAAAATACCACTTAAAGGAAGAACAAGAAGGGGCAGATCTAGCATTCAATAAACTAGTACTTCCAAAAGTACTATTTGCACACTTTTTGCCTCTCAAAAATACAACTGTTCTAAAAGATAGTATCAATATATGATGATGACTAGGGATTGTGATTATCGGAATAGTTAACAAGTCTTCAGCACAGCTGGACACTGGAAGTTTAAAAGAAGTAGAAAAAAAAATAAAAGAAGTACAGAACATCACTTCACTTAAACTGTTTTTCAGGGGGCTTCAGATTATTCTAATTTATGGCTAAGAAACTATCCTCAGGAAATTAAATTTAATTCAACTAAACATTAATAAGCAGTAGCAGCATTTTGAAAAGGCTCTGTGCTGTGTTTTGTGGGAAATAGAAAGTCAAAGTGATGCACAGCCAGTCACCAGTGGCGGTACTACACAGTGGCCATTCCTATGATCCAGCGGCTATCCCTACAACCCACTTGGAAGGCTGAAATCAGATCACGGTTCAGAGCTATCTTGGGAAAACAAGTCCCAGAGACTTTTATCACCAATTCACTGGTTAAAAAAAAAAAAAAAAAGCTAGAAGTCAAGCAGAGGCTCAAATGGCAAAGCCCTGAGAGAAAAGGAGTTCAAGCCCAGTACTGGCACACAACGAAAAAGAGACAGAGCTCAACGTTTCATGAGTTGGAAGATGTCACACAGAACTAACTAGATGACAATTACTATGAAATGCTGGGATGCTTACGTGTTACCTAATTAATGAAATTGGCTCTTACATTTTAAAGTTCATCTACTTTCATGTTTAGCAGAGTTAGAGTTCTAACACATTTTGTACCTCTATAAATGTTTCCTCCTTTAGGTCTAGGGTATTAACTTATAGCAAGAGGGCAGGCAGAGGATTTCATGGGGGGCAGGCACTTTGAATGGTTGTTGGGGCTTGGGAAGGATTTCAGCAGGAATCCTGGTTAACCTAAGTGGCATCAGACATCCTGCTCCTTCCATTACCTCTGCAAGCTGGAGTTGCTGCTGTCCATTGTCCTGAAGGCCTGCATCTGAGAGCGCTGTCTCCTATGAGCCTGAATCCAGCTTTGCATCCAAAGTAGCAAGTGGTATTCAAACCAAAGGCTCCTGGACAGGACATTGTTCCTTGTCCAGGAATGGTGAGGGCTGGACATCTTACTACTTTAGTAGGACGTGATGCTGCACCTGCTGTGAGAAAAATGTTTTGATGTAAAGCGTTCAAGGTGTTCTCATTTACAAGGAGCTTATCTAAATTAAGATTCATATAGAATAGCTGTGTCCCACTTCTTTCAAACTGAGGGCAGTTCTATCAGTATCTAGATCAAAAAATGGATAAATTATGCATCTCAGGTATGGGAAACCTTATGAGGAAAATTATTTAAGTTTCCTTGAAGAGATGATGTCTTGGGCCCAAGAAGAAATGTTATCAATATACATTTAAAGAAGCCACAAGACAGTTGGTGCAGAAATAGGACAATTCTGCTGGGTGCCAGTGGCTTATGCCTACCCAGGAGGCTGAGATCTGAGGCTCACAGTTCAAAGCCAGCCTGGGCAATTAACCAACAAAATGCTGGAAGTGGAGCTGTGGATCAAGTGGTAGAGTGCTAGCCTTGAGCAACAAAGCTTAGGGACAGTACCCAGGCCCAGTTCAAGCCCTAGGACCCCCTTTCCCCAACACACACAAAGAAATATGACAATTCAGTAAAAATTTGAATATCCATGTGTCAGTGGTCTGCGTTCCCGACTTTATTGGGAGATGATGTTAGTCCTATCTAAGTTCAACGTGAAATGGCTTTGCTATGAATGATCTTGCCACTAGTCTTCTATATGGCACAGAGATGATGATTGAACTCTCTGCCCCTCTGTTGCCTGATTTGAACATTTGAAATGGTGATTGCAATCCTTGTACTCTTTCAGCAATGAAGTAGTGGGCGTCATTTACTTTGTTCAGGAAAACTCTTTGAGAAAAAGAACCTCAAGTTATAAAAACAAGATGTCTATAAGAATCGCTATGTCTTAACAAGCCTAGAAGTCTGTCAGTCTTTAGAATTGTATAATCCACAGGCTGTTTACAATGTCCAATCATAATCGAATTGTTTATCATCTTTAGGAGCTATGTGAGTGCTCTCCTTGTGGACAAAATTTCCAAAAGCAGTCTGCCCCAGAGAGTGTGCATTATTACCTTTGCAGGTTGGTGGAGCTGTAGACCATCTCCCAGACGTGGTACACCCCACACTGTCCGATCCTTCCAGCACAAAGCCCTTACGACAGGAGAAACTGCAGAAGGAGCCAACGCTGAATGTTCCGTGAGCGTGAGAACAGTCCATGCGGCCTTGTTCTGGAGCGGAGAGTTCTGGGCACTGGATGACTGGAGTATCAAATTGAGAACACCACAATGTCCATGTTAGGCAGTGTCTATTGATTCATATATGCAGCAAGTATTTATTGAGCGTCTGTGATATTCCAACTCTTCTATAAAGCAGCCGAAATTCCACAACACATAAAATGGGATGTTAATTACAGAAGATGGGGGGAAGGATGGTTAACTTGTGAAGAGGAGTACATGTAGAGGTCACAGGGATAAGGAAGTCAAAGATTTACGCCACTAAACTCAACAACTCACATCCCTCCTCTTTTCTCCATATCCCCTCCTGTATTCCCATCATCTTATCTGCAGAGGGAAACTTCAAATTTCTGGTCAAGATAGCTAAGTTTTGAGCTGGGCATGGTGGTTCACACCTGCAGTCCTAACTACTTGAGTTACTGTGACTGGAAGGATCGTGGTTCAAGGCTAGCGGAGACAAAAAGTATCACGAGGACCCCATCTCAACGGCAAAAGCTGAACGTGGTGACACATACCTATCCTCCTTATGGAAAGTTTTCCTTATGGAAAGCCATAAATAGGAAGATTGTGGCATAGGCAGCCAGGCAAAACGCAAGACCACACCTCAAAAGTAACCAGAGCAAAAGGGGCTGGAGGCCTGGTTCAAGGAGAGTGCCTGTCTAGAGATTGTGAAACTGTGACATAAACCTCAAGACCATTTTCTTAAATCATTTTTTAATCATTCAAGAAAGCCGCTTTCGCCGGGCGCTGGTGGCTCACGCCTGTAATCCTAGCTACTCTGGAGGCTGAGATCTCAGGATCGCGGTTCAAAGCCAGCCCGGGCAGGAGAGACCGTGAGACTCCTATCTCCAATAAACCACCAGAAAACCGGAAGTGGCGCTGTAGCTCAAGTGGTAGAGCGCTCGCCTTGAGCTGAAGAGCTGAGGGACAGCGCTCAGGCCCAGTTCAAGCCCCACGACCGACAAAAAAAAAAAAAAAAGAAAAAGAAAGCCGCTTTCCTGTCTGAGGGGCGGCCCTGTGGAGGTTACGGAAGCCTAACCTGGACCTGGCATGTGGTAGACACTCAAAGAACGAAATTTAATCTGTGTTGTTACCCATGATGCAGCTGGAGGGGAAGAGGCCAGTATAGACACAAAGGAAGGGATTCCCGTAAAGGAATAATGCTGTGCGTAACTTTAAAGAGAGGAACATACTCTTGGACCGAGTAGGAAGCATTGTCAAACCTGTATAGTCAGAGTAGAAAACAACTAAAGGTTGTGACCATCCCATGCTTAGGGCCCTCTTTTCATTGCCTTGGAAGTCGTTGTGTTGTAAGGATCTTTCTTAGCTGATGCCTTCCTAATTCACTAGGTAATTAGTGAATCGGGAAAGTATATCTACTTAAGTAGATAGACATAATTATGTGTGAATCCATGAATTATTAGGTTTGCTGCTACTCTAATCATCAACATAAAACATACTGCTTTATATTATTTTTTAAATATTTAGCAAATTCTCTTTTTTTTTTGCCTCACTTCACTTGAGATGGATAGTAAATCAAGAACTTTTTGACCAGGCACTGGTGACTCACACCTGTAATTCTAGTTACTCAAGAAGCTGGAGCTAGAGAAACAGGGTTTGAAGCCAGACAGGCAAAAAAAAAAAGTCTGTGAGTGTGCATCTTCTAATTAACCAGCACAATCCAGACTGGAGGCGTGGTTCAAGTGGCAGAATCTAACCATGAGCTGGAAAGCTGATGCTAGCGCAAGGCCCTGGACAGCAAAGGCCGGGAGGAGGCTTGAAAGAGCAATGGAGCCCAGGCCCCAGCGGCCCCAGGGAAATGCTATTCTTGCTAAAGTGATCTGTAGAACTATTTCAAGACTATCTCAAAACTTTTGCATCACTCTCTGAGTTCCGCCTGCCACGCCTGCCCTTCATACGTGGTGCTCCCTAAACCCTTTGATGTATCCTAAAATTGTGCAAAATACCAGGTGAAAAGTAGTGTTCTGGGGCAGTGTGGAGGGATAATATTCTGGCATGTAGAAAAGAAGAGTGTAGAACATGGATTTTGGAAAACAAGAGAGAAACATAGGCACCCACAAAACCACGTCTCAACATCAAAATAAGACCATTGGGTTCTAACCATAGAGCCTTCAATTCTGAGGATCATAGTTGACTAAAGGTTGCGTCCACTGGTCAGGGATCTTTCTAGATGTGAGTGGGAACTGGGCTCACTGGTGAGAGGCAGATACCCCCTTCCACAGGAAAAAGAGGGCTGAAGAGGAGAAAGAAAACCTGGCTCCCGTATTCCAGACTGAACCATCATGTTGGCTGCATAAATGATTTTAAGCTTTGGTGGGATTTTCAAAAGGACTTTTGCTTTCCCTTAAAACAGAACATTGGAGCGTACAGCTTATGATAACTATCAGTGGAATAATACGTGAGAGAGAGGATGAGCAACAAAGCCCAATCCTTGCTGTCTAACCCCTAAATAAGCTAGATTTCTTAGCTACTGCTACTGGTAGTCTATCTTCCCCTTCCCACCCCCCAGGGGAAAGTTTATTTGAAAATGAGAAAAAGCCATGAAAGAAAGTAGCAGAAACTATGTAAGAGGAATCCATCGTCTATCCTTTGGACAGCAGATGGCAGCATTTTATGACCTTTAACGTAACAGCCGTCCCAGACAAGGGTGTGAGTCCAGTGCCCCCTTTGGTGGAGTGCCGGCCTGGCACACTATGCCCCTGCTTCAAACCCCAGTACTCTAGAACCCTAAGTAAAGACAAAATACCCCGTGCTAGGGGCTTGCCTAGCATGTGTGAAGCCCTGGACGCAAGCCCCAGTAAGCCAGGAAACAAAAGAAAAAAAGAGAAATCCTTGGCTAGCCCAATGACTTTGGAGATGCTATAGTCCTCTCCCCTCCTTCCTCAGCCTCCGAGGGGTAACGAGGCTTCCTTCCTGCTGGGGAGGGAGGACAAGGGGGGAAGGGCAGCCATGCTATTGTACAAGGAGGAATAACAGTAGTTTAGCAGTTTTTAATACGACTCAGTAGATTTCTACTGACATAGTCACTGCCGTTTCTAAGGTTTATTTCAGCAGTTTTAGCGGCAGCTGTGCAGTAGACTAAATTTATTGGTGACAGACCCAGAATTTAGACGCTCTGCCACTGGGTGGCAATATGGTCCAACAGTGAAAAATACCTTGTCCGGCTATGCTTTGGTTTGAATCCTGCTGACTCCCATGCACCCTGGTTATGTGACCTTTGCACCCTGGTTATGTGACCTTTGCACCCTGGTTATGTGACCTTTGCCAGCTGCTTCTCTCAAGGTTTCCGTTTCCCCTGGCTTACGGTGGAGATGATGATCATCTAACAGTGGTTTGTGTAGAATGTAATCATACATACAAAAACGCCCTGTACTGCACATACACTAAAGGTTGCTTATTCCTGCCAGTCTTGTTATTACCAACTCTGACTTACTGAAAAATAAATTGGAACTGCTGTGCCCTCTGAAACCAAATAGAACTGTGAAATAGTTCAGCCTATGTTAGTCTACATGCCAGGTAGTGGGCCCTACCGGATTCTTTGAGGGAAGCAAATACAGAAAAGATCTGCCCTTGAGTTTGAGGATTCCACTAATTGACTGTCGTGCTGTGCTAGAGTGAGCAGGATGAGCTTCACGTCAACAGTACTTGCCACAACCCCCTTTAACTCAATGTAGCAACGGCAGAGGATGGAAAGGTGGAGGAGGCACAGGCTCTGCTCTCGAGGACTTTATAATTCATATGGAAATAGAAGGAAGAACCAGTAGAAAAGAGTTCCGTCACATCCATCCCTGAATATCTTCAGTGTTGGGGACTTAGTGCTGGGTAATGGCGAGTTTGAGAAGGAAGGAAGGAACAGCCTAAATGACTTCTAAAGACATCATCACAAAGGTGTCAGTGAAATGGCTGAGCTTCGTCATTTCCTAATGGCATGTCCTTGAGCACGTTACTCTTTCGGAGCCTTTGCTTCTACATCTGTAAAATGAAGGTGATACTCCTTATTCTAGAATTGTGCTAAACATCATTTCCTAGGACGTCAGGAAAGAACTTTATAACACTATGAAAGTAGATGATTGTATGAGGATAGAAAGATTGTTCAAAGGGACTAAAAAGGAAGCTTGGTCTAACTCCCCATGCTTTGTGGATGATGTATTGTTTTAGCTTTGTGGATGACGTGTTGTTCTAGCTTTGTGGATGATGTGTTGTTTTAGCTTTGTGGATGATGTGTTGTTTTAGCTTGAGGACACTTTCATAGGAATCTCTGATGATTCTTTCAGCCCATGATATTACCTGGAAAGTCATAAGAAAAAACAGACGCTGGTTCCTACCTTTACATGTTGGAGGGGAGCCTGTCCAGTGTCCAGATGGAGTACAATCCAGTCTTTCTGGTCCAGATAAAGAAAACCCCTCATCACAGTTGAACTGACATGTGGATTTGTAGCTGGAACCTCCCAGAGGCTGGACGCAAGTCACTGTTCCATTCTGAGGACTTAGCAAAGGTGTGCAGCTCGTAGCTACAGAGGACATGCAAGAAGAGAAAAGACCGTGTTAGTGCACAGACTCAGAAGGAGGAAAAGTATAATCCTTGCCCTTCAGGCCTTCCAAGCTATAGAAGGAGTAATAATAATTCACATAGAAAAATCAAATTTCAAAGACAACACAAAAATCATGGACACAGTGTTGCTGAAAAATTCACCAACTGTCTGCAAATGACAATTTCCACTTCTTCTCAAAAGCCTCATCCCACAGTGGCCAGTCATAAATGACTCTTCTTGTTCTTCACTTTACAAAAAAGTGAATTGGGCCTCTCAGTTCTTTGCACAGCATATACACATGATGTAAGGTAGTAGAGGACTTATTTGACTGGGTTGGTGATGGTGCGCTGTGACTTTTGGCAAGTCACTTAATCTCTCTGAATCCCAATATTTTTAAAGGAGGAAAATAATATTACCTAGTTTCTAAGATTCTTTAAAGTCAAGATTGAAAATACTCTCAATACAAATGTTGACAGTCGTTCCTTGTGTGGTTAAGGAAACAGTAAAGCCTAGATTCAATAGGTTGACATAAAAAGTAAAGGCTAGGGTTGGGTGTGGCATCTCATCCCTCTACTCTGGAGGCCGAGATTCAGGAGATTGTGCTCTAGCAAAAAGCTAGTGAGAGCCCCATTCAATGAACAAGCTAGACACGGTGGAATGTGCCCTCCCCCCCCCTCCAACTTCCTGGGAGGCATAAATAGGAGAGTCACTATCTAGGTCTGCCCGGACCAAAAATGCTAGAGCAAAATAACTAGCCCCTAAATAAAGCAACGAAGGCTGGGACTATTGCTCAACCAGCATAAATCTTGCCTAACAAATAGGAGGTGCTAATCGTCCAAAATAAAAATAAAGTAAGGACTCAGCTATACCCAGTTTCGAGGTCTTGCAAGGGCTTAGTTTGGAAGTGTGTGACTTTACACCAGATAAGAGGTGCTACAGCTGTTCCAGGGCCATTTTCAGCCGCTTACTTTGATTGGCCAGAGGTTTGGAAAGCCTATTTCTGTGATCTCTCTTCCCAACATCCTTTGCCCTCCCTCCACAGATGCAAGTTACTTCCATCCACGTGGAAAGCCATTCTGTCTTCAGTGCCTATGTGTGGGGTGCGGTGGAGGGAGAAGAGACCACGCAGAGAGCTCCTAGGTTATTAAAGAGCCAGTGGGCAGATGTGCCTCAAGTTCTTGGTTTGGTGGAACCATTTCCAGCTCTTCTGTGGCTTGGTCTTCTTGCGGACAGTAAAAAGGGAACTCGGCTGATAACTCTCTTCAAAGTGTTACAACAGCCTCAAGACACACCTCCCGGCCCTGACCACATTTGGGAAACGCGTTCCCAGCAACAAGAGGAGAAAGTTCAGTCAGAGTAAACAAAGGATGAAAAGCAGAAGGAGCTGGAAGGTCACCTGAAGCCAGGGGGGTGGCCACCTCCTGCCTGTGAGCCCACGCCAGCCGCACAGGTGAAGCAATGAACAGTGGCCTGTGCCCTGCACAGCCCTGGCTTTCCCCCAGAGTTCGGATGAGCCGCTTCGTCCCCCCAGGATGAGCGGGCTCAGGGCTGTGTGCAGGTTGAGGCTTAGTTAGGGTGGGTGCTAAGGCGGGGGAGCTACAGCTCTACCTGTGCTTTCTAGACCCAGAGCTAGGCCCTGGACCCCAAGTCCAGTGGCTGACCGCACCCCTGTGTGGGGATGAAGGAATCCGATTCCGCTCAGTTCCGTCAGTAATTACTCTTTAGTTTTGTGTCTGTCTGTTTGTTTGTACAGTTAACACAACCTAAGAGTAAAATGCATGCCCATTCACACACGCATATTTGTGTGTGACCTGAAGAGAAAGCGGTTTCCTCTTCATAGAGATGCGTCCCTGCCTGCCTTCACTCTGATGTTGAAAGGCAGGGCAAGTAGTGCAAAAATATTTTACCCTTTGGGTTTTATCATTAACATTACATATATATGTGTGTATACCATAAAAATATTCATTGCCTAGGGGAGTCAGGGAATCAGATGGGGAAATATTGGGGAAAAAAATCATACCAGAATGGGAACAATAGTTTAGGGTAGGGATATTTAAGAGGATGGATTTACTTCTGGTTTCTTCTTGTAGATTTTATAAATGAGAACCTTGCTTTTGGCGAACAGTATTTGCCATAAATCTAAATAGAGTTTCATACACTGAGGGGAGAAGTAATATAGAAGGTAAAAGTAGACATCTGACCCAGTACTGGTGGTTGAGGCTTATAATCTTAACTACTCAGGAGGCTGAGATCTGAGGATCGTGGTTTGAAGCCAGCCTGGGCAGGACAGGCTGACACTTATCTCCAATTAACCACTAAAAATCTATCACTGGAGCTGTGGCTCAAGGGTAGATATGTACTAGCCTTGAGCAGGGCCAAAGCCCTGGGCCCAGGACTGGTGCCTCCTCCCTCCGCCCCCCAAAAATCTGGTTTTTAGTTTGCAAACACAGTCAGTTAGAACCAGGCCTGTTTCATCTAAGATGTTCTAGCATCAGCAGAAAGCACTGGCTTTTTAATATCATAGACAATGCAGGTTTAAACACCTGTATTTGAATCTGTACATTTCTTCTGAGAATCCAGTAACCTCGATGTGTGGAGTGGGTTCCTCCTCTTTCCAACTCTCCTATCTACATCTTGGAGGATTCTGCATTAGATTCTCCCGTTCTACCTGTACAGCCCAGGACCCCAGGAGGAAGGTCTACATCAGCCTTGGGAAACATGCTGGGAGCTGAGAGGGGACGTTGCCTCTGTTTTCCTTGGAGTCTTATTTCCAGATACTTAATTCGTGAAGGGCACCCCGAGGTCCTGGTAAAGGCCCGCTAAGGAGTCTGCTGGGCCACCACAGCCCTGTCCCCTGTCGCCAGGTGTCTAGACACACGTTTCTGCGTAGCCTCTGCTGATATTTGCGTTTGGGATCCTTGGGTTACCAATGAAAGCATGAATGATGATATGCCTTCATTTTCCAGCCCCTGTCAAACACGGCCCTACACACCCACCGTCTCTAAAACGCAGCCTTCCTTTTGCAATGATCACCCCAATTATTCTCAAAGGCAATGCGCCCTTACCCCGGCACTCTGGGGGAGGGGCGCTCCAGCGTCCTGTAGCCATGCAGCGGACCGCCCTTGCTCCAGCCAGGAGGGAACCTTCTCTACAGGAGAAGCTGCAGACCGACTGATGCTGAAATGGTCCAAAAGGATGTGAGCAATTCATCTGGGCCCTTCTGGGAATGGGAAACTCCTGGCACTGCACAGCTAAGAAGGGAGAAGGTAAAGAATCATTATACAAGTACTAATTGGTTTTGTTTGTGTGTGTGTGTGTGTGTGTGTGTGTGTGTGTGTGTGTGTGTGTGTGTGTGTGTGTGTGTGTGTGTGTGTGTGTGTGTGTGTACATACCAGTTCTCAGGCTTGAAGTCAGGGCCTGGGCATTATTTCTTAACTTTTCTACCCAAGGCTGGCACTCTACTACTTGAGCCACAGCTCCCCTTCCAACATTTTGCTGGTTAATTGATGATAAGAGTCTCATGAACTTTCCTACCCCGGCTGGCTTCAAACTGCCATCTTCAGATCTCAGCCTCCTGAGTTGCTAGGATTATAGTCATGAGTCATGGACACCTGGCTCAATCCTTTTTCTTTTCTCAATTTCACACGTGCCTGTATTATAACTTAGCTTCACCTCCTCTCACCTGTCTTTTCCCGTTCCCATACACCCTGTTTGAGAATGGCAGAGGCTCTGTGTGTCTGTCTGTCTGCAAAGGCTCTGTGTGTCTGTCTGCAGAGGCTCTGTGTGTCTGTCTGCAGAGGCTCTGTGTGTCTGTCTGTCTGCAGAGGCTCTGTGTGTCTGTCTGTCTGCAGAGGCTCTGTGTGTCTGTCTGTCTACAGAGGCTCTGTGTGTCTGTCTGTCTGCAGAGGCTCTGTGCGTCTGTCTGTCTGCAGAGGCTCTGTGTGTCTGTCTGCAGAGGCTCTGTGTGTCTGTCTGCAGAGGCTCTGTGTGTGTGTCTGTCTGCAGAGGCTCTGTGTGTGTGTCTGTCTGCAGAGGCTCTGTGTGTCTGTCTGTCTGCAGAGGCTCTGTGTGTCTGTCTGTCTGCAGAGGCTCTGTGTGTCTGTCTGCAGAAGCTCTGTGTGTCTGTCTGCAGAGGCTCTGTGTGTCTGTCTGTCTGCAGAGGCTCTGTGTGTCTGTCTGTCTGCAGAGGCTCTGTGTGTCTGTCTGTCTGCAGAGGCTCTGTGTGTCTGTCTGTCTGCAGAGGCTCTGTGTGTCTGTCTGCAGAAGCTCTGTGTGTCTGTCTGCAAAGGCTCTGTGTGTCTGTCTGCAGAGGCTCTGTGTGTGTGTCTGTCTGCAGAGGCTCTGTGTGTGTGTCTGTCTGCAGAGGCTCTGTGTGTCTGTCTGCAGAGGCTCTGTGTGTGTGTCTGTCTGCAGAGGCTCTGTGTGTGTCTGTCTGCAGAGGCTCTGTGTGTCTGTCTGTCTGCAGAGGCTCTGTGTGTCTGTCTGTCTGCAGAGGCTCTGTGTGTCTGTCTGCAGAGGCTCTATGTGTCTGTCTGCAGAGGCTCTGTGTGTCTGTCTGCAGAGGCTCTGTTTGTCTGTCTGTCTGCAGAAGCTCTGTGTGTCTGTCTGCAGAGGCTCTGTGTGTCTGTCTGTCTGCAGAGGCTCTGTGTGTCTGTCTGCAGAGGCTCTGTGTGTCTGTCTGTCTGCAGAGGCTCTGTGTGTCTGTCTGTCTGCAGAGGCTCTGTGTGTCTGTCTGTCTGCAGAGGCTCTGTTTGTCTGTCTGTCTGCAGAAGCTCTGTGTGTCTGTCTGCAGAGGCTCTGTGTGTCTGTCTGTCTGCAGAGGCTCTGTGTGTCTGTCTGCAGAGGCTCTGTGTGTCTGTCTGTCTGCAGAGGCTCTGTGTGTCTGTCTGTCTGCAGAGGCTCTGTGTGTCTGTCTGTCTGCAGAGGCCCTGTGTGTGTGTCTGTCTGCAGAGGCTCTGTGTGTGTGTCTGTCTGCAGAGGCTCTGTGTGTCTGTCTGTCTGCAGAGGCTCTGTGTGTCTGTCTGTCTGCAGAGGCTCTGTGTGTCTGTCTGTCTGCAGAGCCTGTTTAGCACTGCCCTCAGCCTTATCCTCATGACAGGCCTTCTACTCCAATGCCTCATTCGTTTTGCTTCTCATTTTTCTACTGTGGTCAATACATATCAAAAATCCATCTACTTACCACTGAAATAATGTAAGTATCTAGTTCTGCGGCCAGTTGTCATACAATACCCACCACTATGTCCAACATCGTTCTCGTTGTGTCAAACTGACACACTAGAGTCATTAAACATGAGCTTTTCCCCCCTCTGCCTCATTATTCTCCTTTCCTGTCTCTAAGATCTTGATGAAGCCATTAAAAAAATAATATCACGTGTTCTTTTTGGGGGGAGGCCTGGCTTGCTACACTCAGCACAGTATCCTTAAGGATGGCTTGTGTTGTGGCATGTGTTGGAATTCCTTCCTTTTCTACGGTAAATAATACTCCATTGGACACGCGTACCATGTCTTGTGTATTCCTCCAACCACCTGTTGATGTTCTCTTGGTTTGCTTCCTTATTCTATCATGAAAGATGTTGCTGTGAGCCCAGGTGTGCAAAGCATCTCTTCATGGCCTGCTTGTACACCACTTACAAACCAAGGCTCACTTTCGTATCATGGTATATGTCACCCAGAGCATTCGCAGCGATTGCTGAGGGACTCCCAGTAAATGGCAACATCAAATATCAGCATCGTCCTTCTGAAGCAGAACTTGGTATGGGGGGAACTGTCCATCTGGCTTCCCTGTGCCTTCATTCCCAGGTAAGAGTAACACACTGAAAACCGACGACTTAAATCAGACCACAGGCCTGACAGCATTTCTAAGGTTGTGTTTCGATACGCTAACTCACCGCTAGTGGTGAGCTGGGGAGGCACGGAGCCTCCGAGAGTCAGGAAGCTTCCTGACAGGCCATGAAAGAACTAGACTAACCGCCGTGTCCCTAACTCTTCCGCTCATTCTCACACACCATTCCTTTCCACTCACTCGTGTCAATCGAAGCAACTCTACTCTCTCAGCTGTGTTACGGTGAGTCATGTTGGCCCTAAGGCTGGCTTTGCCCACCATCATTTCATCCCTAGCACTGAGCACGAAGAACCTGTCCCGCAGTGTTTGACGGATTAACCAATGACCGTGTTCACCACGGAGGCTGATTCCCTCAGGCCACGGAGGCGTGTCTGAGTGCATGGTACCTTGACAGGCCGGGGCCGGGGCGGTCCACCGGCCGGAGTCGGCACACTGAGCGGCGCTGGCCCCTTGCAGCACGAAGCCCTCTGCGCAGTGGAAGCTGCAGCTGGTGTTGTATGGGAAGGTGCTTGAGGGTGGAGAGCACTCCACACGCCCGTGCACAGGGCTCTCCGGAGGCTCACAGGCAACGGCTGCAGGGGGAAGATGGTGGGAGGCTGGCTCACAGACAGGCCCCGACGCTTTTCAGAAGAGACTGCTGGGGCTTGCTGCATCTTTCCTAGCCACGTCGTCCATGGGTTCGGGACCTCAGAGCCTCCTCCCTTTACCCAAAGGGCCCTTCCCGGCCCCTCTTCCCCCGCTCCCACAGCCCTGCTCCTGTGCTGCGTATACATGATGGCGAGTCTTTCCCAGTCCCCCACGGCCACCTGAAGAGCCGTAGCCCTAGCCTAGCCCCGTGCATTGGAAGTGTTCATTCGACATTTATCGGCATGTTTGTCTGATTAAGGGAACGCAGATAAAGAAACTCTCTGGGCTTATAAGCCAGGAAAAAGAAGCCATTGTGTCACATGTGTTGACACTATTACTTAGTGCTGTTGAAATGACCCCCCCCCCGCGCCCGGACAGCATCATCAGATTCAGTTGCTGAGCGAGTGAAGCCCAGTGAGTTCCTGAGCAAATGGCGCCCTGCGTCACCTCAGCTCTGATAAGGACCCTTCTCCATGCTTTGCCTCTGAGCTGCATCAGCTCCGGACTATTCCTGGGGTTCGCAGAGCTTGGGGACCACCCTTCCAGCCTAGGCCTCAGCTTCCACTTCGCACTCAATCAGGGCGTGAGGACAAAGATCCTCCAGTCTTTCTTTCCTACTTCACACAAAGATGACCACCCTCAAGTCTTCTAGCGAACTGTACTTGGGGTGGTATTGTAATCTAGAATAGGAAAGTCACTAATCGAACTTTCAATTTCCTATTTTCCCTCGAGCTGCTAACCCCTCCCTCATAAACTTGGGAAAAGCTAAGGGTAGGGGGCTGTTGCAAGAAGTTGAGCTTCATGGACTTATGCAACTGCTGGGATCATTAACACATGTGCTTCTTTAATAGGGGTTTCATTGCACCTTCGCCAAAGGCTACAATGGGGAATCCCTCTCTGTCCTCATAGCCGCTGCTTCATTCCTTCTCAAGTTCAGGACCCTGGACATACCAAAGAGCTAGGGATGGAGAGAAAAGTTCAGCAAGTGCCTAGGTCTATGCGAGGAACTTTCTACGTGTTACTTCCTTGCGTGAGTTTTTACATTCTTCCTCCTGGCAATTCCTAACTCCATCTCACAGATGAGCAGCCTGGCTCTCGGAGGTGAGGGAAGCCAGCCGCTCGCTCCAGCCTCAGACCCCAGAGGATGGTTAGCTGTGCAGAGCTCGTGGCCTTTCTGCTCTGCCATGACTCCCTTGTGGGCATCCTGGGGGCTGTGAAAAGCACCCTACCCTCACAGGCTGGCAGGGGTGCGGTCCACTGGCCAGATCCGACACAGCGGAGCGTGTCCAAACCCCTCACTCGATAGCCAGGCCGGCACTCAAATTTACAGCTGGAGCCGTAGGCAAAGGTGGCCAGCGGATGCACACAGTCCATGGTTCCTTCACCGGGGGCTTCCAGGGACGGACACCGCACAGCTGAAAGACAAGCACCGAAGACAGAGAAAACACTGTCAGATGGCAGTGGCGGAAGGGCCTCCTCCCCCAGGAACTAGACATGGAGACCGTAGGGTCAGAAGCCCCAAGTTGACCAGACTCAGAGAATGAATCCTCCATTTGCTGCAGAGTTCCTTAAGTCTCGGGTCCCTCCAAGCTCAATTCCTGACACTGTCTCTTCCTTCCACCTTGATAAACCTATCCCAGTAAGTCTTGATGGCACTCTTCCCCTGCTGAGGAGAAGCGTACAGACAAGACCATCCGGAGGCCGCTTGCGACAGGTATGTCATTTTGCCCAGAGAAAATCAGCCTCTTGTTGGTTCTTCAAGAGTCTGGATGCTATTCTACTTAATGCAGCTCAGGGCCGATGGAAGGACGGTTCATTCAGGGCAGCTGTAACGATGAGATTTTTCTAGTTGAACCGCATTATTTCTCTGTCTCTCTCTCTGAGTCTCTCTGTCTGTCTCTCTTTCTCTCTGTCTCTCTCTTAGAAGCACTGGGGTTTGAATTCAAGGCCTATGTGTGCTAGGAAAGTGTTCTGTCGTATAAAGCACATACCTAGTCCTTTTTGCTTTTTGTTTATTTTAAGGTGGGGGTCCTTTGCTTTTGCCCAGGGCTAGCCTTGGATCATGATCCTTTTCCTTCTGACTCCAGCACAGCAGGGATATAGACATGCTGAGCTTGCTGGTGGTGGACGAGGTAGTGATGATTGTCATAAGGCTTGAGCTCAGGCATAGGTGCCGACCCTGTCCTTTTCCTTCTTTTTTTCTTTTTGTTCAAGGCTAACATTCTACCACTTTGAGCCACAGCTCCACTTCCAGTTTTTAGGTGATTACTTGGAGATGAGTCTCATGGCCTTTCCCACCCAGACTGGCTTTGAACTTCAGTCCTCAGATCTCAGCCGCCTGTGTAGCTAGGATTACAAACAGGAGCGCCCAGCACCTGCACTGTGATTTATTTTTTGAGATAGAGTCTTGCTAACTTCTTGCTAGGACTGGTCTTGAATCTCAATCCTTTTATCTCTACTTCCTTTGTAGCTACAGGTGTGTGCCACTGTGCCAAGATATTTTGCCCCCAGGTTTTGTTAATAGAGAAAAGCCCTCTCCCATTTTAGTTAACAATAAGGATGGTCTACATACCTTCGCACTGTGGGGGCTTATTATTTGTCCAGATTCCAGAGGCCAAACACTCCAGCTTGCTTGGTCCATTCAATTCGTACCCTTCAGCACAGTGGAAGGTACACTGTGAGTTGAAAGAGAAGTTTCCCAGAGGATGGCTGCAGTTCATGGACACGTGTGGAGGAAGGTCAAATTCTCCACACTCTCGGACTGCAAAGAACCAAGTATCGAGGTTTTCATTGTAAACTTAAAAACACGGTCAGATTGTCGCAAGCTGTAATATTTGTGTGACCCTCTTCACTGTTATCTTTCTAGGTTCCTAAGTCAAGCGGCCTGTTTTTATTTGGCTCGTTCTATAGACTGTATCTTTCAACTTGAGCCATGCTTTTACCTCTTGTATTTCGCCGGCTAACTAGAGTTAGCCTATGGTGGTGTCAGCGTAGGCTGGTTTCCTTATTCAGATCCCAGCCTCTTAAATAGATAGGACTAGAGGCATGAGGCACAGCAGGAGAGGGTTTTATTTATTCTTTTATTTTCCAATAATTTTTTTGGTCAGTCATGGGGATTGAACTCTGGGCCTGGGCGCGGTCCCTCAGCTCTTCAGTTTAAGGCAAACGCTCTACCACTTGAGCCACAGCGCCACTTCCTGTTTTCTGATGGTTCATTGGAGATTAGAGTCTCACAGACTTTCCTACCCAGGCTGGCTTTGAACCGCAATCCTCGGATCTCAGCCTTCTGAGTAGCTAGGATGACAGGCGTGAGCCACTGGCACCCAGCTCCAAGAAATTTTGTGAGTAAATATTTTCTCCCAGACCTGCTGTGTCTAGAGACAATTGAATGGCTGGTAGTGAGTCCCAGAACTAGCTTTTACTCACTTGAGCATCCCAGGATGCATCGTTCCTGGCATTATCTCTTGCCTAAGACCAGTGACCACAAATGAACAAATTAACAGACTCACCATATTCACACTCGGGTCCATAGAAGCCAGGATAGCAGGAGCAGGTGTAGTTCCCAATGGTCTCAATGCATTCACCTTGATTGTTGCAGGACGTGTCCTGGCAAGAGGCTGCACAGAGACAGAAGGGTCGGAATGATGGGCATTGGGAGGAGATGGAACATGGGAAGAGTAGGCTGGTTTATATATTTTTTAATTCTCCTCTCAAGCCACAAGCTTTCTCTAACCCTTGTCTTACATTCTTCAAGATGCTCACTAACACTGAGTAAGAGTCTCCCCACCGTGTTACCGTCCCTGACGTGCCACTCCATGCTATTATTGATCTGGTGGTGACATTAGCCTACCAGAGAGGTCTGTCTGAGCAGATGTGTTGCAGAGCAGAGCAGAGCAGGGCAGGGCAGGGCAAGGCAGGGCAGGGCAGGGCAGGGCAGGCAAGGCAGGGCAGGGCAGGGCAGGGCAGAGCAGAGCAGAGCCAAGCAGGGCAGGGCAGGGTGGAGTGGGGCAGGGCAGGGCAGGGCAGGGCAGGGTGGAGTGGGGCAGGGCAGGCAGGGCAGGCAGGGCAAGGCAGGGCAGGGCAGGGAGGGCAGAGCAGGGCAGGGCAGAGTCAAGCAGAGCAGGGCAGGGCAGGGCAGGCAGGGCAGGGCAGGGCAGGGCAGGGCAGGCAGGGCAGGGCAGAGCAGAGCAGGGCAGGGCAGGGCAGGCAGGGCAGAGCAGAGCAGGGCAGGGCAGGGGCAGGGCAGAGAAGAGCAGAGCAGGGCAGGGCAGGGGCAGGGCAGAGAAGAGCAGAGCAGGGCAGGGCAGGGGCAGGGCAGAGAAGAGCAGAGCAGGGCAGGGCAGGGCAGGGCAGGGCAGGCAGGGCAGGCAGGGCAGGGCAGAGCAGGCAGGGCAGGGCAGAGCAGGGCAGGGCAGAGCAGAGCAGGACAGGGCAGGGGCAGGGCAAAGCAGAGCAGAGCAGAGCAGGGCAGGGCAGGCAGGGCAGGGCAGGCAGGGCAGGGCAGGGCAGGGCAGGGCAGGGCAGGGCAGGGCAGGGCAGGCAGGGCAGGGTAGGCAGGGCAGGGCAGGGTAGGCAGGGCAGGGCAGGGTAGGCAGGGCAGGGCAGGGCAGGCAGGGCAGGGCAGGCAGGGCAGGGCAGGGCAGGCAGGGCAGGCAGGGCAGGGCAGGGCAGGGCAGGGCAGGGCAGGGCAGGCAGGGCAGGGCAGGCAGGGCAGGCAGGGCAGGGCAGGGCAGGGCAGGGCAGGGCAGGGCAGGGCAGGGCAGGCAGGGCAGGGCAGGGCAGGGCAGGCAGGGCAGGGCAGGGCAGGCAGGGCAGGGCAGGCAGGGCAGGGCAGGCAGGGCAGGGCAGGGCAGGGCAGGGCAGGGCAGGCAGGGCAGGGCAGGGCAGGCAGGGCAGGGCAGGCAGGGCAGGGCAGGGCAGGCAGGGCAGGGCAGGGCAGGGCAGGCAGGGCAGGGCAGGGCAGGGCAGGGCAGGGTAGGCAGGGCAGGGCAGGGCAGGGCAGGGCAGGCAGGGCAGGGCAGGGCAGGGCAGGGCAGGCAGGGCAGGGCAGGGCAGGGCAGGGCAGGGTAGGCAGGGCAGGCAGGGCAGGGCAGGGCAGGGCAGGCAGGGCAGGGCAGGGCAGGGCAGGCAGGGCAGGGCAGGGCAGGGCAGGGCAGGCAGGGCAGGGCAGGGCAGGCAGGGCAGGGCAGGCAGGGCAGGGCAGGCAGGGCAGGGCAGGCAGGGCAGGGCAGGGCAGGGCAGGCAGGGCAGGGCAGGGCAGGGCAGGGCAGGGCAGGCAGGGCAGGGCAGGGCAGGGCAGGGTAGGCAGGGCAGGGCAGGGCAGGCAGGGCAGGGCAGGGCAGGGCAGGGCAGGGCAGGCAGGGCAGGGCAGGCAGGGCAGGGCAGGGCAGGCAGGGCAGGCAGGGCAGGGCAGGGCAGGCAGGGCAGGCAGGGCAGGGCAGGGCAGGGCAGGCAGGGCAGGGCAGGGCAAAGCAGGCAGGGCAGGCAGGGCAGAGTCAAGCAGAGCAGGGCAGGGCAGGGCAGGGTGGGCAGGGCGGGCAGGGCAGGGTGGAGCGGGGCAGGGCGGGCAGGGCAGGGCAGGGCGGGCAGGGCAGGGTGGAGCGGGGCAGGGCGGGGCAGGGCGGGCAGGGCAGGGCAGGCAGGGCAGGGCAGGCAGGGCAGGGCAGGGCAGGCAGGGCAGAGTCAAGCAGAGCAGGGCAGGGCAGGGCAGGCAGGGCAGAGTCAAGCAGAGCAGGGCAGGGCAGGGCAGGGCAAGGCAAGGGCAGGGCAGGCAGGGCAGGGCAGGCAGGGCAGAGTCAAGCAGAGCAGGGCAGGGCGGGGCAGGGCGGGCAGGGCGGGCCTACCTGTGTAGCACAGGGCTCTCTTTCTCCGCCAGCAGGGCTCGTCATTCCACCGGCCCGGCGCCAGCTCACTCTTGATGTACATCTCCACACAGTCCTGGTTGTTCCTCTTGTTGTTGGGCTCGTTGTCAGCCCAGTTCTCGGCCTCCTTTGTGAGCGTCTTTCTGGTGCCCACCCAAGTCCACTTATTGTTAATCTTTCGAATCCCGATCCAGTAGTAGGAGCTGAAGAAGGGCACGAAGTCGTTGAGGTAGGCAATTTCATTCTTATTCTGGATGGCCACTAAGTCTGTGAAGTGCCTCTGGCAGAATGCCCGCGAGTAATTCCACGAGTACGCTTTCACGCTGTAGTTGTACGTCCATGCAGCCACTTCTTTCTGATTTGTGAGCTCTAAAGAGAAAAAAAAAATGAGTAATGAGTGCCAAGCTAGCATCCCTAGCCAGGAGAACGCTATAAGCTTACATTTGCATGTCTGGGTGTAGCCAGGTGAATTTCTGACCAGGGCATAAATACAAATCACATAGCGACCCTAGATCTAAGTAGTTAATGTAAAGAGAAGAGTAGTTTCCATATTTCACTTCAAAGTATATATAAAACCAGAAGAGGAAAGTGTCTTCGGAAGGTTCTTGATGCTAAAGACTTGGAATCCTAAGCTGCTGGAGGTAGAAAGGACTTAGAAGTTTTTCCCTTTCATCATCCATCATTAATGACACAAGGTCACCTGTCTGAGTCCCAGTTCGAGGTACAGTTGAGGTTTTATCACGTCACATGATAGGGATCTGAACTCTTGGTGTTCTGCTATATTTACTTTGTTAGCCTTACAAAACTCAAATTCCTTGTCTTTTTTTAAAATAATTGGTTTGGTTGGTTTATTTAGCTTGGTTGGTTTGGTTTGAGGCAGGATCTTACTATGTAAGCCAGGTTGGTCTAAAATTTGAAATTCTCCTATCTCAACCTTCGCAGTGCTGGAACTGTAGTCACGCAAGAAGACCACATGTCATTACTTCCCTGAATCTGCAGGTGGTCTCTCCCCTGTCTATCTGTCTATCTGTCTATCTGGTCTCTCCCCTGTCTATCTGTCTATCTGTCTATCCCTTCATAGACCAGTATAAATTTGACTCCTCCTACTTCCTTGATTTCCACAGATGGCCTGTGTTTCTTCCTCTTGGCTCCCTCTGTCTGCCCATCCCCTGTCTCCATTGCCTCATTACCATTTACTGTGGAGTCCTGCTCTATGATGTGCTCTGTGCCTAGTGGATTATAAATTCCTCATGGTGATCTCTTCTTAGTTCTGGGTCCTTAACACCACATACAACACTTTGCCTTTAATGTGCAACCAATAAATCTATGTTGAACGAGTAAAGCACAGTAGGGTTTTGGCAGATCCTCAGCTAGAAAGATCTCATTTATGACCCGACACCCATTCCACTTCTTTGTGATGAACTGCTCTACTTCCTCCACAGCTGCTTACTCACTTGTTCAAATAGACTACCTTGCTCTTCTCTCTTTTTTTTTTTAGCAAGTGTTTGTGATATCAAATAAAATAAAGAATGTGACGTTCAAGGGTAGAAAAGCACTGTGATTCCGTGCATTGTTATTGTGGCCTGTAGGAGCTCACTGGCAGAAGAGGCCAGTTCCCATGTGAAGAATTGTACAATTGCAAGCAATCGGGCCTGGAAATGGCTCCACTTCCTGTTTATAAAGCTTGTTTCTATTCAGCTGTCACCTCTCCTGACTGTGGGTCATGCATCTCTACCTTCCTCATGGATACCTCTGTGCTGTTGTTTTGCCTTAAGATTTTATTCTGGAGCTGGGCATGGTGGCACAGGGCTGTAACCTTGTACGCTTGTACACTCAGGGCTGAGGCAGGAGGGTCAAAGGGTCAAGCCCACCTGCTATGAGTGAGAAGCTGCATCTCTCCCAAAACAGAAACTAACAAAAATGCCACATTTTAAAGTACCTGGCTTCAAAAAGCAGATGGTTAATGCCAGCAATCTTTGCTACACAGGAGGCTGAGACCTGAAAGATGATGGTATGAAGCCAGCCTGGGCAGAGAAATCTACAAGAACCCATCTCCAATGGGGCAACAAAAAGCCAGACTAGATGTTGGCGCCCCAGGCATGGGTGGGAAGAGCCCAGTGTGCCAGGCTCTGGGTTGGAGCCAGATCTTATTTTGGTATCGCCAGGACCCCATTATGGTTTTCAGGGACCCAAGGCAATATAAAGTGAATTATTTTAAATTAAGGAAATTCCAACCCTCTGGTGGGTCCTTAGAAGTATCCTGGATTGTGCTTTCCTTGTCTAATGGATAATTTCAGCCTGGATATAGCAGTTTGTCATTTCTGAAGCCTTGTCAAACAGTGTGGTGATGATGGGTTCATTTTACTTCTAGAAATCTGGGCTTCGGGATATTCCTAGATTTCCATGCCTCACATTGGCTCAGCCCTTCACTTTGTCTGTCTGGCTCTGCATTCTGTATTCAGAGTCAAGTGAAGAGTTAGCCTTAAGCTTACCAGAGATCAAGGCACTGAACCAGAGGAGTTGAGCAGCTCCCAGAACCACGCTCTGCAATCTCAGAGTCCAGATGACTCTTAGGCAGCTTGCCTGAAACAAGAAAGAAAGAAAGTGTGTCTATTCATACAAACCAGAATGGCCACAGAAAGTCAGTTAATAATCATTATGCCTATTTCTACTTTGCATATAACTAGGATAGCAAGTGCACGCCATTCAATCAACTATTGATTGGCTCATTTATATCCACACTGGCCTCAAACTACGGTTCTGATCTCTGCCTCCACAAGTAGCTAGGGTTTCAGATACCAGTACCTGTTGTGTAGCATTGATCCATGTTTTATCCTCTTGCTTTAGCATCTTAGCATCTACCTTCAATACAAGACTTAAGATAGATATGTGTGGATAGTCTTCATATGTACATATGAAGAATATATATTTACACACATATATACACATACATACAGGCATATACACATACAGAATAAACCCATTCCTTTTGGATCTGTAGCAACTATTATTTCTCATGCTCCCTTTTGTGAAGACTTTCTCAAATGTATTAACATTTAAAATGTTTTTATTCAGATAAATTATATTCAATATCATCTTGGACATGAGACTACTGAAACTTGGAGCATTAAATAATATGTTTAAAATGGTATCAGAGAGTGACTTTGAAGCAAGAGAAAATGTTTAGCTCTCCACTCAGAAGGGTAGAAGAGGTTTTTTTTTGGGGGGGGGTTGTTGAGGTGACAGAGTCTATGAGCACAATGACAGCCATTATAAAGCCTCAGGGTTTGCTGTGCACTTGGGCTTGGGCTGGCTTGTGACCTTCAGAGGTGGTCACTACCCGCTCCCCCAAACCTCTCTCCCCCACACACAAATAGAGAGAATTTCTAGGGCAGCTATGAGGAAAGGGAGGTAAGGCTCCCGATTTCCTGTCACCATGTCCAAATCTACCACTTCCCCCTTTCCATGTGTTTAACCTTCTAATAAGATTCAGTTGCAACAAACGATTCCAACAAGGCTGCCTCCCATCTAAACTGATGGCTTATTTGGGTACACTTTTAAATAAGATTTGGTTTTAATGAAATTTCCTCAGCCAATTCTCTATCCGATATGGGAGGGAAGGCATGGGAAGGGAAACACTTGATTTTAAACATTTGAAGGCTTTAGAGGAGTAGTAGGTACTTGGGGTTGAGGCTCTTCTATGAAAGCAAAGTGCAAATTCATATTCATCCCCTGCTTCAATATGACCCCATGTGTCTGTTTTCTCTTAACCTCCAAATACCAACACCCAACTCTCATAGATTATTTCAGCGCTAAGGTAGACTCCAAGGATGATTGCTCAATCGGTTGACCCTTTCTCTGTCATTCTGTACTACAAACATTGAAGACAAGGCAGCGGCCACTCCCTCCATGAGCTTTCCTGATTCTCCCAGCCGGCTGGTCTGCGTATACATCACACCAGCACAGCCATTCTTTTCCCACAGGGCTCCTGAATTTTGAAAGTAGCAAGGATTGTTTTGTTGTGCTTTTTTAAAGTGCACCTGCACTGCTTCAGACAATTTCAGAAGGTTGGTGGACCCACTCCTTTTGCCCATGTTTAATGGACCCCTAGGTCAAATGTCTGTGTTAACAGTGAGGCAGTGATGGCTGACAGAGGTTATGTACATGGGCGTGGAGGAGGAGGAGGAGGAGGAGGAGGATGAGGAGGAGGAGGAGGAGGAGGAGGAGGAGGAGGAGGAGGAGGAGGAGGAGGAGGAGGAGGAGGAGGAGAATGGTTGGGCATCTTCCTCAGGCATTAATTTGCCTCTGAAACTGCCTTGGGTTGGTAGGCCTTCTTGTATCTGCTCTCCGTGCGCGGTTCAGGATGGTGCTGGGCGTCTAGCATGCTGAAGAGTTAAGGACTCTGTCTTGTGTTACATGAAGCAAGGGGAAATGTCTCTCCGGAATGGCTGCCTGCTCTGCTAATCATTCATGCTCTTTGGCAACCTGGTGCAAACTGGAAGTTGCCGGAAAGGAGTGTGCGATTGGGTCATTAGAATAACATCCTGTGACTGGGTCAATCTTCTCTAAAGCACTGGGGTTATCTTTAACGTTTCTGTTGAAAGACTTAGAAGTGATGACTGGGTCAAGAGGGGGACACAGAGAAAGTATAAGGAACCAGTGTCTTTGCTTCGGGGAGGAGCCAGAGACCAGGCTAGCCCGGTGGCTTGCAAAGCAGCAAGGATGTCCCCAAACAGTGTGATCCCACTCTCCTGCTTATGCAGGTGGACCTCTGTCCACCTGCCTGGATTCTTCCTGACTTCTGCCCTCTTCTGTAATTCCTCAGGGTGGGCTTCCTTGTCTCCCCGTGCTTTCCAAGCCTGAGGCCTGCCACCTTGCCAAGATTCCCTGTCAAACGTGATCACTAACCTGGCTTGCAAGCCCAACGAAGACTCCCCAGCGTTATCTTCTTGGCATTTCTATAGACTGAGGGTCTTTTCTGGGTCCTGATTGTTCTGTACTCAGTAGTTTTGATTTTTGAGCATTTTATTACTAATATTCCTTATACAGAGACACAAGGATGTGAATTCTAAGGGCTGGTGGCCAGCCTTTGGAGTACAAATCAGTGATATTTTAGGGGAAAACATTTATGGGAGGAAAACTAAGTCCTGGAGGCGGAGGACTGAAGATGGTAAGAGGTAGAAATGGAAGGGAAAGCAAGCATGACAGCATTAGCTTCACCTGACTACAAACTCCCCATCAGGAGCTCCTTCTCTAAGATTGGACTGAAAGCACGTCGCATGATGCACCTTCAGTTTCTTTTCTCAGGTGCTAGAGGTCAGTCAAAGTCACTTGATAAGCATGAAGCAATGTGTATTGGGAAGATCGGTGCTCCTAACCTGACAGTCCATGTGCTTGTGGCAGAGGGGAGGGAGGTCTTGGAAAAGGTCTTGTCTGTGAAATATTAAAAATGACTCGAGTGCTGGCATCCTTGGCAATTCCTGTAGAGCTTCGCTATGACAGGTGAGAGGCTTTTGAGCGTAAAGGACAGGGCTCTTCCGGAATCCGCGCAGAAGTCTGGGAACCTCTGTGGTTGTCTGCCGAGGCCTGTGTTCATGGATATGTTTGCGTTTTCATCTGGGAAGGGGAACTGTAGGAAAATCCTAACGAGCCGGGCGCTGGTGGCTCACGCCTGTAATCCTAGCTACTCAGGAGGCTGAGATCTGAGGATCGCGGTTCAAAGCCAGCCCGGGCAGGAGAGACCGTGAGACTCCTATCTCCAATAAACCACCAGAAAACCGGAAGTGGCACTGTAGCTCAAGTGGTAGAGCGCTCGCCTTGAGCTGAAGAGCTGAGGGACAGCGCCCAGGCCCAGAGTTCAAGCCCCATGACCGACAAAAAAAAACAAAAAAAAAAAAAACAAAATCCTAACGAACTCCACAATTTGTATCGTCTGTATCTTAGCAAACAGAAGAGGACTCAGAGACTAGGAGGAAGAGAGGAATTAGCTGCCCATTCATTTCAGTTGACAAATTCAGAAGTGTAACACACAGAAAGATGAGACGAGCGAGCTCCCCAGCCTAGTGACATGTGGTTCAGTCTTAGGGCAAGCTCTTCTTCATCGCCCTGTCCCTGTGTGCCCTGACATGGAAAACCTTCACTGGGAGCGTCTGAGTGGTAGATTGTAGTAAAGCAGGGAGTGGGAGAGATCAGGTTTATGCACAGCTTTCTTCTGGGCTCCCACAGAAAGGTACCCCAAAGGCCAGAACTTCATTGGCTACAAAGAGCTGGAGTTTGTATCTTGGGACTCTGTGGTATATATACTCTGGTAAACTGGTAGTAAAACTTGAGGTAGCTTATTCATCTACAGTGACTTTGTTTCTGACTTCAAAATGCCTGAATATCTTCGAATATTCCCTGAAACACCAAACCCACTTAGACCCCCCCAAGCTTTTCTGGTTTCATCTAACAGGAAAATCTAACATTTGTGAATCACTGATGTTCCAAGCTCATCTTGAGATGTTCTTCTTGCAATCTTGCTTAATCCTCACAATGGCATTGTCACTATAATGATTATATCCAACTTACAGATGAGAAAGCTGAGTCACTAACACTAAGGGCAGAAATGGAAGCCGCATGGCATCTCAGATTAGTCTCAAGTGGCTCCCTGCGCTCAGGGAGAGAAACACAACATCCGGGGCCGAGACACCACCCAGGCTGTCCTAGAGCATTCCTCCCCCTGTTCGTCCCAGAGTGAAGAACAGTGCTGGGAGAGGGGACGGCAGGTTTACCCAGATCAGCTCCCCGAGGGCCCCTGTAAACTCTATTGGAAAGAACGGCAGCTGTGGAAACAGAGGACTGGATCTGGATCCCAGTATCCGCTGGTCTTAACAGTGTAACTAACCTAAGGTAGCATATCCCACTGTCATAAGCCAGGATGGCTTGACTTGTCAAGTGGAATGAACATCAATTCCTAAGAAAGCAGGGAGGGGCTGGGAAGGTGGCTCAGTGGTAGAGCGCTTGCCTTGCATGCCTGAGGCCCTGGGTTCGATTCCTCAGCACCACATAAGAAAAAAGAAAAAAGCCAGAAGTGGCACTGTGGCTCAAGTGGTAGAGCGCTCGCCTTGAGCTGAAGAGCTGAGGGACAGCGCCCAGGCCCAGAGTTCAGGCCCCACGACCGGACCCAAAAAAAAAAAAGTAAAAGAAAGCCGGGAGGGTTCACATGGACAACAGGCTCAGCAATGCTTGTGAATTCAAGCCAGGCATGGCCATATGAACCTGTAATCCCAGCTCCTCAGGAGGCTGAAGAGGAGGAGCATAAGTTTGAGGCCAACCTGGGCAACATAGCAAGAGTCCATCGCAAATCATCCCCCCACCACCACCATCACCACCACTACCACCACCAACTATACCACCACCGACAACAACAACAACACCATCACCACCACCACCAACAACAACAACACCATCACCACCACCACCATCACCACCACTACCACCACCAACTATACCACCACCGACAACAACAACAACACCATCACCACCTCTACCACCAACTACACCACCAACACCAACAACAACACCATCACCACCTCTACCACCAACTACACCACTACCACCAACAACAACACCATCACTACCACCAACACCAACAACAACACCATCACCACCACCACCATCACCACCACCACCACCAGCAGCAGCAGCAAACCTCAGCAGTTTATTCGATGTAAAATGCTGTGGCTTTTACCATTTCTTTTTTGCAACTTTTTCTTCCTGATTCAGCCCCCAACCTCTTCAACTCATCCATGGCCCCCATAACAGAAAAAATAATGAACTTACCATCTCCTCTGCGACTCTCCGGCTTTCTGCCTCCTATCCGACCCAGTCTTTATAGTCTTGCTGCCTTCCCTTGCTGTCAGGCTGCCTAGAAAAACAACTTCCTATTTGCTTTCCAGAAATTCACCACAGCTTTCCCCCTGAAGTTGGGGTGTTGATACTGCAGGAGCGATGTTGGCAGCTTCGAAACCACACTTGCCAAGGGGCAGCAGGTCACCCCTTCCATGAGCGACAGTGTGGAGACAGGAGCCGGCGTGATTCACCCGTGGACATCCCAGACTGAGCAACGCAGGAACAGGACTCACACCCCAGGGATCGGGTTTCCTTTGATTATCAGTCCCAACCTAAGGTCAGGCTTTTGAGAGCCTTGCTTTGTATTTACCACAAAATCCGAGAGTAAATTCCAGTTATTGGGGAATGCCTGGGAACACTTATAATTCCAGCAGCCTCCTGAGGAAACAGAGCAAAAATAGAAGTAAATGCTAGCTAGGTAAGAAAGGGAAAATCCAGAGAAGGTTTTTCTGGCACTTGTTGGAAATAGTTTTGAAATAATCTATAAAGTAGACATGAACCATTTGAGAAGAACTTTGCTTTTTCTATCAGAAAAATGGTATAAAAATGCAACAGTTAGTGCCAGGCGCGGTGTTACATGCCTGTAATATCTGCATGTAGGATGCTGAGGCTGAAGCTCGTGAGTTTCAGGACACCCCAGTCTACGCAGTCAAACCTCATAAGCAAAGTGTCATCATTGCATTTGCTTTTTCTTGTTGTTTAACATTACTTTTCTTGTTCTTATGCTCTTCTTAGATTGTTTCCATAGACATAGATAGATAGATAGATAGATAGATAGATAGATAGATAGATAGATAGATAGATAGATAGATAGATAGATAGATAGAGATTTGTGTATGCGTATGTACCATGAATCTAACTAAAGGAACACTTAGAAGGAGGATAAAGAGACAAAGTGAATACTTTTTAAATACACTGTATCTGGAAACACCATGAGAACCTCAATGAAAGCTGTTTATCAATAGGAGGCTGGGAAAGGTGGAAAGAAAAACAGACGATTGGGGTTTGAGCTAGCAAAGAGAACAAAAGAAGATGAATAGGGTTGAAACAGATTGCTTTCACATACAAAAGTAGAACAATGAGACCTGTTGAAATTGTTTTAGAAAGGGGGAGGAAGGAATAATCCAGGGGGTAAGATGGATGGGAAGACATTATAAACATGCATGGAAAGGTCACAATAAAATTTCCCTTTAGATAACTAATATAGACTAACAAAAATTACAAAAGAGAAGAACTAAGACCAAAATTAGCAAAAGGAAAGAAATAATAAATAAATATCAGAATAAAATAAATAAAATGGAAAATATAAAAAATAGAAAAGATCACTTAAACTTATTTGGTTCTTTTGAAAGATAAAAAAGTAAATCTGTGTTAGTTAAGAAAAAAGAAAGAGGACTTAGATACAATCAGAAGTGAAAAGGAAGCATTGTTACAGATACCACAGAAATACAAATGAGCACAGAACAGGAATGGTTACACATAAATATGCTGGATAACCCAGAAGAAATGGATGCATTTCTAGAAATATACAGTCTACTAAGGACCATTTTAACATATCGACAGATTAGAAACAAGTAAAGAGATTGAAGCAAACAAATCCAGAAACACATTAAAAGGGCAGTCACCAAGACTTGAATGCAATTTATCCCTGGGATGACAGAATGGTTCAACAGATGCAAATCAGTAAATGTGATAGACCACATCAACGGAATGAAGGACACAATGCATACAGTTATCTTAATAGTTACATGAAAATAGTCTGACAGAATTAAATGTCATTTTATAATAACAACTCTCAATGAGAATGTACCTCAACACAGTAAAATCACAGATTACAAACCAACAAATAATAAAAGGTGCTCAGTAATAGAAAGCTTTAAGCTTTTCCCCTGTATGAAGAACAAGACAATAAACATGCTTACTCTTGTCATTTCTATTCAACAGGTACTAGAATTCCTAGGTCAATCTGGCCAGAAAAAAAAAAAAAAAAGTTGTTTCTGGGGCTGGGAAGGTGGCTCAGTGGTAGAGCGCTTGCCTTGCATGCATGAGGCCCTGGGTTCGATTCCTCAGCACCACATAAGCAAAAAGAAAAAAGCCGGAAGTGGCACTGTGGCTCAAGTGGTAGAGTGCTAGCCTTGAGCTGAAGAGCTGAGGGACAGCGCCCAGGCCCAGAGTTCAGGCCCCACAACCGGACCCCAAAAAAAAAAGTTTTTCTATTTACAGACTTCGTGTTCTTATATATGAAAACCCTTAAGACTACACACACACACACACACACACACACACACACACACACACACACACACACACACACAGTCTGCTAGAACCAATGATTTCTGTATAGTTGCAATATATAAATTTAGCATACAAAACTCAGCTGTTCCTATACACTTAATCTATCTGAAAAAAAATAAGAAAATATATTAATTTATGGTAGCTGCAAAAATAAAATGTTTAGAAGAAATTTTAGGAAAATGTGAAAGATCTGTACACTGAAAACTATAAAACTATTAATGAAACTTAAGAAGACATAAATAAATAGAAAAGGAGCCTGGGTTCATGATTTAGAAAACTATTGCTAACATGCTTATTTAACCTAAAACAGCCTATGGGTTCATTGTAATTCCTATCAAAATTCTAATGGGACTTTAAAGAGAATTGAAGAAAAAAATCTTAAAATTTGTAGGAGACCACAATGTTCCTGAGACAAAGTAATCATAAAAAAGAACAAAGATGGAGGCATCATGATGTCTAATTCCAAACTACATTGAAAAGCTAGAGCAAGACAACTGCAAGGTAACTACATAAAAAACACATTGAACAATACAACGTAACAGAAAGCCCAGATAGAAGTCTATGTACTTATTATCAGTTGAGTTTCCACACAGATGGAAAGAATGCACAATGGGAAAATGGGTAGTCCTTTAACAAGTGGTGCTGGGAAAACTGGATATCTACATAAGAAAGAATGAAATTAGATCCATATCTCGTGCAATGCATACAAGTTAAATGAAAGTGGCTTGAAGACTTAAACATAATATATGAAACTGTGAAATTACCAGAGGAAAACATAAGGAGAGAGACAAAACTCCAAAAGCAGAGGAAACAAAAGCAAAGATGAGAAAACATAGACTGGAGAGACAATCTATGAAAATGGAGAAGATACTAGAAAAACACTTATCTGATAAGTGGTTAGTATCCAAATATACAAGGAACAAATAGTTGGGGGCCGGGGTGAAATGGTCAGTTAGCCATGATTTTTAAAATGGGTAAAAGCTCTAAACAGACATTAATCCAAAAAAGACATAAATCGACCAATTGCTCACTTTTACTAATTAATGGGTAAGTGAAAAACCTGCATCAACATATCCAATGCCTGTCAGAATCACTGAAAGAAACAGAAAGATGACAAGTGTGGGTGAGGATATGAAGAGAGAAAAGGGGACTTTTGTACAAGACTGATGGGAAAATAAATTGGTAAATCCATTGTGGAAATATTTGGAATGTCATCAAAGAATTAAAAATAGCACCATCACAAGCTGTTATCTCCCTGCTAGATACAAACCCACAGGAAATGAAATCAGCTGGTAGAAGAGATTTCTTCACTTGCATGTTCATTGCAGCATTATTCATAATAGCTAAGAGATGGACTGGAGTCTAAGTGTCCTTGAGTAGATGAATGGATCAAGAAAATGTGGTGGTTTGGAAAGCAGTATGGAGGTTCCTCAAAAGACTCCACATAGAGCTCCCCTATGACCCAGCAATCCCACTTCTGGGCATTTACCCAAATGATCGCAAACAAGACCATACTAAAGTTACCAGCACAACTATGTTTGTCACAGCATTATTTACCATAACTAAGATATGGAACCAACCCAGATGCCCCTCAGTAGATGAATGGATCAAGAAAATGTGGTATATATACACAATGGAATTCTATGCCTCCATCAGAAAGAATGACATTGCCCCATTTGTTAGGAAATGGAAAGATGGAAAAAATTATATTAAGTGAAGTAAGCCAGGCCCAAAGAAACTTAGGTCCCATGGTTTCCCTTATTTGCAATACCTAGTATATGTATGAGTCAAGCAGAAAAGGTCAAAAGCTATGTACATATGACCAGATAAGATGATGCTAAGTGAAATGAACCCCAAGAGAGGGACACATTTTTCTTGCATTTTTCATGCACTATGTGATATTTGTGTTCCTTTTGTGTGTTCTTCCCCCATGGTATAACCCGTTTTCACTGTATTTGATTCTAGTGCCCTGCATCTTGTATATACATTTTTTTAACTTGGGGAGGGGAAGGGAAATAATAAAATGCTGAAATAAGGATACAGGATGACGCACTGTAACAATGAGATATACAAGACACTATGTTGAAAGTGAACTTTACCACTTGGGGGGTGGGGTAGGAGTTGGGGAGATGGGAAAGAAGGGATAGTAGGGGGAAAACAAAGGCAGGGATTACAATGCTCGATAGAAAATGTACTCATTGCCTTGCTCATGTAACTGTAACCCCTCTGTACAGTATCTTTACAATAAAAATATATTATAAAATAAAAAGTATATCCATAGATACATCGATTGTTACAGGGATTCAGTGTGTAGATGAGGAATGAAGAGTAGTAACTTGGACCTCCACAGGACTTATCTAGACCCCCCAGGAGTCGCTCAGGCTTCTGTGTCTGAAGTGCATATCCTTTTCCTTCATGTTCAAAATGGACAGAGATGACAGCTTTCCTCATATAGCTTTTGGAAAGTATCCAGACAGAACCCTCATGATCAACTCACTCTCCCTGCCGCAGTTCTATTTAGATTGGAGTGTGGTCTCATGCTTACGCGTTTCTTTTCTCTATCTTTGCGCTGCAGGCTTTGGAAGGGAAGGAAAGCCAAGGAGAGAAGTCAGCTTGGCAATGGTCCCAAACAACACGCATGAAATTGCACAAGACAGCCCAGGACCCGGCCAGAAGTAAAATGGGCCCTTGGGAGACGCTCCACTTTCCCATTTCCATCTTCCACCCCTGTAGGTCTACCTGAGACTCGCTTATTGATCCTGCATTTTTGTGAGGGCCAACAAAAATAAGATGCCATCTGTGCCCTGAAGGAGCTCAGAGACCAATGGAGAGACAGACTTACCAACACTGAATTCTAAACAATCTGTGGCGCCCTTGCTGACAGACCAATTTGGTGAAGGTGGATGGGTAGGAAAGGATCGGGGTGGAGCCTTGCCTGAGGGGAAGGGCCAGGCTTTTCTTTTGTGTACGCCAGGTGGTTCCATGTTCACACACAGGAAAATGCCCGAAACATAGTAGATGAATTAGGAAGGTATTTTTTCTGCCCTTCCAAAAGCACAGTGTGTCCAGGCACTATTGAGTCCCAGAAGGCTTTGACCCTCTCAGAGGAGTCATCTCCTACACTACAGCCCGAGAAACCGTGAAGTCGTTTATAAGACTCGGAAAGCTTTTAAACTATTGGTATTGAACCATACACAGACCATTTAAAAGCCAGGGAGGAAATGTAGCTGAAGAGTCGTTGTGGTTGTGAATAACACCGTTGAGCGCATGCTCTCGGCCAGCCCCTGTGCTAAGCCCTTTTCAAGCTGCATCCTGTCTGCTCCTCACCACAGCCTGGCAGGGCTGTGCTGCTCCACTGCCCAGCTACTCAGAGATCATTAAGACATGCATTTAATTTAAGGGAATACAGAACGGAGGATCAAATGCTTTGCCTAAGATCACAGCTGATCGGTGGACAATTCCAGTGCCTCTGAAATGATGCTCCGGTATACTCAGTGGGACTTTCCATTAAAAAGCTCTCTGCAAAGTTAAATCTTCTTGTGCTCTCCTTTTGATATTGTTTGCTAGGAATGTCTAGTCATTTCAGGCACATTAACAGGGAAACTAAATCACGCTACTTCTGCACATTAGGACACATAAGTTACATCTAGGGCCAAAGTTTCTATTATTAAGCTCTGGGAGTAAAAATACTCTTGAGCACAAAGGAAAGGTTGGGCCAAATTGCTGGGAATGTAATTGGAAATATGACGCAAACATGCAAACAGCCCCAGTCCCAAAGCAAAAGACAATGTTGGAGGGGATGTAGAACTGAGACCCCAACCAACCATCAACTTGAAGATTATTTGGTTCATAGTTGCATACAACCTTCCTGGTTAACTTGTCCTGCCCTTTCCCATGATCAACTGCAATCAAACATTAAAGAGCTAATAATAACATTTGCATAATATGATTTGTTGTCTTTTGGTACATTCATAGGAATGATACATTTACTGATTATACCTGCTCCTTGCATTGATTGATTGATGGATTGATTGATTTTTTGCCCATACTGGGGTTTGAACTCAGGGCCTAGTTACCATCCCTTAGCTTTTTCTGCTCAAAGCTATCATTCTACCAGTTAAGCTACACTGCCACTTCCAGCTTCTTGCTGATTAGTTGGAGATAAGAGTTTCATAGATTTTCTGCCTAGGCTAACTTCAAATCATGAGCCTCAGATCTCAACCTCCTGAGTAGTTAGTATTATAGGGATAAACTATGGCATCTGGCTAATCACTTCTTCAAGAGTACAGCTCTAGAATTGCACATTGATTTCATGTCTATCAAATTTGCATAAAGCATTATCATTGAAAGAATTAGTGAAGTTGGACTTTTATTGCATTAATGATCCCATTATGGAGGCTAGTAATGGCCTATGTCTCTCTCCCCTACATCATTCTACAGACATGACAAGAAATACAGAATGAAATTTACCAATTTAATATTCAGAGATACCTCGTGCGGTTCAAAATGGACAAAAACCTGAGGTAAGACCAGAAACCATCAAACCCCTAAAAGAAAATACAGGGAAGGGCTCCTTGACATAATCTTGGCAATGATTTTTTTAACATGACTCTAAAATCTTAGGCCTGGAAAGTATTTTTTTAACAGGACTACATTAAACTCAAAAGCATAGCAAAGAATAATTAACAAAGTGAGAATATAGCCTACGGATTGGGAGCAAATATTCGAAACCATCTATCTGATGAGGAGTTAATATCCAAAATATATAAGGAGCTCATACCACTTGATAGCAAAAATGAATAGTCTCATTAAAGAATGGACAGAGCCTTGTTATGGTCCGAACGTCGGCTGTCTGCTGAAGGACCTGTGTCTCCCGCGTGGTCCTTCACCTGTGGCACTGTTGGAGGCGATGGGCTCCAAGGGAGTGGGCTCTAGCAAAAGAAATTAGGTGACTAATTGCTCCTGCCCCATTGGTCCCACTGTCCCTAAGTGAATCCTGCAAGTGAATGGCACATTTTGAACTATGTTTCAAAATTATTATATGGGTTAAACCACTCTTGCCTTGTTTTGTAACTATCTTGGCTGTAATTTATGGAACTACATATGAACTCTCACTGCAACATTAAACAATGGACTACAATAAAATAAACGGAAAAATATCAACTGCATAAAGCCACTTAGCTGGAAGTAATCAAATGAAGTCCACTTTTTTAATCCTCAAATAATCCTGTGATCTCGGATCTGATAAGAGGGCATTGTCCTACCTAGAGGAATAATAACCTCCTAGGGATTTGCTTTCCTTTGAACCATAATCAGGAAACGGCGGCCTTGGAGACCTATATTTGGGTGATTTGTTTGTATTTAAACTCTGCCTAGTAAGCGTTCCCTTTCCATAACTACACTTTTTTGTTGACTCTTTGTTATTAAAATAAAACTTTTAAATTATGTGGCTCACATGTCAATACAATTAAAAAGACTGCCAGAGAAGTGTTAGTTTCTGGAACGAATATAATATAATCTTTTATAAAACATAATCTTTTATAAAAGATTCATGCCATAAAGAAGGCATAAAGAAGACATAAAGATGATACACCGTTTCACCCCATATCTAGCTCAACCCTGTCTAGCCCACTCACCCATGGAAGGACACAGGTAGAGAAAGGTGCCATCTATCAGTCACAAAGTGACCCTCCTCATACTTCAAATCTTTAGACAGCTTGATCTTAGTCTTCTAGGATAGTAGGCATTAAGAGAAATGCATTTGTGTTGTTTATAAGCTAACCTAGTATATTTTGTTATAGCCATCCAAACAGACTAAGAAATATGGAGAGGCAAAAGACTCAGAATAACCAACAAAATATTGAAGAAAAATACCAAAGTTTTAGTACAGCCACTACCTGACATCAGAACCTACTATAAAGCTGAGTGGATCAAGGAAATGCGGCATTCATGAGAAATGGAAAAGTAGCTCAGTAGGGCAAGCTTCAGAGTCCAGAAATAGGCTGCCTGCCTAGAGCCAATTGATCTTAGACAAAGGGGCAAAAGCAATACATTGGAACAAAGATTTTTTTTTCCAACCAAAGGTGCTAGAACAACTGGATGTTTATATGCCTGAGTTAAAAAAAAAAAAGACAAATCTCAACACAGAATGATATCCTTCACAAAATTTACCCCAAGCATGTTAATATAAAGTGCAAAACAAAACTCCCAGAATATAATGGGAGAAGACCTCGCTGACCTTGGATTTGATGGTGACTTTTTAGACAAAATATTAAGCCTAACCCATGAAAGGAAAAACAAAACCTAGTAAGGTAAGTTAACTTTCATTAACTTTTTATAAATAATTTAAAAATGCAAACTGCTCTGTGAAGACAGCAAGAAGGTAGGTAGGCCAAAGCCTGGGAGATAATGTTTGCAAAAGACACGGCTGCCCCAAAGAATGTAAGCTCTTAAAACCCAATAGTAGGAAACGAAATAACCCGATTTAAAATGTGAGCTACAGAGCTTAACAGATACCTAACCAAAGATGATGTGCAGATGGCAAACAAATACACGGGAAAAAGGCTCAATCTCTGTCCTTGGAGTAGTGAACTTCTTCTACATTTAGTGAATGTTTACTGTGCATCTGGTATCATCAGGCAGCATAGCAGGCATCATAAAACCCTGGTAATGAGCAACACAGGAGATCTCAATCCACATTAACCTCAGACTAGTGAGAAAAACTCACCTAAAGTCAGCCAACTGATTATATGCTATGAGATGCTCTACAGGCTGCAAACTGAACTTTAAACAAGCTATCTGGCTCACCCAAAGAACTTAGAGCACAAAAAATACAGAACAACATTTAATCCAAAGGTCATTAGACTGGCTACAAGCTTGCCTCTTTCCTTGTCACCATGCAGATTTCCTAAAGCAGTTGGCCAAAAGCTCAAACAGATTTTGGATCCATTTGGTCAAAAGCAGAGTTCATTTCTTTGTGTACCTCTGTGAAGCCACAGATTCTTCTGAAACACCTACAGAGTATATGCAATCGGGGCACAAAACTGCCAGAGAAAGGAGCTGTAGCCACAGTGACAAGCATGGACAACCACAGACATCTCCCGGTCTCCAGTGCTGTCACGAACTTACTGGTTAGTAAGTTCAGTAACCACATCACTAATTCTATACTGCCCTGCAACTCAGTAAAACGTTGACAAAGCCCTTCTACTCTCTCTTCTAAGTTCACTCGCCTCAATAGGCATTTGTATTGTAGGGGGGACATCTATGAATGATCATGCTTTAGAAATGAGATCCAAGAACTGCATCCCAAGTCTTCACAGTTTAAACCCACCTGACAAGGGCCCAGGATTGCCAATCCACATGGCCTACTATTTGGACGCTGTCCTAGAAAGCTTCAAATACTGTGATTGAGAGACATCTACACAAGTAGCTTTTCATGAATAACATTGAGCTTCAGTAAGTCAAAATCAGGGACACTAAATAGTAAAGAAAACAAATGCTTCATAATACAGAATAACAAAGCCAGGAGCTCAGAAAAGATTTCTTCCTCAAGGTTTGCTTCATGAATCAGAAGAATATTTTACATAGATCTTGATTTGCTCTTTTCAGTGAGATGAAAAAGGGACATGGTGTCAGAAACGGATACGGGAGTGTGGGGCACCAGTGGCTGAGACCTGTAATCCTAGCTGTTTAGAGGGTGAGAAACTCCACGAGACTTTTGTCTCCAAGTAACTACCAAAAACCCAGAGGTGGAACTGTTGTTCAAGTGGTGGAGAACTATCCTGTGAAAAAGCTAAGGGGCAGTGCCCAGGCTCAGTTCAAAACCCAGTATTGGCACACACACACACTCACCCCCACAGCCCCACACACACCCACACACAAATATGGGAAACGGAAGACACGATCAAATAAAAGCGAAGAACATAATGACTGTAGGTAGTAAAAAAGCAGAGTTGTTAATGCATACATATATAATTAATATAGAGGAGAATGTATATCATAATATTTGAGAACCTGACCAATTTGGCTCTGATTGACTTACACTTCTGCCAGGTATCCACTGTGATCTTGAGCAAATTTTTAGAAATCTATGCTTTATCCATAGAATGAGAATAATAGACTACACAAAATAATGCATTTATAGTGTTTACTGTAGCACATGGCAAATGAATATAAAATAATGTCTGTATATTTTTATTCTCACCAATAAGCAACGTCTCATGTTTGAATTGAAGCACTTAGGGTTCTTAGAACGGAGCATCATAGAAGAGACAGAAATTGTAATTACTATTGTTGAATATCTGCTTTGTACAAGGCAAGCTGATGGAACAGCTGTCTAATATCTTATAGATCGGAGCCCAACAAACTAAGGGGAGCCTGAGGGAAACCTCGGGTCCCTAGCATGACCATGATCTGGCACATTCGTTACAGTCGAGGGAAGGGCCAGACTTTTGGCTCTTCCCACTCCAGTGTACATTCTAGAAGAATGGTGGTGTGCTACCAAACCCAGTCTTGGAAATGGAATTACAGACTGGCTGCCATTACCAATAGAAGAATCTTGTTCTCACTAAGATTCCTCAGATTAGGCCAAAGTTGAGGCCAAAGACACAATTACACACTCCCAAAAACACTAGACAAAATGGTGTCTAGGAAAATCATCTTCTTCATACCATCCGTCAGGCTGCAGTTGTGTGAGTGAAGGCTGGACAATCGCAAATCACTGAATTAAATCCTGTGTAGGTGGGGGGTCGCTGTTCATGAAGGCGCCAGACCCAGGCTCTGTAGTGAGCCAGCAGAGCCGTGTCTGGAGATACAGGCAGAGGAGAGCGGAGAACCCAGCCTGCCACCGCTGTGGTTGGGGACAGGGACAGGAACATCCAGGGGCAGCGTCCCTTCCTGTAATGGAGCCACGAGGGAATTCAACAGGAAGACAATCGCAGTGGGCACGGAGAGGCCTTTCCCAGACAGCCTTCCCCTTCCAGCGAACACCTCCCGCTGGGAAAGAACCTCACCAAGGAGAATCAACGGGAATCCAACATCTCTCTTTCCACACCGAAACGTTTCCTTGCCCAACTCTTGTAGGACTCTTCATTGGGAGGTGGGATGAGAGAATTGAAAAACAGAAAAAGAAAAAACCTTCACATGAATGCATATCCGTTTTAAACTACGAGTGTGGGGAGGTAGTATATAATCACAAATCTTTACAGGTATAGTACTACAGTTACTACACAGCAACCATGGTGAACACTGTGTACACACACACACACACACACACACACACACACACACACACACACACACACACACACACACACACACACACACACACACACACACCAAATTGAATGAGTCACATAAATAAACCAGGCCACAAAATGAAGACTTAGAGGGAGATTCACATCTGTGCAGTTCCAAAATAAGTGAGGTCCACGCACAATACAGTTAGAAGTCAAGAGCTGGGATCCTCTCGGCGGGAGGGATGCTTAATGATCATAAGACGGCACTTGATGTGTGTTGCCGGGATGTGTTTAGGTAATTAAAAAAAAAAACTCATCAAGTTTACTCGCTTTCCTTTTTGTGCTAGTACTGGGTATGTCCCTGAGTTTTTGTCTACCACTTAAGCCACAGCTCCAGTTCTGGCTTTTTGGTAGTGATTTTATTGGAAATAAGAGTCTTACAGACTGGCTAGCCTGACTTTGAACCATGATCCTCAGATCTCAGCCTCCCAAGTAGCTAGAATGACAGAAGTAAACCACCAGTGCCTGGTGAGTTGTACACTTTTGGTGCATGAACATTAAATCTCAAAGAAATTCTGGCAGTGATTTCTCTCTCACTTCCCAATAGCCACTGGGCTAAGGCAGCCTCAACATTCTGTCTTGAGTTGGTTGACTTTTTCCAGAAAAGAATGCATCAGCCATGTTAAGAATTTACAAATTTAGGGGGAATTTTAGATTTAAGAAAAAAAAACAACTCAGAATAGAAATCTAGTGGGAATGAGAAGGTGGCTCAGTGGTAGAGTGCTTGCCTTTCATGCTCAAGGCCCTGGGTTCGATTCCTCAGCACCACGTAAGAAAAAAGAAAAAAGCCGGAAGTGGCACTGTGGCTCAAGTGGTAGAGCGCTCGCCTTGAGCTGAAGAGCTGAGGGACAGCGCCCAGGCCCAGAGTTCAGGCCCCACGACCAGACCCCCCCAAAAAACAAAAAGAATAGGAATCTAGTAATGGTCTTTTTCTTGCAACACAGCAGGGAGACCCAACTCTATCTAAGGGAATTTGATTAGGAATTACGCATCATAGATACAGTTCCGGGTTCCTGTGGGGTGAGATCTTTTGTGTGTATCAAGTGTGCATCTGGAGGCCTGCTCAGCGCTGTCAGACCTCCACGCCCTGTGTCTATTGTTCCCAAAGGCTGCGGGCACTGTGGGTGGCATGTCCCACTCCTCAGAAACCTCAGCTTCGGCTTGGACCCCACCCTTGTCCTGAGGGCCTGGGGGAGGGGGGCTGTCTTCCACTGCGTCTGCAGGGATTTCCTGGACCTGTCCGTTGTGATGGCCTGGGCTGCCCCGCACACCTCAGCGCCAACAGCCAGTCATGAGCTCCAGAAAGGGACTGCAGGCCAACCCCGATGCCCCAGAGCCACTGGGGTCCAGTGGTGGGCAGCCCTGCAGCTGCCAGGCTGCACCGAAGCGCCGCTCTCTGCCTCAGGAGACTGCCTGGCCCATGCATGCTCCAGGAGGCTTTGCTGTGGCCTTGACAGATGACCTGGCCCTCTGTGCTTCTGCACTGCATCTAGTGAGGACGGAGCCCTTCCCGGGCCCGGGACCCCTGGCCCAGAAAACTCAGCAGCCCTCCACAGGGAAGACACCTCATTAGTCAGACCACCTGCACCCTGAGAGCATCCTTAGTGGCATCGAAGACACAGAGCAATAGCCACTCACTGCGAGCGATGGATACTGACTGCACCGTGAGAAGAGTCCAGTCTGACGTCAGACATGCAAATTTTTAACAATTTGCTGCTTTGGGTATTCGTGGGAAGAGGAGGCAACTTCCTGACCTTTTCTGGGTCTCCAATCTTTTCGTTATACCGTTGGATTTAACTTGCTAATCGTTTGTTGAGGACTTTTGCAGCTGACTTTATCAGGGATGTTAGCCTGTTGTTTCTTTCTTTATGTTTCTTTCTTTCCTTTTTCCTTCTTATGTCAACGCCTGTTTTATTTTTAAACAGGCAATACTTGTCTTGTAGACCTTGTTTCAAAGCAGTCTTCCCTTTTCAACTTTTTTAGAGTAGTTTGAAGAGACTGAGTTTCTCTTTAAAAGTTTGGTAAGGAATCTAGTCATTTTCTTAGTTGGAGACTGTTTGGGGTTTGTTTTTGCTTGCTTGTTTTGTTTTATAATGTGAGGGATTATTCCTAGAATCTTGCATTTGAGAGGCAAGTGCTCTACTACTGAGCTACACCCCTCCCCTGATTTTTTTTTTGAGACAGGGTCTCACCAGGGCCAGAACAGGTTAGCCTTGAACTCACAATCCTTTTGCCTCAGCCTCCATTAGAAGACTTTTTTTTTAAATACTGATCCAGTTTCATTGCTATTATTGTTCTCTCTTTTTTTTGTTGTTCTTAATATATTTTTTATTGTAACGACGCAGTACAGAGGAGTCACAGTTACATGAGCAAGGTAGTGAGTACATTTCCTATCAAGCATTGTTACCTCCTCCTTTATTTTTCCGTACCATCCCTTCCACCTCTCCAACTCCTCCCCCCCCCACGTTGTAAAGTTCATTTTCAACCTACTGTCTTGTACATCTCATTGTATTATTGTTCTCTTAATGTTTTTTAATTCTTAATCTTTAGAGCCATAGGTCCAAGAATTTATGCATTTCTTCAAGGTTTTCCAACTTCAAGGTATGTTGTTGCTAACTATGACCAGTCATCCTTCATATTTCTATAGCAATAGATGTGGCATCTCATTTTCCATCTCCCACTTTATTTTTTTGTGTAGCTAAACATTTGTCAATGTTGTTGATCCTTTCAAAGAGTTAACTTTTGCTTACTTTATCTTTTATGTATGTTTTAGTCTCAAATTTGTTTATTTCTGTGCAGATTTTTATTTTATTCTAATAATTTATATTTTGATTTATTCTGGCTATTCTGGTTTCTTGTGTTGAGTTTTTAGAGTGCTTCCTAGAAATCTTTCTGCTTTTTGTGATGGAGAAAATTATTGCCACAAACTTTCCTCTTTGTACTATTTTCGTAGTTTCCCATGGGTTTTAATATATTGCCTCTCCCTTTTCACTTATTTCAAGATTTTTACTTTTTATTGTCATTACAAAGGGGATATACAGAGGGATTATGATTACAAGAAAACTTTTTTTCTTTACTAACCCATTGGCTGTTTGGAAGCATGTAGTCTGTTTCATGCATTACTATAATTTCTACAGTTCCTCCTGTAGTTAATGTCTAATTTGTTCCATTATGGTCACAGAAGTTAAAGGCTATGATTCAGAATATTTTTATTTGTTGATTCTTGGTTTGTGGACTCACACATCATCTTCTCTGGGGAATGTTCCATGTTTCTAATGAATAGAAAGTGTATTCTGTAACAGTTGGGTAAATTATTCTATAAATGTCTGATAGATCAGTTTGGTCTATAGACCAACACTAATGAGTTAATTTTCTCTCTGATTGATCTGTGTATTTATGAAAGTGGCTATTGTTATTGCCAATTATTTTGGGGTCAGATTCTATCATATAGGTACAGTAAGATGGTTTTTTATATTTGAGTGAGCTGGTGTTGAAAATACACATATACATCTATGTATATAGAGACATATCTATATGTTTAGATATGTATGAATGCACATGTATGTTTGTTACATATATATGTACAGTGTGTGTATAATGTGGGCATACACAATGTATACAATAATTATTCTATCTTGTTGCTAAACTTTGTGTAATGAGCTTCTTTGACTCCCTTTATAGTTCTTGGCTTTTGATCCAATGTGTGCTTTATCTGATGTGAATATGGCTATTTCTGATGGCTTTGGTTTCTGTTTATGAGGAATATCTTTTCCCAGCCTTTCACATGCTAGGTGTGTCTGCTTGTGAGGTAATATCCTTATGATGGGGTAGTGTGTAGTTGATTCTTGTTTCTATCTGTGATTGAGCTTTTTCATGCATTTTCATTCAGGATTTTTATTGATGAGTAACAACCTATGCCTGTCATCTTGTTAATTGTTATTATTTTGTATATTCTTGGTTCCTTTCTTTTTCTCTTGTTATTAATCATTGTGGTTTGGTGGTTTTCTGTAGTGAAAAGTTTTGATTTCTTGCTCTTTCTCAGTTGTGTCTCTGCTCTACCAGAAAATTTTACACTTATGGATGTTTTCATGATGCTATTTATTGTTTCTTTGCACCTCTAGATGTAGGAGTTTCTTAATCATTTCTTATAACTGTAATTGAATGTTGGTGAACTCAATTATATTGAATCTGATCGTCTAAGAAAAAGAAGTCTCCTTCCTTTCTGAAGGATACCTTGATGGGTCTGGCATTCTTAGCTGGCAGGTTTCTTTCCCCGTTCAGCTCTCTGAATAGATAACCCCATTCTTTTGAGGGCTACAATGTTTCTTCTCAGAAACTTACTACTAGCTGAGGGTTACTTTATATGTGACTGGACACCTTCCTCTCGTTGCTTACGCATTCTGTCTTTGCCTTTGCCTTTTGGCTGCTTAGAGATCGTGGTTTGTAGAGCACCTTCCTGAGATAGTCTGCATGTCCGTAGCCTCTCAAGGCTTAAGCTATTTCACTACTACCTTTTCTGTGGCTTTCTCTATAACGCTACCATTTTTCCACTTCATGATACTTTGTAGGTCTCAGAGGCTTTTTTCGCTCCTTTTCACTTGTTCTTTCCCTCTGGTTGGTTAATTCAACCTGTAAAGATTTTTCACGTAGGGTTGGCTATGCAGCCCAGGCTCTGCCTGCCCCGCCCCAGTGCTGGGATTACAGGCATGAACCACCACACTTGGCTCATGACCTGTCTTCTAGCTCAGAAACGCTTCTGCATATAGTCTGTTGTTGTGAGTCTCAATTTTATTTTGTTCACTGAGTTCTTTGGCTGAGAGATTTCTATTTGCCTCCTTTTTGTGATGCCGCTTTGAGTTTCTCACTCAAATCATCGTAAGTTGTTTTCTTGACTTTATTGAATTATTTCTCTGTATTTTCTTATAGTGCACTGGGCTTCCCTACAATCATTATTTTAAAGTCCTTTTGGGGGGCATTTCTTTGAGTCAGTTACTGAAGGATGATTGCATCCCCTTGGAAGGTTTTTCCATGTTTCTTCTATCCCTATGTTGATGAACTGAGCATCAGTGAGACAAGTGCATTTTCAAATTATATGGAGGCTTCCTCCTGTGGACCAGTGCTAGGATGTGGGTTGGTTATGGTACACTTGGCTTCTGTATATCCTTGTATATCCTGTTGTTGCCAGGGAGTCCAATCAACTGTCATCCTCATCATCAGTGTGTGCCATTGTGTCAGTTCAGACTGTGAGTGTCTGTGGCCATGGTCCCATGGTGTGGTTTCACTGGGAGAAGGGCCACAAACAGCCCGTGCCCAGGCTGTGCACAAGCACCTGCAGGTGGTGCAGGCCAGTGACCTAGGGTAGATTCTCTGGTGGATGGATCCATGGCTGGCAGGGCTCTGAAGCTGGCCAGTTGCTGCCGTGGGGTTAGGATGCACACCGTTACACAGGTGTGCCAGTTGTACAGTGCCCGCTGGGGGCAGGTGCCCCTGGGAAGGATGTTGGGCCGGTGGCAGGGCGCGCAGCGGCACCGCAGGGCGGTGGAGGGGATGTGCTCTCGGTGATCTCGGCAGGGAACAGAGCTGCTGCTTGGTTGGCTGTAGCCAGGGGACACCACACGCAAGCCTTGGCCCTGTGTCAGCCTCCCTTCAGAGTGGGCACTCTTCGTTGTTGTGGAAGAGGTAGCTACAGGGATTTGGAAGCCAGGACTTTCTGCTCGGCTCTGGCTCTAAGTAGCTGGGCTCACAGAGCAGGAGCTGTTGGTGCAGACACGGTCTGTGTGGATGGCCTGAGGATTGGAGATGTGCCTGGACCTCAGCTTTGGGGTGAAGTGCTCTGGCAGGGGGTCCACTCCCAGGACGGGGCTGAAGCTCGCAGTGAAGAGCACAGAGAGGGAGGTGAACTCTGCAGCAACACAGCCAGCCGTGGCTGCGGATCACACCACCATTCCACATTCGGGGCCGAGGTCTGGGGTGGGGGAGGGCCAGGAGGATTCCAGGAGTCTTCTGTAATGGGGACCGCTGGGGCTCTCCCGAGTACCTTCTCCCCACGAGAAGACACTGCCCAGGTTTGGGTCTGACACGGAATGCAGAGGAGGTAGGCACGTTGGAGCTGTGGAGGTTTCAAGCTCCCTCGGTATCTTTTCACTCCCTGCTGCGCTGGCAGGCTCCTCAGTCACTCCACGGGCATACTCGTGTGTCAGGCTCCTCAGTCACTCCACGGGCACACTCGTGTGTCAGGCTCCTCAGTCACTCCACGGTCACACTCGTGTGTCAGGCTCCTCAGTCACTCCACGGTCACACTCGTGTGTCTTCGCTGTTGCCATCTCTCTCTGTGTGGAGAACAAGTGATAGGGAAATGTCCAGCTAGCATGTGGGTGCCACAGTTGTTCTCATTTTCATGCCATAAAAAATGAACAGACACCAGGTCCAGTGCCCCTGTCGCCCTAGCTAGCTCGGAGGTTGAAATTGTGAGGATCATGGTTCAAAAACAGACTGAGTAGAAAGTTCACAAGACCCGTCTCAACAATGACCTGGGGTGGTGGTGAACAACGAATCCCAACTATGTAGCAACCGAACACATCAAGGTAAGAAGGGAGACCTTATCTAAAAAATAATCATCAAAAACCAGGGCTGAAAGCATGGTTCAATAGTTAAGAGTACCTGCCTAGCAAGCATGAGGACCCGAGAGAGAGAGAGAGAGACAGACAGACAGACAGACAGACAGACAGACAGACAGACAGACAGACAGACAGACAGAGAGAAAGAGAGACAGAGAGACAGGGACAGAGACAGAGAGAGACAGACAGACAGACAGAAAGACAGAGACAGAGACAGAAAGAGAGGGAGGGAGGGAGAGAGAGAGGGAGAGAGGGAGGGAGGCAGAGAGGAAGAGAGAGAGAGGAAGGAAGGAAGGAAGGAAGGATTTGAATTAAAACTGGCCCACAAAGTCTCAGATAATTTATACATGAATTCCACCAATATTTAAAAACAAAGCAAACAGATTTTTACAAATATATTTAACATTTCTTAGAGAAAAAATGGTATAAAATCTTCTTCAAATATTCTGAGTCCAGAGTATCTGCTTCAAAAACCAGATAAATACTTGACAAGCACAAGCACAAGATTCTGAGTTCAAACCCCAGTACCACCAAACAACAACAGCAAAACAATAATAAACTGTCCTTCACTACAGGGGTAATAGGATAAGCGCATTATCAGTGTGCATTCAACCCTCCAGAGATCCAGTAAACTGCAGGCTTATTTTAGACTTCTACTTTCTTCTGGAAGGACCTCTTATAATCCTCCCTGAACAAAATGGTTTCACTACATCATTAGTCTGGCATTCAAGAAGTATATTTATATATTGTTATCAGTTGTGGGGCCTGAACTCTGGGCCTGGGCGCTGTCCCTCAGCTCTTCAGCTCAAGACTAGCACTCTACCACTTGAGCCACAGCGCCACTTCTGGCTTTTTTCTGCTTATATGGTGCTGAGGAATCGAACCCAGGGCCTCATGCATGCGAGGCAAGCACTCTACCACTGAGCCACCTTCCCAGCCCCAGTTTATGTTTTAAATTTGGCTTCGATCCCTCTTGATGTATCATCAGAGTGTTTTCTTCAGTGGCACAGGTACAGACAGACGTGGTTGGCTTCCATGACCCCAAAGCACTGCCAATACCTCTACCAATATTTGAATGTTTAAAGAAAAATTTTTGACAGAAGCTGGCAGTACTGAAAACTTGTCCCTGGCAAAGGGTGGCAGTGTCTGCTGCTTAGGGTTTGCATTTCCGCAGTGTGTGGGGTGTGCCAGCCCTTCAGAGCAGGAGGAAGATGAAACGGGGGTGGGGGAGGAAGGGGGCAGTGTGCCCTTAGGCAAGATTCCCTGAGCTTAGAGGCCCACTTCCCCTTCCTGCTCTATTGAAACGCAAGGTGCGTGCTGTGCTTTCCTGGCCAGGCCCTACAGATTTCCCCAGCTGCCCTTGTGTGTAGTAAATCATTGTTTTCCAAACATGGGAAGATAATGCCCGGAATGAAGTCCGGTGGAAATTTTGGGGTTTGAGGTCCTGATTCATGTACCAAGGAGCAACAATGGGGAGATGCCACTGGATAAAGCCACTCATGCAAGGGCAGACTAGGGTGAACCCAGGGAACTTGCCAAGATACTCACTTTTCCTCTTTGGCACCTTGTCATTGCCAAATATCCTGTTGGTTTGATGAGACTGTGATTCATCAGTTGCTCATCCACACGAGAGACTCTCCCTGGACTCAGTGATCCCGTGCTGACCTGTGTACCACCGCTCAGTAAAACGTGACTGCACTGAAGCCGGAGGCAAAAAATGGGGCCTAGCACACATAGCACACAGCTGTTCGTTAGCGCTGAGTGGTAGATGTTGAATGAACAGTACATAAGCATAGGACAAACACGACACTAGCTTGTACATTCAAGGAATTGACTTTAACCTTCATTGGGATTTAGAGGAGAGTGAACTTGGAGTTTCAAAGGCTTGAGCTAAACTTAGGTTCTGAGTTTATAGCTTGTTTGCTTTTTTGCACTGGTAGGCTTTGAACTCAAGGCCTAGGGCCCATTCAACTAGTGTGTTCAGATGAGTTTTACTACTTTGAGCCACACCTTTGGCCTTGCTTTTTGCTGGATTTTTCTACCCATGCTAGCTCAGGAATTGCAATCCTTCCTGTCTCAGCCCTCTAAGAGGTGAAGGGTGGCAGGCATGAACCGCTGACCCCTGGTCTATGATCATTTTTTATATTAAAATGAGAATAATGGAAATATCAGTGAGAGAGCCGAATAGAGTTGCCTATCACACATTCCTCACACAAAAAGGGATAACAACAAAGAATATACAACACTATTATAACAGGGGGCTGGGAAGGTGGCTCAGGGGTAGAGCGCTTGCCTTGCATGCCTGAGGCCCTGGGTTCGATTCCTCAGCACCACATAAGAAAAAAGCCGGAAGTGGCGCTGTGGCTCTTGAGCGCTGGCCTTGAGCTGAAGAGCTGAGGGACAGCGCCCAGCCCAGAGTTCAAGCCCCACGACTGGACCCAAAAAAAAAAAATATTATAACAGGAGTGACTGAAGAAGTTTGTTAAGGAGTAGTAGAGAAGAGAGAGAATCCTGATGGAAGCTGGGTGCTGGTGCTAGAACCTGTAATCCCAGCTACCCAGGAGGCTGAGATGCGGGATAGTGGTTCTGAGCTTTTACAGATATATCCTCCAGAATCCTATCTCCAGTTAAACAGCAGAAAACAGGAAGTCGAGATGTGGTAGAGTGCCAGTTGTGAGCAAAAAATGTGAGCAACTCCTTCATTCCCCGTGAAGGTATTGTTTGTTCTCGACTACGGGGCCACCTCTGTCTCACGTGCACTGTCTACCGTAAGATTTCATTTATGCGACAGAAACTTGTCTCTGGGCAGTCACAGAGCATGACAGGACCAGGGACCTAGTTCCTGTATTTTTCTCAAATACTAGGCTGTAAAATGTCACTCCTATCCTTCAATGTTTTTTATGTTAATAAATATTCCTATAGTAGAAGATTTGGAAACAACTGCTTTGCGTATGTGGTCTCTAAGGACATGCTGATTTCTCTAACATTCATAAAGAATTTTCCAGAAGTAAATATAATAATTGTGTAGGTCATACCATCATCAAATATGCATTCTGCCCGTTTGCTCTAAATCCACATGAAACCAGTCACGCAGTCCACGCATGAGCCCATGGACAGAGGTTTTCGGAGTGTCCCTGCCTTCTACCCTAGGGTCTCTTACCACAATTTCACTTAAGAGACTACATTCAGATTACTTGCCTTTAATGGGTTGGGATTGATCTCATTTCTAACAGCATTTTCAAGCTGAGGCTTTTTCCCATTCCCAGATTTTTTTCTACTTGTCTTTGCATTTACAGACGCTTTGTAAATATCCTTGTGTGGCTCCTATATAGGAGGGGCTGGGAAGGTGGCTCAGTGGTAGAGCACTTGCCTTGCATGCATGAGGCCCTGGGTTCGATTCCTCAGCACCACATAAGCAAAAAAGCCAGAAGTGGCGCTGTGGCTCAGGTGGTAGAGCGCTAGCCTTGAGCTGAAGAGCTGAGGGACAGCACCCAGAGTTCAGGCCCCATGACCGACCAAAAAAAAAGAATAAAAGAGATAAATTCAATCAGAGGAAAAATAACAAAGAAGGGACTTTCCTACAAGATCTTTGAAAAAGGAATATTTGCATAAGCCATATTTAACCAGATTTTTTTTGTTTGATTTTCTTTTTCCTTTCTGAGGGCTTTGGTCCACTCCCTGAGACGCTCCGTTCCCCCACCCCAGCTAGTCAGACACAAACGCTTCGCGATGTCGCACAGTGGAACCTTCTTGCCTGAACAGTTACCTTAATGAATGAGTGTCTCTGCTTCCATTTCTGCCCAATTCCTAATCTCGAATTCTGTTGTGATCCTGTCCTCACTTGCTCAAGTTTTTCCCAGACACTGTTGCATAAACTTCAGAAGCTTTGGTCTGGATTTAAAGCTGTTCTATGGCACTTCGTCCCTGCTTCTCTCTTCAGCCAGTGCATCTTTCAGTCTAACCTCAGGAGAAGGCCTGAGAGCTACTTTTGTTCTAGCTCTGGGAAAACCTTCAGAATCTTCTGCTAAGGAAGCATGAAAGGCACAGTTAGGATGGGGGGAAAACTACATTTATTTCACTGAATAAAGCAATGTCATGTTATATACAGGATCATAATAACCTTTATTATCGAGTACATTATTGAAATGGCACTTGAAATAAGAAATAGGAAAGAGCAAAGTTAGATATCTTTATATTCCATAGAAATCTTTCCCCCCCCCTTTCTAGTCTGGTCTCATTTGTTTCTCCCTAGAAAAGATGATGAAAAACAGAGCTATGTAACATCAGCTGTGGGTTGTGAGTAGGAGAATGAATAAAGGTCCAAAGGGGAGCAGAAGGGGATGTTGGTCATGAAGAAATCTCCCAGGTACACCGAAGGAAACACTTTCTCTTCACAAGATATCCTGGAAAGATTTGAAGTCATTTCCCAGTGATTTTTCTCGTAGCTTAAGAATTTTCCTTCACCATGGACGGACTAGTATGGGTCATCCATCCTAAAAGAAAAGCAAGAGATTGCAAATTAAGCCCAGGAACTCAAAAACAATTAAAGTTTGCAAACATGAAAACTGTGAGCAGTAAAAGTAGGCATTTCCCAAAGGTGATAATGGAGCAAATTGCAAGCTTAAAGTGTTAGTAAGAAAAATAACATGTTAGAAGCAAGGGAATGTGTTCTCCTGGGAATTTTGGACAGGAAACAAAACATTCTAAGGCAAAAGGGAAGAGAATCCTGCAGTGGCCCTTACATTTATTTGCATGTTCTACTACTGAGAAAATGTAAGTTTCAATTCAAACTGCTTCAAAAGTCTGATTGGTACCTGGGATTCTCAGCCCATAGCCACAGCTGGTGAAGTATCTGTGATGCAGCACTTGTTCCCAGACCTATTGATTTTGAGATAGATTGTATACTGACTTTGAACAGTGGAAAATTGAGGCAGTGGGAGACAATATCCTCAAATGGAAAGTGAAATCAGAGAAAAATCAAAACTCATGAAAAGAATGATTGTAGTTCTAAATGCCTAATTCTTCTAGAATATAATTTAGTGAGACAGTGACAAATTTCATTTAATGAAAAATATGTCTTTTTTTGTATGTTTCAATTGTCTCATTCTTGGAAAGGACAAAGGAAAATCAAGTTTGTTTTGTCTTAGCACTTTTCAAACATAGAACCAGATTCTATAGCTCTGGTCTGGTGATGAACCATCAGGGAAAACCACAGTGCAGCAGCTGCAAACCTGTTTGCCAATTTAGAGCTTAAAAAAAAGTTTCTGAAAGTAGAATCTCACGTATACCCTGCCCTGAGGTTGGCATCGTATCTTCCTGTGTATCTTGGGTGTAACTTTTACCCAGGTGAAATTTAGACACTAGAAGCAAATGAGGTGACAAACAGGAGAAACAGTTTGCAAAAGTCAAAATAACCGGCAAGAATCAAAACCACAACTGCCCAAAAAGTCATTCATTCACGAGCCAAAAATGCACAGGAATGTAAACGAGCTCAAGGGCTTCAGAAATTGACACATAGAATTTAGTGTGATAGTGTTTCATCCTACCTTGGCTTGGTCTAGAAACATACTCTATTTCTGCTCCCCCTCCCTTCCTCAGTAACCTCAGTAACAGAATGGCTTGGTGTGAAACAGCAAAAACAAAAAATTCACACTACTGGGAAGAGGGCTTCTGGGGCTTAGAACTGTATCCTAGGAGTCGAGAGCCCTGAGCTCTCAAGCTTACAGGTGATGGGTAATCAACTATAACCTGATTCGCGTAAACATCAGTGAGCCGCTAGCCATGCTATGGCTGTTTGCCTGAAGTGGTTATTAAATTAGTGTTCATATGCGTCCAGACCCGTCTTTTCCTGCGCCCTCAAGGGCACCTAAAAGGATGAACGGAGCTGCTTCCACCTTGCAGCAAGGACAGCGTGCAGTTCCCGTGGGCAGACAACAGCTTTGGGTACATAGTGCCAGAAAACCTCCCCTCGCTGGGTAAGAGCAGGGAATTCGGCTTTACATCTTGTAGTTTTTCTTCAGGGAGATATGGAGGCCAGCCCCCCCTCCCCCACCAAACAGACTCGTTTCTTACAAGGACACCATCTGTGCTATAAAGAGAAGATGGGGTAATAAATGAGAAAATAGAGCAGAAGGAATGGAAGGACTCTAGTGCCATCCTGTTGCTGCTCCCTTCCGCTCTCTTCTGGGCCGTGCACACAGGACAGCCACATTCTGCCTCAGCGGGTTTTCCACTGTTTCCCATCCAAAGACACGTGTCCTTGCTGATTCCCTTGTACCACACAACTGAAACCTGGCTGGTGACGCCACGGGCCTGATTCAGAGCTTCGTGGCAGCAACTGAGGTGTGTTATGCAGGAATTTACCTTTCTTTTGTTTTTGAGGTTTCTTGGGATCAAAACAAAATTTACCACCAACCGTGCTTGCTCAACAGCTACACATAATAAACCCATAAATAAGTAAGACAGGCTTACTGTACTCTCCTGGGGCCAGTAGAAGGCTTCCTTGGCTCATCTCCCTCCGTTTCTCTGCTGCATTCTTTTTTTTTTCTTTTTGCTTATGTGGTGCTGAGGAATCGAACCCAGGGCCTCAGGCATGCAAGGCAAGCACTCTACCACTGAGCCACCTTCCCAGACCCTCTCTGCTGCATTCTGAGCTACAGCCCACTCCACTGAGATCTTCTCAGTGACAGCCGTGGCTAGCATGTTGTCCAAGCTCAGACTGGCCCTCTCCAGACACCTACCCATGTCTTTCCAAGCTGTCTGGCTGGGTGCTCAGCACACCACCCAAGACATGTCATCCCCATAGTTCTTTTTACTTAAACTCCCATACGTTTCAAAGCGAGTCACAAAACTGAACTATTTTCCCATGTTCACTCTGTCAGGTGGATCAGGTACTTTCCTGTGTCTGCATTCCATCTTGCTAGTCTGCATTATTACGCCAACGAAAGAATCTGGGTTTCAAGGCCAAGCTTTTTTTAAAGTGCCTTTTTGGTGGAAGTGGTATCTGGAAATCATGCGTGCCCCCGTCTCCATGCTGCAGAAGCAGAGTAGGAGTCATTTACCCTTTTGCATTAGGCATTCAGGGACTCATTCTTCGTGTCTGGGGTACATTCTCAATAAATTCTTGTGGAATTAAATACTCCTTGATTCATATGTATAGGTCCTGGAGGTATTTTCAGCCAGGCCAAGAAATAATATAACAGAATGCTTTGAACCCTCGAAGAAAATAGATGAACATATTGATTGAAATACATTGCACCCAGGTATGGACCTGTCATCATAAAACCTCCCCCTTGTATATATGATATATGCTAATAAAAACTGAAAAGAAATTTTGAGGATAATCAGTAAAACTTCCCTTCTGGCTAACTGACCTTTCCTAACAGATTATTACTCATATATTCATCTATTTAGCTCCACTAGTACAAAAAATAGTTTAAGGGAGGCAAGGGACTTATTACTGTACCTGGATAGTTCCCTTCAATGAACCCCCCCTTTGTAAAATTAATTAATTGTATCTACTTTGGGATTAAGCTATAATAGGAAGCATATTAAGGAAAGTAGAGAAAGAATCGACACATGGAAAAACACACTGGCAAAACTTACCTTTCCTGAGATTTCTTGCCTAAAAATACAAACGAAAAATGCAATTAGTGGAAAGCAGGCAATTTCCTCTTGATGTGAGGGAGAAAGGAGGTTTCTACCCACCCATCTGTCTTTTGAAATGTGCATGTGTTAGGTATGTAAGGGGACCTGAGGCGGCCCCTAAAAGTTGACTGTTTCTGGCTTTTTAGGTCGAGTTATCATTTTGAATGGATTTGGTGAATTTACATCCTTTTTGAAATGAGCTGGAGAATTGGGGTCTATAGGAAAGCAACATAAAAGAAGAATAAAAGCAGGAAAAGCTCTTGAAGGAGAAAGAATTATTTCCGTGGCTGAACGTTGAAGTTTCCACTCAGCTGAAAGCCCTGTTTGGGCACCTGGAGGCTGGGACCTGTCTTTGAACAAGTTGCTTCTCTTCTGTAAACCACAAAGGTGATAGCAATCCCATCTTCCTTACTGGGTCGACAAAAGGAAATGTATTTCAAAGTTTGTAGGCCAGAGCCTAGACCTTGTACCCAATTTCCGTTCTAATCCTTTAGTGTTAGAAATTACTGTGTAAAATCTTTCAGCCAAAATTCTGCCTGCTGGTGGCATACGCTGAGTCTTCAGAAGAGTCAAGTTTATCTTCACAGAAACGTTGTTTATCTTTTAGGGACAATGAAACCCATAATAATGTATAAGCAAAACTCTGTTCCTACTGAGGAGGTTTCTTCTTGAAGAAAAGGGAAGCAAGGGGGCATGTGTTCAGCTTCATGCCTTCTTCTACCCTATGTGTTGGTTCAAGTGGAAAATTCCTCTAACCAAAGGGGTGGGGAGCTAATTTTCTGACTCTGAAGACAAGAGCGTCTAGGGTACATGCTGTTTGACTCTTTTTTTTTTTTTTTGTCGGTCGTGGGGCTTGAACTCTGGGCCTGGGTGCTGTCCCTCAGCTCTTCAGCTCAAGGCGAACGCTCTACCACTTGAGCTACAGCGCCACTTCCGGTTTTCTGGTGGTTTATTGGAGATAGGAGTCTCACGGTCTCTCCTGCCCGGGCTGGCTTTGAACCGCGATCCTCAGATCTCAGCCTCCTGAGTAGCTAGGATTACAGGCGTGAGCTACCAGCGCCTGGCCTGTTTGACTCTTTTACCAAACAGAGCCAATGTTAGTGACTACTCAGAGAAAGATGGTTCTGGAATACAAAGTGTTTCTGGTGGAACCAATGACCAGGGGAATGTGTTTCTGGAACTCTCCCTTATTCCTAGCCCGGGAGAAGGGAGTTGATGTCTGATACGAAGATTGCTGGGATAGGTGCCCTACAGCCAGGTTCCAAGGATTCATCTAATAAAAGATCAGGGCCATCATGCGCGAAAATGTCACCTGCTCCCTTTCTGCAGCTTTCTGGACAATTCTCAGAACAGCTGAGCCCCAATTAGCTCAGACCTGTAATGCTAGTTACTCGGGAGGCTGAGATAGGAGGATCTTGGTGTGAAAACAGCCCAGGCAGGCAAGTCCATGGGACTCTTATCTCTAATTAATCTCACACACACACACACACACACACACACACACAGAGAGAGAGAGAGAGAGAGAGAGAGAGAGAGAGAGACAGAGACAGAGACAGAGACAGAGACAGAGAGACAGAGAGAGAGAGAGAGAGAGAGAGAGAGAGAGAGAGAGAGAGAGAGAGAGAGAGATCTGGAAATGGAGCTGTGGCTCAAGTAGTAGAGCAAAAACAAAAAAACAGAAAGAAAAAAAAGCTCAAGGGCAGCAGCACCCAGGCCCTGAGTTCAAGCCTGGATCAGCAGCAAAAAGTAAGATCAAATTCTCAGAACAGAGGTATATGTGTATTTACAGGTTTATTACTTTTCCCTTTATCTTTGTAAACGCATCAATGAACCCAGTAGGCGTACAGCCTGGGCCCTAGGATCATTTCTGACATTGTGTCTATAGAAAAAAAAAAGATATTGTTCCTGTGTTTAAGAACCAAGTACAACTAGAAGTGTTAGAACACCAGGCCAATGGCTTGAAAGTTGGAAATATTGGTAGACGATTTAAATGTGGCTTTCCTGCCACCCCAGCTTTCCTGCCACAGTCGGTGATCTTGGGGTGTGTGTTCTCATTGCTGGCATAACTGTAAATAGCCTACATGGCCGTTATCTGTTTCCTGTTTGCCCCACACTGATTCCCACAGTAGGGGCATGGGTTCTCAACTTATCAGTTTGAGATCTTGTACAGAAATGACTCCAAGGTTAAAAAAAAAAACTAAAAACAACCTTACTTCTTTTCTTACACTACTTATCAAACAGCCTTCACCAGTGAGACTTCTCTAAATACATGTGACTTCCATTCTGTCTTTTGGTGCTACGACTATTTATTGAAGGGTATGAATCTGGAATAAATATGTTCCTTATTAAGCTGACTTTCAGCCCCCAAATCCTTGACGTTATTGCGATAGCTTATCCCAATGTGTAATTAATATGCGATCGCCCACTTTGCTCTCCACCCCCTGAATTCTGCCATAATCACCCAAGGAAGGTTGGGTTCCAGCCTTAAAATCTCAAGGGAAAGAAAGGTAAGTCAATGGCAAGAACGATTTGCCATTCCTCTTTCGCACCAGTGAAGTTGCTGTTAGGAACCCAGTACTCTATCATGGCGGGATCCAAATGCCACAAAATTTCTCTCAGAGGCAGGGCAGACATTTTCACGGCTCAGTGTGGTTATGTTACAGTTAGTAAAGTTCTTGCTCCTCTTCAATGGCTTCTCCATGGTCTTTCTAGGCTGGTTAGAAAGCTAATCTGACACTTCCAGTTTTCAGGGTAGAATGAAGGACCAGACCCCGGTGCTAGCTCATTGTGGACAGGCTAAGTACATCCCTGCAGTTGCCAGGACACACAGCCGGGGACCCGCATAGTCAGTGGACAAAATACATACTAATCTAATGGAAGGGGCACTTAAACGACAATCAACGGGTACCACAGGCAGATGGCTCAGAAGGATTGCTTAGCAATCGCTTCGAGGTCATCCATCATCTTCTCCTGAAAACAGGGGTCCCACAACAGCTGCCCAATATCTGTGACTTCTACAGCTTCGAATGGGTCTGCCTCCTGAGTCCGACCAAAGGTGGGAGTGAAAATCCAATCCTGCGGAAGGCTGCAGCTGCACAGACCTCTCAGGGGAAGGGGGCAGGAGACGGTGTTCTCTGCAGGATTCCATATCCAACCTAGGTAGCGGAAAGTAACTTCCCAAGACATCCCTCAAGCATACGAGGTGCCCTTGGCCTTGGGAACAAGCTACCAGGAAGGGTGCCTGCGGATTCCTGCCAGGGACAGCGCTGCTTCACATGTAGTAGTTGACCCTTCACAAGGTCAAGTACTTAAGAGCAATTCCGTGAACAGCTTAGTGGACATTTGGTTCATATCTTAGAAAAATTATACTAGTGAGTGTGTATGTGTGTGTGTGTGTGTGTGTGTGTGTGTGTGTCCACCCTGGGGTTTGAACCCAGAACCTAAGCACTGTTCCTAAGCTTTGTTGCTCAAGGCTAGTGCTCTACCACTTGAACCACAGCTTCACTCCGGGGCTTCCCTGCCCGGGCTGGCTTTGAACCACAATCCTCAGATCTCAGCCTTCTGTGTAGCTAGGATTACAGGCGTGAGCCACTGGTACCTGCCCAGCACATAGTCTTCTAGAGGATGGACATTATGTGTTTTTCCTTCTCTTTCAGAATTTTTTAAAAGCCAAGAACAATTAGAATGCCTAATTTGGCTATCACCCTAGTAAGGTACCTTACAGACAATAGGCATTTTTAAAAAGGTTTGCCTAATGAAAATCATTGTCTGGCCTCAGCTGATTTACATGTCTGCAGGCACTGGAATCTATGAAACACAAGGCTTGGCACCTGCTGCTGTTGATTCTATGCAGTTCGAGTTTCCTGTGGGTTTTCTTTCTTTTCATTTTTTTGCTTTAAAGTTGTTTCATTTTCACAAGAAATTAAACTCACATACCTCTGCTCAGTCGTCTCGCCAACCAAATGATAAATGCCAGTCCAGAGAAGGCAGTGACCATGACCGCCACTGGAATGAAGAGGGGGTTGTAGCCACCTTCGTTGGTCACTGAGAAACTCCGGCCTGTCTCTGAAACAGAAATCAGCGAGGTGCAGAGCGTGAGACCAGAAACACGATTTCCTTAGCCGTGGAGATTTATTTCCTTCTCATGTCTCCCAACAAGAGGTGACTTGATGCCTCATCTCCTATTTGACCAAGGGACATCGGTTATGGGTGGAGAGCCCACAATTCGTCTACAGCAAAGACTTCACCAGTCTGTGCTCTCAGATCTGGGGTTGCTGGGGTTCTCGGGGCTGTGTCTAAAGATCTTAGCAAAAGGTAGTCACCATGTGTCTAGCTGCCTGGACTTGTTCAGCGTTTAGTACTCTGACACATAGAGAAGAGCTAGAAAAGTCTTCATATAAGTTCAGGAATAAAGAAAAGAAGAGCCATTTTCCCAGTGAACTGAGAAATTCCCAACTTGTGGAAATGCCCCCTGCCCATGCTTTTGGACTTCATCTTCTTGATGGTTTGGCTGAGCTGGGGAGGGGCTAACGGAGAAGGCTCAGTGCCCCGGAGCCCGTTCACTCTCACCCCAGCCTGGGGACTCCCAGCTCGGCACACGCTTCCTGCAAGTCTGCTCCTGATTCTTTCCAGTGAACGGTGATGATTTCCACTTGTTCATCCATCCTAAAGCCTACCTGAGCTGCCCTGAAAAATATCTTGTCTCTGAAGCATGCCCAAGATTGGTTCAATTCAGTGTGGGTCAAATTTGCTGACATTTCTTTTGAGACAAGCTATAGAAACTTGTGAAGCAGGCGCATAAATGTAGCAAGTGTGATCAAAGCTTTCTAAGTGCAGATAAACCATGTTTTCTCCAATGTGTGAATTATTTTGGCAGCTAACGGATAGTTTCTCTGAATTTTAAGTGAGTAAAAAAAAAAAAAACTGGGGATGGTTCTTCCATTTTTGGTAGTAGTTATTTTTTGTAGTTATTATTCTCCTAAGAGTTTACACGACAGGAAAAATAAAAGAAGACTTGGCGAACATACCAAAGAAAAACACTGGGAAGGACCTCTGCTCCCCACCCCAAGGACACAGCTGGCGTTACGTAGGGCAGAACATGAAATGGGTGTGATTGAGAGGACAGGATCTAAGATTCAGTGGAGGGTCACCAAATCTTTATTATTGACATTGAGGAAAACAAAAAAATACAGAAAATCCCTACTATATTGCTATAAATTATAAAGTACCTTTCTATAAATTATATTTTATAAATCATCTTTCACATAGTCAGATGGCCCAGGAAGAATTTGTTGTTTGTCTGTTTGGGAGGTTTCTTTTTCATTTTAATGAGGATAAACCTCTTTGGGGCTGGGAAGGTGGCTTAGTGGTAGAGTGCTTGCTAGCATGCATGAGGCCCTGGGTTCAGTTCCTTAGTATCACCTAATCATTGAATTTAAAATGAAAAAAAAACACAAACCTCTTTGAAAAGCATCACAGTGCAATGCAAGTTAAGCTAAATTAAGCTCCAGGAAATGATGCAGACTTCTTCCCTGCATTCCCTTATCTGCATGGCATTGTATCACAATACACCGTCTAAAGTGGAGCTGCTCACCTTGACAGATTGGTTCGAGAGACGACCAGTTCCCCAGGGGTCCACAGCTGGTCTCTTCAGCCCCGATTAGATCTGTCCCGTCTGCGCAGAGGAAGGTACACTGGGAGCGGAAGCTGAAGTTTCCCAAAGGGTGGACACAGTCCATGGTGCCCAGGTCTGGGGCGCTCAGAGGCTCACACTCGACCACTTCAATGAGCAAAGCAACAGAGTTGGAAGCGTTAAGACCTGATGGATTTGAATGCTAGCATTGCCACTTGATAGGCACACATTCAAAACAACAGTCCTGGAAAAAACAGTCTCTGAATCATGTCTTCAAGATGACTAGATAGCCATGTGTAATGAGAGAGAAGGAGATCCAAAGCCAGTGTGAGTGGTGGAGAACTGTAAGTATTTGGGGATTATTAGAAGGCAAGCGGAGGAAAGGCAAGATACAAGACATGGCCAGGAAGATGGGAGCTAAGACAAAGCACCTGGCTTTTTCGTTGACTTACTATCTATCAAACGTTACTCTAGATCTTGATGAACTTAGATTTTATCCCCTAAGACAAATGATAGATGCAAATTAAGAGGATAATTGCCACCCAGAAATGACATGTTTTAGTTCATCAGCCTGCCAGTAGAATGAGTAATATATTTGGGTGGAACTGATTTAAAGTTGTGGCGTTCTTGTTGAAGACTACTGTAATAAATGGGGAGAAAGATCAAGAGGGCACTGACAGGGCTGTCAAGTAGGAGAGTAATTGGAGCAATAGTAAGTGTATGAATTGATAGTGTATTTCCTTGCAAAACCGCGGGGCGGGGGGTGAGAGAGGTTCACCACAGACAGAGTGCCCGTGTAAAAGCTGGCTCCATGTCATGAGATTCTGAAAAAAGAAGGTGAACTGGCTAGAACCCACAGGCTTGTGAACATCTCAAAGGACACTGTTAATGACAGATTTGTCCATCACAAGGTCACAGAGATATGTGAGTCTTCACAAGGGCAAGATGTAGAATCAAAAGAACAATAGACTAAAGGCAGAAGATGAGAAATAAACTACTTGATGGGCTTGGAGAAGCATCCAAGAAGGAACCACCGAGGGGAGAAATGCTCCTTGTGTTGAAAGAGAACCGGAAAACAATGAGATGAAGGAAAGCAACCACCTCCCTCCCCTCCCCTCCCAGTGCAAAAAGAGGGCTACAGTGCCTAGAGAAATGGGAAAACCAGCGATCCACAGATTGAAAACTAGAGTTCTACACTGGAGATAAGTATCAGGTGGAATTCAGGGCTCTAAGGTTAAATGTTAAAGTATGAAATCTTAACTGATTGACATTTAGATCTATGTTAGCCTTAATTCCTTATTCTTCAAAAGCACTGTTTATCACAAAAGCATTGGTTTTCTATTGTATGCACCAGATACTTCATACTTTTGAAATCTGGCCCAACATCACTCAAAGGATTTGATATCTCTTGTAGTGGTGGGCTGGGTCCAAGACTTTAAATGGGTGCCTTCCATTTCTATCACCATGGTTCTGAATGACTTCAAGACTCATGTGGAGCTCTTTCACGTGCTTTTCCTAGGACATTTGCCTTAAATGCCAAACCTAGAGAAGGACAGATTTCCTCCCTCCACATTCCCTCATCTCTACAGCATACTCTAGTGTGTCTTGCTTTCCTTCAAACTCAATTATGAACATAGGTAATGTCCTCTAATTAACTGTAGATCCTTTGAAGGCAAGATCTATATTTGCTTTGTCTTCTCCTGAAACACCCAGCCCAAATAAACGCGTTCTCTTTCTCTGGTCTGTATTCTGAATCATTCCATGTGCTTTCCTGTGTGTCCCTACCTGTCAGCGAACAAGCGTACTTCCTAATGGTAAATGGCTCCCTGTCATTCTGACTTTACAACTCTCCATGCCTGATTCTTTATTGTCATTTGCACAGGGTTTTAACTCAACACCTTGCTCTTTGTGGTACTAAAAAAAAAAAAAAAAAAAAAAAGAACTTGTGAAATGAATTGAAACTTCATGCTGACTTATGAAATCTCCATGGGAAGAGAGCAGCAGGGGGAAAGCATAACTAACAGGTCAAAACTTCCCGTTTCTCAGCATGGCTTGGATCAGTTTGCCCCAGCCAACTCCTACCATGGCTTACAGAATGTGTGGCACTGTCAGAAGAAACAAAGAAAGGAAACGGCTCACCAAACTGGCACTCGGGTCCGTAGTACCCCGCCTCACAGTTACAGGTGTGGTTATTGATGGTTTCGACACATTCTCCACGACCACTGCATGACTGGGACCTGCAGGAAGCTGTAAGGTCAGAACACAACCATTAGTAGACTTCGGTGTTCGTGTTCCTAGTCATTTCCCTATCCACAATGCTTTTGTTGAGATGATCCATTATTAGTTATATTGTAGTATTTCTGGTCATTTCCCTATCCATAATTTTTTGTTGAGATGATTTTAATAATTAGGAAACGTTTACTTAATCCCAGCATTTCCATCATGTGAAGAGTTTACCCTGAGATTTCCACATAGATATATAATGTTCTTTGGTCACATTCACCCCTTTTAGAACTCTTAGCCCTTTTTTGGTCGGTCTATCATAGGACCTGAATTCAGGGCCTGGGCGCTGTCCCTGGGCTTTTATGCTCAAGGCGAGCACTCAACCACTTTGAGCCACAGATCCACTTCTGGTTTTCTGGTGGTTCATTGGAGATAACAGTCTCAGGAATTTTCCTGCCCAGGCTGGCTTTGAACCTCAATCCTCTTGAGTAGCTAGGATGACAGACGTGAGCCACCAGCACCCAGCTTAGCCCTCTTGTTTTTATCTCTCCCCGTTTAAAACAAATTTGTGGCCACCTTCTTTATTTCAAATCTTTTGTGTGTGTAAAAATTTCATGCTATTTTTTTCATTTGTGGAATATGCTAACTATAGACCTTTTTTGCTTTTAGGCTGATAGTAATGGTGTATATGGGAAAACAGGAGCGTGCATGAGAACCTTTGCTATTCCTTTTTTTTAGTGTGATAAACACATTCCGTGATGGTTTGACCTCAGTCGTTTCTGCATTCTGCTTGGCCTTCCCTGTCTTTACAGGAAGAAAGCCCTCGAGTTAAAAAGCCATGCTGCCCTAAGGAGCCAAAGTAACTCCACGTCATTGCTCAAATAGGGATTGGCAAGTCCTAACTAGGCTGGAATTATTGTAATGGTACTTACAGGAGTTTTCATCAGCCACAAAAATCATGCAATGTGGTGGTGTAAAGAATTATTAAGGAGCTGAGACCTGCAACATCTAAGCCCCTACTTCACAACGAGCGAACTCTCAACACCAACTCCCTGCCTCTCCAGCAAGCGCATGGCTCCTCTCTCTCTCTCTCTCTCTCTCTCTCTCTCTCTCTCTCTCTCTCTCTCTCTCTCTCTCTCTCTCTCTCTCTCTCTCTCTCTCTCCTCCTCCTCCTCCTCCTCCCCCACCTATTGGCCTTAACACCTTGATGTCACTTGCTAGAGGGACCGGCTTTTTACACACCAGAAATGCTCAGAATGTGCACGATTCAAGCTTATTTCGAGGGCTAGAGCTGTGGGGTTTTAGGACTCGGTCACTGGCGTGGCATGAGCCTCCCCGTCCTGACCGAGGCGCTCCTGAGGCGCCCCCCCCCTGCGCTGCCCACCTGTGTAGCACAGGGCTGCCTTGCGTTTGTGGCAGGCGTCATCATTCCACTTTCCGGAGTCTCTTTCCCTCTTGATGTAGATCTCCACGCAGTCCTCCTTGGATTTCTTGTTGTTGGGCTCCCCCGCCCCCCAGTTCTCTGCCTCTTCCGTGAGAGTCTTGTTGGTCCCCACCCACGTCCATGTCTGTCCGATCTTCCGGATGCCTATCCAGTAGTAATATCGGCTGAAGGGCAGGGTCCGTTCTAGGTACTCAATCTCGGCCTTATTTTGTATGGCAACTAAGTCTGTGTAAGTTTCTTGGCAGAACCTTCTAGCATTTTCCCAGGTCATAGGTTTTGCAGAATAATGGTAAGTCCAGCAGTCAGTCCCATGATATGCCAAGAAATCTGAAAGACATCAGCATAAAACGCGTCACTGACATAACGTGACAGCTGGTAGGAGCCCCGCCCAGGCTGAGCTGCCAGCTCAAAGAGGAGCCGAGAGCCCCTCCCCCCAAAGAAAAGAGTAAGTGACTGTCTCAGGAGCAGAGTTGTTTGCCAATGGGAAGCAGAACCGGGACCTTCCGGCTTGAATGTAGAAGGCTCTCACCACATGGCATTATTTTACCCCCATTTAATGGTTTTTCTAGATTTGTTTTCATGAAAGTGTCTTCCTCAAAATGCTCTCCAGTGACGTCTAACCAGCGTACTTTAGAAATTCATGCTGCATTTTCTGAGTGCCTGTCAATCACTTAGCACGTCGGTCTCCCTCGGTTCATAAAGCAGCGCGTGTACTTTGAAGAGATGCAGGAAATGCGTGATGGGTAAAGGAATTCTGGCTTCCCAGAAGAAGAAGGACAGAGGCCACACAGGGAATGTGCGGGGCGGTGTGCAGCACAGTCAGAGCTGAAAACACAAGCTTGCGAGGAAGCGGGAAAGTCTGTCCAAAGGTGTTGATGGAAAGCCTACAACTCAGACATAAAACTTGCAACATAATGGAAGAAACACCAAAAGGTAAACACCCTAGTTTTGTGTGTGTGTGTGTGTGTGTGTGTGTGTGTGCGTGCGTGTGCGTGCATGCATGTGAGTATGCACATCCGTGCTAGGTTTGAACTCAGGGCCTGAGCACTCTCCTCAAGCTTTTGTGGTCAAGACTAGGACTCTACCATTTGAGCCACAGTTCCCCTTCCAACTTTTGGGTGGCTAATTAAAGAGTCCCACAGGCTTTCCTGCCTGGGCTGGCTTTGAACGGTGATCCTCAGCTCTCAGCCTGCTGAGTGGCTGGCATGAGCCACCAGTGCCCAGCTGGTGGAGCTCACGCTGCAAATGCAGAAACTACATTATGCACAGCAACTGTTCATAGGAAACAAAATGCTGAGCAACTGGCTTCCCTCGGGAGAGCCTTCTTGCCATAGCTCGTCATGAACGTGAACCGGCAGGACATGAAGACTCCCAGGGGATTTGTCGGGATCTGGATTGGGCCATACAGGGTGTAGCAGGTAAAGAAAGGGCTCACGTTTCTGAGAACCAACTAAAGATAAAAAGTAGAAAAGGGATGTTCATAGAAGGGATGGTTCACAGCTGCTGACCTAACAATTTTCCCAGCAAGCACATGGTCTTAGAGGAGAGGGAAGAGCGGGAGTTAGAAGGGGTGATGCACAGCACCACGGCATACCGCAGCAGAGCGCCGACCACAGCCACAGTCCGCACAGGGCCCGGGAGCCCCGCCCCGCACCCTGACGCTTCCACGCAAGTATCTGCAAAGAAAACGCAAAAGGATATTTGGGTGAGCCTCCTAGTTACAGCGCTTTGACGATCATGTTCGTACAATTCAGACTAGACCATGTATGCCTATGAAGCCTGTCCCGGGAAGAGAATTCTCAAACATGGGCGAAAAATCACATCAAATGACTCCCAAGCTGGTGCTCAGTGCTGCTTCCATTGGTTTCATAGTTCAGTCTCCAGCTGCTCATCATCGTTGGTTGGTCTGGTATTAGTCTACATTTCTATCATTTTTATACCTCCTTTTCAGCTCAGCTTTTATTTTTTGGGGGGGAGGGGGGGTCCGGTCGTGGGGCCTGAACTCTGGGCCTGGGCGCTGTCCCTCAGCTCTTCAGCTCAAGGCTAGCACTCTACCATTTAAGCCACAGTGCCACTTCTGGCTTTTTTCTTTCTGCTTATGTGGTGCTGAGGAATCGAACCCAGGGCCTCAGGCATGCAAGGCAAGCAAGCGCTCTACCACTGAGCCACTTTCCCAGCCCCTCAGCTCAGCTTTTAAACCATGTCATAGTTGGTGTGGGTATTTGTAAAAAGCATTCTTTGGTGCTTCACACACTAGCGCTATTCTCATTTAGCACCGGCTCTTCACACTGACCCTGGTGAGTCAATATGCCTCAACTACCTAAAAGCAGAGATAACCAAGGAGGAAATGGGAAAGGAGAGACGTCTTTGTGCCGAATACAAAGCGAGACCTTGCGAGCACTGCAAGTGGATGAGGAGACCACAGGGCTCTCCGCGTTTTTTAAAATTCTATTTTTTTTCAGGCCGCTGTGGCCAAAGGGTTCCTTGGATCTTCAAGAGACAGGGCAGAGGGGAAGGAATCGGCAGTCTGCGAGCCGACATGCTAGGATCCCCTTGTTGAAACTCTGACCACATTTTGGGGGATTCTGTCATCTTTTTTTACCCCCAAATCTCAATGGATGGCTTGCCCACCCCCATGCTGCCTCCTGCCAGGACAACCCCGAGAAGCTTCTGGAGGGTCTGGGATGGTGTGGGCTGCAGCTCACCATGGCTTCTCTGGTGCTCCTCTCCTCTCCTCTCCTGTCCCTCTGCGCGCAGCCCTCCTGGGGCCTGGGAGCCTCGGGTCCTTGTGCAAGAGTTTGCTGCGGGCAGCAGGGCGGCACCGCAGGGCTCTGACCCAGCCTCCCCCCTCCCCCTCTTCTGCTTCTTCCCCCTCCTCTTTCCCCACCCCTTTCCTACCTCCACCACCTCCCCGAGGAAAAACCAGCTGCTGACTGAAGCATCTTGTGCTGAGATTGTTCCCTCCCTCCCTCCCTCCTTCCCTCCCTCCCTCCCTCCCTCCCTTCTTCCCTCCCTCCCTCCTTCCCTCCCTCCCTCCCTCCCATTTCCCCCTCCCTCTCTTCTCCTACTCATCTCTCTTCTTCTTCTCTCTCTTCTCTTGCTGTAGCCACTCCTTTTTCTCAGCTCTCTCCCAATCTCTCCTTTCTAACCCTCCTTCTCCCCTAGCCCTTCTTTCTCCTCCCTGTCTCCCTCTCCTTCTCTCTCTCCCTCTCCCCTCTCTCTCTCCCTCTCCCTCTCTCTCTCCCTCTCCCCTCTCTCTCTCCCTCTCCCCTCTCTCTCTTTCTCCCTCTCCCTCTCTTTCTCCCTCTCCTCTCCCCTCTCTTTCTTCCTCTCCTTCTCCCTCTCTCTCTGTCTCCCTCTTTCCCCCCTCTCTCTCCCTCTCCTCTCTCCTCTCTCTCTCCCTCTCTCCCTCCATCCCTCTCTCCCAATCTCTCCTTTCTAACCCTCCTTCTCCCCTAGCCCTTCTTTCTCCTCCCCCCCACAAACACCAGGCTAACTCCCGTCTGCACAAGAAAGGGATCCTTGATCATTCCACAGATTGGAAGGTTGTACTTGACACAAACGGACTATGATGCCAAATCCAGTGTTGCTGGCCAGCCCGCCAGGCTGCTTTTTCCTCCCTCTTTCTTTGACCGCCCTCTAGTGGAAACCTGCTACCAGCGTGTCCTGAGGAGGCCGGGAGAGGCCAAGGCCGGCCCAGCACTGGAGCGCAGAGGGACCCGGGGTGGGGGCTGGAGAATCCTCATGATCCGGCAGGTTGAGCGAACCCCTTCCTACAAACACGCGAAGGTAGTAATAGTGGAGGAAGTCAGCTTTTGTCCCAGGAACATTTCAGGACTCCAAAGGCCATTATCTCCCATAAAATGTGAAGGAAATAAGATTTCACAGGAAGTTGGGTCTCAAATCATTACCTAAGAATAATAATAGAAGTAAAAGAAACCAGGCCACTGACACGATCGTATTTGCATTGTAAAAATATAAAACTGGTAAAAATATCCATATATAAATATTTAATCTAAATATATAGTTGTAAACAATGTAAACTTATGAGTGTATTACAAACATCATACTGTACTTAATTGTATATGCAATATGTAAACATATATTTATAATATAATGTACAATATTTTATACTTTATATTGCTACTATGTGCATGTAAATATGAATATAGAAAACTACAAAATAATGAACGCTGTAGAGCTTAGTACCTCTTATAAATGACCTATTCAATCTTAGTAATAGCACTGTGCTATACAAACTATTACTCCCACGTTAAGGAGTCTCAGAGAGGTTAAGGGAGTTGCTGTGAAGACATACTGGTTTCTGAACTGAGGCCAGTTCCTTCAGAATGTAATGTTTCAGATCATTACACTGAATTTCTGCTATGGCCTTGGAAGACAAGACAAAGGAGTATGAACTTGGAGCCAAGGCCTGGGAAAGTACCAAGACAGGGCTGGGAAGGTGGCTCAGTGGCAGAGTGCTTGCCTAGCATGCAGGAAGCCCTGGGTGCGATTCCTCAGTACCACATACACAGAAAAGACCCGAAGTGGTGCTGTGGCTCAACAAGTAGAGCACTAGCCTTGAGCTATAGAAGCTTGGGGGCAGCGCCCAGACCCTGAGTTCAAGCCCAGGATGTACCCAAGATGGTTCCTCTAATTCTCACGTGACCATATTCAGTCAGGATTTCAAGCCCACAAATCCTCTGAGACTTCTCTCAGCAGACTCCCCTCCCACCCCTTGCTGGCCTTCTTCTTGTTTGCCCAGGCTGCTCTGATTTCCTGCAACCAGCAATGCCTATCCTTCTCTGTCTATATGAAGATCTCCCTCATCTTCTCTGCTCCTAAAGCTTTATTCTTTTTTCTCTGCTCCCACTGATTCACGTGCCATTACTGGGATTTGAACTCAGGGCCTACATTCTCACGCAACTTTAGCAAACTAGAGCAGTCAATAATATTCTAGATCTTGCAGGTCCCAACAGGTTAGACAATTTAAGATCTCTCTTTACAAAAAGAATATCAAAGTGTGAATATGTTTCTAGGTCTCAGGCCCTGTGATGCTAAACGAATTTCCATTGGTTTCAAGGTAAATCTATGTGGAGTGTGCGTTGTGTATCTGTGAGTGTGCGCATGTACACATGGGCTTGAAAGAAGATCCAGACGTGAGCCTCTCCCGTCTGCGGCATCCGTACTGTTTACTCACTGTCTCTCATCTCTTTCTTCTAATTTTCCTTCTTTCTTTCTTTTCTCCATTGCAACTTTGTCTTATGCTAATTTTCTACGTCCTGGTCCTTTGACTCCCCTACCCCTTCAACGTCTTTATTAGTCTCTAGTTCTTAGGATACTCCCAAGCTCTGTGACGATTTGACTGTTGAAATAATTAACTAACATTGTTCCAGAGAAACAAGTAAAATGTGGATAAGCATGTGTGTGTGTGTTTATTATAGGAATTAAGTCACATGATTGTAGAAGGTCTTATAATCTACTCCCTGCAAACGGCCAGAAAACCCCAATGGCATAGAATTCCATCTGCCTCCCAAGGCTCTGGAGCCTCAGCACCAATGTCCAAGGGCCGGGACCACGGTGTCCCAGCGCAGAGAGGAAGCTCACCTTCGGCCAGGGTTTTCTTCAGTTCAGGCCCTCTAAGACTTCATGAGGTCCATCAACATTGGTCAGGGCAGTCTTGTTTCTCCGTCCCCACAGTCAGATGCTAAACTCTTTTGGGAACACACACACACACACACACACACACACACACACACACACACACACACACACACACACACACACACACACACACACACACACACACACACACACACACACACCACGCAAGGCACTAGTGGCTCAAACCTATAATCCTAGCTACTCAGGAGGCTGAGATCTGAGGATCCTGGTTCAAAGCCAGCCTGGGCAAGAGAGTCCACAAGACTTATCTCCAATTAACCACCAAAAAAGCCAGAACTGGAGCTGTAGCTCAAGTGGTAGAGCTTTAGCCTTGACAAAAAAAAGGTCAAGAACAGTACCCAGGCCCTGAGTTCAAGTCCCAGGACTGGCACACACAAAAATAATCCTTAAGATAGTTTAAGGTTTCCTGTACTTTTCCTGTTAGTACTGTTAATGTTTTTATCAAACCACTGACAACATTAGAAATGTAAAACAAAGTAGTATTTACTTAATCCCTCTCCTCAAAGTTTGTATTTAAATTATATGATGTGAGGTCATTTGCAATAATTCACAGGTCCCAAATGTGTTGATAAATGATCATATGATTTTTTGTACATTGTTATAACTTACTATCATCTAAAGAGCTCAAATGCAGATTGAATCTCCTAGTCCCTTGGATGAAGTTTTCCATAAAGCACTAGAGGTCTTACTGCCAAATGGACTGTAATGAGGTTCGAAGAAAGGGTAAAATAGTTGAATATGTAATGCAGAGACTATTAAAGCCATCTGCTGACCAGACTTAACAAGTACGAGGGACTTTTTAATTGAAAAGTTATTTTTAAATGAAGATGAAAATGCATTCATCTTGTTTTTCAAATTCAAGACTTTTTCTGTATTTATGAGACAAATATATACAAAACTGTGGAAATAGTTGCATACTGAGAGTGTGTGTGTGTGTGTGTGTGTGTGTGTGTGTGTGTGTGTGTGTGTGTGTGTGTGTGTGTGTATGTTATATCTTTGTAAATGACCATCTTTTGGTCTTTGAGTAGTACTGTCTTAGTAGCCACTGTCATTACTCTACCCACGAATATCATTTAAAAAGTTGTATGCTTACAATGAAAGGAATGTTGACTGTGAAATTAGACATTTACGTTAAGGTTACTATAAGCACTAGAAATCGTTATTGAACAAGCCTGCTAAATATTGAGAGCCTAAACCACAAAGTTAATGATTTATATATAACAATCTAGCTTTTCTGTCTAGAAGGTATCTCAAGAAGGATTTCTGTTGTTTGACTGTTTTCCTAATATTTGAACAGAGGCAGAGATTGGAATTGGTGATCTGGCTATGTATTTTGAAACACATTGTAATGCTTAATGTTAACAAGGAAAAAGAAGTATGATTTTTTTCTTACTCATTCCATCCTCTCTGAGTTTTGTCTTTGGGATTGGTCATTAAAAACAATCTCCAAGAGAAAAACATGAAGCATAGTTTCTATAGCATCTGTAGTTTCCACCCAACTATTTCACTTCTTGATGTATGAACAGAAGAGTGAAGAACATGTCTACTCCAAAATTCATATTCAAATGTTTATAGAAGCATTACTTGTAGTTGCCGAAAACTAAAAACAACCTAAAGTTCATAAATTGAGTAGAGAAAAAAAATGGCATAGCCATACAACAGAACGGAGTTCAACCACAAAATGGGATACGTACCGACACATAGGACGGGAGGGGTGAACCTTCGAAACACGCAGCACACTGGCACACTGGAGTCTTTTCATAGGAAATGCCCAAAGTGGGGAATGCAGAGCCACCCAAAGTAGATTTGGAAGTGCCAGCACTCGGGGGACGGATGCTAATGGACCCAGGACCCCCTTGTGCCAGAATCTTCCGAGCTAGATGGATGGTTGCTTCGCGTTACATTTTAAGACAGAGCATTTTGTGATACGTGAGTTGTTGGTTAAAGGCAATAGCATATATAAGAAAGAAGCTGTTTACAAAGACTTTTATTATCAAAGGTTATGGTGTCCTATCAAATAGGAGTCTGATACAGCTCAAATAAATACATATCTTCAAAATGAAAAAAATCATAATTTAACATTATGTAAATTCGGGCACAAATCACGTTTACATTTCACAGAGTTACTTCTGATGCATATGCAGAACAACGTACAACCTTTGAGGGTTTCAGAAGCATTAATAATTCTGATCATGATTTTTGTTCTTTCCATTCCTCCAACCTCCTCCCCCCCAAGAGTTTTCTGTCCTTAAAGATTCTTCCTTGTTCTGATCCTTATCACACTTCCTGCTTATTGTTGGTTTTGCCATCATCACTATTCAGCAAGAATTTTGCTGAATTTTTCCTTTTCAATACATGAAGTTCGTGGAAGGAGGGGAGAGGTTTTCTGAGTCACCTTTGGCATTATTGACCAAAAGGGCCTCCTTAACAGTAATGACTGGACACTTCAACGCCCACGTCTCTACTTATAAATAAACATAAAGATTTGTTGGCAAAACATTCTCCTCTTCCAGATCACACAACACAGAATAAAACAACTAGAGGATAACTGTTAGATGGCTTCACTTCTTGAAACTACTCTGGGTACATCCTTTTTATTTTTTCCGGCCTTGCTGGTGGCCGGTTCTCTACCACCTGAGCCACACCTCTGGGCTGACATTTTGTGTCTTAATGGAAGATTGTGTCTTTGAGGCTTTTCTGTTCCAGCTGGCCTCAAGCCTCAGGCCTCTACGTCCCAGCCTCCTGCAGAGCTGGGATAGTTCTTATTGAGCCACCAGCCCGCTGACAGGTGTGTCTCACCACCAATTAAAAGCTCCTGTCAGATGGTGTGTTTACACGCCACCCCTGACAGACATCTGTGTAGGAATGCAAATCACAACTGTGTTTCTCTATAACTTTTTCAGCAAAGGTAGTCATGAAATTGCATCTTCATTTTTTCCATTTATGTTTTTTTAAAATAAATATCAGAACATTTGACCTTATGCAAGCTTTCTATGCCAGAAACCACACATTTGTGAAAACAATATCCTGACAATACAAGCCCTCCATCCAGCTCCAATGCCTCCAAATGTACTACAACTCTAGTAAAACACTCTGAGCAGGGCACCAGTGGCTCATGCCTGTAATCCTAGCTACTCAGGAGGCTGAGATCTGAGGATCATGGTTCAAAGCCAGCCCAGGAAAGTCCGTGAAACTCATCTCCAATAAACCACCAGAAAACCGGAAATGGTGCTGTAGCTCGAGTGGTAGAGCGCTAGCTTTCAGCTGAAGAGCTGAGGGACAGCGCTCAGGCCCAGAGTTCAAGCCCCACGACCAACAACAACAACAACAACAACCAAAAAAAAAACCACTCTGAACCTCACACTGATACCATCTGCCTGGTGCTGAAATAAATTTCCTGCAGATGAATATTCAGTAAAGAAGTTGGAATAAGTAACGTTTACCCTACTATAGATTACACCAAATATGTAACTCCCTTTATTCCTTGTACTGACAGAAGAATGGTGGTAAATTAGCTGTATTCAAAACACATAAACAGAACACCATGTCTAAGAACTCTCCAGAAAGAACTGCATAAATGTGGCTGTGACTGTGCGTGGTATCCCGGCACACTGCCACACAGTTGTCTGTGGGCCTGAAAAATGTCATTTTTTTTTCCCAACTTAGAAGTAAAGTCTCTTTCCTCTGAACTCCTGACGGTTATTAAGTCTCCCCATGACAACAGCTAGGCAGTTAGTAGTTGAAACACAGCACTCTCAGAGTAGGCAAGTTATAAAAGAAGTCCGGAGATCCAGAGCCTTGGTCTCTTCATCTTTCTTGGAGAGCACAGCCTTTATCCTCAGTCGCCAACACTGTCTTGATCCTAAGACTGGGAAAGAGAAAACAGCACATTTGGTACTGAGCCTCTTGAGTACTGGCGTGCTGATAATAGAAGGCATCCTCCAGCACAGACTACTCTTTAGAAACACAGATTCCAGAACCAAATCGCCTGTGTTTGAATCCCAGCTACAGGGGCCAGACCGATTACCTCCTGTGGGCCTCCTTTTACTTCTGAATGGCAATACATAAAGTAATAGCTCAGAAAATTCCTAGTTTAGGACTGCGCCTAGAACTCAATAAGTGATGGATGAAGTGAGTTCACATCGTTATTATCTTTCAAAAAGAACTGGCTCAGGAAAGCCGCCACTCCTTTGCTTTCTCTCTGCAGAGGAAAGAAACAACTAGCAGGAAGATGAGGATTCCCTGTAGCAAATGGTAGGTTTGCAAGAGTCTAGAAGACGAGGAGAGCTTTCAGAGAAGAGGCTAGAAGATGAGGAGGACTTTCGGAGAAGAGGCTCTCCCGTGCTCCTGTCCTATTCAAGTCTTACCTGGTTCTTTTGAATTTAGTTGGTATCAGAAGGCACCGAGTGCTTTTCATGTAATTCAAAGCTCTCGAAAGTGCTGTGAAATACAGGAGAACACGACGTCAAATGCCATTTCCCCACACGAAGAGAGAAAAGCACATAGCGTGTTCAGAGGCATGCTTTCTACGGGAACGCAACATACCTGGCAGGAACAAACCGCTTTGCTGCAGGAGAGAGAAAAGACATCAATGTGGACTAACGGCTTGTCAGCAGATCAGACACAGTTTCACTTGACTCACGAGGGTTTGCAACCCCAGCAGCTCAAGGACCATATATTGTCAAATTGGTAGGAACAAAGTTTACTTAAAAAGAAAAATTAAAAAAAAAAAACTAACAACACAGTGACTTTTTAACACCAGGAAGTAGTTATAGGCCCAGTTTAACACCAGGAAGTAGTTTCAGGCCCAGTTTAACACCAGGCCCAGTTTGCCAATTTTTCTTCTTCCAATTTTTCATGAGAATCATGAGACTTTTCTGCTGTTTATCTGGTTGTAATTCACAGGTTTGAAACCATGGGTCTGGATAGCTAGGCCTGCGTGTTCCCGCAGAGATACTCCCAAAGGTCAGATTATGTTTCAAGTAGATCTTTTTGTGTTTTGTTTTCTTTTTTGCCAGTCCTGGTGCTTGAAGTCAGGGCCTGGGCACTGTCCCTGAGCTTCTTTTGCTCAAGGCTAGCACTCTACCACTTGAGCCACAGTGCCACTTCCGGCTTTTTCTGTGGATGTGGTACTGAGTAATCAAACCCAGGGCCTCATGCATGCTAGGCGAGCACTCTACCACTGAGCCACCTTCCCAGCCCTCAAGTAGATCTTTTTAGGGAACATTTTATCCATGTCTCTGGGTGTGGACATCACAGCAATCTTGTTGCACTATTCCAAGAGCAACACGGCATTCATTACAAACAGCGCCCCCTAGAGTTCTGCACGGCTTACACAACTAGCATTTACATTTCCTTAAACTCTGGGTTGAGTTTCCGTTCCATTACACATGCCTTTCCTGTGTGTTTGCTAGGTTATTAGTATGCATCCAATCAACATGCACTGGTTACTAGATTCCAGTTAAAATGTGCAAGAAAGCAGAGACTCATCAGCGGGAGACACACGTATATTTCTTTTTTTTTTTTTTTTTTTTTGGCCGGTCATGGGGCCTGAACTCTGGGCCTGGGCGCTGTCCCTTAGCTCTTCAGCTCCAGGCTAGTGCTCTAATACACGTATATTTCCACACACGTTTTAGAGTCTTTTCAAGAGCTCCCTTACCTTTCTTCCAAAAGCGCTTTAGAAACCAGAGGAGAAATGAAGTCGCTGCCAGGAAGGAGGTGCCCGCGATGGAAAGTCCAGCTGCCAAGGCAAGACTGACCTCTGCGGGGGCTATGGGAACAAGAGGGAGGAAGGATCAGCAGGAGAGGCCAAGGGCTTGAAAACCTCTCAGGCCGGCCATGTGTCTGTAGGTTGGTTTCTAGGAAATCACAGAAGAGCTGCGCGTTAGGTGCCTGGGCCTGAGCCCTGCCCTTCGAGGTCTGTTGGATCTGTCCCGAGCAGCCCAGGGGCTGAGTCCTGCCAACACTTCCACCGACAACACCAACTTGCCACCAAGCTTTTTCACAGTGCCACGACGTATCTGGGTTACTGCCGCCCTCTTCTCATTCTCTCTCTCTCTCTCTCACCCAACGTCTCCCATTTTCCATTTCTTATTCGTCTTCCTCCATCTCCCTTTCCCGTGCTGGCTTTCTCCCTCCGGCTGAATACGCACCAGCTCCTGTCCACGTCCGTTCTGCTGTGCACGGCCGGGTAGTGACCCCCGGCACGGCCACACGCTCCTCCCTAGCCCAGGGACAGTCCTAGCCCCTCCATCAGTGATCACCTTCGCAGGTCGGCAGCGGCCCCGACCAGGATCCCGAGGCGCCGCAGGTGAGAGCTGCCGAGCCGTTGAGAGCCCACCCCTTGGGGCACGCGAACCTGCACACGGTGCCGGCCACGGGCGCCCCGCTGCAGCTCACGTTCATTGTCTCCGGAGCCTCGAGGCCTGCACACCGGACCGCTGCAAATGACAGACACGGGGCAGAGCTCGGAGGAGCCGCTGCAAACCTCCCCACAGCCTCACGAGCCGTCGCCAGCCCTGCCACTGCTGAGGGCCACTGGCCTGGCCGTGTCAGAAGCTGGGGTGAGGCTCCTGACAGCAAGGCCGTCAGGAATCACACCTGCCCCGAGGAGTCTACGCTGGGCTTACCTTGGCAGGAGGGCACCGCCTGGGACCACCGGCCCTGAGCTGTGCACACAAGCTCGGCTGCCCCCAGGATCCTGAAGCCTTCCTTGCAGCCGAAGACACAAGAGGACGTGGGGGTGAACTCTCCAGCAGGGCCATGCACACACTTCATGGAGCCATTCTGGGGCTGAGGGACAGCGTCACACGTCACAGCTGGAAGACAGGGGAGCACATTCCGGGGGTGTCCATGTAAGGCTGGGCTGCAGCAAGCGTGTGGGCATGGCCCTGCTCAGGAGTCAGGCTTGCCGCGCTCAGTGGGGGGGCGTTCACCACCGTCCCCAGTGGAGGAGCGAGTGTGTCTACCTTTGCACACCGGCGGCTCGCGGTCCCAGCGTCCAGACGAGGTGCACGTGAGGGTCTCCGTGCCCGTGACCTCGAACCCTTCCTTGCAGCCAAAGGAGCAGGTCGTGTTCCACGGGAAGCTGCCAGGGCCGCGGGAGCAGGTGCTGAGCCCGTTGGCAGGGCTGGGGGGGGCACGGCACTCCACCGCTGCGGGGAGAGGCCGTGGGCTTTACAGAAGCTTGTTGCAGACAGAGCCAGACAGCCACCGACGAGAGCGCACCCCAGACAGAGCCAGAAAGCCACCGACGAGAGCCCCCAGACAGCCAGACAGCCACCGACGAGAGCCCTCAGACAGCCAGACAGCCACCGACGAGAGCCCCCAGACAGCCAGACAGCCACCAACGAGAGCGCACCCCAGACAGAGCCAGACAGCCACCGACGAGAGCCCCCAGACAGAGCCAGACAGCCACCGACGAGAGCCCCCAGACAGCCAGACAGCCACCAACGAGAGCGCACCCCAGAGCCAGACAGCCACCAACGAGAGCGCACCCCAGACAGAGCCAGACAGCCACCGACAAGAGCGCACCCCAGACAGAGCCAGAAAGCCACCGACGAGAGCCCCCAGACAGAGCCAGACAGCCACCGACGAGAGCCCCCAGACAGCCAGACAGCCACCAACGAGAGCGCACCCCAGACAGAGCCAGACAGCCACCAACGAGAGCCCTCAGACAGCCAGACAGCCACCGACGAGAGCGCACCCCAGACAGAGCCAGACAGCCACCGACGAGAGCGCACCCCAGACAGAGCCAGACAGCCACCGACGAGAGTCCCCAGACAGCCAGACAGCCACCGACGAGAGCCCCCAGACAGCCAGACAGCCACCGACGAGAGCCCTCAGACAGCCAGACAGCCACCAACGAGAGCGCACCCCAGACAGAGCCAGACAGCCACCAACGAGAGCCCCCAAACAGCCAGACAGCCACCGACGAGAGCCCTCAGACAGCCAGACAGCCACCGACGAGAGCCCCCAGACAGCCAGACAGCCACCGACGAGAGCGCACCCCAGACAGAGCCAGACAGCCACCAACGAGAGCCCCCAGACAGCCAGACAGCCACCGACAAGGAGCAGACCCCAGACAGAGCCAGACAGCCACCAACGAGAGCGGACCCCAGAGCCTGGCCCGCGCTGCCACAGCCCTCCTCCTCCTCTGCACCCTCCTCCTCCTCTGCACCGGCCCTCGCCTTGGCCCTTCTTTACTTGGACGGTGCAGAGCGGCTTTGGTCAAAGGAAAACCAGTGCCTCGGAGCAGAAGGCGAGAGTGACGGCTCCAGAGCAGGACTGGATGAAAAACAAGACAGGCCGACATGAAATGGCTTGTTTGGATCCCAGTGACGCCTGAAGGACCAACATTCTCCTCCCGGGACACGAGATCCAGTGAGGGGAAGAGAAAAGGAGAGACGTGGCTTGATCAGCACGGATTTGTTGGTCCCATTACGCAGAAAAGATAGGCAGAGAAAGGTGAGAATATCATCGAGACTTAGACAGGGCCACTGTGCCCACCCCCGGCTCCTGTTAGGGTCACCAGAGCCTCAAAAATGCCCCTGGAGACAAGGAAAGGCTTCTTGGAGCCCACGGGTCTCAGCTTGGCTGCACCTGGTGACAGAGACGGCTAGTGGTGCTAACGATGGCGGTATAAAGACCCTTCAGTGGCGTGGGAAGAGGTTCAAGGCTGGCCGCAACCCAGGGAATGAGGGGTGCGCGTGAGCATCCGCTTGCCCGTGGGAGGGCTTACCCCGGCAGGCTGGGGGGGGAGCGCTCCACAGCCCAGAGGACGTGCAGTGTGGGGTCTCCGGGCCGCTGGGCACGAAGCCCCTGTCACAGCGGACAGAGCAGGAGGCGCTGTAGCCGTCTGGCCCGAAAGGCCCCGCGCAGTCCAGCCTTCCGTGCTCAGGACGCTCCTGGGCTGGGCAGGTCACCGCTGGAAGAAGAAGCCGAGTCACTGGTGTCCCATGGGCAGACCCCTGGGAATTCCTGAACCCCCCCCTGTGAACCCAGGCACCATGGAACTGAAAGGCCACCATCGCCATCTTCATTCCACCCCGCCACCTAGAGAGATCAGCTACAGTCACGGGCCATAGAACCCATGACAGTCCTCAGGCACGATGCCGGTCCCATAAACACACTTGGTCCAGGTGCCATAGGCTAGTACATAGAGCATCTGGGCCGGGACGCCGGGAATGGGCTGACCACCCAGGCCCAGCCTCCCCATACCTGACTGCACCCTGATGACCCAGACACAGGAAGACAGGCGCTCAAGACACTGGAGCTGATGCTGCCCTCTGCAGGGAAGGAGGAGCTAAGAACTAGACTCACCTTGCTCACACCTGAGTCCACGGAAGCCGGGGTGGCACCCGCAGGTGTAGTTGTTGATGGTCTCTATGCATTCGCCGTGGCCAGTGCACGAGGCTTCCGTGCAGGCAGCTACAGGAAGAACAGTCCAAGATGAGCGCTGCCGCAGGCTGTTTGCCTGAGTTGCTTTATGAGTGCAAGAAATGCATCGTCAATGTGCTCATGACTTTAACCAAAGTGCTTTAGACAAAATGCCAGGTCTGGGACTGGGAAGGTAGCTCAGTGGTAGAGCGCTTGCCTTGCATGCCTGAGGCCCTGCGTTCGATTCCTCAGCACCATATAAGCAAAAAGAAAAAAAAGCCGGAAGTGGTGCTGTGGCTCAAGTGGTAGAGCGCTAGCCTTGAGCTGAAGGGCTGAGGGACAGCGCCCAGGCCCAGAGTTCAGGCCCCACGACCTGACCCCCCCCAAAAAAAGAAAATGCGAGGTCTGATTGTGAGGTTCACCTCTTTTTACACCCAGAGTTAATACGCAGACAGGAGAGCAGCTTTTGCTGGCACCAGGCAGAAAGAAAAACCATTTTATCCCTAGCTCTAAAGACATTTCCCCCTTCCCCAAATACACAGATGCATGCATCTATAGATACTCTCTACAGCAATAAAACTACATGCACACACATAAATGCATAATGCACACACATAAATGCATAATGCACACACATAAATGCATAATGCACACACCTAAATGAATAATATACACACATAAATGCATAATGTGCACACCTAAATGCATAATGCACACACATAAATGCATAATGCACACACATATATGCATAATGCACACACATATATGCATAATGCACACACATAAATGCATAATGCACACACTTCCTGCCTACATTCACATGAAGTTAAGAGGCTACCATGGCGGTCACACATGCTGCTTTACAGTTGTATGTTTAGGGCTGGGAATGTGGCTCAGTGGTAGAGGGCTTGCCTAGCATGCATGAGGCCCTGGGTTTGATTCCTCAGCACCACATACACAGAAAAAGCCAGAAGTGGCTCTGTGGCTCAGGTGGTAGAAGGCTAGCCTTGAGCAAAAGAAGCTCAGAGATGGTGCCCAGGCCCTGAGTTCAAGCCCCAGGACTGGCAATAAATAAATAAATATAAAGTTGTGTGTTTGAAAATATAAACTGCTCTTGGAGAACCACTGCTGCTGTGACCGCCTTCCATCTGAACTCTGGATTTCACATGACTACTTCAGGGAAAGAAGAGGAACCACATACTAATTTCATCCATTGACCTGATTATGGTTTGGAGTTCACTAATGCTGAATTGTGATGTTTTGTGTGTGTGTGTGTGTGTGTGTGTCAGTCGTGGGGCCTGAACTCTGGGCCTGGGCGCTGTCCCTGAGCTCTTCAGCTCAAGGCTAGCACTCTACCACTTGAGCCATCTTCCCAGCCCTTTACCAGCGTTCTTTTCCAGCCATAATTGGGTGGGTGGATTGTCTCCTACTGTAAATGTTAAACTTCTCAATAAATTTGAATTGATTGAAAAAAAAAAAAAAATATATATATATATATATATATATATATATATAAACTAACCAGAGTAGAACCCAGTTGTGGGACACTATAAAGTTGACAAACCGTTCAAATGCTGAAACGGACCCTTCCCCTTCCCCTCCTCTCTCCCCCTCCCCCATCCCTCCCCTCCCCTCCCCCTCCTCTCTCCCTGTCGCCCGTCCCTCCCCTCCCTCTCCCTCTGCTCCCCCTCCCCCGTCCCTCCCCTCTCTCCCCCTCTGCTCCCCCTCCCCGCCCCCTCCCTCTCCCCCTGCTCCCCACGCCCCACCTGTGTAGCACAGAGCCAGCTTCTTCTTGTCGCACCGCTCATCATTCCACTTCCCAGAATCCTGCTCTCTCTTGATGTAGATCTCCACGCAGTCCTCGTTCTTCTGCTTGTTGTTCGGCTCACCCGGAGCCCAGTTCCTGGCTTCTTCAGTCAGGGGCTTCTGGGTCCCTACCCAGACCCACACGCCGTTGACTTTTCTGATTCCGATCCAGTAGTAACTTGGTGCAAAGCTCAAGGTGGAGTTTAGGTACTCAATCTCTTCCTTATTTTGAATCGCCACCAAGTGTGTGTACCTTTGCTGACAGTAAGCGCTGGCTTCGTCGTAAGTCAGGAGTTCTGTGGAGGTGTGGTAAGACCAGGGTCTACTCTCTTCAACAAGAAGCACTGAGGGCGGGGGAGGAAGGTGGAGGGTAGAGTTTACTTCTGCAGTGGTTTAACATTCCTCCTTGTCTTTGAGATATATGTATATAATGCATCCATAACATTATATATATATATATATATATATATATATATATGACCTTTGGAATGGCTCAAGCCTTATCAAGTTTTCAAAAGTAGGAGAACACGGGGAGGAACTAGTACTTCTTGCATTTCTCTGTTGTCACCAGCCACACTAAAAGTTCTTTATTGTCTTCTTCTGTCACCAGCTAGTAGTATACCCACCTTACAGTAGAATAACAACCAACACAGGGAAGCTTGGGCCCTTACTGTGTGCCACTGTTTGAGCACTTGAAAAGAACCATGTATTGGAACCTCATTATGACTAAATAGGCACTGATCGTCAATACTTGAGACATAATGCAACTCAACCCCTAAGAGACAAAGCCAACTGCTCCGAACACAAGCTGGTGACCAAACATCCCACAAAGGACAGCCCCACCTGCAGGGAAGAATATTCTGGTCTTCAGTGTCAGCCGTGGGCATGACATGACTTACCCACAGCCAGAATGGAGAGAAAGCCGGAGACAGTCATGACTCCGAGAGGCCTTCCAACAAAGGGTTAAACTTGAGCCGTTTCTCTGGGGAGAGGAAGTGCAAGTATGATGTTGATTATAGAATATATACTCCCTAACTGCTCACATTCTTTTACCGTGAATAGTATTTAAAGCAGCCTTATGAATAGTATTTAAAGCAGCCTTAAAGAAGTTACGTATAGATTTCCAGTGTCACACCTGTCATTGAGACATTTCCTATCATGCTAAAGTACAAAATATAAGGTTTTTATCATTTAGGCATGGAGAGAAAAGACAGGTTTTAACTACAGTGCAATAAAGCTGATTTTTTTTTTTTTTGTCAGTCGTGGGGCTTGAACTCTGGGCCTGGGCGCTGTCCCTCAGCTCTTCAGCTCAAGGTGAGTGCTCTACCACTTGAGCCATAGCACCACTTCCAGTTTTCTAGTGGTTATTGGCGATAAGAGTCTCACGGACTTTCCTGCCTGGGCTTTGAGCCATGAACCTCAGATCTCAGCCTCCTGAGTAGCTAGGGTGACAGGCGTGAGCCACCAGCACCCATCTAAAGCTGATATTTTATAAGAAGGCTTTTCAGCAGATCCCTTTACCTTGAGAAATCTGTTTCGTGACCAAAGTGAGTATGGTAAAGCCTTCTGCACTTACTGTTTTTGTCAGCTGTCACTTGGCCTCCAGCTTCTCAGCGATGTGTCTGCTGCTTCGGTCTCCTCCTGCTCTCCTCCCAGGGGAGGCCAAGCCCCAAGTCCTGGGAATTCCAACTCCGCTGGAGCCTTTTATAAGAGAGTTGGTTTCCTGTGAGAGGACGCTTCTGTCCAACTCTGCTGAAGAGGAAATCCTTTACAACCCCCAGAACGTTTACTAGGAGTGCCCACGATGATTAAAAAAAAGAGAGAGATGATGTCAGAAACTCTCCCTTTTCTATGCTTTATGTTTTTCATGTGACTTTAGTCATAGGGCATCAATGTCTGCTTTTTTAATTCTAATCATGTAAATTCCATGTTTTTGCACTATTTAGGACTTTAACCTGCCATGTCGTTGTGGTTGTTTCTCTGAGCCATGTAGGATGCTTTTCCCCCATAGCCGTCATTTGTGGATAGTCACTCACTTTTTTCTTTCATTCTCACGGACCAGCTCAGCCTATTTTGATATACACTGTCCCCGGGGAATACACCAGAAAGAACATGTTAATTAACCCTTAGATTGTGCACACGGGTGAGGACTAAATCATAAAAACTCCCTTTTACCTAGATATTTTAAAAATGCCTTGTGTCCCTACAACAAGAAGAAAGTGGGAGATGGATTTCGATGTTCCTTTCTAGAAACATTCATGGTTTGATCAGGGAAAATAATAAAGATTTAACTTAGAGCTCGCCATGGTGGGGCCTGTGACCACGCGGAAGCAGAGGCGTGGGTTCCGCCAGCCTGGGCCACACGGTAAGAGCATGCTCATCTTTAGAAATGGACACATACACTCATACGTGTTTGATAGAAAATGTTCTCACTTTTAAAACAGTGCAGGTACAAAGACTGGAAACCACTACAACATTCCCGGGAAGTAGGATCTGGGGAAGTGTTTATTTCCTTCCTGTTTCCAAGTTTTGCCATGTTCCCCTTTCAGTGTGTGTGTGTGTGTGTGTGTGTGTGTGTGTGTGTGTGTGTGTGTGTGTGTGTGTGTGTGTGTGTGTGTGCATGCATGTGCATGTGTGTGTGCGTGTGTGTGTGCGCGTGCATGCCAGTGCCAGTACTGGGGATTGAATTCATGGCCCGGGCAGTGTCCTTCAGTTTGTTCACTCACCATAGGTGTTATACTGCTTGAGCCACCGCTCCACTTCTGGCTTTTGTCTTTGGTTTCTGTTTTTTTGGTTTTGGTCATCAGTTGAAGATCAGAATCGCAGACAGACTTTCTTGCCCAAGCTGGCTCCAAACCTCAATCCTCAGGTCTTAGCCTTGAGTAGACAGGATTATAGGTGTGAACCACTGGTCCCTGACTTCCCTGTTCACTTTTATAGTAAAAAGAATACAGTCTTTAAAAGCTTGAGCTCCCGTTCGAATGGAAGGGGTGTGTGTGAGATCATCCATCCCCATGTTTCATGTGGGCATCTCCTCTGGGGACTGTACACATTACTCTCCTCAGCCTCTTTTCTGACTTAAATGATAGAAATAGTAAATGGAGATGGCTTTCATTTTCAGATTTTTTGTAGGTTTGCACTAATGAAATCAAGCTGTTGTTCTATCATTACAGATTAAAATCAGAGATCTAGAAAAGAGACCATGGGCAGACTTGAGGGAGTGGTAGAGAAAGGCCTATTTATGTTATATATACATATATATATATATATATAATTTATGTTGTAGACATGGATACAGATACATAGAAACAGACATGCAAATCGATATAGAGATAGATACATGTTTTATCCAGAGATGTGTTATTCCTAACAATTACTCTGCATTCTCCCCCAAGTATTTCCTGTGGCCCTCTCCCTAAGGCTGGGCCTGCAAACCCAGTGGTTTGGGTTTTGGAAACTGATGGAGTTTGTTCAGGTCCCCCGGGGTTGCTGAGTAGGCTATAAACAGACCTTTATGGAGAGGCCCCAGGAGGGAGACAGCAACGGATTCTAGAAGTTCTTTGTCTGCCCTGTCCTGTGGAGATCTGATGCAGGGCATTCATTCATTGAGGCTAGGGAGATGGAAGTGAGTTCAGAAAGAAATGGAGTGAATCTGAGGTACGCTGTGGTACTGAATAGTGTCTCTTCCCTCTAATTCCAACTTTCCTCCAAAAAACTGGTTGATGGCGATGTGTGAAGGCCGCGAGGAGTCCTCCAAGCTCTACCACTCAGTTCTCAGCCTGGCTGCATCTCCGTTTCATGGGAGCCGTCTCCTAAATGGAAGAAGGTATTACCCAGGCGCCCCCCAGGCCGCACGGCCAGGATGGGCCATTTCCTCTCTGGAGCGCCACACGCCCAGTTCATCATCTATTTTCCTGGAAATAGTCCTTTGTCCTCATCTCCACGCCCTCTAAGTAGGTGCTTTCTCTGCCTGACTTTACTCATTCTCGCCCCTCTGGAGAAAGGATATCTTTGGGAGGGAGAGAGCCAGAAAGAGGATGTCAAAGTCCCTGAGACAAATGTTCGAGTTTTACCCAAGACCACCCTGTGGACATGAGACTGTTCCGTGGGGTAGAAAGTAGCACCGGCTGTAGTGACGGATGGCACTGTGGAGGAGTCACTTTACGGTTTATGATGGAGTCTCAGAACTGACTCAGCGGGAGATCTCGCAGTAGCCTGTTCCTGGCTGCAGGGCAGGAAGGCCTCTATTCTCCTCCCTCTATAGAGCAAAGGGCTTATTTTACCTCTTAAGTGTTTATTCTTTGAAGAGCTGAGTACATCTAATCCCACAGAACTGTCTGCTCTTCTAACATCTGTTACTAGCTTTATAGAGACTTAAAAAGTGGAAATCTTGATGGAGATTTGGTCTCCTGTGTAGAACACAAGCATATTTCTTGCATACTCAAAATTGTGTGAGAAAACTAATATCCATCATAGCATAGAATGGCATTCTTTGGTTTAAAAAAAGTATATTTCAGGAAAAACTGGTCTGGTTCCTTCTAAATGTATTCCTTGGAAATGCATACTCGATTTATAGTCATTTTGAAACATCTGGGTGTGATAGGCTCTCAGGATTCTGTTCTCCATAGACTCTGGAATAAAGGGGAATTACCTGAGTGTGTCATTTAAAACTGCATATTCCTCAGGGTTAGTCCTTCCTTTGACTGTAGATCAAGAGTATCCCAGGAACTGGTAGTTAAATGTGTGGGGGTTTTGGTTTTTTTCGGTGGTTTTGACACAGAGGACCGTTCTTCTATATCTAGTGAGCCATGGCTACCTGATTCGGAGGAAATATTGATAGACCCCCCCATGGCCGATGCTCATATACACATGGGCACCAGACTTTCGATCTAAATCCTACTGCAGTTAATCATGGCAGCCTCTCTACGTGAGCTAGAAAGATGGAAGACCCGTCTGCAACCATGTTGGGCAAATGTAAGGAACAGGTTGAATTAGGTCTTAAATTCTCCCACATAAGAAAGTAAATAGTTTTTGATGAAGCAAAAGGAATTCCCACTAGGGAATTAGCACACGTCTGGGTAGATTCTTTTTCTCCTGTGATTGAAGTGGACGCCGAAGTCCAGCTGCTCCCCCTTCTTGGGCTCCCTCGATGATCTGAGGTTTTTATTTTAATTTGCTTCCTGTTGGGCAGCACCTTATCGTGCAGCTTCCGTTTTTCTGTTTTGGGATTTAAGGGCTAACCACTGAGAGTCTCTACTGTAAGGTCCATTCCTGGACTACGAACAGACCTCGCCCAGTACCTGTGTTACCTAGGCAACTGGGACACCTGGAAGAGGTCACATCCTATTTCTGCTTTCCCGCCCAGGAGCATGATGTTGATAATTCCAATTGGGCTCTTCCCTAGGCACAGCTGTTGCTCCCACTGGAAAGTTAATATCTAGGCGGTGAGCTTCATCGGCATGTGCCTGGGCTGCAGTCCACACCCTTTCTTTTTCCTCAGCAGTAAGGGTAGAGGATAGCATTAGATATATGTCCTGCCAAGTAAGGTCATAGGTCTGAGCCAGGTTCTTAAACTGCTTGACATAATTATTAGAATCTTGGGCATAAGATCCCAGCCGCTTCTCAATCTGAGCAATATCAAACATTGAGAATGGCGCATGCACCCTAATTACACCTTCAGCCCCTGCCACCTCTCGCAAAGGGCACAGGGGGTCTGGTGGAGGTTGTGTGCCACCAGTGCGAGACCGGGTGTGAGCTGCAGGGGGGGAAGAGATAGAGGGTGAAGGAGAGGAGAGTGAAGAAGGTGGGGAAGGCACCAGATGCTCAGCAGGAAGAGGGGCAGAGTCAAAAAGAGGGTCAGGCACATCAGGCTCCGGAGGGAGCCCTGCGCTAGAGTTGGGTTCTCCACGTGCCAGGAGGAGTGGAAAGGCCGGGCATGATTGGCATAGGGCCGGGTTGTCCCGGAGAGCAAAGAATGGCTGAATATGAATGACCTCAGACCATTTACCATTACGACGGCAAAAATCGTCTAAATCTCTGAGAATGACATAGTCCAAAGTCCCATCTCTGGGCCATCGAGAACGATTATCCAGTTGGTACTGTGGCCAAACTTGAGTGCAATAATAAATCAGGCGTTTCTTGTCGATGCAGTCAATAGACAAGACATCCAGGGAACGCAGGAGGCATTTCAATGGAGTTTCCTCCTTTGGGCGTGACTTACAACAACCCATTAGAAATGCAAAAGAGAAAAACGTAGGGGGAAAAATTTAGTGAGTGAAGGAGGGCTTACTGAATGGAAGCGGTGTCCCAACTTACCACCGAGCCCTCTAGAGAGAAGTGATGAACAACCGGAGTCAAGTAAAGGCCTAGTAGGTTCTCCGGCGTGGTATCTGTAAAGAGACTGAACGACAGAGACCCCTTAGGGAGCAGGTCACTCACCAAAATGTAGAAGTGTCGAGGAAGATGCAGAGGCCAGCAATAGAATTGATGCACTGTGTCCGCAGCAGATAGACGGGTTCATAAAAGGCCGTCAGAACTGTGGGTATTCCTCAGAGCAAGAAGGGAAAAACAAAAATGAAAAAAAGAAAAAAAACAGAGAGGAATCTCGGCTGTCCTGATTTTAAGCCCTTTATCTGAGTCACGGCACCATTTATGTTAGGTTTTTAAAAAGGAGGTAGCCGAGTAAGAACTGCACCACGCACGTGGTATTCAGGTAAGGGGTTTATTCAGTAGACCTGCTGGGACCAGGCAAGGTTGGCACTCCACGCGGCTGGCAAAGGAAAAAAAAGAGGGCGGTCTGGCGGCGGTTTAGGCCTTATATAGGGTAGGGGGCGGGGGAAGAGTGTGTCCAGGTAAAGGGAAGTGGGATCAGGTGGGAGAAAGGTGTGGCCACATCAGGTTAGGATGTGACCTCAGCGGATGCGGATGTGACCTCTTCCAGGTGTCCCAGTTGCCTAGGTAACGCAGGTACTGGGCGAGGTCTGTTCGTAGTCCAGGAATGGACCTTACATCTACAAAAAGGGCCAATTCTGGTGAATTCCCAAAGCGGAAGAAGCAAGGGAAGGAGGGCTGGCTCATTAGCAGCGCTTTTCCTGAATGTGGTCATGAATGTTTGCAGACCATTGTTAACAGGAGGGAAAGAAAAAAATATCCCCCAAGCTTTAGAGAGGCTCCCTGGCTTTGTTTCCCTTGGCCACTTGTGGGACTTGTTTTAAGTCAGAAGTTTCCCTAAGGGATTATTATTAGCTGTGTTCTCAGTACCTCACATCAGAAAAATTCCAGCCTCGTCACTTTTCAAAATACAGCTTTGAATTTTATCACATAAGGGATAAAATGCAACAATTCCAAATGACTCTGAAAGGATACCAAAGGGTGAGAAAAAAAAAGGATCATATTTTTTTTCTTAAGAAAGTTTAAAAAAATCAGAGAACAACCTGAATTTTCTAGCCGCCCTTATTATTCAGAAATTGATGCTGCTGATTAGGTAAGCATTTTCTATTTGGAAATGACTGTGCTAACTTAAAAAAACGAATATTTCAATGTGATGGTTTAACACATGACCTATTTTTTGCTAGCTAGCTCTGTGATGTGGAACACTCTTCTTTGCTTCTTTGAGCTTCGATTCCCAATATAAAACCAGAAGTGCTGTCATTTTGTGACATATTATTGCTGCAGCTAGCTGTCATATTATGACATAATGACAAATAGAGGGAGGAAGACAGTTTTTGTGGCTTTAGGGACTGATCTCAAGACCTTGAGCTTGCAAGATAGACATTCTACAGCATGAGTCACACCTCTAGCCCTTTTTTTTTTAACCTTGATCATTTTCCCAGTAGGGTCTTGCTTTATGTCCCAGGAAGGCTGGACTGTGATCCTCCTATCTGCGCTTCCCCGTGTCACTGGAGATAACTGGTATGTACCCTTGCACACTGTGCACCCTCAGGCATGCACCATTCATTCCAGCCATCAGTAGGAAAAAGAAAAGAAAGAAAAAGAGAATAACTCATAATAGATACTATATAGAGAATGCCGGCTGTAAGCCAAGTGCTTTACACGCATTGCTTTAAGCAAATATCACAAAATGGAAGGTAAACATTGATTTTATTTTTCTAGAGGATGAAACAGAGGTGTAGAGAGGTTCAACAACTTGAACATTTTCGGTTGTTTAATGAGAAAGCTGGGATTCCATTCCACATTCATGTCCTTTTCCATCTCAATGGGAAGTACACCTTCATTTTTACAGGACAGAAAATGCTAGAGCAACCGTCCTGACTCTGTAAGTGTCTTGGGAGAGAATTTTTTGGAAGAAGCTGTTGAGTCACCATGGATGTGGTAGGGATTATTTCCTGAGAGCTGATCTCCAGAGCCGGTAGGGGTATGAGGAAGTGGGAAGGGAAAGTCAGGTATGAAACAAGGGGTATGTTCAAAACCAGCCACCCCGAGGGACAATCAGGAAGCGTTTCCATTAGAGAACTCCAGGAGACAGTGCAGAACACCTCCAAAAATCCCAAAGAGGGGCAAGAGAGCTGAAGTCAATCAGTCCAGCATTGTCCATCACTGGCTGAGGGCTTCTCCCTGAAGGGCAAGATTCACTCTCCTGTGCTTGAGGTGGATTCTTGAGGCCAGAGAAAACTATCCAAATATGCCCGTTATTTCAAGCACTTGTGTTTAGCAAACCCAGATATGGATATGCTGTGTTGGGTCATGGTAAGTTTATTCATTTTCTATTATTGCCTTCGCGATTTAGTACAAACTTGGTGGCTGCCAGCAACAAACACTTCTTATTAATAGATTGGTTTCTCTGCTCTGGGTTCAAATTGAATGAATCCACTTCCAAGATCATTCAAAATGATGGCAGAATACAGTTCTTTGTGGTTGTGGAACAGAGGCCTGTGATCCTCCTTTGTTTCCTCCCGTGGCTGGGATGACAGGCACACACCACTGCACCAGCTTTTCCCCATTGCGATGGGGTCTTACGAACTTTTATGTTCAAGCTGGCCTAGAACTGCAATTCTCCCGATCTCCACCTCCAGTGACTGAGAGTTCAGTGACACCCAGCTACTGGATGAAATGGAGTCTCATGAGCTTTTTGACTGCACCAGACTCGTTTTCTTCATCTCCCAAACAAGCAATTGCTGGTTAGGTCTCTCCCTTCAAACCTCTACCGCTTCTACCTCATCCTTCCTCTGTGTACCATGTCTGTATTCCTGTCTGTGGAGATCTTGGGATTGCATTGTTTACCTAGATAATAAAAATAAACATTCTTTTTTAAGTTCAGCTGGCTAGTAGTTTTAATTCGACATGCAAGGGTCTTTCTCAGCAGTGCCTACATTACTATTTTATTAGATAATTGGGATAGGAGCCTGAATTCATGGGGGTCACCTTTAAGAGTTTGCCTGCTATGATAGCGACAATCTTCAGAGATATAATCCAGGGACTGGGTTGAATGGTTGATCTAAATTAGCACTGGGGTGATGTGTCTTATGAAGTAACTCCTCTTCTGAAAATAAGACTACTCCCAGAGTACAAAGATATCCATATCCTTAAGTGGACATTATATAAATACAAATTATAGCTAACGTTTTAGGTTCCCCATTTATATTTCCCCTGGGCACACATTTTTCTTGAATTAATCCAAGTAAGTCTGTTGGTTTTATTTTTTTTTGGAGGGGGGGGGTCCAGTTGTGGGGCCTGAACTCTGGGCATGGGCGCTGTCCCTCAGCTCTTCAGCTCAAGGCTAATGCCTTGAGCCACAGCACCACTTCCGGATTTTTTTTCTTTTTGCTTATGTGGGGCTGGGGAATCGAACCCAGGGCCTCAGGCATGCAAGGCCAGCGCTCTACCACTGAGCCACCTTCCCAGCCCCATGTCTGCTGGTTTTATATCCCACTTGTTCTTTCACTGTATGAATTATCCCCTACACAGATACTTCATTTTGTCAGTTACCCTATTTAAACAATATTTGTAATTAATATTCTAGTAACTACCATTAATTGGCCACTTTCTTCAACATCAAATGCTGGGCCCAGGACTTAAACAAATCATGTCATTTGATCATCGTAACACAGTCAAGAATTAGGTATGTGTCTCCATGTTTTTCAGGTGAGTACACAGAGTTTAAATAGCTTTCCCAGAATTTTGTGATCAGTACAACTTGGTTTCAAACCTATGTCTGTCTGATTACAAAGTTTCTAGCTACCACCTGGCCATTGCTGTAACTGACCTGTGTCTTTGCTGCTCTGATCAGACTCTGTGTACATCAGCAGCTCCTGTGCTCCTGCACAGAAAGGCTACAAGCAACACACAACAGGTGTATGGAAGAGCTGGGTAGATAGAAACACGTTCTAATATGTGATGTTTGCCATTCTCTGGTTTTACTTGCAGTTATTACCCACATTTTTGCTTTAAAACGGGAATCATTTTGGAAATGCTTTCCCATAAGGTGTTCTATGTATTACATTCCCAGGCCCTGACTCAACCTGACTTTTAGGAAGTGATCAAAGATATTTACCAAGTGCATAAATGAGTACAGTCAAGTGAGCTATGTAACCCATTTCCTGGTGTGTTCTGATAATACCCTGGGGGAGAGCTGGCCTCTTAAAATGAGAGCATTACATTGTGTCAGCTTTTTCCTTACTGTGAAAAAAATAATGCCTTAGGGAAGGTGGGGTTTTCCTTGGCTCACAGTTTCGGAGGCTCTGGTCCCTGGTCAGCTTGCTCTATGTCTGTGATGAAGCGGGGGATCCTAGCAGAAGGGAATGGTAGAGTGAAGCTGCTCACCTCGCAGGCAGAGAGCAGAGAAGGGCCTGGCTGGGCCTTGGTCTGCGTCTTCCTGGTCTTCCCGTTATTCTACTTTGGTCCACTGCCGTTGGCGTGTGCCAGCCACAGTTAGGGTGGGTCCTCATCCCTCAGAGCCTCACAGACACACCCGAAGATGCACTGTACCCATCTCCCCGTGTCTCCCAGTTCATCCACGTTAGCAATCAGGAACCAGAAACATCACGCACACCGTTTTGTTCCTTCTCCTTTAATTTCTCAGTGTGCAAAGACCAACACATTGAGGAAAAGAGGCCAGCCTCTGAATCTCCTCACCCATAACTGAGCAGCGGTGGATGAGCCTGACCTCTCATGGTGAGACCAGCGGGAGGCCATCCCCTAAGACAGCAGCAGCGACTCTCTCAGGGAGCACATTCCAAATCCTATGAAGTCCTGGGTGTTTCCTTTCTCAGTATTGGGGACTGAACCCAGGGCTTTGTGCATCATAGGGAGGCAAGGTTCTACCACTGAGTCCTAGATTCAAATACTATAGACAGTACTGAGATGTCACTGTGAATAAAGACAGTATTTCCTCTGACTGAGAGCATTTGCAACCCCCCCCCCAAATTATCTTAAAATTCTGAGAAGACCAAATTAAGCCTAATTCTGGGAGGTTGTAACCTTCATAGCAAAATGGAACAATGCTAGCACGAAAGTAGGAAAACATCCTGACAGAGGTGTGGGCATAGTGCCGCTCTAGAAACACTGCCTATACCAGTTGCCCTGGTGCTGTCTGTGTGTCTGAGGAAATGCCATCGTCTCTAGCGCAGGAGTCCGGGGTGAGCTGCAGCCCTTCTACCTTGTTTGCCAATGTTCAAATTTGAAGGGCCTATGTGGTGTGGAGCCGAGCATCCACGGTGATGAACTGATAATCATGGGTAGTGTGCAAGCATTGTCCAGGAACAAGACCGTGAGGAAAAGCACTGGGCTGACAACCAAAACAGAATTCCCAGCTCTCGGCAGGTCGACCCTTGCCCTCTGCATGCCGACCCTTGCCCTCGGATACTCAGAGGTTCCTCTGAGTCCTTTCATAGTGTTGTTTTGGAGAAAAAAACAGAGCTCTAAAACCCACAGGTCCTTCCCTAGGGGATGTTACAGGAATCCACAGGGCAATTTCTCCAAACCAGCAAGGCCTCATCTCTGCTTAGAGTAGATAGGAAGAGCGGAAGAGAGGAACAATAAGCAATAAGCTTCTTTTTAAAAGAAGCTCAGCTTAATCACCTTATCTCATTAAAAGATGCCTCCAGTCAGTCTGACTAGAAGCAATCTTCAAAGACTCTTACTGATGCTAACTAGTGGAATGTTTCCTTTCATTAGAGTGCCTAGTCTGACTCTGGGAAATCAAACCCCCCCCCCCCACAATCCATGCTATTAAACTAATCAGAAGAAGGATGGAAAGATGGCAGCTATAGATAGGATGGTTGGAGATTAGTCACTCAGTCCCCCTGAAATAGCCTTGAAAATTGAATCAAAAGTGCATTCTCTTGGGCTTCCTTTATGTAACAGACTTAGGTTTCCACTTTCCAAAATGCTGGGACGTGGCGGGAAATAGAAGAGAAAGCCATACACATCTGAAAAAGCAACAAAATACCCTGGGAATGGCTTTGTGATGACCATGAGCGAGGTACGAAATATGGAATTCCAGGCTCTTTGTGTACTAAATAGTATGGTGTCAATAAAACAAGAACTTTGTCAAATCTTAATGGCATGATTTAAAAATATGGATGAGATAATCATGAGATAATATAAAGCACCAGAGATACCTGTATTAGATATATCATATCTTATATATCATTATATAGTATATAATTGTCGAGAGCCCTGCAGGGAGTCTCTCTGCATGATAAGCTTGACTATCTCGCTGGAACATCTCTCGAGGCTATTTACAGAATCTGGTCTTTGCATCCTGCCCCAAACAAAGACCAGGTAGCTGCTATTGACCACCTTTTCACATTGCCCTAAGCAAGCATCCTGCAGCTGCTACGTCCAATGAAAAAGCTTCCTTATTCTAAGCATATAAATACCCCTGTGTGAAAAATAAAATTTGGCAGCTTGATCAGAATCCTTGTCTTGCTGTCCTTCTTCGTGTCTCTTGTCTCTTGTCCCTTCATTCCTTCTCGCTTAGGTTCACCGCCCTCATTGAAGTCCTGCGGGTCGGGACATATAATATATATTATTACTTTATTATATAACAGATCTTTTATATATTTATTTATTCTGTATTAATTAATGTTATATAATATATGAATACAATATATTTATTATATATTATATCATACAATTACATATATCATATATGATATAATTATAGCTATATATTATATACAAATATGAATGTAATATATTGTATATTATGTTTATATAATATATAACAAATATACATTATATAATCACAATACAGCATATTGAAGTTGCTATTGAAAATTTTAGAATTTGCAATTCAGAAATGACTATTCATGGCTAAATACGTCTGAAGGCAACTTGAGAATTTGCCAGGCCTTTAAAACAGGAATAAATACCTTGTCAGCAGTGCTAATCCTATATAGAAGGGCCTCTGATTTCCATACTAGTGGGAGATTTCTAGGCTAGTGTTATAGATCTTATTTCTTGAAAATGAGTCCTAGAAAGAGTGAAGAGAAAGAAACAGTGAGCTCAGATATCAGGTAAACCAGCAAGCAGACTTAACGTCACCAACGGGGCGTCACACTGAGCCAGTATTTCCTAAAATGATGGTAGGTACTGAATAGTCCGTCCAGGTAGAGAGCAGCTGGATGTTTTGCTGGCTCGGAGTCTTTCTGAAGGTCTTACGTTCTTGTCAGCTTAGTAATTTATTTAATTAGATGGTTTGTATATGCAATCCCGTATGCTTGTTATTTTTTAACTTGAAGTTGTTCGGCGTTTCTAACTCACCATGTTGTAGGAGAGGGAAACTAGCACAGTTTCTTTCCAAAACATCCGATCGGTACTTTCTCGTGTGTGTGTCACTGGGATTCACCCAGCACTGCGAAGTGTGACAAAGGCTATGAAAATGTTTATGGCCTTTTTATTTAATAATCTGACTCTTGAGAATTCATTCTAAGGAAATAAATTAATGATTACAAAGCACTAGTAATACAAAACATAAAAATTTGCTTTGGGCAACCAAACACTGGAAACAACCTAACTGTCCACTAGGGAATCATTTAATATGCAACTAATAAAATACTCGTAATGACTACTGGAACACGAAAGATAATCATGATGCTAAATTTTACAAGGGGAACACCAATTTTATGTTTATTCCAATTGTAGCTTCTAGGGGGAAAATACGTTTACAGAATAATAAAACAAGGCACCTAAATAGATATGTTGGATTAGTAGAATGCTGGTCCCATTTCACCATTTAAATTTCCTGAATATTGTGAAATGTTAATTTTAGAATGCAAACAAATAGGCCACTCATCTTGGCCACGTGAAGGAAGAAGCATGGTGGTTTTCTTTTTTCATTTTTACTGCAGTTTTGGCAGGCTGTCTCCTGTCAAGTTCCAGTCAGCGAGATAAGATTAAGTAACAGACTCTAACCCAGTGGCCAGCGAGGTGAAGAGCATTAACAAATGCTTGTAGCCACGTTTTCCTCACTCAAGCATGGACGGAGCCAGGGCTTTCCTGAAGATAGCAGCACCAATTCTCGAGACCAGCTTGAGCTGCTGAAAAGAACAGAGGGGAAGGGGTGGGGGCTGTCCTTCAAACAGAGTTGAATTCAATGATAATTCAAAACCACATATATGGTGCTAATAACCACATACGTGGGTGCCAAACGGGACACACTACAGTACAAATCAAAACCCCTAGGACTTCTTAAATGGATCAATTCTGACTTAGGGATAACTCTCACAGTAGCACTTCTACATCGTAATTCCTCAGTTCACATCCAGCCCCTCATCCATCATTGACAAGTCCAGATGGAACTGGAATGCAATGAGGATAATGAGAAGCTAGGGGCCAGCGGCTCAGGACTGTGGTCTAGCTATCAGGAGGCTGAGATCTGACGGTTGCAGGTTGAAGCCAGGCAAGCAGAAAAGCCTGAGAGACTCTAATCTCCAATTAACCACCTGTGGCTCAAGGTGATAAAGCACTAGCTTTGAGCATAAAAGCTCAGGGACAGCTCCCAGGTGCTGAGTTCAAGCCCCACACCTGACCAAAAAGAAAAGAAAAGAACAAGAAAAAGTAAGTGAGTTAAATAAGTAAAAGAAAAAAAAAGTGAGGCTGGGACGGCGGCTCACTGGTAGCGTGCTCGCCTAGCATGCATGAGGCCCTGGGGTCGATTCCTCAGCACCACATAAGCAGAAAACGCTGGACGTAGTGCTGTGGCTGAAGTGGTAGAGCACTAGCCTTGAGCAAAAGAAGCTCAGGGCCAGTGCTAAGGCTCTGAGTTCAAGCCCTGGGACTGGCAAAAAAAAAAAAAAAAAAAAATGTGTCAATAGCTCAGATTTGCAAGGTCTCTAATGTCCTCGTAAAACCCCCAAACAATGCTAGTTGGAAATGCGTTTAAGGGGGGGGGGGGCATTTCCTGAGTATGTTCCCTATTGTTAGGGAGCCAGACTGGCTTTCTAACCTACAACCACGCCAAGTCCGCACGCCATACAGGCCCTAGAGATGTGATATTAGTGATTTTTTTTCAACAGGAACAACTTCTTAATACATCTCTACGCAAAGAACTAAAGGGTGAATAGCGTATGGAAGTGTCTGCTCCACTGCAGGCCAGTGGTTAAAGCGGGTCTCCAGGAAACCACGACAGGTTGGAGCCGGCCTTGGTGTAGTCCAGCTCCTCATGTAACTTCCAGCTCCTGGGAGGGCCTTTACTGAAGGATACCAATCTGATGGGTGTGAAGACATGTCCCTGGGGCGGTGATTGAAAGATAATTTGTTCCTAGGACAAGGGGAATTAGAGGCCTGGCATCCTATGGTTAAGTGTAGTTAGTAGCAATCGTGGATCAAGGGCTCTCAAAACTCCACTGAAAGACCAAACACGGACTAGGAACATCTAGAAAAGAACCTGGAATCTTTCTTCAGGAATTTTCTTTCAAGGCAGATGTCTGTGAGGCTCTTAACACCAATTAACCACTAAAAAGTTGGTACAAATGGTAGAACTCTAACCTTGAGCAAAAAAACTCGGGGACAGTGCCCAGGCCCTGAGTTCAAGGCCCAGAACCAGCACCAAAAAAAAAAAAAAAAAAAAAAAAGTTGAGAAACAACCAAACTCTCTTCAGCAAGGCACTTGGTTGAGCAAACTGTGGTGTACCTTACAATGGAATTAGCTGGCAATAAAGAGAGATGCACGATCGATGCATGCAATATCCCCGTGGATCTCAAGGGAATTAATGCCGAGTAAAAAGAAAAAGGAGCAGCAGTTGCTAATGACATCTACTGTATCCCAGGAAGGAAGATGGGAAAGAAGGAGAAGGGATCCATGAAGGTTCTAAACTTGAGGATGTTAGAATTTAGATTTTGAAATAATATGATATTGTGGACTGCAGATATAAGACAAATACAAGGAGAAGAATCCATAAAACATGTCAAGAACAAGTGTTTTGCGCTTTTCTATAAAGGACCAATGGATCATCACTTTCCCAACACCGTCTTTGCTTCAGGTTGCTCTTCTCAGTCTATACTCCTTCCCAACCCACTTTCCTAACCCAAGCCTTCCCTTCACTCCTCATAAGTGTTTTCAACTAGATTTCATAACTACAGTTTCTCCTCCTTCCAACATATCCTATATTTCATAAGAGTAGCATATCCATTGTGCAATTAAACATGTTTAGAATGTCCTCATTATCTGTAAGAAAGAAGGGTCTGTCTTTCTGGATCAGTATCCTCATTCCGTCATGTATATCCAATTATATCCACTTGATCTATCCAACTGTGGCCACTCCCACAAAGCCGCTCCGGACTTCATCTGGTAGTGATTTTTACTTACTTTGGTCCTTTGTACATTGTAAGTGATTTCTATAAGATCCTATAATATTTGACATTGGCATAACTTTCTTCAATAACCTGTCTATTAACTATGTGTTAAATGCTAAGCTAAAATACGATTGCTTTTAAGTAGATTGCGGTTATGAGGTTTGGTTATTTAGCAAATGCAAAGATAGTTATGACAGGGTTTGAGGATAAGAAAAGTACTGGGTCATAAAGTGAAGGGGACTCAAGCCAAAAGAAATCTACTCACAAGATTGAAGCAAACTCAGAAATAGAATGACATTTACTAGTGATTTTTTTCTTCCCCAGGTGTCTGCCTTGATAAAACAATGCTAGTTAAGGATGATAGATTCTATTATCAAGTTCAGAGGTAGGTCCAAGCACTCTACCACTTGAGCCACAGCACCACTTCCGGTTTTCTGATGGTTTATTGGAGATAAGAGTCTCATGAACTTTCTTGCCCAGACTGGCTTTGAACTGCAATCCTCAGATCTCAGCCTCCTGAGTAGCTAGGATGACAGGCGTGAGCCTAAGTTGATATTAGTGAGAAGTCTGACTTGGACAGACTCATGGTCATGCAACTTGGCAATCAGTAACCAGTCTGTGAACATAACCCCTCCTTAGAAAACACACTGTAAAGCGGGACAGAGGTGAGGCCCAGAGCCAGCCTCTTGCATGGGAAACACTGTGTCTAACCTAACTTGTCTCATGTTTATTATGATGTTAGTCACTACAACTATTTTTATTGCTAGGGCAGTAGACTCCAACAAGCTTTTATTAAGAGTTGTCACTCTCTTGCCAGTCAAAACTGTCAGCATGTTTCTTGGTATTGACATTTCTGGAAATACTCACTTCCAAGAAGACTGGAGCAGCAACCTCTGAACTTTCTAAATTACAACTGACTCCAAGCTTTCTGTTCTCGGTAGGAAGCGGCTTGGTAAAATCACTAACTCTCCTAACAGAGAAAGTACCATCCATGCTCTGACTTAGGAATTAAGTAGAAATTAGCTAGATAAAGAAGAAGAGCATCCAAGGAAGAACAGAAAGGGTAAATAGTGTTTAGGCCAAGAAGAAATAAGCAATCTTGGTAGTGAAAAATAAGACTAGAGAAAGAAGTCTGATCCTTGTGAAGACCTGGCTTGTGAACTCTGTGGTGTTCCCTAGAGCAGATGTAGGGACTTTCATTTATTCATTCCTTCACGAAATATCGAGGGCCTTTTATATACAAAGAGGTGTGAATAGAGCTTTTAGAATGTATAGGGAGTATGGATACCTGTGGGCATGAGAACAGTGGTTTGTTCGAGGGACAAAGACACCATCTGTGTGTCTGCAACAGAGTGAGCAAGGGAGAAAATAGTGTATGCAAATATTAGAGTTACACTCCGGTCAGGATACTATAGTTCCTTACACATCAAAATAAGGAAGTTAGATTGTATTCTTGAGCATTTGAAAGGCACTGGAGGTTTATGAATTAATTGCAGGAGATAGGAGTGGAATAAGTGAAGGGCGATTGTGTAGCTCGATAAGATATGATCGCTTGGGTAGGATCGTAGCCGTGTAAATAAGTTCAAGGGACACATCTTTAAGATATATTTTGGTTATGGGTCATATGTGAAAGTAACGAAGAAAGAAATGAATGCTTCCCACGTGTGTACTTAAACAACTAAATGAATGAGCAGTATGGACTGAAATAAAGGAGGTTGGGAAACAAAGAATAAAAACCACAAGCTCTGTTTTGCCTAATTTAAGACTTTAAATTGATGTTTCCAGCAAGTGATTGAATATTAGGGAAACTCAGAAGAAAGTAAAGAACAAAGAAACTAATTTGACAATCATTTTTTTCACATGTGTGGCATTTAAAGCTGTGGGAGAAGATGGGCTGCTCAGAGCAGGTGAAGGTGAAGAATCATTGTAGGCCTAGAAGGCTAAAGTGAAGTCAGTAAACCGAGGAATAGAAAGCTGAGATGGAGTAGCAAATGAGGTGTGTGTGTGTGCGTGCGAGCATGTGTGTGTGTGTGTGTGTGTGTAAGAGAGAGAGAGAAAGAGAGAGAGAGAGGGGGCTTCAAAGAGGCAGTAGTTAGCTTCTGTGCAGTTGAATAATAGTACAGGGTTTTGAAATATAAAGGGCCATATGATAAGTACTTTGAATGGAGCAATAAAACAAAAGCCCAATTAGAATCGGTGAAGTAGGAAGGAAAGAAGAGGAAAGTGCAAATGGACAATTCTTTAGAATATTTTTCTGTGGAAGGACAGGGTAAAAAAAAATGTAGCAATGGTCTCACTGGAAAATGAACTATGAAAGTTGTTGGTGGGGATGGGAGGAAAAACGGGGAGAGAGCATGGGCAAGGGTGACACTACCCGTAAAACATGTACGCTACCTGATTTATGTAACTGTAACTCCCCTGTGTATCACCTTTATAATGACAATTAAACATTTTAAGCCGGGCGCCGGTGGCTCACGCCTGTAATCCTAGCTACTCAGGAGGCTGAGATCTGAGGATTGTGGTTCAAAGCCAGCCCGGGCAGGAAAGACCTCAACTGCTAATGACTGGATAGATGAATATTTGTAATTTGCCAAGACAACACCATTAACAGAAATAAAACCATCTTGGAAATACTGTCACATTGACAACTAATGAGACATGAAAGATGCAGGAGGGTCCCTAGAAAGTCACGTACAATTATTTGCATTTTAGAATATGCTCATTGATACTGACGTGTTTCCTAAGGAATATTTTTAAGGTTTCACTGATTGTGAGTAATCTTGTAAAATTATTTCTTGTCCAGGACAGAAAACCTGAAGCTCCAATTAGAAAGTTCCAGGTTTCTCTGAGGCTCTTGGGACTTAATGTTTCCAAAATTCTGTTAATGAGCAGAAATTGTACTTGCCTGGTTTAAACCCTGGAAAGACAATTCTCAGCAAGATTTGTTTTAAGAAGACACTTTCCATAGCAATCAGACAATAGCCCTCAGTGATGAATAGGGTACAACAATGGATATTAGCTCTTTATCTCCAATCTCAGAGCTGTTGTACCTCACCTCCTGACCTTTTGTTCCTAAAATTGTCAAATTCAGATGCTTACTAAGGAATCACTGGTAACTGACTAATAGGAAATACCCAGAACAGAAAATGAGAGTTGGTAGTTTACAAGTGTAGAGAGTCACCAGGGCAACTGCCAAGGATAATGTTACGCAAGTGAAATGAATTCTTTGGACTCCCCTTTTTCCATGTTTTGTGTCTTCTCTTTCTATAGACATCAACCAGATATAATGTATCCCTTGATTTCATCTCCCAAAAAAGGTGATTTGACAAACTAATCTACAGGCAATGATTGCTACCTAATATAATCATATTGTCAAATGAGAACACTGGCCCATGGTATATACACTCTGTACTTCTTCCCAGGCTGGGGAATGTGTATGGATAGGGGCTTCCTAACTCCTCCTTCCATTTTATCCAACTAACTTGTATTGAGCATCTCTTCCGTGCGTCGTGCTAGAAACTAGATCTTGGTAAATGTATGATTACCATATATTATATCACTTAATTCTCACAATAAACCCATGGTGCATGTGTGTGTGTGAGGGGGGGGGTATTCCCTGCTTCTACTGGGCTTGAACTTCAAGCTTAGGTGCTGTCCTTTGCTTTTCCCCTAAAAAACACACTACCACTTGAGCCACATTCCATTTTGTTTGTTTACTTATGTATTTATTGTTTAATTGTAGATAAGAGTCTCATGGACTTTTTTGGCTGCAGTGGCTTTGAGCCATGATCTGAATTCAGATCTTAGCCTCCTAAATAGCTAGAATTACAGGCTTGATCCTTGGGTGCTTTTTACCCCAAGAGGTTACATTTATGATTTAACTGGTGCTAGAACCAGTTAGATACTCAGAACCAGTTAACTGATTGGATCAAGGTAACCCTATTAGAGAATCAAGAGCCAAAGCATGGTCTCACCTCAAAGCTCTTTCCACTACTGTGTGTTTCCCTAGGTGAGATCTAAGTTATTCTCAGAGAGAGAAGAATCGCAAAACCTGAAAGACAAGACTACTATAAAAAGGACTATCAAAACAGAAACTACAGGCTTAAAAATATAGTTGGAGCCAGGCGCTGGTGGCTCACGCCTGTAATCCTAGCTACTCAGGAGGCTGAGATCTGAGGATCGCGGTTCAAAACCAGCCCGGGCAGGAGAGACCGTGAGACTCCTATCTCCAATAAACCACCAGAAAACCGGAAGTGGCGCTGTAGCTCAAGTGGTAGAGCGCTCGCCTTGAGCTGGAGAGCTGAGGGACAGCGCTCAGGCCCAGAGTTCAAGCCCCACGACCGACAAAAAAAAAAAAAAAAAAAAAAAAAAAAAAAAAAAATATATATATATATATATATATATATATAGTTGGAGCTACTTAAGAGATTGAGATCTGAGAATCATGTTCAAAGCCAACATGGACAGACAAACCATGAAGATTTATATCTCTAAGTAGCTAAAAGCTGGAAGTGGAAGTGCAGTTCAAGTCGTAGAGTAGCAGCCATGAGCAAAAAAATGCTGAGCAAGAGTGTGAGGCTTCATGTTCAAGTCCATGTACCAGCATCACACACCAAGAAAAAAGTTTATATATATATACACATATATATAAACAAATTTACATACAACCTATACATAAAAATAATATATACATACATAAAAAGCTTTCCTGGCCGTTTACACTAAAATAAAAAGAATTACAGATAGACTATGATCAACAACTAAAGAAAGGAAAGAAACAATAGCACTGGAGATGAGGCTCAAGTAGTTGAATGTGAGCCTTGAGAAAAAGCCAAGGAGCAGCAGGAGGAGGTGCTAAGCTCAAGCTATTGTCACAAAACAAAACCAAGTAAGAAACCACAAAAATACTTCAAGGATATGGTTTATGAGTCATTCAGTCTTTTGGTGGGATATATTTTGTATATAATATCACAAATGGGAAGTTTGTAAATTCAGATTTTAATAACTTGGTATCAAGAATTTACATAAGCAAAGTTAAAAAGCAAATGGAAAACAAAAAACAAAAATTGTGGAATGAATATCTGAGGAAGAACCTTTACAAAGCGAAAGGAATGTTCCTCATAGAAAAAAATAAATAGCTGAGGAAGCAGTTTCAAACAAAAACCCCTAAACTAGCCACATATATGGGGTAAAGTTCAACTTCATCGATTTCCTGCTCAAAGAAATACACACTGACCAAGGAAATGTGCATACATATTAATAACAAGCAAAAAAATATGTCTATTGTGATGTTTTTAATACTGACAATTGGAAGCAGGTGTTTAAATATACAGCGGAGACTGTAACTTACAGTGAAGTCATATAATAAGTTCAATGCAGTTATTATTTATTTCCAGGTCTGCTGCAAAATTGGAAAGCTTACCCTTACAGCATTCCATTAAAATGCCCACACCCAGGGAGAATATCAGTGATTCACACCACCACTGCTTTTCTAAAATCCTTCAATACTTTGTATTGCCTCCAGGATTTTAAAAAAAAAAAAAAAAGAGCTTAATTAGCTCTGAAGACAGTTTGATTTTAAGACAAATATTGGTGGCTCATTCCTGCTATCCTAGCTAAGATCTGAGAATCCTAGTTCAAAGACAGCTTAGTCAGCACCCAAGCCATGAGTTCAAGCCCATAACAAACAAAAAATAAATATAATCAAATAAATATTTCTGTGTTTTTCTCAAAATTTCCCTGGATGGGGCTGGGAAAGTGGCTCAAGTGGTAGAGCACTAGCCTTGAGCTGAAGAGCTGAAGGACAGCGCCCAGGCCCAGAGGTCAAGCCCCACAACCAGCAAAAAAAAAAAAAAAAAAAAAAGTTTCTCTGGAAAGTATTCTAGCATGAGTCTACTTTTAAGACTTCTTTATGAAGATAGTAGAAACTGTTTTCCCAATAACCCTGGCTCCTCTGCTCTTGAGAGTGTATAAACAAAATCATAGTTGTGTTGAGAATTAGAAAATTGCACTTAACTCCATTTTGTATCTTCTGCCATGGTAGACAACTTAAGATTTCTTTTATTTCCTTACATTTGAAAACTTAAAAACGAATACACGTGTTTGGTCTGTCATTTCTTTTTTCTTTAGAACAAGATGTTCTGTATAGTTACTTCAGAGATGATAATCTTTGAAAATGGGAAACAGGAAAACTTCAATCAGGGAGGATATGGGATGAAATTGGCAAGGAGAAAACAAATTATCTGGTGGTAGAGGTTGCCTAGATTATTGCTAAGCAGGGTGAATTGGGGCAAAAGATAATAAATAAAGGAAGCAATTAACTAAATACTGGCAGCCTATGGCATTAGAAAAGTTTGTTTTACTCAAATATAGAAAGAAAATGAGAAACATAAAGTAATCATGGAGACTAGAAATATTAGTCCTGGATTTCTATGAAACTTGAATGCCATCAAAGCTATCCAAAATTTCATCAAAGAAACTATTTGAGGGATCTTTGTCATTGGCTGGAGGTATGTACAGGTACAGAAGATGAGAGTCAGGGTATACCAGTTTGAACTGTATTCTGTTGCTTATCTCCAAACTTCACTACCTGCTCCTTTCTTAGATGCTTATATTTGCTTGGTGCGGATTCAGGGATTTACTTAGCATATAAGAACCAACAAAATATAATGGCACTCTAAGGTGACAGGAAATATGCAGACCACATTTTTCCATTGGTTTTTCTGAGGGTTTTGTTAGATCACTCAGCCCCACCCCCCCCCCAGCCCAACACAGCAGGAGCCTGGATTCCAATTCGGATCTATTGCAGCCACTGCCTTGCAGGAAACACATACACTTGCTTGGTTAGCCTGCCAAAGTCTCACTTCCCCCTCCAGGATACAGGGAGCCAGGCGTTGGCAGATGAAGGTTTCCTCAGGAACCCAAGGTGGCAGAAGCCAGCCCTCCTTCTTCCCCTGTCCATAAAAATCAGCCAAACTATGGTAACATCTGTAAAAAAATAGCCTCAGGAGGTCCACACCATTCCATAACTACCAACAACCAGGTACAGTACTCAGTTTAAAAAACAAAACAAAACAAAACAACAACAAACACAGTACTAGAGACTCAGCTTAACTCTCTGGCTGATGTGGCCTTCCAAAATAAAAGGGCCCTGGACTTATTGGCAACTAAAAAAGGGGTAACTTGCCTTTTCTTAAAAAAAAAAAACAACCAAAAAACCAAAAAGTGTTGCTACTATATTAACATGCCTGGAAGAGTAAAACAAAGCATCAAAACTATTAAAAAAAAAAAAAAAGATAGCTGTAATAGGCTGGGAAGGTGGCTCCATGGTATGCATGCATGAGGCCCTGGATTTGATTCCTCAGCACCACATAAGCAGAAAAAGCTGGAAGTGGCGCTGTGGCTCAAGTGGCAGAGAGCTAGGCTTGAGCTGAAGAGCTGAGGGACAGCGCCCAGGCCCAGAGTTCAGCCCCCATGACTGACCAAAAAAACAACAAAAAAATAAGATAGCTGTAAGGCCCAACCAGGATTCACAGGTCTTTGGCAGCCCCTTACCACCTTGCAGCCATTTTTTTTGACTGTCTCTAATTATACCTTGCCTATACAAGTGTCTGCTAAACATTCTTATAAAAAGATGCTCCTGAGAGGGTACCCGGTCAAGCACTACTTCATCTCTTTACAGCAAGAAGCAGCTCCAGAAGAAGCCGCCTCTGCCCACACTCCTGGCCTGACACTTGTACTTACTAAACAGCAAAAAGGGGGAAGTAGCAGGCCCTCCATCTCATGTCCTCGCCCCTGCCACAAAACCAGGTGACCTGGACCGGCCCCACTGCAGCTGGCCTCCAGCCCTGGCTGTTCCTCCCACTCCACTTCCCAGAGTGGCTTATGGCTTGGGATCCTGAGGAAGTCTTTATGGGCCAACACCTGACTGGGTATCCTGGAGGGGGAAGTAAGACTTTGGCATCCTAACCAGTTGTATTTGTTTCCCTGCAAGGAAGTGACTAGGATAGATCTGAATTGGAATCCAGGCTCCCGCTGAGTTGGGCTACGAGCTGAGTGATCCTATAAATCTGACGCTGAACAAAGGACAGGCACCGTTTCTCCCTCTCCTGTGAAGGAGATGGCCATGTCAGGCCCTGCTGACCATAAACTCCTTTTGCTGCAGGTGATGTGTGGTCTTCTGGGATGGTGGCTTTTACACATTGTAGACTGATCCGTATGAATAAGTGAGATTCAAGTGTTTATGTTCAGAGGCTTATTATCTGCTTAGCAAATAGGAAGGCCAGCATATTCCTTGAACCTGGGAAGTAGGTTTTTTATTAAGACTGCAATTTTTTTTCTTAAAAAATTTAAAAAATGAAAATGTTAAACTACATTAGAATTCTGTCTTGTCTCTCCAGATACTCTTAATAGCAAGGAAGGTGTGATCATCAAATAATTACAAGGAAAACAAATATCCCTTCCCTATACCTGGTGGGAGTGTATAAAGTACTCTTGGCGTTGATGAGTGTTTTCTCTGTATCTTGTCAGTTGGAAAACTGTGGACGTTTGCTGGACCAATGAACAGGACCACCAAGAGTGAAAAGGGCAACTAGCATTGAACACAGCCCCAGTTACCTGCCCATCAGTATTCTCTAACAGGATGTTAAGTGTGTCTGTCTGGTGGAGGAGCCTCTCCACCTTGGACGGAGGCATTACACAACCCCGCAGCTGCAGGGCACACATGGGGACAAGGGGACGCGAGTCCGATTCCACTGCAGGAGCTGAAGACAGGTGCTGCTGGAGCAAGACGTTTCCAGTCTCATCAGCTCAGCTTCAAAGAGGGACAGGCTGTATCCCTTCAGTTTCCAGACCGTGAGTGACTGGCCCCTTAGTTGTCTCCATGAGGGGTAAAATGCCCTTTCCTTTACTAATATTTAAGCAATTAAGTGGTGCTGCTTATTATAATCTTTAGTGTTTTTCTTTCAAATTGATAAATGGTATCACCCCAAAGCACTTCCCTAAGACAACTTTCTTTGTAGATGATCTTACTTTTACAGGTTATATGGCAGAAAGTGAGACCTTATCTCAAAAATAGGAGTAAAAAAAGCAGGAGGTGTGGCCCAAGTGGTAGAGCACCTGCCTAGCAACAGCAAGCTTTTGAGTCTGCCCTTCCCAGAAAAATGACTCATTATATATGCATATACACACGAAATACATAATATGTATACACACACACGGACCAAACGTCACACATACACACACACATCTTTGGTATTTGTGATGAAAACAGACATTGGTAGGGTTCACATCACTAGGTGGTGGAAGTATAAAGCTTTACAAAGACTTCAGTTGAGAGTCTGTTTAAAGATGATGAGAGGTGGATGCGATTGGTAAAACATTCTTTTGTCTCAACTTATCTATGAAAGGATTGTAAAATGTTGAATGTTAGTAAAGCTCATCTGTCATGCATGTGGTAAATGTTGAAAACTGTCAGTCATGGTCCTTCCTGAACTGGGGATGATACCTATCTTTCAAGGTTGTTAAGTATTTTTTTTTTTTTTTTTTGGTCCGGTCGTGGGGCCTGAACTTTGGTCCTTGGCGCTGTCCCTCAGCTCTTCAGCTCAAGGCTAAGCGCTCTACCACTTGAGCCACAGCGCCACTTCCCGCTTTTTTCTTTTTGCTTATGTGGTGCTGAGGAATCGAACCCAGGGCCTCAGGCATGCAAGGCAAGCGCTCTACCACTGAGCCACCTTCCCAGCCCCAAGGTTGTTAAGTATTAATCAAGATGCCATACAAGGTCTCACTGATGGACCTCAAGTAAATATATTTAATAAAATCTAAGCTGGAGGTTTATGATACTTCCAAGAGAGAAAATACAGTACTGTTGTTTTTATAGCTAATGTGGCAGACATCAACTTCAGAGATGCTGAGACATGAACATTTTTGCACTAGAGCTAATAAGAACATTAAAATGTTTTTCCTCCTTTTAGTCCCTACTCTATTGTTTTTTGCTCCCTGAATCTGAAGCAGTCTTCCTATCAAGACTTTAGGGTCTCTAACACAGCTCCAAGTAGTCAGCCTTTAAGCATTAAGTTATCTGTATCACTTTTATATTCTTTATCAGATTCCTCAGTGTCTCATTTCAATACGAATTCAACCACGCAGCTCCAATTCCTTACTATATAAGGCAAATATTAAAAAAGAAAAATCTTCTTCCTAGTTCTAGCAGGCCTAATATTTAGGTTAACTACCATTTAGTGACCTAAATCTAGACATGGAAAAAAAGAACAAAGAAATTCACATTTTATGTAATACCAAAAGTAGTAGAAGGGTTAAACAGAATGAAGACGGAGAATAGAAAACTTTTCAACAAAATGATTACCAAGATCTCATCAAATGTTCAGATACTTTCTCAGTTTCACCCAGCAAATACCAGGTGGGTAATATAATTGGCTTATTACTTGTAGAAACAAAACTAAACCAACTCTATAATCTCGGGGTGGGGGGTGGAACTAACAAATTGTAGAAGAACAGAAATCGAATATCCACAAGTTTTGGGTCACTGGGTTTATTTCACTTAGGTCTCTTGGCAAATATTTAACTTGGATACTTAAATGTCATTTCAATTAGGTACCTCTTTAGTCCTTCATCAATTACTTCAAGGATTCTAGTCTCAAATACATCCCTTTCTTCTACAAACTTTTGAAAAAGATGAACACCTCCGCCAACTCCGAAATAATGTGCTTTGCTGGCCAAAAGCACCCTTCCATGTTTCCCCAACAGTTGGAGGAATGTCTGGTGCAAAGCACTATAATAATCTGGGTTGTAAATAGTTTCAGAGGTGAGAATGAAGTCATATTTTACAAAGAGTTCTTCACTGCTTAGTACAAGCTTGCAAAACTCAGACCATTCTCCAGAAAAAAAACGACATTTAGCTAATTCCTGTGCTACTCTTGATTTTCTGCATCTTTTCACAACCTGTTCCTTTACATCGTTTTCTTCATCTTCCAATGTCGAGTTACCCAGGAGATTAGGTAAAGTCACTTCATCAATCACCAAACTGTTATAATCTTGAAAATGAACTTCTCTGGCCCCTACTTTGAATGCAAATATACCCAGCAACCCTGATCCACAGCCAAGATCCAACACTTTCTTCCCAGCAAAGTTCACTTTGGCCTTTGTGAAATGAGCCAGAAGATCAAAAGTACATTCCCAGATTTTTAAGCCTCCTTCGTAAACACCTGGAATCAAATCAGAGTGAGAGGAAAGGCTTTCTCCAGGGAAGTTCCCTTTCAACAAGCTGTTTTTCACCACTGACAGTCTAACCTGCTGGAGACCTGGTAACATTTCTCTGACCTTATTTTCTAACACCTTCTTTATGTCTTCAGGCATCGCATGCTCTTTGGCAACTCTCAAGCAGGGCTGATTTTCACCTGGCTCTGAATCCCCCGGTCCCTTTGTTGCACTGAGTGTGCTAGCAGAGTCTTGGGAGGGGTCTGAATTTTCCAGTGATGTAGTTTTCAACAAATGATTCGGAGGCACCACAAATGCTGCTGTGGGACATTTTCTGTCCCTCTGTGTTCCTTTTCCACTTTCTGCGGCTGAGGATTCTTTTGAGGAATCCAGGGTCAAAACTCCGTCCCCAAGGGTGGTAAACTGGTCTTCTATTGTGAAATTAAATTGAAAGGTCATCTTCTTCTCAGCACCCAATCCTTCAATTCAAAGAAAGATGCTTCAACTTCTTAACAATGTGATGATACACTCAAATCTGCTTCAGTTATTCAATGAGTTTTTGTTGGGTCAGTTTCTGTTTAGCTGCTTATACACAATGACAAGCACTTAGAAATGTTTCTAAAGATTTTTTTGGGGTTCTTTGTTCTTTCAACTTAGCCCTAAAGTAGAAAAATAAAAAAAAATGATTAAACCAAAATGTCTAGAATATCAAGTCGTTTTCCACATATATCTCCCTTTTCTAAAGTAGCTGTATAAGTGTGTATTAGGTTTGGGAAAACACTTTTACGCTCAAAAGTTGGAGAAGAAAGTAAATTAAGAACAGCAACAGCAGCCATGGTAGCAGCAGAATGAACATAAAAGTTCAAGATTTAAATGCTGCTTGTTTGTTTACTTATGCATGCACGCACACTCGCTACACTGAGGTTTGAACTCAGGGCTTTGCTTTTTGCTCCATTTGTACGAAGCCCACGGCTTTCGGCCCGGACACCTCGTGTCTTTTAGCTGTCTTTGCTGTGCCGACACATCCATCCTCTAAACCTGCACCATCTGCTCACTTACGGTACTGCTTAAGAAAGTTCACCGGGATTAAAGGCTGCATTTTGATTTAGGGAGCGTGGCTTTAAGGTACATACACGTACTTTCTGGCATGTGCGCACACGTTCTGGTGCGTGCACAAGTACGTTCCGACATATGCACACATGCTCTGGCGTGCACATGTACATTCTGACGTGTACACACACGCTCTGGCGTGCACACGTATGTCCTGACATGTGCACACACGCTCTGGCGTGCACACGTTCGTCCTGACATGTGCACACACGCTCTGGAATGCACACTTACATTCTGACATACGCACACACGCTCTGGCATGCACACGTTCATCCTGACACGTGCACAAACGCTCTGGCGTGCACACGTTCGTCCTGACATGTGCACACATGCTCTGGCGTGCACACATACATCTTGACATGTGCACACACGGTCTAGCATGTACACGTTCGTCCTGACATGTGCACACACGCTCTGGCACGTGCACACGTTCGTTCTGACATGTGCACACACGCTCTGGCGCGTGCACAGTTCCTTCTGACATGTGCACACACACTCTGGCGCGTGCACAGTTCGTTCTGACATGTGCACACATGCTCTGGCGCGTGCACATGTACGTCCTGACATGTGCACACACGCTCTGGCACGTGCACATGTATGTCCTGACATGTGCACACACGCTCTGGCATGCACAGTTCGTTCTGACATGTGCACACACGCTCTGGCGCGTGCACACGTTCGTTCTGATGTGCATACACGCTCTGGCGCGTGCACATGTATGTCCTGACATGTGCACAACGCTCTGGCGTGCACACGTACGTCCTGGCATGTGCACACACGCTCTGGTGCGTGCACACGTATGTCCTGACACATGCACACACACTGGCGTGCACACGTTCGTTCTGGCGTGTGCACACACGCTCTGGTGCGTGCACACGTACGTCCTGACACATGCACACACACTGGCGTGCACACGTTCGTTCTGGCGTGTGCACACACGCTCACTCAGGTGACTTCACCTAAAGCGTTCGGTCCAAACCGGCGTCCCACGCGTCCCCTGCCCTGAATGAAGTAATACAGACTTCCGTGTGGCGGCAAGGCCCGCGCTCACCGCGGCCCGCGCTGGGGAGACGACGGGGCCTACCGGACGCGACGCCCTCGTCCGCCCCGCACGCACGCACGCACGCACGCACGGGCCGTGCGCGGGGCCACGCCGGGAAGCCGAGCCCGGCCCGTCCGCGGCGCAGCGGCCGGGCTCGGGGCCGCCGTCTCGAGGCCCCCGGGGCCGCGGGCCGCCAGCCTGCGGCAGCACGCCTACCTCGTCTCCCGGCCGCCTCAGCCCGGTGTAAACCCCGCAGCGCGCGGACCCCGCGCCACCCCGCGCCGAGGCGCGCTCGGCAGTGAGTCGAGGCCTCCAGCCGGCTAGAGAGGCCCCGCGGGCTGCCGGCCAGCGACGAGCGTCCCTCATCCGGGGACGCGCCGCCCGCTTCCTCTCTATGGTGGTAGCGGGCGCGCAAAGCCTTGTGGGACGGCGCCCCTTCCGGCGGCGGCGGCGGCGGGAGCGGTAGGAGCTCGCGGCCGTCGGCGGAGGGAGCATGGCGCAGGAGCGCGCGGCCGCGGCGAGCGCGGCGCCCCTGGAGGAGGTGAGCGGCTGGCCGGAGGAGACGTGCCGGCGGGAGCTGCCGTCCGTCCTGCCGCGGCTGCTCATATCCTTGGCGGTGGCCTCGCCCGGGGCGGGCGGCGCGGGGCGGGGTGGGGGGGTCGGGCGGCGCGGGGCGGGGTGGGGGGGTCGGGCGGCGCGGGGCGGGGTGGGGGGGCGGCGCGGGGCGGGGCGGGGTGGGGGGGTCGGGCGGCGCGGGGCGGGGCGGGGTGGGGGGGTCGGGCGGCGCGGGGCGGGGCGGGGTGGGGGGGTCGGGCGGCGCGGGGCGGGGCGGGGTGGGGGGGTCGGGCGGGCGGCGCGGGGCGGGGTGGGGGGGTCGGGCGGCGCGGGGCGGGGCGGGGCGGCGCGAGGGGGAGCGGAGCAGGGCCCGCCGCGGCCTGCCGCCGCCGCCGCCTCGGGGCTTGCGCGATGGAACATTCTCGATGAATTCCACCTCGCGGAGCTCGACGTGGGCTCCTGGGCGCGCGGCATCACCGCGGCGGCTGCGAACACGTGCCGAGGTGCCGGTGTCCGAGCTCTGGGGTTACCGTGATGGGCAGGAGCGTTCATTTCTCTCGCTGACAGGTTCTTTCATGATAACGTGGTTTCACAGAAAACTAGCTGGGTCTGTTCGGTCGCGGTGCAAGCGTGGTTCACAGCAGCCCGTGAACACAGAGCTGCCCAGTGTCATCCCGGGAAGGAGGGTAAGATAGGTTCGACTAAAGGTAGATACCAATGACGCAAACACTGTGGAGAGAGAAGTAATAACCCCGCTTTTCACGTCAAAAGCCATAACTACACAGTTTGAAAAGGTGAACTTCTACCTCAGCAATTCTTAAAGCATTTCCTTAAGGTATTTTCACAGTACTGTTGTTTTCTTAATAAACGTTTTCAGTTTTCAATGTAAAAGTAAGCCAGTACTTGGAGTCTAATTTCGGTCTCTTGAATCTGATACATTTCCAAGGAGTTCTTTGTGATTTATTGTAAGTAATGAATATCCTATTGTTATGCTATTTGTATCTTCCTTAACTATATTTTACTCCATGTATCAGCATTCTGAGAGTTGGACTGAGCATATCCGTAAGTAAAGTTATTTTGTTTAAATGATTTATTTAGTTGTTGTTAATGTCTGAATTCCACATATGTCAGTAAATATAACGGCAGTTTCATTTCCTTCACATTTGATCATTTTTTATTTCTGCCTTCTGTAAACTTCTGTCAGAAGGGTAAATTTGTTCAGGTCACAGTTTAAATTTGAAATTTCATTTTGGTTAGGTGCCAGGGAGATTTGTGGGTGATACGGTGCTCTATGTGTAAGCATACTGTAATTCTTCCGTGTTGTTAACACGTGATTAGACCTATATAAAACATAATTTTCAGTTTACTCAGTAACCTTCAACCTCTAACATGTTTAGTGTCATTTAGAAAGTACTTTTCTCACTTAGTAAAGGCTACTTGAGCAGGCGAAACAAATTTGCCCCTTGGAAAAATCTGACTTTCTCATCTTCAGCTATCGTATTAAGTCTTGTGATTGACTACTTCAGCCGGAAGAGTAGAGAGTTCAGGCCTGTTCTCTTTACTCCTTTTGAGTTAACGTTCTTTTTGTATTTCACTTGCTTGTGGATTGTATGCTTACTTATGATTCTGAATTGCCTGTTGAGGAGTCTAGTTTGAGGTGTGTGTTGTGTGCATGTTTGTTTGAATTCAGAGCCTCTCACTCTACCTTAGCTTTTTTCACTCAAGGCTGATGCTCTACTGCTTGAGTCACACCTCCATTTCTGACTATTTGCTGATCAGTTGGAGATGAGTCTCAAGGATTTGTCTGCATGGGCAGGCTTTGAACTTTGATCTTCAGATCTCAGCCTCCTGAGAAGCTTGTATCATTAGGTTTGAACCACTGGCACTTAGGTCTGAGTTTTGTTTTTTTTTTTTCCTTCAAAGTAACAGTTGTTTTTATCTTGACCTTAGAAGTTCTGCATATTTGCCGGGCGCTGGTGGCTCACGCCTGTAATCCTAGCTACTCAGGAGGCTGAGATCTGAGGATCTCGGTTCAAAGCCAGCCCGGGCAGGAGAGACCATGAGACTCCTATCTCCAATAAACCACCAGAAAACCGGAAGTGGCGCTGTAGCTCAAGTGGTAGAGCACTCGCCTTGAGCCGAAGAGCTAAGGGACAGTGCCCAGGCCCAGAGTTCAAGCCCCACGACCGACCAAAAAAAAAAAAAATAAAAAGTTCTGCATATTTATTGTAAAGCACTAAGATGTACACAGAATTAGAAATGCTAATAAAATGTCCACAAGTCTGAAATAGTTAAGATTCCCATGAGAATAATTTCATTCTCATCAGCCTGTTGTTCTTTGGGTCTACATGATTACATAAAAACTGAACTTTTAGGGGCTGGGAAGGTGGCTCAGTGGTAGAGTGCTTGCCTTGCATGCATGAGGCCCTGGGTTCAATTCCTCAGCACCACATATGCAGAAAAAGCCGCAAGTGGCGCTGTGGCTCAAGTGGTAGAGCGCTAGCCTTGAGCTGAAGAGCTGAGGGACAGCACTTAGGCCCAGAGTTCAGGCCCCACAACCGGCAAAAAAAGCAAAACAAAAAACTGGACTTTTACTGTTTTATTTTATTAAAGTATTGTGAAATTGTTTTGCATGTTTTAAAATACATCTTAATGATAGAAGAGCCTGTTTATTAGATATATCCTCTTCCATTTAAACTGTTTTTTAGCTATAGATAGATAGGTAGATAGTAGATAGATATGTTGATTTTTTATTATTTGTACTATTATAGACTTTTTTGCTATTAAATACTTAACAGTTTATGTAGAACATGGATTTTGAAACTTGATAAAGTTTTAGATTGGTGGTACTTACATATTTTCACATTTGTCATGATTTAGTGTTTTTACAAAATGTTATTTTGGGGCTGGGAAGGTGGCTCAGTGGTAGAGCGCTTGCCTTGCATGCCTGAGGCCCTGGGTTCGATTCTTCAGCACCACATAAGAAAAAAGCCGGAAGTGGCGCTGTGGCTCAAGTGGTAGAGCACTAGCCTTGAGCTGAAGAGCTGAGGGACAGTGCCCAAGCCCAGAGTTCAGGCCCCACGACCGGACCAAAAAAACCCAAAATGTTATTTTGCTTTGCAGAAATTTTGAAAGTTATTATAGAGATGTTTTTACCTCATATGAACCACCTAACACTGGAACAAGCTTTCTTTTCACAAGTGTTACCAAAGGTATAGTATGCTTATCTTAATCTACATGTTATAAAGTTTGTTAAAGCCTAGCCTTAGTTTTTTTTAAAAATTTATAATTATGGTTCTTTCTTTAAATCAAACAAAATAAAAATAAGTAGTAAAAATAGATGGGATGTGAGATTATAATGGTGTTCGTTTGATCATTGGGTGATAAAATATAACATTTTTCAAATCCTTCACTAAATTGATGGGTCCTTTATTAATTTACATTATTTATGATTGCCTTTAAATATACTTACATTTTAAGCTTTTAATGCAAATATGGAATGGGAAGTTAGCAAAGTCACTTTGTTTTATATTCTCTGTAATACATAATGGTTAAATAGAGCCAAAATTTATTAAAGTTTTGAAAGAAGAAAAGCTGGAATATTTGTAAGCTCAAGTAACTAAGAGAAAACATGAACTCACAGACTGCATTGTTACTGTTTTAGATGTATGTGTCTTTTTTAAGTGGAGGGAACTAAAGTTATTTTGGTGTCAAAATAAAATTATTTAGGATAACTTGTCTTTTACTAAGGCAGATTTCTAAGTTTACCTTTTAGTCATCAGAATCCCTTTTGCTTAGTCACTTGATTATTTGCTCTGTGAACATTTCTTAGAACCTTTTCATTACTACCAGAAAAACATCTAGCTATTAGTGAAAGCTGAGATGTGAGTGTTAACGGGTCTTTTTAAAATTACATTTGATCTTACAGTTAACTTTTTAGACAAAAAGTTTAGTTGTGAGATTACATGCTGTAGTCCTAATTTAAGAAGGGTATCTTGAATTGGTCAGAAAAGCAAAGTAGTCAGAATAGATTATTCATTATAAATTATGACCACTAGCAGAAAGTAGCTTTGTAAATGCCCACATGAATTCTGATTAAGATGAATTATTTGTATTTTTTGCATCTGCAAATGAACTGAGTGATTTTATTAACTATTAGTGGTGTTATTAAATAGGCTGAAATAATAGAAATGTACATTTCTTCCCAAGGCTTAATTTAGGGACTGTGTTGTAGAAAACTTTAATTAATATTTTTTAACCTAATTGGCTGTAGTTGTTAAGCTAGACAATGAGTGGTTGCTACTAATGTAAAGTCAAGTCAACCTATTGTGCTTTTTTTTCTTTAAACATTTATCTTTATTATTCTAGTCATTTGTATTACTATTTATAAATATAAGTCATTCCTATGATTTCCCCCCCCCCCATAGACTGTAAAGTTATTTGATGACATGATATATGAATTAACCAGTCAAGCTGGAGGTCTGTCAAGCCAAAATTTAGAAATCCAGACCACTCTGAGGAATATTTTACAAGTAAGTTCAATGTACTAGAAAGGGAGAAAGAGCAGCTGAGTAAGCTGTCTCTATACCTGTAGTCCTAGCACTTGGGTGGCTGAGGCGGGAGGTTTGCAGGTTTTAGGCCAGCCTAGGCTAGATAGTGACACAACCCTCTTTTTTTTTTTTTTTTGTCAGTTGTGGGGCCTGAACTCTGGGCCTGGGCGCTGTCCCTCAGCTCTTCAGCTCAAGGCAAGCACTCTACTACTTAAGCCATATCGCCACATGCAGTTTTCTGAGTGGTTTAATCGGAGATAAGAGTCTCACGGAATTTTCTGCCCGGGCTGGGCAGAAAATTTTTGAACTGCAATCCTCAGATCTCAGCTTCCTGAGTAGCTGGGATGACAGGCATGAGCCACTGGTGCCCAGCAATGTGAAACTCTTCTTTTTAAGTAAATAAACAATTTTTATCCTGTTGATAAATGCCATGTATTTTTGGAATAAATGTGATGACTTAAAATGAATATAGAAAGATGAATTCTGAGTTCTTTTATACATTTTCATAGTAGGTATATACCTGCTTTCCTATGAAAAAAGGAAAAATAACAAGATAGTACCCTACCTGCAGTTTGAAGGCGTATATGTAGAATGCTTGCAGTATGCGTTGAAGTGTGGGTTAGGCTTTCAAATTGCTAGCCAGTGGGTTTAACATTTGTGGTTCTGTGAAAAGAGAAGAGTTTTGTTCACTGCTGTGCCCCTAGCACACAGCATATTGTTGGATATCTCTTTTAGTGTACACAGAAACTTACATTTAGAATGAAACATCTTATTTCCAGACGATGGTACAGGTCTTGGAAGTTCTTACAGGATGTGTTCAGCATGTCTGCGCCACCCAGGAATCAGTCGTTCTAGAAAAAATTCATAGTCTCCCTTCTTCTGTCCTTCATGTAATCAGAAGTACATTTGTACATTGTAAGGTAAGTAATAGGTCTAAATAAGTAGTTTAGTTTCAGTGGCAAAGTGCCAACTAAAATAGAAAAATAAGTGATTAAAGTGTAGTCCTAAAGAGTGGCCCCTTAATTAAGGGCTGTTTTGTTCTATCTTATTTGTATGTAATCACAGAAGTACTGTAGTCTTTGTGTCATATAGTCTTTGTGTTTCCTCACCTTAATGAGTAAGTGCTTGAACTTTGTTCTACAGAGGGAAGTTAACCCTTAGTCATCTCTACATTACTGAAGTAGCTTTAATGCACAAAAGCTTGGTTAAGAATTTATAGGGCATAGGCAGTTTTGATATTTACATTTGTTGAGGAAATTAAAAATACTAATTAATAATTTTACTTGGTGACTGTGCTAAAATGCCATACACTTACTCTTTTTGTCTTAATTCTGTATTTGAAAGATCATGAAAATGAGAGATCATTTTACACATGCTTAATCTCTATAAAAATTACATGAAACAGTTATGCACTAAAACCAGGTGTTTTAATATGTAGTTTGGTTAAAAGTGTTACATTTATGATCTCTGATAGAATGAGTTAAACTAAATTTGGCTCTTGAGCTTTTTATAAGGCTTACATTTGCTCTTATTTTTACATTTTTGTGATCAGAACAGTGAATCTGTGTATTCTGGACGTTTGCACCTAGTGTCGGACCTTCTCCAGGCTCTTTTCAAGGAAGCTTACTCTCTTCAAAAGCAGCTGATGGAATTGGTGGACGCAGTTTTGCTGGACCCATCAGTAGATTCAAATGGTGATATTTTGGATATGGTAATAGGTGAGTGAAGGAAACTTGCTGTTTACAATATTGTTTCTAGTGATTCACGATGTCTGTTCAGTAGTGGGTAAGTGTCCAGCTTTTTAAGTGTAAAACTTTTTGGTTCTTTACTACACATTTACGTAAGCTTTAACAAAGCAAGCTCTGCTACTTTGTGCTCTATAACATAGTCCATGTACTGAGATAGTAGTTTTCAGATTTTTTTTACCGTAACTCATAGCAAGAAATCTGGTCCCCAACATTTGGTGTTCTGTGGGTGATGTCTGAAGCAATTAGAAGTATGTTCTTAGAACCAATCACATGTTGACCTGGGCAAGTCTGTCATTCACATGAGGTGACTTGCTAAGGCAGAAGGTCTGGTGTGAGGCGTTAGGCATTCACTGACTTCATCCAAGTTTGGGAAGCACTTGGAGTTTTTCCCTTAGGGGACAATAACAAGGGATATTGGCACTGAAATTGGCTTTCTGCTATTCAAATGCTTCTCAGCTCTGACAAATACTCTTATTGTGCTTGAGCCATCATTGAGTGGTTAAGTCTCTTTGGTCATCAAATTACGCCTGGCAGCCAAAAGTCCAGTGGCTGGGCCCCCTTTTCCTAGGGGACTTGTGACATATACATTGTTAGTGGCCATTGAGGGTCCATGAAGTTTAACATTTGGAATGATAGCCCAAGGGTTTGGCTGCGTCTTTTGGGGCGGATGGTAACGTTCTTTCTCGTTGGGCAAGGTGGTTCTAGGAGTCCAGTGGGCGGGCTGTGCTGTGTTTGGGGGCTTACAGTTTGATTCTTGATCTTGGTGCTTGACGTGACCTTGTCTGGTTTGGTGCCTTCTGTTGCTGAATTCGTTTCAGCAGCCTAGATTTCAGCAGCTGTGGTCTCAATTGGGGACTCTCATCTTCTTGCCTGCTCTTGCTGATCAAGGTGACTTTGTACTCTTGTCTTTTTTGGCTGTAGAATGAAACGTAGTTTTGAATTTAAGAAAGCTGTCCATAAATGGGCAACTCTTTAGGCCCCTTGTTGGTGTTTGAGGTGGCCTGGCGTCGTTCAGTGTCCTGTGCTTTCAGCTTACCCTGATATCAAGAGGTTCAGCAGTTTTTTGGGTCTCAAGTCACATGATTCATTCTTGGTGACCTCTGTCTCTTTTGAGTGTCAAGTTGAATCGCAGAGCCTTGGTGACCTCTGCTTTGGTGCAGGGCTCAAGTCGAGTTGCACTGTGTTGGTGACCTTTGAGGCCGCCTGACCCTGGCGTGGTTTAATCTTTCCAGCTGCTGACACTGCTCAGCAGCCAGTTCCCGTGGGCCTTCCCTTCAGCTTTGGGGTAGAGATGTTCACCCAGTAGATGGCACCCTGGGGCTCTGTTCCCACTGCTTGGGTCCACAGTGGTTGGACATTTGTCATCATTGGTCATTCAGAAGCCTCTCCTCTGCCATACAAACAAACCTCAGTGGGGGGGTGGGAGGGAGGCTCTGTTCCAGAATATGCTGTTGGTAGTCCGTGAGGGTCTGAGCAGATTATCATTCTCTGTGGCCAAAATAGGAGCCCCAGTGGATGGTTCTCTGGGTGTTCCATCCTCCACTGTCTGGTTGGATCTTTACCATTGTTCCTCTAGGAGGGTCTGTGCAGATGACCTTCCTTCCTGACAGCAATGACCCCCAGTGGATGGTGGTCTTGGGACTCTGCCCTCCACTTGGGGGCCTGCAGTACTTACTACTGTGCCACTTCTGGTTTTCTGAGTGGTTTTTATTGGAGATAAGAGTCTCATGGCCTTTCCTGCCTGAGCTGGCTTTGAACGGCGATCCTCAGATCTCAGCCTCCTGAGGAGCTAGGATGACAGGCGTGAGCCACTGGCACCCAGCTTTATTCCTATCTTTATTGCACCACAGTCCCTACCCCTAGTTGGTTACTAACAGCAAATCTTAGATATCTTGTCAGTTCATTCAATAAATACTTTTTCGTATGTCTGCATTGAGAGCCTGTTGAGAACTGCTTGAGAACTGAAAAACTGGAACAACAGCAGGAAAGGGGATTTGGAGGCAAAAAGAATAGTGGATTCAGCAGCTCTGGCCCCTACCCAGCTCCCCAGTGGGGCAGCAGCAGGCCCAGGCCGCGGCTCCCCTGCCTGGGAAGACCAGATGCCATAGCTGGCCCAGCCCAGAGGCTCAGGGAACAGAAACTAAAGGGGCTCAAGCGGTGCCGGTGGCCCCATCAGGAGACAGGCCTGCAGGACCACGCTCTTCTCACTACCTTGCTTGACTCTCTGCACTGTGCCGGCCTGGGAGCTGCTTGCTCTTCATTATCTATTTTAATTGAATCAAATCCTGAAATATTCATTTGAACTTTCTAGAACCAGGGTTTGGACTTAGGGCCTTGTGCTTAGCTCAGCTTGTTTGTTAGTGGCTGATACTCTGCCACTTGAGCCATGCTTCCAGCCCACATTTTTGCAGGTTATTTTGGAGCTGCAGTCTTGAGAGCTTTTCTGCCCAGGCTGGCTTTAAACCATGATCCTCTGATCTCAGCCTCCTGAGATACTTTTAAATATAGGAGAAACAGCCCATAGGACATTTGAATATCCTAAGAGCTCTGTTATCTCTCTTTGTAGTTATCCATTCATTGTTGGACATCTGCTCTGTTATTTCCAGTATGGATCAAGCATTTCATGCCAATACGTGGAAGTTTATAATTAAGTAAGTTTATTCATTTTTAGTTTTGTGGGGTTTTAAAGTTTTTTTTTATGTTTAGTATCAGGACTTTAAAAACTCAGGGCCTAGCACTCTTGCTTGACGCTATCAGTCACAGCAGGCACCCCAGTCCATTTGAGCCATGCTTCCAGTCCAGCTTTCTCTAATTGGTGATACGGTCTTGAGGATTTTTCTGCCTGGTCTGCCTTTGACCCTTGATCCCAAGATCTCAGCCTCTTGAGTAGCTAGCATTGCAGGTTTTAGCCACTAGTGCCTGACTAGTTTTTACTTCCTATAACATGTTTTCTGTAGCCTGCATCCTGATTATTCATGTTTCCTTAAATGATTCTTGACACGTTGTATGTGGATGTGTGTAGCTACTGTTTGGTAAGCCAGCTGTCCTACCTATAGTCCCAAACCAAGCTGGACTTCTTTATTCTCATACTCCTAAAATGGGGCAGAGGATGGGAATGCCTGTGTAGTTAGCTAGATATGAAATAGTTATCTGTGGACCAGATTATGCCTGTATCACTTGCCTTCTGTAGTTATCTGTGGACCAGATTATGCCTGTATCACTTGCCTTCTGCTACTGTTGTTTAATCCTCTATCAAGTATCCTGTTTCTAAGCTTAGGTAAATTAGTAAATACTGTAGAGCTGTAATGTAATTCCTTCCTTATGTTTATTAAATAATAAATATAAATATTAAATAATAAGTAAGATTAGACTTAAGAATAATCTTATTTATAAAGTAATTTTCACTTTCTGAATCCCGGTAGCTAGGTTTGTACGTGTGTATCACCCATCATGCCTAAATTGTTTTGTTGAAATGGAGTCTTACTAGTATTTTTTTGCTGTGTTGGCTTCAAGCCATGATTGACATGTCTCTCCTGATTTCTGCTTCAGTGTAGCAGAATTATAGGCATAAACCCCATCATGCCCTGCCTCAGAGTGGTCCTTTTAATAAGTAAATCAGATCGTGTCATTATGCTACTTAAAAGCTATCCTATTGTACCAGGATTTTAGGTTGTAACAACCTAAAAACCTCTCTGAACCTTGCTTCAATCACTAGCCTATCTCATGATAGTCTCAAGCACGTAAAATTCTCCTTTCCCTGCATTTTTGACTGCTTTTCTCTCTCTCCTTCTGTACATGCTGCTTACTGCTGTTTACATTTCAGTTCTCAGCTTCAGGGTTATCTTTATGACAGTATATTCTTTGAAAACCTGACTTTCAGAATAAGATTAAGTCCCTAATTGTAGCATTTAGACTTTTGCATCTTAGCATTTACCACACTGTAATAATTATTCTTGCAGTTATTTCACACTCATACAGATAGGGCAGAGATGGTGTTCATTTGTGTTCTTAGCGCCAGGGCCTGACAGAATGTCCGGAATGGAGTGAGCTCAGCTGATACTTGACACGGGGAAATGAAACATTGGGTACTAACTTAAATACATTCAGGTGCTTCAGAAATAAAATGTATCACCTTGAATATAAGTGTACTGTAAAGATATTGTCTTGAGTTATTGGTTGTGTTACTTGTAGTGATTTTTTTGTTTTCTTTTTTATTTAGGCAGAGCCTTAAGCACCAGTCACTTGTAAAGAACCAATTGAAACACAAAGATATAATTTCTAGTTTATGCGAAGACATTCTGTTTTCCTTCCATTCTTGTTTACAGTTGGCTGAACAGATGACACAGTCAGAATCACAGGTAAATTTGGCTAATAGCACTAGAAATAATTCTTAGTTCCTTTGCAGTTATCTAATTACACTTGAATATATGGATCACTGTACTGAAGAATAGTAAATAATTTGTAGGGTTATTTATGGTTGATAATTGTATTTTATTCAGAACATTTCATTAATTTGTTTTTATCACCTCCAGAGTTTATATATCTCTCATCATGGTTGCTCAAGGCATTCTCCTGAGATGTAAAAAATTTTTTTTTTTCTAATAGGTCTTTCTGATAGCCACAGTCAAAGACAAAAATATCTTTATTGCAATCTTTAGTGATACCTGTGTGTACGTGTATATCAGTTTTTTGAAACTGGTATGTACTTATTTATATTCTGACTTCAAGAAGTCAGTGTTGAATTGGTGTCTTGTTTGTAAAACAGGTAAGTGTTCTAAAAGTCTGTAAAAGGTGGACAGTTACAGCTCATTTTCCTATAACAATTACTTTTTGTTCTCAGACTGGTGCTCTAATTTTATTTAAACAGCCCTAGGTTAACTACTTAGGGCCTACTAGCCGTATGTAATCACGTGAGTGGGAAATGAGTTGGAAATTTCTTCCTAGAATAGGGACTATTCAATCTCTCTTGTGAACCTGCAAGATGGTACAGATTCATTTATGTCTGTATTCTTCTCCACCAAGCAGCTGTGGGAATTGAAGCATAGAAATTCATCCAGGCCTAAAACTTGTGGTTGGCAACTCTAGGAGTAGAGATAATCAGGAAGGACTGAGCGTAGCTGGGGGTAGAACTTTGAGAAGAGTTCTGGAAGTGCGAAGAAGTGAGGAATTGTGTTAGAAAGCGGCTAGCTTTTTCCTTTCACAGCTGTTCCTTTTCTCTTGTCTGTTCTACCTTTAGATCTCTTTCAGCAAGGTTCCCTCAGCTGGCTGAAAAGGGAAGGTTACTTGACCCTTGCAGAGAGGTTGTTCCCTTCTTTGTCCTGTGATCTGTGTCGTCAACATCTCACTTAGTAACTTCCTTTTTGCCTATCTTGATACTACACATTCTGTAGCTAGTATGTAGAAAATAAGATTAGTTGATAATTTCTTGGACAAAAGGAGGCAGAGGAAGCCCAAGGAACAATACAGTCTGTAGTGCCAAGAGAAAACTGGAGTCAGGAGCGTACTAGCCAGAATGGTTTATTGTGCAGTTTATATTAACTGTATAAAAAATCAAAGAATTTAATTTAAAAGTTTCCTAACTAGCCAAATTCTCATGTTTTTGATCATTGTGCGAATTTGAATCTGACAATCAGTTGAAACAACTTAGTTTGTATACTTTAAATTCTGATTAGTAATGTCTTTGCTACTCACTACGTATATTTAGGACATTTTCCAAACAATTTTCACTTTGTCTTAATGTATTTGGACTTTAGAATAAAGTACATTAAATTAGGTCATTTATAGATAATCACTTTTCAATTTTTAATGGAAGTCAGAATGAAGTGTTGTATTCATTTAGTGCATCATTAACATATTTTGATTACGTTTTATTAGAGTTTCGCTGTATCTGAACAAAATCAAACATGCTCAACATTAAGGGATTTTTTTTGGGGGGGGTGTCTGGTCGTGGGGCCTGAACTCTGGGCCTGGGCGCTATCCCTCAGCTCTTCAGCTCAAGGCTAGCACTCTACCACTTGAGCCATAGCGCCACTTCCGACTTTTTCCTTTTTGCTTATGTGGTGCTGAGGAATCGAACCCAGGGCCTCAGGCATGCAAGGCAAGCGTTCTGCCACTGAGCCACCTTCCCAGCCCCAACGGATTTTTTAGAATAAAATAATGCACACAATTAGAGAACATTTATCAATGTAATTTAACTTTATGACAGTACTTTAAAGCTTTTAATCTGTCTTTGAGCTTTTTATGTCCATGACAGTATATCTACCCTATTCTCTTTAGTAGTTGTTTGTAATTATATTATATGCAAATAGCAGAAATGTACTAAGTCACTGTCCATGTGCTGGACAGTTGGGTCATTTTAGCTTTCATGATATAAAAAACTTTGTATAACATACCTGTGTTAGTATTTGTGTTTGCAAGATAAAGTTCCAGAAATTGAATTGCTATTTAGTCAAGGAATTTTATACTTTAGTTCTTGATAAAAATAAAGTTGTTTTATTCTTCTGCCAATTATTAAAGAAAGCATTTATTCCTCTACTTTCCAGCTTAGGGATAGTGTATACTGTTTGGTTTTAATCTTTATTAGCTTTCGTGCTTTCTCTCTCCAAAAGATAGGTAATTAGTTTGTAATTTGGACTTCTTCAGTATTAATTGATGGCTTGGATTTTTTTCTTTTTAATTTCTTTTAACTATTTTCTTTAATATATCAGGATCTGGGGTTTTTGTTTTGTTTTTAATTTTTAGCTATTAACCTGATTCTTATATAGTAGAGAATGATAATGGATTATTTAAATTTCACTTTCAAGTCAACTCTTAAAGACCATTCACTTCTTTTTCTGTGGTAAGTTACTGTTACTTTCACTAATACAGGATTAACTATTTGAAATGGCTCTGTTGTCCTTTAGTATTTGTATTGCTTAACCAGTGTACAGAAAATAAATTTTCTTGGAAAATTAAGTGTTTTGGGGAAAAAAATCATCTCATAAGTTTGGCCAATTTCATATTATTTTTATGCTTGCCTATTTCCTTATTTTGAAACAGGATGATGCTGACTACAGATTATTTCAGAAGACACTCAAATTAAGTCGTTTCTTTGCCAACTCCCTGTTGCACTATACTAAGGTAAGGTTTTTTTTAATCATAAAAGTATGCTAAATTATGAATTGTGAATTATCTATTTTTATCAGTGCCAAAGCCAATCTTCTGTATTTATCTTTTTCTGAATTTACTTTTGAGCATCTGATAGATTTTCAAGTAGCTGCCATTATTTTTATTAAATTTTCTGAAAAAATATTAATGTAAATGTAAACAAAATTATTTCTGTAAACATGAATTTTCAGGAAGCAATTGAATTTGTCTTTGAATACTATTCACCCATTATTTCCTTTATATTTCTGAATTCAATCATTTAAATGCTCAAACCCTCGAAACTGTCAATTTTAAGGAAATCTGCCTATTTGGGAGTTATTAGGATGGCAGTAATATTTGATGTTTTATGAACAGAATAAATTTAAGTTGCCCAGGCAGACTGTCAATAAAAGAAGGAGTAATAGATGTTAATGATTTGCAGACATTGATTATTCATGTTTTCTTTTTGACGTTTATTTTTGAAGGAAGAAGGATCTCTGAAGACATTATTATCTTCAGAATTCCAGGGCTGATGCCCTGTCTCTTTCTCATTGCTAAGCTTGGTAGATGGACCAAGTGGTCCTTCTGGGCAGTTACCTCTTAAAGTGGTTGTCTGCTTCTTATCGTTGGTTCTCTGCAGCATGCAAGGTGTATATTCTAGTGGCAGAGATACAGTGTGGGTGGTACGCAGATGGCACATGATGATAGTTACCCATTTGATGCTTGCTTGGTGTGTTGAAGGCACAGCAGGTTTTAAAAGCCAGGGTATTTTAACTTTTTTTTCTTTTTTTTAGTACAAAAGGCTGTCATCGGTGCATATGATGTACTTTGATCAAAGTCACCATCACTCTTTTGTTGTAACCAAACAATTTTAATGGACCTCATACTATTTTTGTATGTGTATGAAGTACTTTGATCATATTCACCCCTCCCCCCTTCATATTCCTCACTCCTTGGTTGATTTAGAGTCCTACATAATCCTTCCATTTTAACTTGATGGCCAGCTTTTTTATCTTAAATCTTTTTTTCTTTTAAGCAAACATTTAAGTATGTATTTATCAAATACTGAAATTTATACATAAGGCAGTGTAATGTTTTATGTAAACAAATATTTACAGATTAAGTTTATATGTGTATAATTTTTTGTGCTACAGGGTTGACCTCAATGCCTCACATTTGCTAAGTAGGCACTAAATTGTTGAGCCACATCTTCAGCCCTATTTGCAGTAGCTATTTTTGAGATAGTGTCTTGCTTCCATGCCTGGACCACACTGCCTATTCTACAGTTTCTGTCAGAGCTGGGATTATAGGCACACTAACATAATCAGCTTCTTCCTACTGAGAGGGGACTCTTGGACCTTGCTGTCAGCACTGGCCTTGAACTTCAGTCCTCTGGTTCTCAGACTTCAAAGTAGACGATTACGGGCAGGCATGAACCATCTAGACCTCCCTACGTAGTCTTAAAGTTTAGTTCTGGATTTAGCTGTTTGGGCATGTGTTTACCTTAAATCTTAAAATTTAGTACAAACCATTACCTTCCAAGAGATATACTGATCATAATGGTGAGGAAATTACGTCTGGGCCTGCAATCCCAGCCTTAATGATTTTTAGCTACGTACTCCAAGTTACTTGATAGCTGACCTTCAGCTTTCTTTTCTATGAAATGGAGATAATAACATAGTACACATAGAGAACTGAAATGCCACTTGATGTTTGTCTAGTTACATACTAGATGCTTGATAACTGATAACCATGGTTATGATGGCAGGAATAACAGTAAAGAGTTGTTGGTACTTAGCCTCAAGTTCCTTTTCATTCTTTCTCACTTAAGATTATTTTTTAAAATGTGTGATATGCAGATAATGGGGGAGAGTATATATTGGAAAATCATGTATTCAAAGAATAAACAGTATTGTTTTATTTTAGGAATTCCATCCTTTCCTCTCTGATTCTTGCTCTGTATTGCACCGGCTATATCTTCAAATATACAGGTAAAAAGAAAGTCTTACAATTTTTAAACTGTCTCAGTACCATTTGTTGCATGTGAAGTTTAAATACATCTTCATTTAAAATAAAATATCAAAGTGGTTTTTCTTAAGGTTGTAGTAAATTTTTGTCTACTTGCCTAAAGTAATTGAATATAGAAGCTTTTGAAGGATAGGTTCCATGTGAGTTTTACTAAACATAGTATTCTTAACTACTTCCTTACACATCAAAAATACGTTAATAAATACATTTACCACAAAGTAGAGACAAAATATTGAATACATATCTGATTGAATAAAGAGTTATTTAGAGCCCAATTACTGAAACATTTGCGTAAAGTTAATCCCCCTTAGCATTAGTGTACTTTATTTCTTATAAAGCTCTTGCTGCTGAAAAACAGTATTGCTTCATAGTAAATGCAATATTCTATTTTAAGTTATCTGTGTACCTGTACTTGGGCTTGTCTTTAGCTCTCCCTCAGCTTTTTCCCTTACAGTAGCATAGCTGGAGCTCTAGTACCTGAGCCACATGTCCATTTCCAGGCTTTGGCTGGCTTTGGGCTGTGATCTGCAGCTCTTAGCCAATTGAGTAGCTAGATTGATAGCTGTGAGCTACCAGCACTGGTATATTTTTTGCATATTTCTACAACAAGGTGTTAGGACACCATTGTAAATGGGTTTTTTGCCTGTCTTTCCAGCAAGCTTCCTCCCAGTCTGTATGCTGCCAGCATTTCCAAAGCACAGCAGGAGGAGGTCGCATGTGCTTTCCTTGTGACACTGGACCCTCTCATCAGCCAGCTTCTCCCACTCCAGTCCTTCATGCAGGCAGTTTTGGATAGTAAATTAGGTAAGTTTCAAAACATTTGATGTTAAATCATTAGTAATTATGATGTGTTAGAAACAGCGTTGTTTCCTTCTTTGTAGTCATTCTTTTTCAAAGTTAAGTTTTAGAATGTTTTTCTATTGAAGCATGTTTTTCATTAAAAAATACATATATATCATTCCTTTAGCCAGGTGCCAGTGGCTCATGCCTATAATCCTAGCTACTCAGAGGCTGAGATTTGAGGATTGATATTCTAAGCCAGCCCCAGCAGAAAAGTCTCCATGAGACTCTTCTGTCCAATTAACCACTCAAAAACCAGAAGTGGAACTGTAGCTCAAAGTGGTAGAGCACTAGCCTTGAGCAAAGGAGCTCAGGGACAGCACCCAAGCCCTGAGTTCTAGCCCCATAACTGGGGGGAAAAAAAAACAATCCTTTAATTTCTTTATAAAAATATCAAAGTTCTGAAAATACTTAGGCTGTATTTTTGCCAGTTTGCTGTAACTTACTGTGTAACCTAATCTCCTGTAAGACCTGCCTTGTGAGCTTCAGTTCCCACAATGCCTGCTCCTGGTGGTTGTCATGGACAAGCTGCCCGCTCAGCCTGAGCACGTGCAGACCCTGTGGTGTACAGAAAACCAAGTTTCCCAAGGCGCTGCCAGGTAACAAACATGTCTATATTTAATTATATTACTGCTGACTTGAATTGCCTTACTGTAGTGGTTGTAAAATTAGGCTTAAGCCAGACATGTTGTGTTCCTATAATTGCACCTGCTTGGGAAGCTGAGACAGCAGGATTTTTTTTTTGGAGTTCAGGAGTTTGGGACTAGCCTGAGCAGCATAATGAAATCCATCTGAAAACAACATGCTTTTTGTTATGTCAGATGTATTAGTAGTTACAGTGACCTAGGTATAAAATTGGTAACATGATAAAAATATTAAGATATTTTTAGTATTTAAATTTTGTGCAATGTTTATTGCCCAGTGGTCATCATTAAAAACAATTATTGACTGTAATAGAGTAGATTGAAGTAGTCACATTAAGGAAAGAGCTTTGATAGGATACTTGAAAGGTGTCTGTCTCCTGGGAAAGTTCACTTGTCTCTCATCTTCCTCGCCAACACCAATCTAGGTTGTAGTTCCAGACTGTGAATTATTGCTGTGCTCCAAGTTTTTTATTCTTCTGTAGCCCATTCTGTCCGTTTCTCCAGCCCTGGCTCTGGACTTCCTTTTCTCCTGCTCAAAAGTGAAGCCTAATGTCAGAGGTCCCAGGTCTGCTTTAAAGCCATCCCACTCCTCAGCTCCTTTCGTTCCTGTCCTCTCCTGCATTGCTAATACAGCTTGCTGCAGTAAGACTGCTCATTTACGTTTGCTTTTATATACAGGCTTTGTTGTCTATACCGATGCATATTTCTCTTTCTCTTTTTAATACTGGCACTGGGACTTGAACTCAAGGCATAAACTCTTGGTTGGCTTTTCCCCTCACAGGGCATGCTCTGTCACTTGAGTCACAGCACTTCTACTTCCAGCGTTTTGCTGAGTAATTAGAGTTTGTCTTCCCAAGCTGCCAGTGAACCTTAATTCTCAGACCTTAGTTTCCCAAGTAGCTAGGATGGTAGCTAGGATTATAAATGAGGTACTAGTGTATCCTACTTTTTTTTTGTTTCTTAAGTCCTTCATAAAAGTTACTTTTTTTCTTGCCAGTCCTGGGGGCTTGAACTGAGGGCCTGGGCACTGCCCCTGAGCTTTTGCTTAAGGGTAGCGTTCTACCACTAGAGCCACAGTGCCACTTCCAGCTTTTTCTGTTTATATGGTACTGAGGAATTGAACCCAGGGCTTCATGTATGCTAGGCAAGCACTCTACCACTAAGTACATTCCCAGCCCATAAAAGTATTTTTAACTATTGCAGTATTAAAATGACTCCTCCCTGTCTGAAGTATGCTGCTTTTTGTAATTTAGATATGTTTTAAATCCTTGAAGAACTTTTACGCTGATTTTGTGTAACTTACTAGTATAACAGACAATTGGTAAACGATGAAAATATTTTCTGTTCCTTAAGGATTTTTTTTCTGCCAATGAGTATATTTTATTTTTATGTACACATATTCATACATACTAGCAGTTGTTATTGATTATACCTTGAAATTTTAATTTGTAAAAATAACCCTCTGATATGACATTTTATCTGCTAGTTATTACTATTAATGTGGGTTCAATATTCTCCATTTGCCTGCAGGATTTCTCTATTCAGAGCCATTTTCTACAGTTTTGAGCAGTGTTCTGGCGAACTCTCTCTGCCTGTTCATTTACAGGGAGTAGAGAGCAAAGGGCGAGCTGAGGCTGCCAGCACTTTGTACCAGCATGTTTGTGTTCATTTGTGTACCTTTATCACTTCCTTTCATCCTTCGCTCTTTGCTGAGCTGGTAAGCAGTTTACTTAACGTGTATATTACACTTTGGCTTTCTCCTTATTGAAATTGTGACTCATCTGTAAAAGACAGCGTGGGAATAGTGAATATTCCTTTGTCTACACATCATTTCCTCAACTTACCCATTTTATGCTTTAATTCAAGTGCTTTAAAGAAATGATAGTCTTTGTTTACTATTGTACTTACAGCTAAAGTTTAAACTATATGAGAAATAATTTTGAGTGGGGGAAAAACATTGTGAGGAAAATAATTACCTAGGTTTCACAAAATAGATTAGGTCTCTGGTATATCTCAGGCATAATATAGACTTTTAAAAAATGCGAATGGAATTGGATTAGTAAAGAGGTTGAGTAAAGCCTAGGATCAAATTTAAGGTACGGATGACATCCAACACGTAAATTTATATATGAAAATTTAAGGTAGAAAAGTAAATTTTACTTATGTTGCTTTAAACTTTTCAGGGTACTTAATCTTCATGGATCTTACTGATTGAGTTACACATTTAAATACAAGTTGATTCCTCACAGCCCAACACAATGATTAGGTGCTCAGCATACTTGAGGGAATGACATTGTAGGTTCTTCAAATACTTAGAAAATTAGCTTTCCTCTTCTCTGGATTCTTGTTTTAGTGTGACTATTCATGATGATGTTTGGGATATAGCACATTAATAAAGTCATGTCTGTTTTCATTAGGACACTGCGCTGCTGAATGCTGTGCTGGGTGTGAACATGATCACCTCTTTGTTGGCAATGGACGTGTGGTGCTTCGTGGCTCGGTACTAGATCTTACTGTTTGGAGCTTGCATTGGTTTTTAGTGACTAACAATAAATGACTTTATAATTTTAAGTTCCTAGAAAAGTCTCATTTCAATAATCTTGAATTACATCTCTAAATAGTTTTATACCACAGTACTAAACAAGGGAATAGGGAATTATTCCTCCTTTTTTGTTGTTGATATAATCCATGTGCTTATTAGGTGGTTTTGTATATTGTTATATTCCTTTGCCAGGGAACACTCAGGCCTAATCTGAAATCCAAAATGCTCTAAAACCCAAAACTTTTGAGCACAGACTTGATGTTGCAGATAGAAAACAGAATAAAATTAAACTTCATTATATTCACAAATATTGTATCAAATGACCTTTGGGATGTATGGGTAAGATGTATATGAAACAATTTTGAATTTCATATTTAGATTGGTTGCCATCCCCAAGATCTCTCATTATGCATAGATGAATATTTCAAATATGAAAACAATCCAAATTCTGAAGTATTTGAGATAAGAGACACTCAGCCTGTAACAGCAGTGTCTGTGTCTTCATCAGCATGTTTGTATCTTTATGGCACTTGTCTTCCGTTTTTGAATATTTGTAGATACTCAGATGCCTTCTTTGTACATTGCAGATATGGGACTGCTGAGCTCTGTGCACATCATGTCACGCTGGTTGCTCATCTGGTGAGTTCAACCTGAAGGACTCTGTAATGCCCATTTCTCATATGTTTTCTGTGGGTATAATAATGTAAATAGAAAAAGGAGAAACAGTATGGAACTCAAAGAATATTTATTTGGGTCCGGTCGTGGGGCCTGAACTCTGGGCCTGGGTGCTGTCCCTCAGCTCTTCAGCTCAAGGATAGAGCTCTACCACTTGAACCACAACGCCACTTCTGGCTTTTTTCTTTTTGCTTATGTGGTGTTGAGGAATCGAACCCAGGGCCTCAGGCATGCAAGGCAAGCGCTCTACCACTGAGCCACCTTCCCAGCCTTCTTTGATTTTAGTAAAAAAGTTCTAAAAGCTTATCAATACAAAGTGGGAAATTTTTTCTTATATTTTCAAAATTTCAGAGAGTTCAGAATGTTCTAGAAAAGAAAGACCACCAAGGTGGAGAACAAATTTGAATGTAAATGCAAAGCATCTCTTTCTTGTTTTAATCGGACTTCACTTAGCTCCTGGTTTTGTTGAACTTGTTTCAGTCAGGGAGATGTGAGAGGACTAAGTTTGGTTGTAGTTGATGTCACCTTTTGTCCTTGAGTACAAAGAGAAAGTGACAATGACTTGAGTCTTTTCAAGGTTGATAGTTTTGCTTAGAACTTGGGGATGACTGATGTGTTCGTTTGAGATGGTTATGACTGCTAGGTTTTGTCTCTGCTCTTTGATCATGTGAACACCCATCCCTTTTGTGTTTTTTTTAATAATTATGTCTAGATTATAACTCACTGTACTGAATCTCTAGCACATCTTGCACACAACAGTGATTTTGATGTTGCAGTGTTTGTTTAGACAGGGTCTCCCTTGTGGCTGTCCTCTAACTGGCAGTCTTCCTGCCTCAGCCTCCCGATTGCCACTGTGCTCAGCAACCCAATCTCATTTACATTAAAACTCTCCTAGTGCTTTACGATAGGAATGGATTTCTTCTAGTGCATTGTTACAAAAAAGCATAAAACTGCTTTTATAAAATATTTAAGATCTTTACTTATATCAAACTCCACCTCTGTACTATTAATGCTTAGATATTGAAAAGTTCTTGTGAATTTGGGGCTGGCCATTGTTCATGCCTATAATCTCAGCTACTTGGAAGGTAGAGATAGAAAGGATCGTGGGATGAGGACAACTGGAGCAGAAGGTGAGATCTTAAGAGAAGACGGTTGGTGTGTTGGTTGGTGTGTTGGTTCGTGCCTGTAATCCCTGTAATCCCAGCCGTGTGAGGGCCTCGGCAGGGAGATTGAGTCCCGGCTGGCTCGCTCAAGAGCAGGAGGTCATATCTGAAAAAGAACTAAAACGAGAAGGTCTGTGGGCATGGCTCACGTGGTAGAGCTCAAATCCCAGTACTGCCCCTCCTAAAAAAGAGAGATTTAAAAAAGTTCTTTAAAAAAAGGTCTTAAGATTAATTTTTTTGAATAGATTTACATACCAGGTTTTAAACATTATTTCAAGAATTTCTTTTGTTGCTGTCTGTTGTGAAGCTTGAACTCAGGACCTGGCACTGTTCCTGAGCTTTTCTTCTCAAGGCTGGTGCTCTATCACTTGAGTCACAGTTTAACTTCTGTCTTTTTTTGGTAGTTTTTAATGGAGGTAAGAGTTTCGAGGACTTTCCTGCCTGGGCTGTCTTCAGACTGACATCCTCAAATCTCAGCCTCCTGAGTAGTTAGGATTACAGGTGTGAGCTACCAGCACCTGGCTCAGAATTTCTTATTAAAAAAGCAGTGTAGTTGCATTGGAGAAGGAAAGAATAGTCCCAAATTAGTCACCACTTAGAATTGTAGGTATAGAGGAGGCTAAGATCTAGAGGATAGTAGTTTCAAGCCAGTCCAGGCCAAAATGTCCAGGAAGCTCCCAGATTCAAAATAACCAACAAGAAGTTGAGCTGCAGGCATGGCTGACATGGCAGAGATAAACTGCCAGCAAGCACAGGCTGTGTCCAGCCTGGGTGTCAGCAAAAACAAACACAAAGCTAACTGGCTACAGTGTTATCCTTCAGAAAGAACCGTAAATAGTTTGGCTTCTCACTGTCTTCTTATAATCTCTAATTCTAAATCAGTTAAATCTTTTCCTCCATTTCTTGTCTTTTCCTAGATAAAATCTTCCCCCGGAGAATGTCAGCAGCTCGCCCACCTGTCCATTCTGTTGAAACGACTCTTCTTCCTCATGGCTCCACCCCATCAGGCAAGGGTTGCTCTCAATGCACCTGCTAAAAACTGGATTCACATTCCCGTCAGAGCTCCCCTCCTGTTTATTCTATACTTAAATGTTATTAGCTGAGCATCAATTTTTAACATCGGATACTTAGCTTACTGATTTCTGGAGTAGATTTTGATGTTCTTGCTTCAAATTACATACAGATAATCTGATTCCATCCTGACTAATCCCTTGGATAAAATCCATTTAATATTCTTCCAAGGGAAAAGAAGTACATCTTTTCACTGGTTTTTCAGATGTGTGAGACGCATGTAATTAAATCTATATCATCTGCTCTTTTCATTTTGAAGAGTTATCATAGTGTGCATTTTCATAGTTGAACTTTTAGGGGGAAATTGCATCGTTAACAACTATTAGTTGTTTGCTGCTGTGAGGGAAACAAGCAGTGGCATGATTGAGGAAAGTGTCTGCTTTTATGCATCCTCTGATCTGAACTGGAGTGTTGAGTACTAAGTAGAGCTCAGTAACTTGCTTCTGTGTAGCCAGGCCTGGGGACCACTACAGCGGTGAAGCAGACTCTTCTTTATGGTCCCACGGGCCGTGGTTGGAAACCTGACTTAGTGTCAGTGACACAGTGTTACTAGAAATGAAGAGAATGCATCTGGGATGCATAATAATTTGAGGGGAAGAGACAGTATATTTAGATACTAAAATGTTTTCTGGTTAGGGGGAATAATTATTGTATGTATACAAATATTAGTATTCCCACCTAAAAAAAGCAAAAGTTCAAAATTACTTAAATGAAGGAAAAATACTTTAATATACCTTATTTAAGAACAGTAATAGTTGTGCTGTCATTTCTGTGTAAAGTAAAAATTTCTGTACATACTTCTTTAAACAGGGAAGTCATAATTCTCTTAAATTTCACTCCTTATGAGCTATTGTCAGTCTTAAGACTTTGAAATCTTGAAAATGATTTCAACTAGAGTGTTTGTAGTTGAGTCCATTAGAATCTTGTTCTCTTTCTATGTAGCAAATTTTGGCATTACTCTTTGAATTGTTCAGATCATTATTAGGTATCATTTGTATTTGGATTTTATTACAGATACTGAGGTACTCTGCAAACCATCAGTACCACTCTTGGGCTTTTATCCAAAAGAGCTCAAATGAGGGTTCAGGAGGGCCACTCGCAGTCACGTTCACTGCTGCCCCTGTCCCCACAGTCAGGTCTGGAAACGGCCTGGATATTCTTAGTGAATGAATGGGTCAAGAAAATGTGGTACATATACACATAAAATTATGAATACAGTGATAAATTTTACTCATCTGTTAGGGAGGAACATGGATGAACCTAGAAAAGTAAGTGAAGTCAGGCCCACAGACACAAAGATGCACGTTTTCTCTCATGCGGAAGCTAGATCTAGCTTATAAATGTGAACACACATAGAACGTTGTATGCAGATGTACACAAACTTAAGTGGTCTTTGCAGAGGTGAAGTCAAGACGGTGTAATTCCTTAGACAGATTCATAGTCCAACAAAAAGAATGTCTGGAAAGTGGCAGTTGAAGGCTGTGGGGAAAGATCAAAGGGAGGGATGCTAGTGAGTGAAGAGGAAGTGAGAACACACTTGTAATATTTCATGCATAGCCTGTGAGACTAAGAAAACCGAGGGAGGAGGGGTGGAGAGAAAGATAAAATGGCTTGATCAAGATGCATTGTATTCATCAACTGAGCTGTTGAATGGTGACTCCTTTGTACAACTCAAAGATAAGACAGTTTTAAAAAGATGGTATTCACCAGTCAGTGTAATAACTCTCTTAGCTTTCATGGTACAGTTGGGCTTTGTGATGAAACTGCTTTTTACCGTGATGGGCTTTTAGCAAACTGTGTCATGAGGAGACTTCTGTATGTGTACATGGAGCACCGCTGCCCCTCTCAGGCATGTGTGCCATGCTTCACTTACACCTTATAAATGCTGCAGCGGCAAAAATAACCACGCTCATTTACATTACCTCCTTTAAATATCAAGTGAGGAAACAGTTCTCAAATTCGTCCAGTTGTCTGAGATTCTTGTTTCTTTGCAATTTACTTCAGGTGGAGTTTATCAAGAAATTTTCTCCAAAAGAAGCAGAAAATTTGCCTGTATGGCAATGTATCTCCTTGCAGGCTTTATGCGGCGAGGTCCGGAAGCAAGCTGCACACGCGATCACCAGAGTGGGCACTGCGCAGTGTAGGAGATGGCTGAGCACCAGCCCAACTCTGGGAGAACTCCAGTCTCTAGTAGGTCATTTGCAATGCGCTGATTCATCCAGCAGCTTTACTGAGCACTTACTGAGGTAATAGGCTGGTAATAAAATGGGCATGCAACTAGGATTTGCAGATTTGTATTATAAAGGTGTCTTGGAAAATCTTAATGTTGAAGTTGTGGGTCTTCCCTCTATTGTACAAGATAGACACATTGGGAAAATAATGAAATAATTCATTTTTGCTGATATACATGACTGGATTGAGCAGGCTTTTCCCCCCCATTTTTAGGACAAAGTCTTAATTATGTAGCCCATACTGGTCTCAAACTGGAAATCCTGCTGTTTCCCATGTACTGGGATTATAAATATATACCAACACACTAGGCTTAGACATGATTACTTAACACCAGGAAGATAGAGTGATTTATGCAAACCTGCTCTGATCCTTTATTGTACCTAGAATGTTCCTTTATAAATGATGGAATAAAAAGAGAAGGATTATACTACAAGAAGTAGAAAACACACCAAAAAAAAATAGAAAACTTTTTTTTTTATGGTTGACTAGATATGGTTCAAGTAGATGAACTTTGCAGTTCAGTGTTCATTTGCTCATTATTTTATTCAACTAATATATAAATACATATTTTGGGTGCTCTTATGAAGTAAGTTCTGTTGTAGGCCTTGGGATAGATAAATCAGAGGGAAAAAACTAAAAATTCTCATTTACCTTCTAGCTAAGCTGTTGACAGTATATATGTACCATTTTATGGTGGGGAACAATCAAGAAAGTCTAGGGAGAAGGCCACGTAGGTGTGGGGTTGCCGGCTTAGCCGCCATTTTGAAGTGGGAAGCTTTTCCGAAGCCGTTGGTTCTCATACTGAGTGTGCAGACACTGCTGTCTAATAGCAGCTGGTTATAATGTAAACAAAACATTTATTTTGGAAAAACTGGTTAATACATCGTTATTTTGCACTTAACATGCCCTAAATTCTCGATTCACAGTTAGTTTATTCAGTAGATTCTTAGGGCCAAACCTAGCATGTTTATTTGTGCAAGAAAACAGATCACTCTTGAATGAGAAGCTGCAGGTAGTTACCTAATGTGGGTTGTTGCAGTGTAATGGATTAAAGTCATTGCTACTGGTCATTATAGGACCTTTACCACACCCTCAATATCTCCATCCTAGCCAGAGAGAGATTGAAATTCTTGTGTCAGTAGGAAAGTGTGAATCCAAAAGAAATTTTGTTTTAAATTCTAATTAGTACATTTATTGATTTTGTGTCAGTCTGGGGCTTTTTAACTCAAGGTCTTGGCACTATTCTGAGCTTTTGTTTTTGCTCAAGGCTAGTGCTCTACCACTTGAGCCACAGCTCTGGTTTCAGTTTTTTTGGTGTTTAATTAAAGGTAAGGGTCTCATGGAGTTTCCTACACAGGCTGGCTTCAACTGCCATCCTCAGATCTCAGCTCCGAAGACGCGAGGTGTGAGCCACCTGTGCCTGTTGGATAGTACAGGCTTGAACTCTGGGCCTGGGCGCTGTCCCTCAGCTCTTCAGCTCAAGGCGAGCGCTCTACCACTTGAGCTACAGCGCCACTTCCGGTTTTCTGGTGGTTTATTGGAGATAGGAGTCTCACGGTCTCTCCTGCCCGGGCTGGCTTTGAACCTCGATCCTCAGATCTCAGCCTCCTGAGTAGCTAGGATTACAGGCGTGAGCCACCAGCGCCCGGCCGGATAGTACATTTTAATATTTGTTTAGCAAATGCATTGTTACTGAGGTATCTTGAATTTTATTTTATTTATTTATTTTTTTTTTTTGGGGGGGGGGTCCGGTCGTGGGGCCTGAACTCTGGGCCTGGGCGCTGTCCCTCAGCTCTTTAGCTCAAGGCTAGCACTCTACCACTTGAGCCACAGCGCCACTTGCGGCTTTTTTCTTTTTGCTTATGTGGTCCTGAGGAATCGAACCCAGGGCTTCAGGCATGCAAGGCAAGCGCTCTACCACTGAGCCACCTTCCCAGCCTGGTATCTTGAATTTTAAAACAATCAGTAACCTTTAAAGATTGCTGTTTACCTGTGAAATAATAAACTTCATTGATGAGCATTTTAAATTAGGCCAGCCATTCTGACCATTTGTATGGATAATCTTTTTATTACAATTTCATGTTTCTGATTAATTTTTTAGCCTAAGCCCAAAAGTTTTAGAAAAATGAAGCAAATATTTCTTTGAATAAGGAAAATTTATTTTAATAAAATAGACTGTATAGTGCTTGCCTTTGAGAAATACTCTGTGTGGATTTATGTGAACAGTTCTAAGTGACTTGTATAACCCCTGGGTTTTTCGGTTCCTGGTCCTTTGATGCCTTTAATCTCAGGTTCTATCTCTTTCTCTCTCTCTAGAACACAGCCCTGTCTGCTTTACTTGCTGTGTGTAATTCTGCTGCTGAAGCTTTAGACGTTGCACAGCAGACTGCAATTATTGAAGTTGGGAATCAGCTTTGGGCTTTTTTAAATGTTAAACAGGTAAGAGGAACCAATGGTCATGTTACTGAAGAACATGTAATACAGAAAAAGAATATATTAAAGGTTCCCTATAGTATAATTTTTGTAATTTTTTTAGGTGCTTGGTAGAAGTTGTGAGAATGTCAAGTACCTACTTACTCTCAGGCAGTATAGTGTGATGGCATTATGATATAAATGTAGAACTTAGGAGAATGGTGGTGATGGTCTAGCAAGTATTCTCATGACTCAGGACCCTCTTCTCCCCTGACGACTAAAGAGATAAGGGGAACCAAGAGGAGGGGGTGGGGTAAGAATAGTGCAGGGAATGAATAAATGAACATTTTATCATATACATGTATTGAAGTGCCATGATGGAAACCTTACGTACAATTTTATGTGTCTCTAAAAATACAGTTAGGAAATTTACTGGGCGTGAAAGGGGAGATAAAGATGAACAAGGTACAGCATGTATGGAAATAGTAAAACCTCTTAGATTAACCTGAAACATCTTCCCGTATTGTTTCTGTTCTTCGGGCTAGTGCAGCCTATTTGTGTGGTTCCTAGAATCATACTTCCCTTTGGGCAAGGAAGAGTAAGGCGGAAGACTCTAGTGAATGAATGTAAATAACTTACATTCTTCGCAAAGCCCAGTCAGAGGATTGTCTGTTTAAAATAAAAATGGTAAACATCCCTGGTTGAAAAAGATTTCATGAAATTTGTTCAGTTTCAATGAAATGAATGGAAATTGTTCTAAACAAGTTTTTTCATTTAAAACTCAAAATATCACACTTGATTTTCCTTAAAGTAAGTAGAAATAAACATGGCCTCTGGCAATCAGCAGTAGCAAAATCCATTAACTTTTGAAAACAGAGGTAGTTTTATCATTAATGTCTGCTATGGTCTCTTTACTCTTGCATTATGACTTCAGCAAATACCTTCCACTGATGTACACACATTCATTCATTGTAGTCATTCACTGTGCTGTAGTTACAGCTTTACAGTACAGTAGTATGGCATCTCAGTAAGTATGGCAGAGAGAAATGGAATTCTGTGAAAATGAAGGCACATGAAAGCTTTCCAGTTTCAGACAAAAATAATTGGATTCCCTTTAGAATAAGTCTGGATTTGAATCATGGCTTTTCTTTTCCTAGCCAGGTTATCTTGAGGAAATTATTTAACTTCTCTCCTCTTGTTTTCTTATTAAGTAAAATGAGGATAATAACTATACCTTATAGACTTGCTGTAAGATAGAGGTGGGGTGGTAATAACTTTGAAAAATGTTTTCATCTAGCCTGGCATATAATAAGTGCTTAGTAAAAACTGTATTATAATAACATTTTATTTAGTGGAAAACTTTCATCATAATTATTTTGTCTCTTATTTAAGGTAACCAGTCAGCCCTATGTTCAACAGACATTGAGCCTTTTACTGCCAATTTTAGGATTTTTTGTTCAAACTGTAGATCCTCAGCTGATCAGTCAGGTAAGATTAGTGACCATGTTGTTATACTTTGTTTGCTATGGAGTTTGCCAAACTGAAATCACTTTATAAAGAATCCTTAATGGTGATTTGTTTATTGGTTTGTAGCTTTTTTATACCAGTAGTGGGTCTTTGAGCTCATGCCCTTTTTCTTTCTTTTTTTTTTTTTTTGGTCGGTCGTGGGACTTGAACTCTGGGCCTGGGCGCTGTCCCTCAGCTCTTCAGCTCAAGGCGAGCGCTCTACCACTTGAGCTACAGCGCCACTTCCAGTTTTCTGGTGGTTTATTGGAGATAGGAGTCTCACAGTCTCTCCTGCCCAGGCTGGCTTTGAACCGCGATCCTCAGATCTCAGCCTCCTGAGTAGCTAGGATTACTGGCGTGAGCCACCAGCGCCCGGCATATGCCCTCTTTCTTGCTTAGCACTTTCCCTCCAGCTGGCTCTGGACCGTTTTCTTGCTTAGCACTTTCCCTCCAGCTGGCTCTGGACCGTTTGAGCTTCACTTCCACTGCTTTTCTTGGTGAACTGAAGATGTCACAGATTCACTCATCATTATCACTGATGTCTCCCTGTTTCTTCCTTCCAGAGTGCACTGTACTGGATTATTGACTCAGCCTTTCTCCATTCTTCCTGTCACTTAAGGCTGAATACTTTTACTGTTGCTGTTAACTGGACAGGAACTCTTCTAACTCCCTGGGATTAGGAGTCAGAGTTCTGATGTTGAGCCCTGTATCTGTGGCATTTCTAAAGATATGTTTAGCAGCTATGAGTTAACCAACATGAACATTTCCAGCATGGACGATCCCTTCTCTTTGAAGAAATGAAATATTTGAAAGAAGAGTTATACTGAATTCTGTTCAGGACCCCAGCTTACATGCTGTGACACAGGCCTGCATGAATCACCGTGTGGGGTCCTTGTGGTAGAACTTCACTTAAAACTTTTTGGGAAGTTCTGAGCTCACAGAAAATGGGAATGGCCTTCCTCTTCTCTGAAGTATTGACAAAATTGATCTCCCTAAATCAAGAATTAGCTTTAGCACAGGATCATGTAGGAAACAAACTTTAGGAAGAAAAATTAAGCATTCCTATTTAGGAAAATGATGGACGAGACGTTTTATCATATATGGTGGGTGGGATAGGAAGAACAGAAACGAATAGCTGTGTTTAGTGAGTGTTGACTAGTTAGGTATATTCTTTACTATGTCTGTACCATCAATTACTGAATTATAAGGATACAAATACAGTAAAAGGATTAACTCAGAATGTATAGTAAGTTAAATTTGTTATGACTTTCTCCAAACAGCTTTGGCAACCCTTAATGTACTTTTCACAAATGAATTTTAAATACAAAATAATCTTTAAATGTATATAAAGTTTTTTATAAGTTGTAATGGATGTTTTAATGTTTTGAATTTTTGTTTTTCCTCCTTCCATCATTATCTAACTCATAGGTAGTCTTGGTTTATATGGAGAGTACTGTTTGACTTACCACTAGCCTTATGCTTTATTCCTTTCCAGGTAGTCAGTTTGCAGACCTCACTACTTAAATTGGAGCCTGCTGACCATGTCCGCTTTGCAGTGCTGGATTTTGTCTCTTCGTTAGGAAAGCTGTTTATACCTCAGGTTATACAGGTACTCACACTCCTGTTGTTCCTGTGCTATTTAAAACAGTATCATGAGTAGGTTCCCTGCCTTGGCTTTTGATTTCTAATGAAGTTGGAGGAAAAAGAAACATTTTCTGATTGATGGTAACTGTCAAATAGAGCTCGTTTTAAGTTATAGAAAAGCATGTGGACATTCAAATAATTTACTGAGTTGGCCACTATCATTTGAGAATAGGAGGTTCTCATTCTAGTTGGACTTCAGCACAAAAATCTTCTGAAGGTAGAAAATATTTAGGTCCGTTAGGTGATAGTATGTAATTAGGACATTTGATAATTTATTGCAGTTGTATATTCATAAAAGGAAGCTTATTTGCTAATAGTTATTTTTTTAATGTTGCAAAAAAGTTTGTGCTGACAAGTTAGGCAATTATTTATAAAAATGTCATGGCTCAGAAAAACATGTCTACTGAATTTTAAGACCTCAGGTTGAAGGGAATCCTGAAGTTTTATCCTCACTACTACTATACAGTGTGAACAGTCATTCTCAGTTAGTTGACTACTGGTAAGCCGGGCACTGGTGGCTCATGCCTGTCACCCTAGCTACTCGAACGTCCCCATGAGGTTTATCTCTAGCAACTCAAAATCAATCCAGAAGTGGCACTGCTCAAGTGCTAGAGTACAAAGAAGCTGAGGGACAGCGCCCAGGCCCTGAGTTCAAGCCCCAAAACTGACCACCCCCCAAAAAAATCACTAATGAACATGTTCTCTATAGTCAGGGCAAGTACATATAGGTTGATTAAAATCTTTGAAACTAGTTAGACACCAGTAGCTCCTATCTGTAATCCTACCCACTTAGGAGGCTGAGATCTGAGGATTGTGGTTTGAAGCCAGACTGGGCAATGAACCACCAGAAAAAGCTGGAAGTAGAGCTATGGCTTAAGTGGTAGAGCACTAGCCTTGAGCAAAAAAGCTCAGGAGCAGTGCCCAAGACCCCCCCCCCCCCCGCCTCCCCCATTCACACTTTGAGACTGGTACAAAAAATTTTTTTTGAAACTATTAACTGATAGATGTCTGAAGATGTCTTTTGTTTACAAGAAAACAACACTAAAACATTGGTTTTCATCTGGTAAACTTGTATTTTTAAGTGTAGATGTTAATAGCTTCTTGCCAATTCTCATGGCAAAAGTGTCCAAAAATACACTCCTTCTACCACAAGTTCATTCCGTATTTCTGCTGTATTCTGCATCACTCGTTGGCCCTTACCTGTGTAACCAATGTTCTATGATCAGAATCTGAATGCCTTACAACTTGGGGGTGAGGTCAGGCAGGTCCCGAAGAAACTTTGAGATCCGTGAGCATATAGGAGGCAGTTGAAGTCATGAGATACTTATTTTACATTGCCATGGTAGGTGTCATTTTAATTCTGTTGATACAATAATTAACTGATCCCTACTGTGAGCTTGTAGAAAAGCAACTGACAACTAGTGAGATAAAGTGTATTAAATGGTGGTGAGTAGAAAAATACAAAGCTGGGCAGGGAGACAGGGAGTGTATTTGACAGTTCATATTGAAATGGGATAGTTGGTAGAATCCTTGTGAGTGTTACAACTTGGTAAAAACCCTTGAACTAGGAGCCTGGGGAGTGTTCTGAGCAGGGAAAATGTCAGGTGCTGAGCTCCTGATATGGAGCACGCCTCATCCAGGGAAGCTATTGTTGACTAAGAGAGTTGACCTACATGCTGTGTTCACTGGGATAGATGATAGAAAGTGACAACTTCTCGTTCTACCCTGAAGTTTCTTTTTCTGTTTAATCAGGGTTGTCTCTCTTTTCAGGACAAAATGCTGCCCAACCTGTCTTGTATCTTTGCCTTACTGCTAGCTGATAGGAATTGGCTACTAGAGCAACATACTTTGGAGGCATTTACTCAGTTTGCTGAGGTAATTATAAACTAATTCTTTGTGGGGATATCTGTTGGGGCTGCCTTTATTAGAGGAGATAATTACTATCTTATAAGACCTTAAGTGAGGCCTAGAGAAATGGTGAGCTTTCCGAGATCAAGGACTGGAATGTGTTGAGAGCAAATCTTCTAACTCATACATGCCTTCTAGGCAATTTTTTTGGGGACTGGATGGTGCTAGATTTTATATTAAACTATTCGGGGGAAAGCTGGTAGTGTGGTTCCAGCAACGGCTTTGTGTGTTGCTTTTTTTTTTTTTTTAAACTGTGATCCACTACTTTTGCTCATGAGAATGTGTAGAGATAATATGAGTAGAGAAGTAAATAAAGCTTGTACAGAAGTTAGGATTACATTATTCCAGATACTCTGAAGAAGTTTTAAGAGTTTTAAGTACTCTTTGCATTGAATATTCTCAAAATTAATTTTTAAAGCCAGGTGCTGGTGGCTTACGCCTATAATGTTAGCTACTCAGGAGGCTGGATCATGGTTCAAAGCCAGCCCAGGCAGAAAAGTCTGTGAGACTCTTACCTCCAATGATCCACCAGAAAACTGGAAGTGGTGCTACGGCTCAAGTGGTAGAGCGCTTGCTTTGAGCTCATGAGCTCAGGGACAGTGCCTGGGCCCAGAGTTTAAGCCCCACAGCTGACAAAAAACATTTAATTTTAAATTAAGGTAGTTCTTAATTTTAAATTAAGGTAGTTCTTAATAGTCACATTACTTGTCTTTGCAATTTGCTAAAGTATATTAAAGTCTTATGAATCTTTTAATAGGGAACCCATCATGAAGAAATAGTTCCACAGTGTGTCAGTTCTGAAGAAATTAAGAACAAAGTAGTAACCTTTCTGGAGAAGGTAAATATTTATTACATATCCCATATTTTAATCTTTTTAAAGAAAATTTTGTCCTTATAACCAACTTAGACTTTTCAGAGTTGCTAACATAGATAGGCTGAAACATCCCTGAATCCAAAATGTTCCAAACCTGAAGCTTTGAGCACCAAAGAAATAGAAAAACTTCAAGCTGCCAGTTTCATACATTACATAAAGTTACCATTAGGCTATGGTATTAGGACACATAAACGAGTATCCTACTTAAACTTGGGTCCAGGCTCTAAAACGTCTGATTGTATATGGGAAAACATCTGAAGCACTTTACTGTGCAGTTTGGGTTACAGTACTATCTTACTGGTAATCTAGATAGTTGAGATGGCAAATGCAGACTTCCATGTTGAACATTAGAGACATCTGATTATACAGAACTAAGAGGATTTAAAAAGAAAAACTTTGCAGTATGATTCAGGTATGGCTTTTTATGAGCCAAGATCTGTTTTTCCAAGACTAGGGCAATTATCTTCGTAGATATTTATACCACTCTAGTTAGAATCAAAATTTTGAATCATAGGGACCCCATGTTTGTGTATACCTTGAAAGTCAACAGGGTGCTGGTGTTAGGATAAATTACTTAGTATGCTGATTGTTAAACTCTAGGATCTGTGTGTTTTATCCATTATATGTGTTAGACACATATAACTAAGTGGATCCATAGCCTTGCTATTGTCTTAGGCTTTAGAGCCTAGTTAGTAAAGGTTAGCTGTAGCAGACTTTTCTTGGAAAGTCACTTTTCTATAGGGAAAAACACTGGAAGAATTCTAATTACATTTCAAGCAAGCATATATAAAGATAAGTCTACTTGACTTCTAAAATTGGACTGGTTCACAAGACAAAATGGTTTCGCACTCAGCATTTATAAACAGAGTACTTAGTCTTTCTGTAAATGGCAGCATTGGCATCTAGTAGAACACACATGTTTTTCAATTTATTTTTTCATGGTCTTCTGAAGTCTGGGTGTGTAGATGAAGCTGAAGCTGCCAAAGTGGAACGTGTGAAACAGGAAAAAGCTGTTTTCTGGGTACCCTTTGCTGAAGTGACTGAAGCAGAAACAAAGCAGTCATCTTTACAGGTATGTGGTTAACAGGCATATGCTATCCTCATCACTTTTCTTCTTTCACTTTTTATCCTTAGGTTGAACTTCACACCTAACTCCAGACACCTTAAAGATTCTCCTGTTTTATAGTTAATGTATTTTAGAAATCCTGTATTTTTTTTCGGAAAGATTACCAACCCTAGACAGAACTGTAACAAAATTTTAAACATCACAGGAAATACAATCTTCCAGTATAATCAGTCATTTGTAGTAACTGTTGGGAAAACGTAACTACATATTGACCCAGTAATGCCTAATGCAGTTTCTGAACCACAAAAGATGAATTAACTTACTTTCTAGAATGTTCATTAGGCTACTTTTATGACTAAGGCAAGAAATACCTATCAAAGGCAACAACTTAACACCACTAAGAATATTCCAAATACTATTTTGAGCCACAGAAGAGTAATTTTTAAGTGGAGGGTTTAGAGTCATCACCTTTAGTAAAGAAATTCTGTGAGGTTCTATAGTTAGAGAATTCTGTGGTTCCATCCACATTTATAGAACGTTGTTCACCCACTCTTTAGCTGCCTCACTTTGGCTTACGCTTACTCCTGAGAAGAAAAAGGCACTGAGTCCTTTGTAAACAAGCACCTTTAATGGGTATACGAGGCTGGCTCATTATGGTCTGGATTAAGTGTAGACATAGCTGCTAAACACAGGCCTGAGAATCTGCTTCCAGCCCCTCTATAAATCGTGTGGTTTCATATTGTGGGCTAGTGGCCTACTCACAGCACTGGGAAGAATTAAGACAGATCATGGGATTGTGTAAGCACTACTCCCTAGGCTTGTTCAATTGGGTAACCAGTTGTGATTTTGTCTGGGAGACTTCGAAAGACCATAATCCCCAAATTTATTAGGAACCAGATACCTACCAAGCAGAACTGGTGCTTTGTACTTGTAGTGCTTGACATGTGCTTATATTTGCCATGGAACATGTTTCCTGAGAGAAGTCGCACAAGTAATGTGATTTAGTGACTGCTACATTTCCTTTTGGAAATACGGCCATAACACACCATAGAAACCCCTCTATTGCATCGTAATATCTAAATTCTACTAGATCTCTTTCAGCTTTTACGATGCTCTTCAGTTTCTACAGCATCCCAGTCTGCTCCTGGGTGTTTTAGTTACAACTTTTAGAACGGCTTCATGCATTGTTCTAGGTAACTGAGGTCAGAAGGTGGACAAGGTACTATACTATCTTGTTCTTGTGATCCAATGATTACAAGGAGAAAATTTACATCATTATCTCGTTTTTTTCTCTGAAAAGCCTTCTGCAAAAAGAGCACGTCATGACCTCCCACTGGAAGAAGAGGAGTATAGGTCAGCGCTGCAAGCAGCAACGCGGGCCTTGGAAGCAACAGAGTCCTTAATTCAAAAGACTCCGGCTCCAGCCTGGCTTCTAATGGAAATGGAGACACTGCAACAAAGGATTGAGAGGTTAAAACGTCAGATACTCTAATGTCACCCACACAGAGCTGGGTAATATGACTGTACATTTTCTAGTGTAGTGTATATAAAAAGAGCTTTTGTAAACGTGGATCTAGTGAAAATAGTCTTTATTTGACATTTACAGGATGGGGGGAGGTTGCTCATTAAGAACTTTGGTGTACAGTGAAATACATGTGGGACAGTCAGTAACTGCTAGGTCCACCCGAGGACCCTCACTCAGAGTACAACTGTAAACAAATAAATAAGCTGCCTAAGGAAACCATAGTGATTTGAAGCTACTTATGATTTAGAGCTATTTGTTTTTCCAGCAAGTTAAATTTTGTAATAGACTTATTCTTCTCATTTGTAAAGAAATGGCACAAAATTAAGCTAACCAGCTTGCATGTTTATATTTTCTTTACTTCCAGAATTATCCTGGACAAAAAGCATTCAGTTGAGCCTTTCCTCAGCTACTTGTTCTTCATGGGAACTGGCCTCACGCACAGTTTCCCTCTGGCGGCCTGTCCCGTAGGCCTTGGGCTGCCCTGGCGTCTCGCCAGCTCTCGTGGTTGGCCTCACAATTGAGTTGGCATAGACTTCACAAAGAGCTCCTGGCATGGGGAAAACAGGCTGCTTTGTGCCTTTCTCATCCACACAGTCTGCTTTTGAGGTATTAATTTTTTTTAAAGGAATCATTCCTACATTTAACTCACACCTGTTGTCACCAATTATTATCTTCCCAGTTATTATCTTCCCAGTTCAGCTCTCCTTCTCCCCAGCCTTCAGTGTCTCCCTGCAACAAAAACATACCAACAGCAACCTACTGAAGCAAATCAAATCTGAGAAATTAGGAAGGTAAAAATGACCATTTTCAGCACATGTTGTTGATGCCAGAACGCGTAGATAGCCTCATGTGGAGCAAAGTAACTTAAACCTGTAACTAAACGCTGAAAAGCAGGAGAATCACTTCGGACCCACTTTTCACAATTTCTCAGGAGCTGTCTGTCTTTTTTTTTTTACTTTTACAAGTACAAGGTTTATAATGAAATAAGCTGATCATTTTGAACATGTACCCACTGTCTTTTTCTAGGGGGAAACTAGTTTTGTTCATTCTTGCTTGCCTTGATCAACCTGATCATTTTAACCAGTTGTACGCAGTATTTTTTCCCTTCATTCAGAAAATAGCATGCTTAATAAGCTAGGACCTGTGCAAGCAACCCTTAAACTAGTAGCACTCTCCCCAAAATACTCACCTCACTCATTTCTGCTGCAGCAAATTTTGAGGAAAACTGCATGACTGGTAAGACAGCATCCTTGTTGGGAACCGTCATTTCTGTCCTCAGTTCAGGTAAAATAAGAAAAGTAGCTGAAGGCTTAATTTCAGGGATCATATCAGCAAACCAGTCTAACTCGGGATCTTGTACTGGTTTCTTTTTTACGTGGATGGTAAATTCTTCACCTAAACCAAGTTCTGATCGAGCCTTAAGGGGTCTTTCTTGTGACAGTGCTTTTGGTGGCTTGATCTGGTCTGAGTCTTCCCTGCTCTCTGCAAAATTAGTCTTGTGAGGAGGGCTTGATTTCAAAGGCTTAGACTCTTTAGTGAGTGGAAGCAAAACAGGAACTGGCTTCTGCTCCCAAGAAGTAACAGGCACCGCCGCAGAGATGTCGCCTCCTGGGTTTATTTGAGACCCTAAGTTGAGCTCGCAGTCACCCCAAGATTCTTTCTCCACATTCAAGTTAGTACACTGGGACCTAGCAGCATCACAGGCTTCTGCAGGCCAGACCTGAATGCTGACAGTTTGGTTTTCCAGCTCCTCCGGCTCACTCCAGTCAGGCCATTCGTCACACTTTTTGGAGCCTGAGGCAAAGTCCTCATGATCCCCAGAAGCATTTTTCATATCTGAGATTCCATTCATGGGCAATTCAATGGACTGGGGAAGCTGATCACCTGTGAGGATATGTGTGAGATTATTCTCATAGAATGTTGGTTAGCAGCATTTAAGAGAGGGAAGTATATAGATCTAATTTTAGAAACCTCGTATTTATGCCCATTGGCATAACTCAGTTAAAAAAGTCTACACCAGTGTTCTTAAATGTTCTAGATGTTTTAAGTACATATGCTCTGAAAAATATGTTCAAGGAAGTTTGCCGAACCCAGTAATAACCTCTCTTATCATCTTACGGCACATTTTGGAAGATGGCAGTGAAGGCATCAGAAGTCCAAATTATCTGATGCAAAAAATGTAACTCAAGTACTATCAACTTGTTCTCCTGAATTAGGAAGAAATGTTAAGGAGGTATGATGGAGTATGAATAAGAAAATTTAATCCAAGCAACGGAAAAAACCCTTATTTCTACCTGTCTGTAAGAGAGTACTGTAGTAATCGTGCTTTATGTGCTTCTTGCTGTTGATGGGAATGTTGCCAGAAAAGAAGCAGTTAGGGAATATGCCAGGAGAAGGCTTCTCCAACACTGGTGAGATCTCACTTTGCTGGCTGCAGGCAACCGCATGCGTGGGAGAATCTGAAAATAAATAAAAACTCTGAGAAATGAGAGAGTAAACTATTATCATGTGTGTGGTTAAGCAGTGGTTAAGGGAGATGGATAAAAGAACAACTCTGAATGCCTTATGTGCTCCTCCCCAGAGGTATTTTAAGTATAGGCTGTGTGTACTGCACAGCACAGTGGTGGTGTTCAAGTATGAACTGTTAAGATCCACCTCATTACAGAGTTAAAGCCTTTGAAAACACTTTGGAATCACATGTATCACATAAATCCTCACCTTTAGTAAATACCTAGTAAGAGTGCAAACCTGGCCTTATGAATGTACTGCTGCCGGAAGGTTGTTACGTCAGTTTTGGCTGAATGCTTTGCATGCCATCTGCCCTCTACCCCCAACCCTCGGGTTTCACTTCTCTAAGCTCGGACTCAGCGGCTGTTTGCGCGAATCTCCTTCCTATTGAAGTCCTACTTAGCAATGGTTCTTGCCCAGTGTGCTAGTCTAAACTGTGCCACAACTTTGCCGTCGTTACACTTTATCTCACTATGCAGGCAAACTGTAAAAGTTGTTCTCTTTGTTCAACATTATAAGGAAAAAGTGGCGCTTTGCTCTAAACTTGGAACACAGGCTGCTGACAGAGCTCACGAGTGTTTCTTAATCACAATCAAATGAGATTCAATCTCTGATCTTCCCCCCACCCCTTGTTTTGCTAGGCAGTCTATCATTTGAACTATGGCCCAGCTGTTTAATGCGTTGGTTGCTTTTTGGATAGGACTCACAGTCCTCTGACCATACCTCCAGAACAAGTCATCTCAAGTAACCAGGATGACAGGTGCCAGCCACCACAGCTCTAGCCTGTGAGTCGAGCTAGCTGAGAAGCTGAGGTGGAATTACAGTTCAAGGCCAGCCTGGGCATAGAAGTTCACAAGATTTCATCTTACCAATGTCTGCATGCTATGGCATGTCTGTCCCCCATGATGCCGGGAGGCACAGGCCTAGAAGAGAGCCAGTACAGAAACCACCTGGAAGTGTGGCCCAAAACGTAGAGGCTTGTATATGGCTAACTTAACATAGAAAAGTGTCTTAAAATCTAATACTAAAAAGCTAGATTTTAATTGTATTCTTACCTTCTGGAGAAACATCAGCAGTTTTAGTAAAACTCGGGGCAGTACGTTTGAAGATTTTGGTTCTTTCTCCTCCCACAACCACTTCCGGTCCAAGTAGAGAGACCAGCACTGCTAAGCTGTGAAGAGTGATCGCCACAATGGAATCACTGGTGTCTCGCAGGCCCAGCAGTACCTAGGAGCCGGAGAGTTACTAAGTATAGAAAGGCATAGTACCCACCATTTTCTCTCCCTGTAAACAAGCTTTGGGGATGCAATCAGAATGTGCTTGCTCAGTGAACTACATTTTCCTTAGGTGGTAAAAGACAAAAAGATTTCCCTCCCTGTCAGTCCATCCCAGACTTAAAAATACATGAAATAATTACTCCAGGTTTGCATCAATGGAACTAAATTGAACTCTCCACATCCACACTTAGCTTATGTAACAGTTCAGAGCTGTAATGCTCTCTCTGGAGAGCACATGCAGACCACTGACAGCACCAGCAATCTCCTTCCTGCTCTTTGCCCCTCTTCCAGCTCTACAGAACCAAAGGGAGGACCTTGGAAACTCTTCATTGATTATGCATCATCTGTCACTGCAGACTTAGATATAATGGGGTGTTTGGCCACTGGCATACTAAAAGCATCAAGAGCTGGTCTTCGGACCAGCTGGGTATGATGGCTAATCATAGCTACCTGGAAGACGGTAGTTGGAATCTGGGCAAAAGAGTTTAGAAGTACCTTTCTCAACCAGTAGCTGGGCAGAGTGGCATATGCCTAGCTAGCTAGTGGACTGCTGAGATTGGGACAGCTGTGGTTCTGGGCCATCACAGGTAGAAGTGTAACACACGTGACACTCCGTCCAGAACAAGGGAAAGAAGCTGAGCATGGTTGGTCTAGGTGCCCACCCAAGTATGGAGAACCAATCTCAACAACAACCAGTTCACAAGTACTGGAGGCCTGGGTCGGTAGGAGAGCACCTGCTCATTAGTAAGCACACGCTTCACGCTCACTTAAAAACCCCAGTACTACCAAAAGTAAAAACAAATGTAGACCGTTAAGTAAAGCAACAACCTGTGAGATCCATCTGCACTTGATTTCCACATTAAGAGCTTTTTTTTTAAGCTTTAGTTGGGTCACTCTGGGTTCAGTTACTTACAGATTATCACACTGCACGGAGTACAAAGTCTCTGATAAACTGCAAAGCGTGACTAGAACAGCTAGTCTGCTAATGGTGTCAGGTGCTGTGGGTCATAATCCCTGCTCTGCTAGTGATTCTCAGCAGGGCTGGACCAATGAGTCACTATTTTTCTGGCTTTGTCTCATCACTTATGAGATCAGAGCTTTCCAACAGAGCACAGTAAGACAACCATGAGTTCAGTGCTGATAGATGAAGCATACAAGTAATGTAAAGCATACTTTTTCTATATAATTAGAGCCCTGTCTAACTTACAGGCCAGCATAATCAAGCCCCAAGCCCTGAGTCATCCTCCACACCTCTTCAACTGCTGTTTTAGGCTTTCTAGGCTATTACCCGAATACCCCAGACTCTTCTGTTCATGTCCACAAATTAACACTGCTCACTTTTTCCTTGTCCTGCCTTTGAAGGCTGTGTGCAGCCCCGCTGCATTGTCTGACCTGTGGCAAGATGACCTTTTTCAGCTGCTCCTGCGTAAAGTGCTCCACATAGGCCTCGATGTGGGACAGCAGCACCAGCCGCACATGCTCCTCGTGCACCTGGAACAACCGCAGCAGCACAGGGACCACGCGAGACTGGAACAGCGCCGGCGAGAGCAAGCCAGGGATTTCTCCCTGTGCATTATCTACCCAAAGGGCAGAAGGGTACAGACGAATGAACGAAGTGTCACGTAATGAACGGGAACCAGAAACCCAGCCCGGATGCTATACATACCCTACTGTTCCAAACTTCTTACTGTTCCAAAGCCCTTAAATCTGGGATGATCCAAAATTACCCAAGGCTGAAGTACGCACACTCTACTTTGTAACAGTTTTTATTAAAAATACTGCCCAGGTGTTAGGATTCTGAATTGAGTAGCTTTTGATACAGTTACATTCAATAATTTCTTGTAGGTTAGTGATGTACAACTGCTGTTGTAAATTAAGGACTTAAGTGCTAATAGGGTTTTGAAAATGCTGAGCAGTAGCTACAGTAGTCATTATCAAGCAGAAAGATGCCTAAGAGTCATTTGGGAGTCTAAAAATACATATGCCTGCTAACAGATCGGGCAGACTGGTCTTGGAAAAGCAACTACTGAGAGTCACACTGAATCATAGATACAATGGAGTACTAAAATGTGAAAGAACTACTCAATGTGTGTGTGCACATACATATGTGTATATGTGCACGGTAACCATTTAAAACATTAAATGTGCTCTCCAGGAAGATGCTCTGTATTTGCCTGTGGGCCTAGTACCCAGATTGCATTAGAGCAATCATTGCAGTGATCAGTAACCATGCTTTGAACTTAAATCCCAACATTAGCTGTACAACTCAAAAGTGGACTAATAATCACCAACCCCTTAACTACCAGAAATACTTGAAAAAAATTCACCTTTTTTGGGGCCAAGCAGATGAGGAAGAAAACTCTTAACAGCTACGGGCTCTGCAAACACCAACTGATTGAGCAGAAGAGGCACCAATCGTGAGGCTATTAATTCCTCTGACAGGCAGCTGACTCTGTCCAGCAAAAATCTGAGGGCAAAGACAGAAAGGCTCGTCTGTGGTGGTGACACTGTTACCAGTTTTCATGTGTGATTTAGCTTTCCCATGTCGGTCAAACCAATGTATTCTGAACAGGAAAGGTGAGCACGTTTGTTGCCAAATAAGAAAAAGGCTGAAATGTGAGTCAAGACCAGCTTGCCTGCACATCTTAGATAATAGAAAGGCAGTTTCCTAAATTTAAAAGGTGGAAGATATCTAACTATCTTAATGTTTCATAGTAAGCTAAATTAGACTTTAAAGCAGTCTACTAGGAAATAACAGATGTTAGTTATCAATAGCAATATCCCACTACGCAATCACTCTTTAGCACGTTTTCTACTTTTTTAGGAACACACCCTTTCATGCATAACCACCGAGTCTCCACACACGTCCACCAAAGGTCTACATTCCCACCGCCTTTCCAGGTATTCAGGATTCAGGAACCTCTTTTAAGGCCAGCCCCAACTTTGCCATCTCTCTTTCTCTTCCCTGGAGACCCTGCTCAGGCTGTCTCTTAACACTCTCCACTCTCTGCTGGCATCTTTCCCTTAGCCTATCGACATGCTCCCATCTCTCCCAGGTGCTGTAGACCTCCAGCCTGCAATCCTAGCTACTCAGGAGGCTGAGGTCCAGAGGACTGAAGTTTGAAGCCAGTCTGAGAAGTCTGAGAGACTCCATCTCCAATTAGCAAAAGTCTGGGTGGGGAACAAGACTAAAGTGGTAGAAGATCAGTGAGGAAGCCAACTGAGATCCTTTAATAATATAAAGTCTCTCACCTCCAAAGTTTTCAAAAAGAGATTTTAGTCAGCATCTATCTATCTTTTTATTGGGACGGACAGGGATTTACTAGGGTTTGAACTCAGGACCTTGTGCTTGCTGCTAGATAGGCTCTCTACCATTTGAGCAATGTCTCTTGCCCCTTTCTGCTTTGGTTATTTTTTCTTGATAGGGTCTCATGCTTTTTCCTGGGGACAGTCTTGGCCCCAAATCATCCTATATATGGCTTCCAGTATATCTGGGATTACAGGCATGAAGCATCATGCCAAGTTAGTTTGAGAAAGAGTTTTGCTAAGCTTTTACCCAGGATGGCTTCAAACCATGATCCTTTTGATCTCCATCTCCTGAGCTGATAGGATTATACACACAGCAGCCTGCCATTCCCTTCTGAACTGTGTTCTCTTTCTGTTCAACTAGTTCTTGCTGAAATAGTTACCAACGTCTTCTTGATCCTAAATGAACAGGCATCTCGATCCTCCAGTGATCTAAAATGCCCTGTCTACTCCTTTGGGAATACACAGCTGTGCTGACTCCATCTACCTACTGCTTGAGATAGCAGTAGATAGAAGGCAACTGCCTCTGCTCTCCGACAACCCTCAGGAACCCAGGAAATCTCTCTCACGCACCTACCTCCTACCTCTTCATAGAAGCACTGTCAGTCTGAGTAGCTGTCTCCATCAGAGCTGTCTATTCTAGAGCCCAGGAACAACTTCACATGTAGGAAAACCAGTAAGTACTGCGGTATCAGGACTCATCTTTTCCAAATTACCCGAGGAATTGCATGGACTTAGCCCAAGTTAGTGAATTTAAGACTTAACTTTATGAACTTACTTGAAAAATTCAGTTTTTTCCTCTTCATTCTTCAATGTTAGGCTTTTCAAGAAATTCACAACTTCTAGAAAATCATTTCTATATGCCAAAAAAGAAAAAGCAGTACAGCCGATTAGAGAAGGCATGTCTAAATCCTCAAGACACAGACAGTCCATATGCTGTTTTAAAATCTGAAGGCCTCGTGCGGTGACCATTCCTGCGAAGAGGCGATGGGAAGATCTGGATTTGAGACCATCAAGGAAGGGGAAAAAGGCTGAAAACCATGCCTCAAAGAAGAGCTGGGCAGAGGGGGACACGGCGTGAGACCCTTAACGACAACCTCAGCCAAAGGGCTGCGGGGCTGCCTCAGGCGGAACAGCACTTGCCTTCAACCAAGAGTAAAAATTAAATACGCTTTCATGAGACACACGGAAGGAGGACTGGACATCTTAACACCAACAACCTATGGAGATAGAGACTTAAAACACACACTTGATATCATGCTTTATGGTTTGTAAAGAGACACTGTTCAATAAGTACCCTTGGAGAAATTATATTTCCGGTATAAGACAGGTGGGTTCCCACGTGTCTGGTGAGGTTAGTAAAGAGGACAGAAGAGAGTGGAATTGTGAGAGTCACAGGAATCTTGCTACTTCTCCTGTTCAAAGTTATTCAGTCCCTGAACCAGACAAAGTGAGCTCCTGTAGGGCCACAGGCTCAGCTCCACCTGAGTGTGGCCAACACCCCACAGGTGCTGTAAGCAGCACTGACTGCTGCTCCCGGCTGGGCAGAATGCATAGCCCGCTTACAAGCACAGGTACTCCTGGTCTCCTTCCACTCTTCTGTTCTGTTCCTACTTAGAGCTGACCCCTGCACAACCTAGGGTTAGGGACACTGATCTCTCCATGTGCCACACAGTTAAAAACCTCCAGAAGGCTGGGTGCCAGTGGCACACGCCTGTAATCCTAGCTACTCAGGAGGTTAAGATCTGAGGATTGTGGTTTGAAGCCAGCATGGGCAGGAAAGTCTGAGCCTCAACCTCTGATAAGCCGCCAAAAGTTAGCTGGAAGTAAAGCTGTGGCTCAAGAGATAGAGTACTAGCTAGCCCTTAGCAAAAAAGCTCACAGACAGTGCGTGGCCCTGAGTGCAAGCCTCAGGACCAGCAAAGGAAAAAAGCAACTCGGAACTTGGGCCATGGGCCACATTTTGTATGTTTCATGTGTTCAGCCAGAGGTCTTTTTACTGTACAAGCAACTGGCTGCTCACTGCAAGATTGCATGTGGTATTTAAGGTGACGAGTGCTTTAGCTCACCACCACAGTGACAGCAGGCGGCCAGGCAGGTATTACAGCAGTAATGTCCCCGTTACTTTCTAGTTATGGTTTGATAGTACATCGTGACATGTCTTTCCTGGCTGCCAGTGGCACCATACAGCCTCTACACATGGTGCGTACACTTTGATAAACTAACATATCTGTCTATACGTCATGGTAATAAATGATTCAAAAAAGACTAATATCTCATGTTTTATGCATTCATCACCCTTTTTCTCTTTCTGGTATCTCTAGGCTATGTAGTTACCGTCTTTGTGTTTCAAACTATCAAAAATCTCCAAAAAATGCCCAAGTTCTGTGTGACTTGTGCAGTTGGAATCTGTGTTTCAGAGTCTACAGCATATGCCCTCTGGCTCTGCGGCCGGGAAACACACACACCTTCCCATCTTCCTTCCCATCTACCCCACCGGCTCTATTCCGCACAAAGGCTTGGTCTAATTAATCATCGACAATGACAGGGAAGATACTCTGGTTGAAAATGTACAATGGTAAATATTCACAACTTGCATTTGTCAATTAAAAACGTATGACAAGGGTCAAGGTTCACAAGTCTTTCTGACACATCAATGATAAATACAACGCTGGTAACTACAAATACTGTTTAATCACAGTACTATTCTAGAGAAATGACAGTAGTATTTAATCACAGTGCTAGTCTAGAGACAACTGCTGGAGAGGAGGGCTGGCGCTCCCTCGTCCTGGGTCCCCCTGGGTTAACTGGGAACACCTGGGCCGTTCCAGGGCGGACGCCTGCAGGCGCAAGGCGCCGGCCTGACCCCAGCACCAAAAGACGGGACGGAAATAAAAGAAAGCTCAAGGGGAAACAAACAAAACCGGTGCAAGGCTGGTTTTCCGTCGTATATGATTAAGGAGGAACAGGACGCCCGCCCTGCCCAGGAGGAACACTCGACGAAGCAAATCCACAGGCGGCAGCGCCGGCCCCAGGGCCTTCCCACTCACCCTTCCAGCGGGCGCTCGGCGCGACCCAGGCAGCAGTAATAAATCGACAGGACCCTAGAGCCCAGGCCTTCCCCACGAGAGGCAGCCCCGTCCGCCGCTCTCTGACCCGTGGACACGAGTCAGACCTCCTCCTAGCAAGGGCCGCGGTCGGGCGGCGGAGCGCGCGCGTGCGCAGAGGGGCAGCAGGGCCGCGGTGGTCGGGCGGCGGCGGAGCGCGCGCGTGCGCAGAGGGGCAGCAGGGCCGCGCGTGCGCAGAGGGGCAGCAGGGCCGAGGCGCCTCCTCACCTGAAGAAGTCGTGGGACAGGAAGGCCCTGAGCGCTGGCCGGCACTGGGGGTCGGGGTTCAGCAGAGCTGAGTGCAAGGTCTGCTGGAAGCTGGAGAGAGCGTCCGCTGAAACTGAAATCCAGAGCGACAGTTAGTTCCCAAGGCCTTCGCCCTCCTCTCGGGACCTCTACAGCTGGAGATGACAGAGCCACAACCAACCTGGAAAAGCCCAAACAGACAGAGCCGGCTGTTGCTGCGGCCTCCCCCTGCCTTCCAGCCTAGCTCCCGGCAGCTGCGCGGAGTCCAGCCGGCCCCCCCCGCGCCCCCCCCCGCGGCCTGGCGCCCCCCCCCCGCGGCCCCCCCCGGCCTGGCGGCCCCCCCCCCCGCGGCCCCCCCCGGCCTGGCGCCCCCCCCCGTCGGCCTGGCGCCCCCCCGCGGCCCCCCCCCGGCCTGGTGCCCCCCCCCGCGGCCCCCCCCGGCCTGGCGCCCCCCCCGTCGGCCTGGCAGCCCCCCCCCCCGGCCTGGCGCCCCCCCCCCCGGCCTGGCGCCCCCCCCCCGCGGCCCCCCCCGGCCTGGCGCCCCCCCGCGGCCCCCCCCGGCCTGGTGCCCCCCCCGCGGCCCCCCCCCGGCCTGGCGCCCCCCCCGTCGGCCTGGCGCCCCCCCCGTCGGCCTGGCAGCCCCCCCCCCCGGCCTGGCGCCCCCCCCCCCGGCCTGGCGCCCCCCCCCGTCGGCCTGGCAGCCCCCCCCCCTCGGCCTGGCAGCCCCCCCCGGCCTGGCAGCCCCCCCCCGGCCTGGCAGCCCCCCCCCCGGCCTGGCAGCCCCCCCCCGGCCTGGCCGCCCCTGACCACTGCACCCCTCAGACCCTGGGACGATGCGACGGAGGGGGGCAGGTGTGAGGGCCTTTCTCAACCAGACCACGGACACATTCCCTTCTTGTGTTTTCCCTTCTTAAAGGTCGGCACCTAACTGGCACCACACAGTGCAAGGGACAACAGGTGACAAACAGGAGACCTTCAGGCCGCGGGGCTCGTCCTCACACGCTGACCCCGGGACAGGCTAGAGGTGACAGCCACGGTGCGAGTGGCGTCACAACACTGCCTGCGGCCAGCAGGAGGAACCAGAGCCGCTGCCAAGCCCGGCAACGTCCGCCGCCCACTGCAGGGGACAAATGCAGGCCTGGAACAGTCCCGGAGAGACCCGGCCTCCCGCAGGTCAGACAGAACCAGAGGAAGCAGAGAACACACAAACGAACGCTGTCAGTCAGACTGGGACGCCTCAATCATTAATGGCCTTTAAGTCGTCGGGTGTCTCAATAAGGAAGCTATTACAATGAAGATGGCAACTATGGCCCTCGCTGAGACTTGTTTTTTACTCTGAAGTCTTTGTACTGTTCAGATGAATGGGACCCAGACCTGCCCTCGCTGTTAATTACCATCCTCAACAAGACACCTGGCGAGCACCAAGTTCCTAACTACTCTTAGACGGCGTCCTTTGGATTCCACGCAGAAGTGGTGTGGATCAGTTTCCCACTTAGTCTGTGGATGAAACAGTCTAACTCCAACTCACCCTGCTCCTTTAAGATGGCGAGCAACCTCTCCACCAGTGTTCCGAATGCATACGCATCCCGAGCATGTCCATAGGGCTCCGGAAGAGTTGTGAATTCTGGAGACTAAAAGCAGCGAGTATAATTATAACTACAACTCATAAGTCAGTTCTAATTTCCTCTGAAGCACTTTCTCCCATGTTCAAATTTGTTTTACTTAAGTATCTCACACACTAATTGATAGGCATTAAATACTATGAGGCACTGTACCCTACAAATAAAATTAATGACATGTCTGTCTCAAACAAAACATCTCCTAATAACTGGAATGATGGAAGATTTTTAAGGCTATATGCAGTGGCTCGCACCTGTAATCCTAGTTACTCAGGAGGCAGAGACCAAGAAGACTGCTAGGGCAAAAAGCTACAGAGAGCCCATCTCAATGAATCAGCCAGCTATGGTGAACCGTGCCTGTAATCCCAGCTGTGTGGGAAACAAGACAGGGAGTAAGATCACAGTCTGAAGTCATCTCTAGGCAAAACACAAGATCCTGCCTAAACAGTAACAGAGTAAAAGGGTGTGCCACGGCTCCCAGAGTACAGCAGCTGCTAGCAGCATGGTGCTCTGGGGATCAGACTCCTGTACTCAAAACAACAAGGTGCTTAAAAATATCCAAGGTGAAAAGAAAAAAAAACATCAGAAGGTCAGCATACAGTACTCATCTTTTGATTTCAAAGCATTTGAACAGCAACACAGAGTAAAAGCATATACATATAATTATTACACACACACACACACACACACACACACACACACACACACACACACACACACACAAGCACACAATGAAAAACAAGTTTCATAAAACGTCAGGAAACAACAGCTGCTCAGCAGCCTGGGGCGTCCAGTGAGACGTGCCTTCCATTCCCCGTGCACTGGTCAGGACTCCCAAACTATCATGACTATTCAGCAACTTGAAAAACAGTGATTTGAACAAATGTGATGATTACATATTTTATGTCTATACTTAACGCAAAGCACATTAAATATGCCTTTGGGAATCAATGGTCAGAATGGTTACAAGAACAAACTTCAGGGCTGGGAAGGTGGCTCAGTGGTAGAGCGCTTGCCTTGCATGCATGAGGTCCTGGGTTCGATTCCTCAGCACCACATAAGCAAAAAGAAAAAAGCCAGAAGTGGCGCTGTGGCTCAAGTGGTAGAGCGCTAGCCTTGAGCTGAAGAGCTGAGGGACAGCACCCAGACCCAGAGTTCAGGCCCCACGAACGGACCCAAAAAAAAGAACAAACTTCAAGGGAGGCATCTGCTTTTGTTAAATAGAACGCTTTTTTTTGTTGGTCGTGTGACTTGAACTCAGGGCGTGGGTGCTGTCCCTGAGCTTTTTCCCTCAAAGCTAGCCTCTACCACTTTTGAGCCATAGCGCCACTTCCGGGTTTTCTTGATGGCAATTTGGAGAGAAGAGTCTGATGGACTTTCCTGCTCGGGCTGGCCTCAAACTGTGATCCTCAGATCTCAACCTCCTGAGTTGCTAGGATCACAGGCCTGGGCCACCAGTCCCCAAGCTTAGAATCCTTTACTAGCACTGTGATACTGATAATCACTCTTCTATAATCATGGAGCCCTAGTGAATGCCCAGCTAAGCGGATGAATGACTGCGGCAACACAAAGCAAAGGCGTGGGTCGCTGCCCACCCAACAGTTACATCTTCCAGCAAAGCACCAGGCCTTCAGAATGCATGAGACACCCTTTGCACGAGGCTGTTTCTATGGCAGACACGGGTCACAGGGGTCTAGTTTTTAAGACTTGTACACCGTCTCCCTGGAGGTGGTGGCACGATTAACTTCAGAAGCTTTTCAAAGCCAGAGGTATTATGAGGCACAAGGTACAATTTAGAGAAGAAAGGACAGGCAGAGGGAAGTTCTTCAAGTTCTACACTCTGTCGCACAAGGGCTCTTGTCCATACCCGAGGGTGAGATCTTACCAGCTCTTCAGGAGGGATAGAGGCTGCGTCTCTTACTGAATGAATGCTCCTCAGAAACTAGGCAGAAATAAATTAAGAGAAGTCATTCAGTCACATGCTTGGCGAACCACTCTCTTTCATCATGTTCCAAAAGCATAAGCAAGGCAAACAGCAGCCGTGGGACTTTTACATCAATACCACACCTTCAATATATACTCTTAAAGTCTTTTAATTATATGAAACTGCACAGGGTTTTCACGGAGGATACCCGTACTCCTAGCTACTCAGGAAGCTGAGACTGGCAGGATCGAACGAGTAAGTCTGTGTGAAAGTGTGTGTGAGACTCCATTAGCAAAAAAAAAAAAAAGAAAATTAAAAAAAGCTGGAAAAAGCTGGGAATGGCACACCTGTCATCCCAGCTACTGTGGAGAGAAAACAGGAGCACAGGGGCTTGGTGCGATGCTCAAGCCTGTAATTCTAGCTATGCAGGAGGCTGAAACTTAGAAAAATCAGTGAGACCCATCCATCCCCAACTCCCCAGGAAGAAGCTGGGATGGCCGGGTGCCAGCGGCTTGCTCCTGTAACCCTAGCTACTCAGAAGGCTGAGGAGCGTGGCTCGAAGCCAGCCAGGCAGGAAAGTACATGAGACGTTAAGTACTAAAAAGCCAAAAGTGGAGCTATGGCTCAAGGGGTCGAGTGCTAGGTCAGGGACAGTGTGCAGACCGGAGTTCAAGCCCAAGACTGGGTAAAGAGAAAGCAAAGCTGGGGTGGAAGCGTGGCTCCAGTGTAGAGGACCAGGCACGAGCAGGAAGGTGAACACGCACGAGGCACGAGGTCAAGCCCAGGACTGAAAACTAAGACTTAGAGCATAATGACCCGGTGCAGCCCCGAGAAAAAGCAAGATCCTATCCCAAAAGAACCAGGACAAAAAAGGGCTCGCGTGGCTGCCGCGCGGAGTGAGTTCCTGAGCGGAGACCTCAGGATGGGGGAAGGGAAGTTCCAGAACTAGAGTTCCATCAGCCAGAGTGGCTATCACCGCCCATCATCCTAGCCACTCTGGAGGCTGAGGCAGGAAGAGCACTGCAAACTAAAACTCAAAACCAGCCTGCACACACAGCAACACCCATTTCAAAATTAAAAGCTTCTCAGCACTGAACAAATCATTGCTTTTCTCACTGCATCAAGTGATCTTGAGTCTTCTCCCAGGAGACATACAAGTTGAGGACTTGAGCAGTAAAGACAAAACCACCATCCACAGCGCAAGCGCACTGGCCCACTCACTCAAAGATTAATTCTGAAGCACTTTCATGGCCACAATGCTGTTTCGACACAAAGAACATGGAAAGAGTACAACAGATTCCTCGAATCCAACCCACGTGCTCACAACCCAGAAGGGCAACGAAGAACCTCAGCAAGTGCTCAGAAGCACAGGCGGAAGGAATGGCTAATCTTGGTGGGTCGGAACGTCACCGAGGGTCTAAGGACTAAGAAGGGAGCCGGGGGAAGGAAAGTGTTCCAGGAATGGAACAGCACCAAAGGAAGAAGAAAGCAACCAGCAGCAGATCTGGAAAGAGTGGAGCTCAGTGGAAAAGAATGGAACCAGGCATGGGGGAGAGGCGGTGACAGAAGGGTACACACTGTGGCAAGGAACTGAATCCTGTGGACGCCAGAAAGAACGCCATGGCATTAGACTAAGAAGACCGAAGGCGAGTTCAGAGAAAAAGGATCTGATATGGGGGCGGAAATCAGAGGTGTCTTTGTGGAAATGGTAGCGTTTGAAATGAGTACAAGCCCGTGCAGATGTGCATGAGCCAGCCATTCACTGTTCCAGGTAGTTAGAAAAAATGCAAGAAACTAACCCACCCTCCAGAAGCTCAGCCCCTGGGGCAGAAGACACACACGTTAAACGGTGTGACCAGGGAAGCGCCAGCAGCACAGGCAGGGCAACTCCTTAAAAGGTCTGGGCAAACCATTCTGCTTCTCGTCTACAAGCTGAGGAGAAGGGAATCCACACAGAACCCCTGTGCTCATCTGAGTAGGGAAATCCTGTAAGTTCCAAGATCCCATCGGTACTGAAGAAGGTGGCTGGGCATGAACCACACCGAGAGGCCATCCCAGCCTGGGCACGCACAGGAGGCCGGGCTGCTTACCTCGGGCGTGGCCTGAGAAACTTGACAAACCGTCTCCATTCCGCCCAGTTTCCAGTGGCCGTCCTCACTCACGAACACGGATGATAAGCAGACATTGTTGTGTGTCAGGTGGCCCTGGGGAAAAAACGAAGCCGGTGACTGCTGCTCCAGTGTCTAAAGCTTTCAAAAGCCAAATACAATCACCAAAGAAGATGATGACAAACCTTCCCACATGCAGCATAAAAAATGGAACTGTGCTCTAAGGAATGACAAGCTGAAGGAGGTTAGAAAGGAAAATACAACAGAAAGGCTTCTAGTCTCTCCGCTGCCTATTAAGACAGGTTATAAAGATATGAAAGCCTCTGCAGATAGAATGACTCTCCATTGCTGCAGGACTCCGATGCACCTGTCCTCACCACGAACTTACAAGCCTTTCGAGCCTACACCACGTGCTCCCACTGTCTCCAAGGACAAAATGTACCTTTGCTCCCAGAGGTTATTATGTTAATTTCTCCTCTAAATTCTTTCTCACCTACATTCTATCACGAACCCAGATCCACTTCACCTGAAATCTTGTCAGTAGGCCTTAAAAAAAATTCAGCCTAAAGAAGAGGAAAACGGAATGATAAGGACCACCAGAAACGCCTTGCAGACCATAGAAGAGCCAATTTTTAAATTATAAAAAATAGTACAGTCAAGTAAGAGAGGAGGAGAAAACAAGAGCGGAGTTCGGGAACTGAGGCTTCTTCCAGACCAGAAATCATTTGGTCAAAGAAAGAACACGTAAGCCATTCTACCCCTGTGAGTGAATGTGTATTTTTGTTGTTGCCAGTCTTGGGGCTTGAATCTGGGCCTGGGCGCTGTCCCTGAGCTACTTTTGCTGAAGCCTAGTGCAGTATCACTTCAGTCCCAGGGCCAAGTTCAGCTTTTTCTGAGTAGTTTATTAGAGATAAGAGTCTCATGGTTTTCTTGTCCAAGCTGGCTTTGAACCATGATCTTCCGATCTCAGCCTCCTGAGTAGCTAGGATTACAGGCATGAGCCACCAGTGCCCAGCTCTGTGTATGTTATTTTTATATAGGACAGTGATATATTAAAGGGAGGCTTAGAAACGTCATCATGTTTTTATTTGTGGAAAAAGAAAAGCATTTAAATATTTTCTTCATGCACAAAGAACATTTCTGAAATCATGATCACACCGTTGCCTCCAGAGAATTAGATTCAAGACTAGGAGAGATTTTCTTATCCCTATATACAAACAGCACAAATGTTTTACATGCATGTACACCTCTCTCCAGAGAAGCATTGGTAACTCTTGTTATTAAGTGATCCTATGAAAATGCTTTCAAGGGATATACCTTCCACATGATAGTTGAGGATTCTGTTGCTCATTAACAGAAAAAAACCTTAAAAACATTTATCAAGATGAGTCAAATACAAGTACTTCTAATCTGTGACTAGTGCCAAAGGCCTTAATGTTTCAGAATGCAAATACCATTAAAAAATTGGGGTGAAGTCAATCAATAAGTATTGTGTTTACAAGCTCAATGGTAACACCCTTGTACAACTACTTAAAAGATAATTTTTAAAAAACTATGTGTCTAATTCAGAGCCAAGTAAACATAGGAACTACCACGCTATAACAGCGGCCATGGCCAGAGAGTGACCCGTGTGGGCTGCAGTGTTAAGAGCTCTCTCTGTGGCCCGGAAGGGAAACGTGTAAAGGACTTCCTCATTTCTTTATTCAAAACCTTAAAAGGGGGCAACATTTTTGCTAATGCAAGTGTTCGTTTATAGCAACATTTAATATTAAACCTTTGTCTTAACATAGACCATTCATTTTTAGATAAAGACTTACCCCCAAACTTACATTTAGAGGTAAATACAAATACTCAAATAGAGTTACCTAAATGCCCTGAGACAGAGAATTAGTTGTGATTTCCAAAAACTGTCCGGAGCATTAGCTGTACCTTTCAATTACTTTTTCTTATTTTTTTCTTATAAATAACACATTCTTGTGTGCATTCTTGTATGCATTCGTGTGCATGCACACACACACACACACACACACACACACACACACACACACACACACACACACACACACACACACACACACACACACACACACACACACACACACACACAATCTCCCCAATCTGCTTTAACTTCTGAGGTGGACCATGGAACAAACAGGTTACTTACTCTGTCGTGAAGGAAGGTAAGAGCCAACAGTATGTCATAGACCCCAGCACAGACCTCTGCAGAAGACAATGTTCCCAAGGCTGCTTCCAGAGGCTGCACTCGCTCAGTGACAAGATGAATCCCATCTGCTTCCACGGTACAAGACAAAAATCTTAGCAAGCAAGGGTGACGAAGTGTCTTTAAGTGCTTAAAAATACAAACAGGAGAATTGGTGAACTTCCATGATGAAACATAATTTCCAATGTATTGTAGTAAAAGTTCAAAAGTATTGATCTGTATTTAAGTTCAAATTACAAAGACACTTGTTCTGACTTCATTCACTTCATATTTAAGTAACTGTACAGAGGTTTCCTGTTCCTGTTTGTCTAGGTTACCAACCAGATTACTTGTATCACATCGACCACCTACATACAGGGCACTAGGCATTGCTGATATCAACACATTCCGGAACTATTTTTATAAGCTTGTAATTATCATGAAGCCTTAACTAAGCATTTAAAGTATACAAAACGATAGTAATCAAATTCTAACTTAGAATTTATCATTCCTTACAGACTACTGATTAAAAATGAGTCATAGTCATTAGTAAGCAAATTATACTATCCGAGCTGATGGATTGAAGATACAATGAGCTCTAATCAAACATACTGTTTTTGGGACTCTGCTATTTCATCTTCTTTAAGACGCCTACAGTGCACTACTACCATTTTTGCTTTTTAGTAGTGCTGGAATTCAAGTTCAGGGTCTTGTACTTGTACAACACCCACCAGGCCCGACTTCGTTTGAGATGGGATCTCAGGAACTTTTTGCCCAAGACTGACCTTGAACCGTGATCTATCTATCTCCACCTGTCAAGGAGCTGGGGTCATTACACATGGGAGCCACCTGCCAGCCTGCTACTCAGGAAGTACAGGCAGGAGATCCCAGTCTGAGGCGGATGTGGGCAAAAGTGGGGGGCTTTATCTGAAAAGTAAGGGGAAGAGGGCTCAGGCATGGCTCAGGGGGTCGAGGCCAGCCATATGTACAAAGCCTAGGAAGAGTGTGGGCCCTAGGTTCAAGCCCCATCCCAGTACAAAATAAAAGTAGGCTAGGGAAGCCAAACTAGAGCGAGTGGGGTAAGCTAGTTACACTGCTTTCCTGGCTCCGCTACCTAGGACCTCACATCCTGGAACTTGCCATACGGATGCCACTGGTTTGAGTATGAGAGATATTCTGAGAAGATATTTATCACCTGTTGCTTTTCCCAGCTTCCCCAATTCATGCTAGGTTCACAGCAACAAGCGTTAATGACTGTGGCCATGGATATGGAGGGGAAACCTTCGCGCTCCAGCTTCATACCTCCAAAACGCAGACACCCTCATACGTCAAAAGTAGGTGTTTGGGATTTTCCTTTTAAAATTTTATGATATGATCTGAGTTATTTGTCTTTGCGGTATATATGCCATAAAAAGTAATACCAGGCACTGGTAGCTTACACCTGTAATCCTAGCTACTGAGGAGGCTGAGATCTGAGGACTGTGGTTCAAAACCAGCCCAAGCAGGAAAGTCTGTGAGACTCACCTCCATTAACCAAGTGGTAGTCTTGAACACTAGTCTTGAACAATAAAGCTCAGGGACATAGCCCAGGCCCAGAGTTCACAAGCCAGGACACACACACACACACACACACACACACACACACACACACACACACACACACACACACACACACACACACACACACACACACACACACACACACACACACACACACACACACACACACGGATTATATTTTCCTTTTTAGAAACATTTTTATGATGTGAGTAGCTGAATATCCACTACGCTTGCTATTCAATGAAGAACTTGTCTTTCAGACACGTGGAGTTAGAATCATTTCTTGCCTTGCTCTCTCCGGCAGTCCAGGGCCTTGTACATGTTCTGAGCTATCTGCATAGCACTAGAGTGACAGTGTGTCAGCACACTAACGTGCTGGTACTGTTAGCCAGGAGCAGTAGTGACCAAGTGCTAGCTACAAGCTATTTCCTGAGGGGACCCAATGCCTCTGCAAGGTCTCCACCTGTGCAGGGTCTGTGAGCGACAGCCACGGTCCAGGTCCAACTCTCTTTCTGGAGCATCAAGCTTAACGCATGGGCTCAGCATTCTATCTAGGGCATGACCATGTCTCAGGAAAAGAAAAACTAGAGAGACACGCATACGTCCTGTCTCCTACTTGAACCTCGTGTAGCGACTCCTCTTGGGGAAATGAGTGGTCAGCTGTGGTTAGGACTTCTCCCTAAGGCCAGTTCTCACTGAACTGAGGCGCCTGTGCAGTCAAAGTGCATGAGTCCTTACCCTACCTTGCCTCTGCACACAAACAAAAACTCCTACTCAAGGCTCATGCATACGCATCACTTCCATACATACACTTAAAACCAGGACATGGCAGTCCTGTATATGCACAGATCTCTGCCAAAAATCTTCCAAGTGAGCCCTCATTTCCCTAAGATTAGCCCACTATCATTACCAGAACTTCTCCACACTCCAAACCCCAGAAAACAGAAATTCTTAACCACGTGTTTGCCTTGAGACATCTAGTTCAAGCCTGCCTTTTCTGTCAACAGTGCATTCTTTTTCTTCCTATTAAACTCCTCACTTTGCCATTTAAAAAAAAGAAAAAAAATAGCAACACTCCTAGAACAAGGACAGACAACAGTGCTTTTGTAAGAGATAAATAGTAAAACAGTATTTTTCACAGCCGTATCCTCTGCCCTTTACTGGCTTCACTGACAGAGGACAAGACAGTAGCAAGCACTGCTCGGCTGTTGCTTATTTCGGTACCTTGGCAGCTTTGTTGACCTTGTCTTCATTCTCTCTCTTGTACACAAAGACCGAAGCGACTCTGCCATCCTGCAGCACCGCGGGGTACACGGCCAGTCCAGAGGGCAGCGTGCAGGGCGGTTCTTGGAGAGTAGAGCTCTTCAGCGCGCTGTTCTCCGATCCCATCCCCGAACCAGTGAGACCCTCCTCAGAGCCAACTAGAGCTAAGAGAAAATGGAAAGCAGACTCAGAAATGAACTCTATCTGTAACATGAGCAGCAGGAAATAGCCAAGATAACCAGCCACAGCCACATGCAAACCTACTCAGTTCTTCAACCTCATAATGAGGGCATGTGACAGGAAAGATGGTATGTACTCAGCAAGCTGTCAGCAATGCTTATGAACAGCTTTAGAAAGAGAACGCTGGTTGCAAAATAGTCACCTGCAGCTGGCTGTCCTCCTCCAAATCCAACCACACACACCCTTCCACCTTCTCTAAAAAAGACACAAATTACAGAAAAAGGTAACTCTTACTTGCTAACCTACTTAATCATCTTGCTTTACAAAGGACTAAGAAAAACCCACCTGTATACCTAAAATAAAATTATACAGAAAGGGGCTGGGAAGGTGGCTCAGTGGTAGAGCGCTTGCCTTGTATGCATGAGGCTCTGGGTTCGATTTCCCCAGCACTACAGAAGCAGAAAAAGCCTGAAGTGGCGCTGTGGCTCCAGTGGTAGAGCGCTAGCCTTGAGCTGAAGAGCTGAGGGACAGCGCCCAGGCCCAGAGTTCAGGCCCCACAACCAGACCCCCTCCCCCCAAAAAAAAATTATACAGAAAAACAATACAAATTGGATAACATAACAATGACGAAAGATATATTAATAAATGGAAAGATTATGTAAACCAAGTAAAAGACTAAAATTATAGTAAGATGATGGGAAAACTGCAGAGCGGTAGCTTAGCTGTAGAACACTTGTCTATGCTTGGGGCCCGAAGCCTGTAAAAACCACAAAAACCCAACACAGAGCAACCAACCCATTAAATAAAAAAGAAACAGTGCGATCTCACTACTTTTCAAAGGCATGCTAAAAAGGGGGGGATGCAACACTGTGTAATTTTCAACGCTAGCACTGTACATGTGCACACATGCACATGCATATGAAGATGTAACCACCGTCTCACAGAAAGCCCCTCAGTGGAGGCGTGGAGAGGGCAGTTAGAAAAACGACATATATGGAGGAAGGAGTATGGGCTATTTTATGTGTGCGTGCGCACACTCACACTTGCTTATACTTCCCAGGTCTTCTACCAGGTGAATGTCCTGTACTTTACAACAGGCATACAAATTCACAGGGCGAATCTGGTCATACAGGGGAGCAGGAGGAGCCCGCGGTGCAGCACCAAGCGGGGGGGGGGGGGGGGAAGGGGAGGGGGGCAGAGTGTGCAGTTCCATCCATCACTGTCAGCAGGAACTCAGAGCTTGACTACTTATGTGGGATGTATGACTTAATGCTGACTCTATTAAAAAACAAACAAACATACAGACCAAACAAGATATTTCTGGAAAATCTTTGACGATCAGTTTTCAGTTCTGGCTTTACCATAGCACAAAATCTTTTAAAGTGTTAAAGCTCTTAAGCTAGTGGCTCACACCTGTAATCCTAGCTGCGCATGAGCTGAGTGAGATCTGAGGCTTGTGGTTTGAAGTGAGGCTCTTCTCTCTAATTGGCCATCAAAACGCTGGAGGTGGAGCTGTGGCTTAGTAGCAGAGTGCTAACTGAGCACAAAAGTTCAGGGACAGTGCTCAGGCCCTAAGTTCAAGTTGGACAGGCACAAAAAAAGAAAAAAGGAAGAGTTCTCACTGGCAGTATAGCAAGTGCTAGCTATGAATACCACAGGCAACAATTCTCTGAAGGTATAGAAAAGTTCTTAAAAATCCATGTTCTTAGTCAAATATAAGCCAAACAGTCACTACACATGATCTGTCTCTTACCTACAGAAAACAGTGTTCAAAACACAGACCTACATCAGACTTTAGCAAGCACAGATGCAAACACATCAGCACGCAGGGTACAAGATGGACAGGTTTAAGGCTATCTTAAACTAGAAGTTTTCAAAATTCAGACTATTTCTGAAGAACAAATTCTGCTTTGTAACAAAGCCAGCATTCCTACCTATTTATGTTTCTTAGGAATGAGAGAAATAAACAGAACAAGAAAAAACAAAAACAGTACTAAAGCAGCCAAATACCTCAACTACAGGAGACATTTGTGTTCTTGAGACCATACATAAAGACAGTGAGAAAAAGCAACTGTTCATTCCCCTCAGCTGGAGGTACGTGCAGCCTGCGCTGCAGGCCAGCCCAAGTTCCTTCTGAGAGAGGAGCTGGTCCCTGCGCAGCACTGGAACCTCACTGTCCAGGATGTCCCCTTCTTGGGCCAGGTGTGATGACCCAAGAGGGCAGTCAACTTCCAGGTCAGCCATCATGGCCTGACCGGATGGTGAACTGGCCAGATCGGTGTGGCCCCTAGGAATCTGACAGCTCAAAGTAGGACCATGGGGTGGAGCTGGGGCAGACACTCGGCAGACACAGAGGAGGTCGGCTGGGCACACCACTGCCCTCATCCCCAGGCTGAGGAGGCCCCAGCTTCCACCCGGCTGCCTCCCCCAAACACTGTTACAATCCGCTCCTTCCTGGAGGTGCTTCACTGGGTCCATGATCTCTGAAACCAGCTGCCATCTCCTCCCCGAAAAACCAGTCGGACAAGAGGCGTGAGTTGCGGACGTGTCATTCAAGTGTTTATCTGGGACTAGCTAATTGCCTTTTGCTTAGCCACAAAATCCAGCTTTTCAAAAGTCAATACGCAATAAAAAATAAAAACCTGAGAATAAGGAACTACAAGTAAATGATAAATATCCTCTAGGCAAAAAAAGAAAAAAAATCATACTGTTAATTTAGTTTTACTATTTCTACCAAATCCAAATTAGAGACCCGTCACCAGGATTCAGAGAGCATTCCAGAGAAATGAACCGCGGTGAGCAGAAGCAACCATCAGCTCACACGTTATTACCAGACGACAAGACACTTCCTCACGGAAACCTCTTCTGACTTCGGGTATTATGATGACAACTGCAAATTAAGGAAAGTTCTTTGTGGAAGTGTGAGGAAGGAATTATATTTAAAACATTTAAATAGTTAAAAATTAAAGAGGAGTGAAGTAACTTGAGAGAATTCAAGGTGGAGAAGCCATCTGGTTTTGAAGCGCTGCTAATGCGGACTTGTACTGACACCATCGGTGTGGGGCGCAGAGCAGCAGCTACGTTATCACGCCAGTGCAAACTTTCGGGGTGAAATAAAAGGCTGTGCCGCTGCGCGCGGCTGGAGAAAGTTTAGAGCAGTATTTTTAATTCTTCACCAACAACGGTATCTAAAACTGGACAAATACTTCCCTTTCGCTGTGTGGATGGAACCCAGGGCCTCGCAGACTAAGCAAGCAATTTCTTGTGGAATTATACCTCAGCCCTTGAGAGGCACAAACGGTATTGATACAAATAGTGCTTTAAAATAATTCCAAGGGGCTGGGAAGGTGGCTCAGTGGTAGAGCGCTTGCCTTGCATGCATGAGGCCCTGGGTTCGATTCCTCAGCACCACAGAAGCAAAAAGAAAAAAGCGGGAAGTGGCGCTGTGGCTCAAGTGGTAGAGCGCTAGCCTTGAGCTGAAGAGCTGAGGGACAGCGCCCAGGCCCAGAGCTCAGGCCCCACCACCGACAAAAAAAAATTAAAATATGCCTTTGTGCCACTGAAGGTAATAAAAATAGGATCTGAACTGTAAGAGCACCGGGACTTCCACACGTGCTTCCTTTTCAGAGCACACCCCGCACGCGCCCCAAAACTGCTGGCTCAAGAAAGTACGGGGGGGGGGGGTGCAGAGCGCAAAGCAGAGCAGCAGGAGTGCGCGCGTGGCTCTACCTGTCACTGCCCAGGGCACAGGGGCCTGGAGAGGCCGCGGGGCGGGCCGGGGGCCGGGCGGGAGGCCAGGCCGGTCAGCGGCAAACGCCTCCTCTCCACAGCGCTCCAAGCAGCGGGTCCTCCGGGACCAGGCGGCCGCGGGGCGGCGCGCGGGCCGCGGGGCGCAGGGCGCTTTCTCCGCTAAAAATAAAGCTCCGCGCGTGGGACAGGGGGCAACCCCTGCCCGGCCCCCGCACCGCTGCCCGGCCCCGCACCCCTGCCCCGGGCCCTGCACCCCTACCCCGGGGCCTGCACGCACCCCTGCCCTGGCCCCGCACCCCTACCCCCTCATCCCTGCCCGGGCCCTCACCCCTGCCCCGGGTCCTGCACCCCTGCCCCAGACCCCGCACACCTGCCCCAGGCCCTGCACCCTTGCCCCGGCACCACACCCCTGCCCAGGCCCGCACCCCTGCCCAGGTCCGCACCCCTGCCCTGGCCTCTCACCCCTGCCCCGGGCCCTGCACCCCTGCCCAGGTCCGCACCCCTGCCCAGGTCCGCACCCCTGCCCAGGCCCACACCCCTGCCCAGGTCCGCACCCCTGCCCCTCACCCCTGCCCCGGGCCCTGCACCCCTGCCCCGGGCCCGCACCCCTGCCCAGGTCCGCACCCCTGCCCCGCACCCCTGCCCCGGGCCCTGCACTCCTGCCCAGGCCCGCACCCCTGCCCAGGCCCGCACCCCTGCCCCGCACCCCTGCCCGGGCCCCGCACTCTTGCCCCTCACCCCTGCCCGGGCCCGCACCCCTGCCCAGGTCCGCACCCCTGCCCTGGCCCCTCACCCCTGCCCCGGGCCCTGCACCCCTGCCCAGGTCCGCACCCCTGCCCAGGCCCGCACCCCTGCCCCGCACCCCTGCCCGGGCCCGCACCCCTGCCCCGCACCCCTGCCCGGGCCCGCACCCCTGCCCCGCACCCCTGCCCGGGCCCGCACCCCGCCTGCCGCCGCTGCTCACCTCGCACACTTCTTCCCCGAGCTCGGCCTCCGGGCAGGGCACCGGAACCGCCGGCGGGCAGGGCCCCGCGCCGCACCGGAGGAAGTCCGCGGAGCTGCGGGTGGCAAGCGGGAGAGCCGCGCTCAACCGGCAGCCGGGCCGCGCCGGGCTCGTCCCCGCGCCGGAGTGGAGCGCGGCCCCGCGGGCGGACGCGCGCCGGCCCCGACCGCCCCCGGCCCGGCCGGCCCCCGACCCGGCGCGCGGCGCGGGCGCCCGGGTACCTGCGGCGGGCGAGGCCGAGGCCCGGCTCCGCTCCCCTCCGCCCCCGGCTCTCCAGCCACCTCGCCTCCCCGTGCGGCCGCGACCCCGCACCACAGCCTTCAGGTCGCTTCCCCGGAGAGCACCGAGCCTGGCCCGGAAGCTGGCCCGGACGCTGGCCCTCGAGCCCCTCCGACGCCGCCGCGGAGGCGGACGAACCCGGAACCGCGCCGCAGCGGCCGCCCCGTGACGCTCGGACGGGCGCCATCGTAAGTGCGGGCGGAAGCGGCGCCTGGGGTTCCCTGCGGGGCTCCGCCGCCCGGTGGACCCGGCGGGGGTGACCTGTGTAGGCGCGCAGCGGCGACGTCAATTTTGGCCTTGATCTTTCCATTCTAGGCTTTAAACCTCCCAGTTTTTATCTCACTTCCGCCCCGATCCAAAATGGCCGCCTGTGGCCTCAAACACTACAGTAAAGGGGCGGGTCATACAAATGCAGCATGGCGATTGGCTAGGACTCTCAGGAGCGTGACGTTGCGTCTCCCAGTCCCTGATTGGCTGTGCTACGTGGCCCTTGGGTCTTGCTGAATCAGGCTGGGGAGCTGTCGGGGTCCCGAGGATGCCCGCGCGGGCTCGCCCGGAGCTTACTGCGGTGACGAGTGGTTCCTCCCTGACGGGTCTCGGGGTAAAGAGACACTTCCCCTCGAAGAAGCCGCCGTCCCGTTGCCCACCCCCGGCTGGCCTCCTTCAGGAAATCTGTCTCTGTCATCTGAAATCTGTCTCTGTCATCTGAAATCTGTTTCTGCCATCTGAAATCTGTCACGTTCATCTGAAGATCTGTCACGTTCATCTGAAATCTGTCACTGTCACCTGAAGTCTGTCGCTGTCATCTGAAATCTGTCATGTCACCTGAAAGCTGTCACTGTCACCTGAAATCTGTCATGAAATCTGTCACTGTCATCTGAAATCTATCATATCATCTGAAATCTGTCACTGTCATCTGAAATCTGTCATGTCACCTGAAATCTCAGTCATATGAAATGTCATGTCACCTGAAACCTGTCACGTCATCTGAAATGGCACTGTCACCTGAAATCTGTCAGTCCTGTGAAGATCTGTCACTATCATCTGAAATCTGTCATGTCTTCTAAACTGTCTGTCACCTGAAATCTGTCACTGTCATCTGAAGATCTGTCACTGTCATCTGAAATCTGCCATGCCATCTGAAATCTGTCACTGTCATCTGAAGATGTCACTGTCATCTGAAGATATGTCACTGTCACCTGGTCTGTCACTGTCATCTGAAATCTGTCATGTTCCTTTGAAATCTGTCATGTCATCTGAAATCTGTCACTGTCACCTGAAATCTGTCACTGTCATCTGAAAATATGTCACTGTCATCTGAAATATGTCACTGCCACCTGAATTCTGTCATGTCACCTGAAATGTCATGTCATCTGAAGATGTTACTGTCATCTGAAATCTGTCAGTCATGTGAAGATCTGTCACTGTCACCTGAAGTCTGCCGCTGTCATCTGAAGATATGTCACTGTTACCTGAAATATGTCACTGTCACCTGAAGTCTGTTGCTGTCATCTGAAATCTGTCATGTCACCTGAAATCTGTCACTGTTACCTGAAATCTGTCACTGTCATCTGGAAATATGTCACTGTTATCTGAAATATGTCACTGCCACCTGAAATCTATCACTGTCACCTGAAATCTGTCACTGTCATCTGAAGATATGTCTCTGTCATCTGAGATATGTCACATTCATCTGCAATCTGTCACAGGCATTAGTATGATTGTCTAGTGCGTCTGCAACCCAAGGCTGACAACCGAGTCTAAGGTCTTGGGCCATACTTTTCGATTCTTTCTGGCTGACAGTAGAGCCAAAAAATGACTTATGGTGGACAGATAAGTTCTTCATATTAAAAGAAAACATAGGTACAATTTTCGTTCTTCTTTCATTCTTATTCTAAAATGCATTAGGTACTTATTAGAATATAGAACAATGGCTAATTAACCCCATCCTATAAACTCGAAGAAGTGTGGCCTCCTTGGCCTACGTTGGTGCTGTTCTATAGAATTCAAGCTCCATATATTGAATTTAATATGGTCTTGTAACCCCATTAAAAAAGTGAATATAGTGAATTTAATTTTGATATTGTATTTTGACTCAAAAGATCCAACAGACCGGCTTAACTGTTCACTCCACACAAGCAATTATTATTAAGATATATTGTTCATAGGATTTTAGCATTGTTGAACCACATTTTAATGTCCCTTAGTCGCATGTGACTGAGTTCTGTATTGAAAAGTGCAGTCCAGGCGATCTTATCATGATCTGACATGGGGAAGTTGAGAAGCCAAGAATGGGGCTGGCTTCTTCTCCGGCCTCCAGAGCAGTGGTCAGCCCGAGACCGGGAGAGGAGAAGCTTCGGGTGGCAGCCCTGGAGGCTGGGCCTTTAAACTTCACTTATTGTAAGACTACAATACTTTCAGCCAGCTCACCCATCTCATGCTGTGATTTGAGTTCAGCTGTCATAGTCACTATGATAATTAACATGCTGTGATTTGAGATCAGCTGTGATAGTCACTATGATAATTAACATGCTGTGATTTGAGATCAGCTGTGATAGTCACCACGATAATTAATATGCTGTGATTTCTTCCAGTTAAAAATATTTCTGACACTTGTCATGATGATTATCAAAACATTTGTCGTCATCATAGATGAACGAACGTGGCTAAAGTATCAGTACCTCCGTTTCTGCCATTTCTGCCCTTTTGGTATGATACTACAACCCTGGCGGGTGGGTTCCGAGTATCTAGAAGGCTAGCCGGTCCTAGCCCATGCCGTCAACCAATTAAACAAGCAGACTGTGACTCTGTCCAGGGAAAGGCACATTGAACATCTAGGGCCAAAGTCCCCGAAGTCCCTTCTGGACAGAGCTAAAGTTTATAACGAGTCCCAGAGAAAAGCCTTAGGACCAAATAGGAAAAAAAGAGAGAAAGACATGCAACAGCTGCTGTAGGATCACTGGCACCTATATATCCGTGCTCACTTCCCTTCCTTTGTTCCCCTCCACTATGGAGTCTAAGAGAACAAACTGTGCCTTTCTAAGCCTTCTTTGCAAACTGGGTCATCACCAGTCATAGCCAGTGAAATACAGCAAAGCTGTGACTAGGCTTGGGGGGGAAGGGCAGCGCGTGAGGAAGGAGCTTCTGCCTTCCGGATACAGGCAACGAATGTGGTGGTGAAGCAGCGGCTACTGCCATGGACAAGGGAGTGGCGGCGGGGTGAGCTGACGCGGAAGGACGGGATTCTCTGGCATCTCACACTCCCCGTGCAGAATTCCTAAGTTCTTTTTTTCTTCCTTTTCCAAGAAGAATAGAAACGAGTCCTGTGAAACTGTGCGTGGAATCTTTTTCAGCAACCTGACTGTGTCCCTGGCCTGCCCTCCAGGCCGTACCTCATCTCTGAGTCTCGCTGACATTCTCATTCATTTCCTTGCTTTTGAATCCAATGTCCAGCTATGGCTGAGACTCCTCCCTCAATCCAGGCCTCGTGGTCAGGACTCTACTTCTTTTTATTTTACAAATTAGTCCTACAAATATTCATGGGAGAAGCTGTTTTCCTTTGGAACGAGTAGGGGCAAGCTGGGAGAGACACGTGGTGCTTTCCTTCCCAATATCATCTACTCATTCATCCAGTCCTGATGTTACTCGTCTCTAAACCCATGTAACAGGTTATTATGTCTGTGGTGATAGATTCCAGACTTACTCAAGTCACAAGTTGACTAGAACATTTTTGGTCTGATGGTGCTCTAGATGATTCTGTCCAGGGGACATCTGATTGGACGGTACTCCGACAGCACTTAGCACATTCAGAAGCCTAGAGTTAGGAGACAAAGTTTTTGGGTTTGGTCATGGGCCTGAACTCTGGGCCTGGGCACTGTCCCTCAGCTCTTCAGCTCAAGGCAAGCGCTCTACCGCTTGAGCCACAGCACCACTTCTGGCTTTTTCTGTGTATGTGGTGCTGGGGAATCGAGCCCGGGTCTTCCCGCATGCGAGGCGAGCGCTCTACCACCGAGCCGCCTTCCCAGCCCTGGTGGCAGAATTTTTATTGCGAGTCTGCATATGGCTCTGCTTTGGCTCTGAGTCAGCCCTCTGAGCCCCTGGAATCATCTCCTCTGACAATGGAAGTGATTCACAGACGCTGCTAATGCCCTCCAACAACTTGTTCTCCCCCTTTTGAAGTGACTCCTTTGGCCATGAAAAGTCACTTCCAACACATCCGGAGATAGCACTGTTTTTTCTGAGTTAGAGACACCTGAAGTGCTTGTGTCTGTCCCTGAAGTGTGAATTACTTCTCAATTTCAAAATGCATACGAATCATTTGGGCATCTTGCTCCAGTAAGGAGGCAAATAGGAGGCAAACCATGAGTGAATTAGCCCGTCTGTATCTCCTTTAAAATACTTCAGCATGGAGATACACGTATGTTTGCTAATCTGGATTTGTCTTTAGGGTTGGCTAGCGCATCCTCTGCAAGTGTGTTAGAGACACAGAAGCTATTACCTCACACTGGACTCTAAGCCTAGGGACTGTGTCCTGTGTGCTCAGAGCCTCTCTCCTGGGCCCGCGTCTGTCCCCGCTGGCCCGTGTGGTCAGAGTTCACGCCCACTGGTCTCCCAGCTGCTCCACGCCCGGCAGGCATTTGCCCTGGGACCTTTATCCGGCTCTTCCTGCAGCCTACTATTCTTTTCTCCTGGTTGGCCTTTTAGCCAAGGCTTTGGCTTCCCACGACAGTGGGCTTTTCATCTTCTGAATTGGAAACCTACCCTCTTGGACGCCATAGCCTCTGCCCTTCCTCCTGCTATGCTGCGGCGCCTCTTATCCTGGCCAGAATCGAGAGTTGCGGTGTAAACCCTAAAATGAATGGAGCCGGGGGTTAGGCAGGGTTCCTACCGCCTCCCTCCCCCCCAACACACACAACTACAAGTTGCCCAAAGGTCACTGAGACCTTACACAGAAAACCACGTCTACAAGGACGTCTGCCCACACTATTTAACCCTGCAACACACACTCTTGTTATTAATCATTGCGGCCTCTAAATATGTGATGTAATCCTGAGTTTAAAACTTCTCCTTTCACCAACCTCTATGAATTTGTCATAGTTCACTGTGACATGCATGTTCTCACTGCAATGCTCTATTGCCAAGTATTAGTTTTCTTTGGGTCTCCTCTGACTGCTACCAGGATTTGAACTGGGTGTGTGTGGCCGCTTTGGCTCATTGGCTAGCAGTCTACCAACCAAGCCATCCTCCAGCCTCTTTCTTTCTCATTTAGTTGACAATTAGAAATCACATGAAAATGGAGCTTTTTTCTCTTCTTCCCTCCCTCCCTCCTCCCTCCGTCCCTCCTTTCTTTTTTCTTGCAGGAACAACTAAAACAGGAGTTGCTACAAAACCCACCCCGCGCAGCCCCTGGGCTGGACTGTTGTCCCAGAGGTTGGCAGGCCTCCCCGGCTCCCGTGCGCCCCGGGCCGGCCTGTGGCTGGCTGGTCCGCGGGGCGCATGCTGCGTTGGGAACTTGGCTGTCTCCCCTTCAGCTTCATTGCTGCTTCCCAAGTGTCCAGCGCCGAGGCACCGTGGGGACAATATTCCAAACGAACGAGCCAGAACCAAAGGCCATAGCTTGTATGGCTCCTTTGATGTGAATGCCCACAGAGGCAGACCCATAGACGGATGGCGGCCTGGGGCTGGCCACCCAGGGGAGAGGGTGCTGCGGATGGGTAAGGGGGTCTTTCCAGAATGAGCCAAGGATTCTGGAACTTGTGGCAGTCATACAACCTCTGTGTACTGAACAAAAATAATCCCAATGAAGTGTTCATTTAAAATGGCTTCTCTAAGTAAAGAGACCAGGACACAAGAAGGAGGGGCACGGAAGGGCTGGAGGAGGTAAGGGGTCCCACGCCATTGTGCTAAGTCGTAGAAGAAGGCATTTCTACCAACAGTTAATGTATTTATTCCACCCCCGTGTCTACTTTCCTCGAGAATGGCTGTGGCCTCCACATAACCGTAGATCGCGTTATTGTCTGCCGGTTTGCTGGGATTCTCTTCCATGCGCTCTGCTTCCAAGCGCACAGACTGCCTAATTGTAATGCTTTTTTTCTTTCTAGTCATTGCTTTCTTTGCTACGCTGAAGTTGAATGCTGTTGAATTCCAGGTGTGTATGTTTCTTGACCCGAAAAATGTTCTTCCATACTCTGAAGAGATACACAACACACATTAATTTGGAAAATAACTGTCTCTTTAAGTAGAGCCTCATTCCTTCTATTCACTTTTGGAACTTTCCACACTGTATCTGATCTCTCTCTCCCTGTCCCTCCCTCCTTCTCTGATTCGGATCCCATATAATGATTTTAAACACTACTATCAATTCCATCACACATGTAAGAATGATTCCCGCCTCCCACCTCTTTCCCTACCTGAAATCCGAAGTGGCTATGCATACCAGAACTAGGTGAGAAAAAAAAAAAAAAAAAAGGATTCATCATTCCCTACCTAGAGAAGCACCCGGCTGGCATTGCAGATTGTCTTCAGCAAAGTCTAGTCATGCGTGTGTCCTCCCTGTGGGTCCTGGGGCTTGAGCTAAGGCATTAGCTATCACTTATCATTTTCACTTAAGGCTGGTGCTCTACCACTTGAACCACAACTCCACTTCTGGCTTTTTGGCAGTTAATTGGAGATAAGCCTCACACACTTTCCTATCTAGGGGTTCTAATAGCAGCCCTCGGGTCTCAGCCTCCCGAGTAGCTAGGATTACAGAGGTGAGCCGCCTGTCCCCTGCTGCTTGCAATGCTTTTATTATCATTTACCGCAAGGCTGAGTCTTCTTTTCCCTTTGCCTTTGGCTGGAAGCAGCCTCTCAGGCCCATGCAGTGGCTGTGCAGTGGACAATGGAGAACAGACTTGGCATTGACCTCCATTGTTTGTCCCATGCAGTGAGACTTGTTCCCGCCTTTTCTTTTACCTTGCCTGGTGGAGTGACTCCTTTCTCGTCCGGGCAGGCGCGTTGGTCGGTTCTGGTCCTGAGACAGAAGGAGGCCCTGGTACTCGGTGTGGTTGGTGCTCCACAGGCTTCAACCTTGACTAGACCTTGCTGCTCTAGAGCCGGTCCTGGGGCCCCACATGGGGTGTGGCAGGTGCTCCAAGGGCAGCAGGGACACCTTGTAATCCCTCCTACCTCCTATCTTGATCTCTGTGCATTCTGGTTTCTAAAAGTCTAGCATGGCTTTCTCGCCATCTCTGTTAATCTGCTTAATGCAAATGTATTTTCTATCTGGAATGGAATCCTAGACTATATTTTGTATATACAATGTTACTTTTCCACCTCTGATCTTTCCTATTATTTCCTGCTCATATGTTTAATACTTTGTTTTAAAAATAATTTCATTGTTATTAAGCTGACTTGTTTTGTCAGCCAGGGGATGAGTATGTGTCTTTGCTTTGGGCAATGTCAACCCTCCTTTGCATTCTCCCGGTCCCCCCGCCCCCCATCCCTGTCCAGAAGTTACACAGGTCACTTCCCACATAGTGTACACTGAATAGCATGACTGCATTTGTTTACCCTTCCTCCATTTCTGCAACCCCCCCCTTTACCTCCTAAAAGAAAAAAAAAACACCACCACCACCACCACCACTACCACCCCACATTTCCATTTCCTGGAGTTGGTTTCAATAAATAGTATTTTAAATGTTCAGAGAAAGTTACACCTTTGTGTTCCTCCCCTAAGGGTATCTCCCTTTACTGTGTTTGTGAATGCCTATACAGTCCTGTACATGTCAGCACATCTGAGAGAAACCATGGTCTCTATGTCTGAGCTTGGCTTTTCTTAGGTAGCATTATTTGTTCTAGGTCCATCTATTTCCCTGCAAGTAACAAAATCTTATTCTTCCTAATGGATGAGTACAATTCCATTGTGCACAGGTACCATATTTTATCGATTCACTCATCTGTTGTTGGACATGTGGGCTGTTTCCATAGCTTGGCTATTGTGAACAGTGCAGCAGTGAACATGGATGTGCAGGTGTCTTTACTTGTCTCCTGACTCATCATGACCTAGGGAGATGAGTGGTGTGGCTGGGCCATAGGGAAGTTTTTATTAATTATTATTATTATTATTATCAGTCGTGGGGCTTGAACTCTGGGCCTGGGCGCTGTCCCTCAGGTCTTCAGCTCAAGGCTAGTGCTTTACTTCTTGAGCCACAGTGCCACTTCTGGTTTTCTGAGTGGTTTATTGGAGATGAGAGTCTCACGAACTTTCCTGCTCAGGCGGGCTTTGAACCACGATTCCCAGATCTCAGCCTCCTGAGTAGTTAGGATTACAGGCATGAGCCACCGGTGCCCACCTATGTTGTTGTTGTTGTTGTTTTTTTTGTCAGTCACAGGGCTTGAACTCTGGGCCTGGGCGCTGTCCCTGGGCTCTTCAGCTCAAGGCTAGGGCTCTACCGCTTGAGCCACAGAACCACTTCTGGCTTTCTGGAGATAAGAGTCTCATGGACTTTCCTGCCTGTGCTGGTTGAACTGCAATCCTCAGATCTCAGCCTCCTGAGCAACTAGGATGACAGGTGTGAGCCACCGGCGCCCAGAGTCCGTGTTTAATTTTTTGAGGAACCTACAAAGTGCCTTCCCAAGTGGTTGTACTTAGTTTACATTCCCACTGAGAGTGCACTAGGGTTCCTTTTTCTCTTACATCCCTGCTAGTATTTTTTTAATTTTTAAAATATATATTTATTGTCATTGTACAGATAACGTACAGAGGGGTGAGAGTTCCATAAATCAGGTAGCGAGTAAGTTCTTTTTGAACAGTTTCACCCCTTCCCTTGCTCTCTCCTATCCCTACTGACAAGTTACATAGTTCATTTTGAACATAATTTCTAGGGAGTATCACTGCTACATTTGTTCACGCTTTGCCCCGCCCTGTGCCCCCTCCACCTACCCACACCAAAACAGATACACGTACAAACAAAAGGTAAAGAAAACAAAAACAGTAAGAACCACCCCCCACGCTTCCATTTCTTGGAGTTCATTTCCATATTTTCTGTGGTCATATGCACGTAGCTATTGAGCTTTTGTGATCCTCTCTTAAGAATATCTTCCTTTGGTCTCACTGAATGTCTAGAGAGCTGTTTATGACCAGTTTAATTGGGGTGAGATGGAATCTTCAAAGTTTTGATTTACATCTCTTTTATGGCCAGGAACGTTGAACGTTTTCTCATGTGTATTTGCCATTCTTAAATTGTTTTTTTTTTTTTTTTTTTTTTTTGGTCCGGTCGTGGGGCCTGAACTCTGGGCCTGGGCACTGTCCCTCAGCTCTTCAGCTCAAGGCTAGCGTTGTACCACTTGAGCCATAGTGCCACTTCCGGCTTTTTTCTTTTTGCTTATGTGGTGCTGAGGAATCGAACCCAGGGCCTCATGCATGCAAGGCAAGCGCTCTACCACTGAGCCACCTTCCTAGCCCCATTCTTAACTTCTGAACAGTCTCTCAAGCGCCTTTGCCCATTTACTAATGGCTTATTAGTTTTGAGGGGTGTTACATTTTATGAGCTCCTTGTACATTTTGGGTATTAGGCCTTTGCCAAATGTATTGCTGGTAAAGATCTTCTTCCTGCTGGCTGTCCTTCGAGTTTAGGAACTGTCTTTTGCTGTAATCCCACTTGTCAAGCGCCTCTATTGCTGTGCTCCTGGGACTCTTCAGAAAGTCCCCACCTCTACTTAGAAGTTCTGTTTCTCCTACTCCCTCTTGCAGTAGTTTCAAAGTTTCAGATCTGACATTGAGTTCTTTGATCTACTTTGAGTTGATATTGGTGCACGGTGGCAAACAGGGATTCAATTTTAGTTTTCTACATATGGATGTTGTTTTCCTGACTCTAATTATTAAAGAGTCTATCTTTTTTTCCGCTGTATAGCTTTGGCTTCCTTGTCAAATATCAAGTAACTGTAGGAGTATGGCATTATTTCTGGGACTTCTAGTCTGTTCCATTGATCTTCCAGCCTCTTTTTGTGCCAGTACCAAACTGTTCTTGCTATTATAGCTGTGCAGTAGAGCTTGAGGTCTGGGATTGTGATACCACCAGCAATTTTTCCCTTTTTCTTTTTGCCTAGCTCTGCTTTGGATTCTTTTCTCTCTCTCAGTCAAGAATGTCATTGGGATTTTGATGGGGATTCCATTATTTGCATTAAAAATGCATTATTTTCACAATATTCTACCTATTCATGAACATGGGAAGGCTTTCCATTTCCTGATGTTGTCTGTAATTTCTGTCTTCGGATTTTTCCTCCTTCAGATTTTTGTATAGTTTTCACTATAGGCATCTTTTGCTTGCTTGGTTAGGTTTGTTGCCCCCATTTTTTTAGGCTATTGCAAATGGAATTGTTTTCCCAATTTGGCTTTTGATTTTTGTGGTTTTTTTTTTTTTTTTTGTCAGTCTTGGGGCTTGAACTCTGAGCCTCGGCACTGGCACTGTCCCTGAGCTCTTCAGCTCAAGGTAAGCGCTCTACCACTTGAGCCACAGCACCACTTCTGGTTTTCTGGTGGTTAATTGGAGATAAGAATCTCACAGACTTTCCTGCCCAGGCAGGAACCATGATCCTCAGATCTCAGCCTCCTGAGTAGCTAGGATGACAGGCGTGAGCCACCGGCTCCAGGCTGGGTGGGTTGATTTTAATGAGCATCTTTAACAGATTTATTCTGCATTCTCTGGGTAGTGGGGTGAGGAGCCTTGTCTTTCTGCTCACTTCTTCTTTCTCTCCAGGTGGCTTGCCTCCTCACTTCATGGTGGTCTTCCTGAGGCTTGGGTTTGGTTGGCGCACAGCGGTGGGAGGCCCGTGGCTCGGAGCGGGAGGAGCGCTCCTCCAGGGGGAGTTAGTGCAAAGACAGACAAGCGTGGCCGCTCAGGGAGGGAGTCTCCTCTCCTCAGCTCAGGGACTCCCGAGTTTGAAAGCACTATCCCTCCCTCCAGCTCAGGTCCTGGCCTTAAAACCACACCATGCATCTTGAATTATTCTGTCATGTGCATTTTTCTTTTCAGGAAGAATGTTTTACACTGGTGGTAACTACGAAATCACAATTTATCCTTTGCAAAGTCTGCTTTCATGGCTCATACCCATCATTCAGCGGCTTTCTAAGGCTAGGCTGAATCTTGCCTGGTTTACAAAAGCAGCTATCGATGACTCTGGGCAGTGGTGGGGGAGTGATGGGCAGTATAGAGAGTACAGAGTCTGAAATGTTAGGATATCTATCTCCGTCATGAAACAGAAACCAAGTATTTGAGAAAAATATCATCAAGTGTAGTATTTTTGAGTTCTAAATCAACAAAAACAACTCTATTGTTCCTACTCCTGCTTCTGCCTGAAAGTAATTTGCTTCTTTAAAGCTTTTTATGTTTCTTCCCAAGATTAATTTTTTTTTTCAATGCTTCGTTCATGGAGGAAAACATTGTACTGCTAAGCTATCTTCCTATTCTGGGTTTCCAAGATTGTGGGGCCTGAACTCTGGGCCTGGGCGCTGTCTCTCAGCTCTTCAGCTCAAGGCAAGCGCTCTACCACCTTCCCAGCCCAAGATTGTGGAAATTTTAATTGTTTTTCCTCAAGAAATTTCATAGTGTATGTTGTAAAAGCTGGATATCATCTTAATTTGTAATCACTCTGGTGAGGCTAAACTTATAAATACCCAAGGCCAAACTCACTTGTTCTCAAAGTACAAAAGAATTTTCAAGAATATTCTTCCTTATTAACCCTTCATAAATAAAGCCATGGCAAACCAGTCTATGCCTTGATGGAAAGACGAAAATTTCTACATGTGTGAAGTCTTAAAAGAATAAAAACATATAAGGAGAGTAGTCAGAGCTCTGGAAATGAATGATACAAATTGTGGAATGTTCTTATCCTAAATCAATTTGTAAGTGTGAGAAAGTTAAAGCTACAGAATGGTTGCTTTATTTTTCATCAATAACACTTAAAATATTTATACTTTGTGCATATGATAAATAACAAGAAAATACTTAAGTCATATCACTGACTAAACAATAAGTATGTGCAAGTCATTTAGTCTCTACTGGCCTCAGTTTTCTTTCAATTAAAAATGAGAGTTTGACAGGGTTGATTCTAAGGCCCTTTCTACGTTTAATATTTTGGGGATACAGTAGAAGCTATGATGATAAATGCATGTTTTCTGAAGGATTAGTGAGGCTTGAGTTCAAGGGCATAAGTCACATCTTACATGTACATTGCCTAAAGAACTTTATCTACATTCTTATACATATCAGATAAGGAAAATACATGTTGATATTTTTAATGAAATTGTTCTTTCAAATAAGTTGATAAACTGAATTATTTCAAAGGAGTTTTCCCAGTGCTACTACTTTATGGTAAAAATGTATAGATTAGGCTAAACAGTATGGTTAATGTCATTTTAAATTTAAGGATAGAAATCTTGTCATTAAAACTTCCTATTTTCTTTGACAGGTTATGAAGAAACTATAGATTATACTTATTTCACTTAGTTTTTCAAGTAAAGGTGAATGAAGTACCTATAACCAATTAGTGATTTTCCTATTACCTAACTCTACCTTATAGAATATTAAGTGAACAAACTGAAATTAATTGAAATAGTCAACTTGATTGAAATAGTCAATTCCTTAGCCTTCTTCAATGAGGCTAAAATAATTGCCTTTTCCATACTTTATAGTCTAAATTTCATGAAGAATAAAACTGAGAAGCTGACATAAATCCAGTTTTATTTGTGTTAGTTGTCGGAGGCTTTGTTATTAGTCAGGAAATCAAATTGCTTAAGAGACTATACTTGATCTATACCACCACTTACAGCATAGGTTCCACCGTTAATAAAAGCTCACAGTTAATCACTTGGTGGAGGACGCTTTCAGGTACAGTATGAAGTAAGGAGCGGAGGTTCTGCGGGAGGCGTGACGCACGGTGGAGGCAGGAGGAGAGGGAGGATTACAGAGTCAAGGCCAGTCTGGTCTACATAGTGAAACACTGTCTCAAAAAAGAAAAAAAAAGAAAACCCAAGGTCCTTCTTTTAATAAACTTTAAACAGAGAACATGTCACATGAAATGCTAAAGAGTTTATAAGCAGGGAGAAAATGAAATTCATGTGTATCCTATGCGGCATGTCTCTTCTAATAAAACACAGTAAAGGCAAACACATGACTTTGGTTCATTCATTTGCACTTTATGCTGGGTTTTAATAGAAATTAAATTAGTCACGTAATACGCACAAGGTAGCATTTGTCTTCCAGTCTAGTAGCTTTTCAACATCCACAGGGAGTCTCAGAGAAGTGGTGTTCAGCATGGTGATGCTGCTGGCTGAATGAGCAGCATTCGCATCGACCGTTCGTAACAGAAGACAGGGGTTGGACTTACTCTCCAGCAAACAACGTGGACACATAAGAAGCACAGACCCACAATAGTATCAACATGCATTATTAGGCCAAGTTTCAAAGTTAACCTAACCCACAGGGATTTCTTCTAGGAGGAGAGCGCACAGATGGGGATGACTTTATCGAGGTCCATAGCCGTAGTAGTAAGGCTCATCGGGGCGGAATCCGTAAGCGGTAGCAGGGCGTGTCAGGATGCCCACCGGCTGGCCAAAGCTATCCATTGCAAGGCTGAAAGGAGGAAAATCAGTGGTGAGCAGGTTAAATTAGAGACCTCAAACCAAACACTATACTGCCAAGAGTCTCCTGCTAGCAGTCACAGTTATTTCTACTGGTATCACTGCTTTTTTCTTCTCATTCACATGTAATAAAATATTTATTTCTAAAAATATGTATGGAACTCGGCCAGGCGCCAATGGCTCATGCACGTTATCTTAGACATTCAGGAGGCTGAGACATGGAGGATCACTGTTTGAAACCAGCCTAGTAGAGAAGCCTCTAAGACTTCATTCTCCAAAATAACCAGCAATGACTCCAGTGGTAGAGCCCCAACAAACTCCGAAAACACAATCCAGTGCCAGGAAAAAGTCAAATCTATAACAGAAGGCCCTAACATAGTCTAAGAATCAGATCAAATACTCCTGGCTGAATAAATTATTCATATATATGGCTCTTTGTGACAAAATATAAAGTGATTTTACATACTAGCAATAATCAGTATGTGGCTAGAAAATGATAAAATTAAAGCTATAGAAAAAAGTTCTGCGCTTGAAAGTCTGTCCCGTGAAGACAGGGGCAACTCTCCCTCTGTTAGGACAGGCTGCTAAACCCGTGGCCAGATCGCAGCACACGCCCCAGAGGCACAAGGGATGCCTCCCAATGGGAAAAGGAGCGTCAGCAGCGGCGAGCGACAACCAACCCATTACAGGTTCTGATTCAACTACGGTGTGGAAATTAAAGTGGAAAGGTCACCTTTTGAGTTGGAAAGGCAGCCTGAAGCATACATATACTTGCAATTACTTTAAAAATTTATTCTTGCACTCAAGATAAACTACTTCAAAGGAAATCCATTCACCAAGTGCTTTTCAGGAATGAGTGAGCTACGCAGCGCTCCGGAGAGGTGACCCAGCGCCCGCCTCTGCCACAGAGCGGCCAGCACATGCTCATGCACAGCGCATGCAGCCCAGGCATGGACTCGCCAGGGCGATTCCAACCAAAGGAAGCAATTATAATGTGCAAGTGTAAGCTTCGAAAAATGGACCGAAATGACTGAAGGCTGAGATTGCACTAGATGGAAACATGCTTCACACCTGTGAAACCTCAACGTGATTAAAAATACGTTCCCTGAACAAAGTGAGATTAAGTTGAAACATTTTACTAACCAATTAAGATTTTGGATAATGTGCGTGCATGCGTGTGTGTGTGCATGTGTGTGTGTATGTGTGTGTGTGTGTGTGTGTGTGTGTGTGTGTGTGCATGCTCATGGGTGTGTATGACAGAACTGAAGAGCATATGCAAAGAATCAGAATGCATGAGACATATACTTCATGTGAATCTACCTCTCAGGGGAGTAGAATTTCTAAAATGTAAGTTTCCGTTAGTATCTATACTGAGTAATCCTAGACAAATAAAAATTTGAGTGTTCCTTCATTATGAAAAATAGCATGTATATAATTTCCAAAGTTGGTTGAAACTCATAAGTCTGAAGTCTATTTTGAAATGGTTAAAATATAAGCATCACTTCTTACCTTGGTAACGTGGAAAATAAATTTAAAATTTGAGATTATATATACACACACACATATGGTTCTTTATTATATGCATATGTAAAATGTACATCATATATGTATAACATGTATAATATATATATGTATGTATGTATGTATATATATATATATATATATAAATATATATATATTTGTGCCTGTCCTGGCGCTTGAACTCAGGGCCTGGACACTGTCCCTGAGCTTTTCTGCTCCAAGCTAGTGCTCTGCCACTTCAGACATAGCTGCTCCTCGGACTTTTTGGTGGTTAATTGGTGCTAAGGGGCTTTGAATCTTGACCCTCAGATCTCAGTCTCTTGAGTAGCTGGTATTACAGTCATGGGATACTGGTGCCTGACAGAACTTAATACTAGTTTAAAAGTAGCTTAAAAGGTAATTTAGAATTTATTGGATTCAATGAACTTCTGTTCATTCTCAAGATATACCTGTATCAGTTTAGAATTACAGAAAAAGCTGGCTGTTGATATGTTTTCTCCCGTGGGCTGAGGATAGCAAACTACATGTGCACCTAGAAAGCTCTCAGCTACCTAAGGATTGATCGTATGTGTGCAGATTGCAATTCAGTCTCCTTCATCTCTCTACGCATCACCTGCCTTTTATTGCTCCATACCTCTTTTAACATTTCCAATGAGGGCGAAAGCTGAAATTAATTGTCCTCTTTTCTCAATTTAGGGACTATGGTCACATAATGGATTACTGAACAAATATGAAAAACTATCTTCAGAACAGAGCATCTCACAAAGGACCTTTTGCCTAGTGTTGCAATTCTGCTACAAGAGGACGGTCCTCCACAGGGCGTTCAACCGCTCTCTCAGAACAGAGCTCCTCTCCAGCGGCGGTGCTGGCAGCAGCAACCAAGTGGCTCCTTGGTGACAGGGTGACCTGGACCCCTATATCAGGAGTTCTGACTGAAAAAACTGGGTCCTCAATGAGAAAGGACAGTTAAAGGCTCCTGGGGCTTTAAGAGGTTCTCCGGGGTATCTCCAATGTCAACTTCTATGACTCCTAGGCAAACTTCTGTAATTTTTCCTATGTGCTTTGCCAACAGTGAAAATAACTTTAGTTGTGCCACATGGGTGATATTTTCTATTGTAAATTATATAACTTTTCGAACATATCATTTAGGAAAAATTAGGAAAGAAAATTTGAAACTGACTCTTAAAGCAAGCTTTTTAAATATTTAATCATAATGATTAATTTGAAGGAACGCTGTGAAGTTTATGGGTACCTTTGTATTATACAAGAGCAACTAAAATAAAGTAATATTTTAAAAATCAAATTCTCTCTGAATCTACAACTTGCTTCTTTAATATCTGTTTTGAGTCTGTCTAATGGGCAGAGGGAGGGAGGGGCAGAAATACTTCCAGAATGCTCAAACCTGAGGTAGGCATTCTTTGGGAACACGTCATACTAATCTTACTTGTGTCTTGAGATAAGGATGTAGCCTTGCTAATATGGGTCTGATTCAAATCTAGGAGAATCTATAGTGAGTACTCCTTTAAATCAGGCGTCAGAGATAGGGACATATATGTTCTGCCAAGGGCCATTTGGGTATTCACAATATCATTCTTGGGACGCACACAATTATCAGATGGTTAGGGACAGCTGATGAGACGTGTCTGTCACATTGTACACCAAATGGTTGCTCAGGCCAGATCCTTCAAATAGAAATATAGAGACTCTTTATGTAAATTCTAAAAGGGATAGAAATCAGGCTTACAAAAGAGCCGTGCTATAGCAAAAACTGTTCTTTTCTGATTCAGGAAGATTTGACTTGAACAACATCAGAACTGGGGAAACACCTCTCTCATGTGCTGTCTCTGCTCTTCTCCTGTGTGACCATTCTGCTTTAGATTATAGTTTGTGTGTGTGTGTGTGTGTGTGTGTGTGTGTGTGTGTGTGTGTGTGTGTGTGTGTGTGTGTGTGTGTGTGTGTGATCGGTTACTTAAGCGGATGGAAGCTCACTGTCAACAGTATGTCTCTATGTGTGTATATTCTTTTCCTGTCACTTCAAACCCACATAAAAAGTTACATTTCCTTCTGCATTGACCTAAGGAGCAACCGTACTACTTTTTCTTCACAATTAGATAGTGATAGTTAGCCTTTATCCTAGTGTTCAGATAATGGATTTGGGGCCTTTCCCCATTCAGTATTTTTTTTTTTGTATAAATTGTGTGAGAAGATAACCAAGAATAGTAAAGACAACAAATTAATATATTAAGTTTTAGAACCTAATAACTGTGAATTCTTTAAAGTGAAAAATTATGTTTAAAATTCACCAACAAATATAAATTCACTTCTGAGTTGGTTTGTACAAATGTAGAAATCTAGCATACAGGAAGCAGGAGAATGAAACTGGTCTAAGTATTTATGAGGCTTGAAACAGACCCTTCACAGCATTCATTAGAAACCTGAACTTGGGATGATTCACAGGGAAAACAGAAATCTGTAAATGACACGTGGCGCTTCGCATGCAGCACATTACAAGGAAACACAGCCAGCATGGGGCCTAGGATCCTCAGGGCACTGATCTGACAGTCCTGTGGTGGGGAAGCAGGTCACCTACCTCTGGCTGTTTGTGAGCTTTAATTAGTGCATGTTTGTAAAGCACTTTGAAATCCTTGGATGACAAGTGCTGCATAAGTGAAAAGTATCATCATTATTTGATTACAATTAGATACAGTGATGTCTTTTTCTTCCTTTATATTTTAGGTCAGCAATATAAAGACATGGCGAGTAAAACATTCATGAATGAATACACTCAACCCACTTGTTTCATATGCTCAGATGAGCTTTAACTTGAAAACAGTTTCAGAATTGGTGTTTACCCTTCCGTTCACAACATCCTGGCTGGCCGGGGAGGATCCGCGGCTGTGAGTGCGCCCCTGAGACACAGTGCTCATGACTGCCAAGGCGGTCCGCGGAGCTGCCAGCAGTTTTTATAACCTCTTCCAGCCTGGAACCTCTTTGACAGAACCGCCTCACACGCAGCCGTGGGCTGGGCTTGTATGCTTTGGAGCCAGTGAGCATGGGAAGACTGATTTGGTCAGGTGTGATGGTATACTACTCTAGTATGTATGCTTTGGAGCCAGTGAGCATGGGAAGACTGATTTGGTCAGGTGTGATGGTATACTACTCTAGTATGTGTGTAATTAGTAGAAAACAAAAAAATTAATTCTTACAGAAGAATCCTGGAGGCTAGAAATCCTTCATAGAAACTAGTTAGTTCTATTTTATAATATTATATATTTCCAGGCATTATATATATATATATATATATATATATATATATATATATATATATATATATATATATATACTATCTTTTCTTTTTTTTGGGGGGGGGGTCTGGTCGTGGGGCCTGAACTCTGGGCCTGGGCGCTGTCCCTCAGCTCTTCAGCTCAAGGCTAGCGCTCTACCACTTGAGCCACAGTGCCACTTCCGGCTTTTTTTTTCTGCTTATGTGGTGCTGAGGAATCAAACCCAGGGCCTCAGGGATGCAAGGCAAGCGCTCTACCACTGAGCCACCTTCCCAGCCCTTTTACTATCTTTTCTATTAGAATGTGGGTACCACAAAAGGCCAAGACTGTCTTATTTTTGGTATGACCGTCGCATTTAACATAGAGCAGACTTTAAAGAAGTATCCAAATGCATGGATTGAGAAGTCACAAAGGATAGGCAGGATTTCAGAGCTGAAGAGAGGGAGATGTTAACAGCAGCCTAAGGAACCAACAGCAAGAACCAACCATAAACAGACTTAAGTTTAAAGACACAAAGCTGTGCTCTAAGTTTGCAGTGCAAGTAGGAGGTAGAAAGGTAAATATGGAAAGCGAAGGAAGGGCCAGATCCTGAGACTCTATAGAGGGCAGTGTATGCCTGCCCTCCCAGTTAGGAAAGCAGGAGACAGAGATGGGTGGAAGTTCAAGGCATGCCCAAACCAAAAAATGAACACGATGCAGCAGGGTGCTGGTGGAGCCAGTCTCGTCTTCAGATGCGATTTCCAATTAACCAGCAAAAATTCTGGACTGGAGGTGAGGCATAAGGGGTAGAATGTCAGTTGTGAGAGAAAAAGCTGAGCAAGATCGAGGTCCTGAGTTCAAGCTCTGGGACCAAGCAAATACACAGACCAAAACCCGGGTGTGGTGGCACATGCCTATGCTCCCATCTTCATGGGGAATTGGAGGCAGGAGAGTCATGGTCTGAAGCCATTCCCGGGCAAACGCAAGGCCCTGTCTACAAAAGGCAGAAGGGTGAGGGGTGTGGCTCAAGTAGCAGAGTGCTTGCCCAACCCGGGTTGAGAACCCAGTGAGACAGAATACTCTTAGCACACTATACACTCTGGGGGAGTTGCGAACGGCTGTAAGACAGCAAGTGACAAGTTCTGTGGTAGGAAAGGGGTTCAGAGGCAAAGGCATGGGAAACACTGCAGAGACTATTACGGCTGTCCAGCTGTGAGACGGTAAGGGCTGGGAGGCAGTGACTGCAGCAGTGACCACACATGCTCTATTTGGCAACAAAAGAAGACGTCTTTCCTCTTCTCAAATGAGTTTTTAGTTAAAACTGCTCGTTGAGAACTGAGAATGAAGGCAGAGAAGTTAACAACTGGCCGAAAAGTTTAAAGGCTGCAGTTAATGAACATGAAACATTATTTTGCTTCTGTAGTATAGGAAAATGCTTCATCAAATAACTCAGAGGCTGCGGTATTTCATGTAGGTGAAATTAAATAGCACAAGAAAACTGCCTCTGTTTAATAGGAGGAGAACATTTTCTTCTTCAAATTATGAAAAGAAAGTAAGAGAGAAGTAAGGCCTATAAAATAATACCTAACATTTGTAAAGTGCTGTATGATTAGATCTACATGCCTGTAGTTTACAGACTAGCCACTAGATGGAGATCTTGTACTGCCACTGAGTACGCCTAATGCACAAGGCCTAACAAATTTAAACTCCGTAGACTTAACATTAATAGAAATGAACAGGATGTGGTTTGTAGCGCTTCCTCTGATGATCAATCCATCATTTTATAAATGTGAAATAATTGAGAGCTAAACAGGAATATCAGTTATATGCAAAAACTTTCGTGACATGCAAAAAGCATTTGTAAATGTGGGGACCTAAGAAAACAGGCTGGAAAGATGTCAATCATCGTGGACACAGAAAAAATACAGTGCACACGCACACTCACAGTGTTAACATGGTTCCTTGAAGTAATACCAATGGTGTCTTTTTTTCTATAAAATTTACCTATAATACACACACACACACACACACACACACACACACACACACACACACACACACATTGCTCAAAGGTATTACTTTTTACTTTGAACACACATTACTGTATTACTAAGAAATTGAAATCCAGGAGCATAGTTAAGTAGTCTTCACTAATATATAAAATACGATATACATTATTATATATTAAGTTTCACATTTCACATTTTTCTTTCATTCTTAATCTTTACATGCATAGGAAAACTTCTTTCATTATGATGAAAACAAATGTCTAATGTATCTTAAAAAATCATAGTTTGCATGAAATCAAAGTAGTATTTTCTCCCAAATTAAGGGCAAATTAAGTGAGTAGTAGGAGGCTGTATTTAAAGTACTCATCTGGAGTTTATTAAAAAAAATTCATATAGACATCTGTCAGCTCTAAGAAAAAAAACTACTACCTTGGGGACAGATTTCTTCAATTTAGTGACTATGCTGAGATGCTTCAGATAAACTAATTTGTACTAATGATGGAGGGAGCATGTGTAAAATAGTCACTAATCTACTCCAAATGGTAAAGAAATCCTACTTCACTCACTTGAGTCTGGGCATGAATTTCTCCTTTCTTGCACTACACCTTAATCTGTTAATTCATCTCAAGCTATTTTACTGATTATATTATTTTTACGTGGGCCTTTTAAAATTAGAATTTTTATTCGACTTTGTCATTGCACTGTTTTCTATTAAAACTTACCATGTTTCGTACTCAGTGAGATTCTTCTCTTAATTCTAGTTTGCCTAGTGTATCTGATGATTTTCCTTCATTATGACCCTTTCATTATATGCTTTCTAATTTTTTTTTTTACTGTGTTTAAATTCAATCTTTTCCCTGTTGTTTCTTGAGTTGTAGTAATATTTCTGGAGAGAGAATTTTTTAATGACATACCTGGGGTTTGGTGAACTATCATTTAACAATCTGTGTTTTGTTTTGTTTTTCAGTACTAGGATTGACTTATGGTCTCATGCTTGCTGCCATCTGAGCTACACCACTAGTTCTATTGCTTCTATTTTGGATCTCATTCTAATCTTACGAGGGCTAGTCTTGGGCCACCATCTTCTTACTTCTACCTACCAAGTAGACGAGGCCACAGGTGTGTGCCACCTTGCACAGGTTGGTTTTTGGAGACACGGCCTCATGAACTTTTCCCCAGACTGGATTTGATCCTCCTCTCACTGGCAGATTCTTGAATTTATTTAATATAAGGTCTGAACCTGCGCAGGTGATCGGAACAAGCTTGTGGTTTTTCCTTCTCGTGGGTCACTAGCTCTCCTACACAGGGTTTTGCAATGCAAGACAAGGTTTAGGTGTTTCTCTGGACTGGTGGATTAAAATCAGTACATTCTCTTTCATTTGAAGAAAAAGGCAGGTAGCTCTTTGAGGAGCCTGGGTTTTTTGGAGAACTGAATTTCATCTTCCTATACCCGTATCAATGCTCCTGTGGGTGGTTATTTAATTTTTTGGCACTTAAAATATTCCTGTCATTTGTGCAACTTTGCTCATGTCCTACACGATTGTGTCACACTTCCCGTCTTAACATTTCTGTGCATCTATAACGGGGAGTCTTCCAAGTGAGTCTAGGCTGCCCTCTTGACGCGAGTCCTTTCCATTTTCTTACTTAATCTGTTCTGCACTAAGAACCTTTGTATCCTTGTGAGTCAAAACTGGCTTTCTTAAAGAGAACAATGATTTAGAAAAAGTGACTTACATTATTAACAGGCATTTTATTTGCCCTGATTTGTAGCTAACAACAGAAAGGAGACTCTTTGTAGGCACTAATGGCAGTTGTCAGATAAATGATCAAGCTGAAGTGATAACAATGCTTTAGTGAATGCATTCAGTATCAAGCAATGTCTCATTTCACACCATCAAATGCCGGGGAACGCGATGAGTGGCTGAAACAGCCTCTCGGCCAATAAACGGCGCCATTAGCACCTCTTCTAAATAACTGTTTGTTACTCATTCAACATTTATATAATCTGTCCTAATGCCCTGATTTTTTTAGGTTACAGAAATTACAGCAGTTAAGTTTAGAGAATATCAGCGAGTAGCAATGCGTTCTCAGTGCCAGTGTAACCAGACCGTCTGGTACTGCGTGAGTTAAACCCTGAGCACCACAGCTAATTACTGTGTAATGCTAACCTTAGTTGCTGGTTCATTTTGAGACTCTTTAAAATATGAACTGTGTATTTTACCCCTATGCACTCTCTTAATGATTTGTTTTTTTAGACTGAAATCACTTCCAGCCATCAGTTATACTCTTAGTCTCTACATATGCACTTTTGCAAGCACAAATATTTCTTTTTCCTATTGGTCTGCCAGCCCTGTCAGAGCAAATTTTACTTTAAACTAAATGCTATGATACTTAAAACCTCTTGGATTACTCAGGCTGCTAGTGTGATCTATGACCTTGTAAGAATGACAGCTGAACCTTCCAATTTGCTTACACTGCTGGTGGAGCTGGAGAGCACATGCCAGAAAGGAAAATGTTTCTGATGTTGAACAGAGAGAATTCCTGTTGGAGGTGGGAGCAGGAGGCTATTAAGTACTGAAAAATACTAATAAGAAATGAAAAGAAACTAAACATGCTGTAAAGTTGAATACCTAAAACATAATTCAAGAGCTAAGGTTAGCAATCAAACTCTTTAGCTGGTCTAGCTGGTTCAAACATGAGTAACTCTAATTTAAGTTCCAACTAGAATCTTTGTCATAATGCACTATCAAAATGAACAAGTTCAAGAAGTGGAATATAAGATAAACTTATCCTAAGTAATACACGGAATAGGATATATAAATTTTCTATCATTATTAGTTAGGATTCTGACAAATGAACAAAATCAAAAAAGTAATGTCGATTTTCTAACAACATGCTTAGCCCTGGGGACATAGTATCAGTCTCCTTTAAATGAAATGTTAATATGAACTTTCTGTAAACTCATGTTTCCAAAGCCTTTAAAATAGATAGTAAATAGTTCAGGATACCTTTCTGTAGCTTGAAGTGCTTACTTTACTACCTTACATAAGATGGGGACAAAGGCTTGACTTTAAAAAAAATCTCAAAAATCTTACCAAATTTAAGATATTTGATGTAAACTTTCCAATTTGTCTCATATTTACTTGTTTCATTTTTTTGAACAAATAATAGATAAATTATATTAGTTTGATAAAAATCAAGCAGTGATTGGTAAAGATCTTTTTTGGTATTTAGTTTTCCAGGAATAAGGGCAGAAATAGAGTTAACAAAAACTAAGTTAAACTAAGTTAAACACATTAAAAGTCCATATAATTAAGTACTTAGGCAGGAATATTTAATTCTAAATAAATTTAAAATTACAAACATGTAAAAAACATTTTGCTTTATTAGGATATTTAAAAAGATCTATTGGGAGTTATTTTCCACTTTCTAACCATCAAGTCAGTTATTGCAGTAATGAATAGAGGTCAGATAGGTGTTAGTGTCCTTTAGCACATTTTGGACCTTAGAACAATCCTTTGTATGTCAACTTTACGGTTAGCAAAGCTTTGCATTTAAAAATCTCTAAATTAATCTTATAAACTTTCTTGGTCATTAAGAGTAAGAATGTATTTTAGCCAGGTGCCAGTGGCTCACACTTGAAATCCTATCTATTCAAGAGGCTGAGACCTGAGGATCACGGCTCAAAGCCAGCCCAAGCAGGAAAGTCAATGAGACTTATCTCCAATTAACCACTAAAAAAGCCAGAAATGGAGCTGTGGCTCAAGTGGTAGAGTGCTAGCCTTGAGCACAAAAGTTCAGGGACAGTGTCCAGGCTCTGAGTTCAAGCCCCAGGACTAGCACCAAAAATAAAAAGAAAGAAGAAGAAAAAATGTGTTACATCATGAGTGTATTTAAATCGCGGAACATATTTTTTTTTTTGCTTAGATTTAAGGCTAATTATTTATTATTTAATTACAAGTCTTGCAATGATGAAATAAGGTGTGACTCTATTGTTTTCAATATGACATACTATACATTGTACACCACACTGTCTTCAATATGACATACTATACATTGTACACCACACTGTCTTCAATATGACATACTATACATTGTACACTATACAGTTAAAGCCTATGATGCTAACAATTGTTTATCTTACTTGTGGCCTTATTGCTATATCTTAAAATTATTTTTAAGTTAAGCTACAGTTACATGAGCAAGGTAATGAGTACATTTCTCATCCAGCATTGTTGCCTCCTCCTTTGTTTTTAAAGAGCGTAACAGTATACTATACTTCTCCTTTATCAATCGCTATTCTTTTATCACTTATACGGCATTAGCCATTTTATTAAATTCAGCAAAAAAACAACAACAAAAATAACTTAAAATGAACTTACCTACTCTTGTTTATATTAAAGTTAGTGGTATACAATGCGCTCTAAACAAGGGTGCCCGGATGATATTTCTATCTTCATTGCTACAATTCCTTTGTCTGTATCTACAACTTGGTCATTTCTTCCATTGTAGAATGGTTATCAATTTTAATATCTCTATGTCTTAAGATGGCTACATTTCCAAGTTTCTTACAAGAATATGATGTATTTGGTGTCATTATTGTTATGACTTATGAAAATGGATAATTTCCTTAACTATGCTTAGGAAATCTGGCTCCTGACATATAATCTAAACATTTAAGTGACATTCTGTCACACTCAGCCTGCTTCTTACACACGCTTTCTGTTTGCCTGTACAGGGCTCCTACGTAAGTTACAGAGGAACACTAATTATAATTGCACTAAAATAATGCCATGACCAGTCATATGTTCCTTCTACTATAGCAAGACTGGACTGCTGTATAAATAAGATTATTTGATCTAAAACCTTCACTTTCCATGTCATAATTAATGCTAACGAGGCAACTTTTAGGGTCAACAACTAGGAAACTCTCTTTCCAGACCTTCCCATGCTATTTATATTCAGTGAGGTTATTTTTAAAAGGATAAATCAAGGGTAAGGACTGTAGTTACCTCATAGAAATAATTACTTCCCACATGGCTGACACATACCTGTATTCATTTTTCTAAGAGTAATGGTTTCTGTCGGAGAAGTGTACAGGTCATGAAAACACAGAGGATGGAGGATTTCTTCTGCTCCGTGATGGTCACTGTCTTAGGAGTTGTACTAATCTAACTTTCTGACTTAAAAACAATCTGGGCAACCGTGAGAATTTTCAGACATTTGGGAATGCACCATACATTTAAAAAATTATCTGTGTTTACTCAGGTGCTAGTGGCTCATGCCTGTAATACTAGCTATCCATTCAAGAGGCTGAATGGAGTCCAGGAGACTCTGATCTCCCATTAGCTGGTAAAAAGCCACAGAGATGTGGCTTACATGGTAGAGTGACAGCGTTGAGTAAAAAACACCAAGTGCGGGTATATAAGGCCCTGAGTTGAGTGTCAGAACATGTGTACAAAAAAGATCATCTGGGCCAGGCTCATGCCGGCAATCCTAGCTACTCAGGAGGCTGAGATCTGAGGATCGCGGTTCAAAGCCAGCCAGGCTGGAAAGTCCGTGTGAGACTCTTATCTCCAATGGATCACCAGAAAACCAGAAGTAGAGTTGTGGTTCACATGGTAGAGCACTAGCTTTGAGGTAGGGACAGTGCCCAGGCTCAGAGTTCAAGCCCCATGGGTACATGTAATAATCATCTGCCTACTGAGTAAATTCAAAGCCAGTGACTGGTGGTTTCCAGTGTGCTGGCCGGGAAGCATGTGATTCCATGGTGCCTGCCTGGACAGGGGCAGCCACCACAAGCGGCCAGGGCAGCTCCTGTGTTCCCCATCATGTTCACTGAGAATGAAGTGACTTTGCAATAGTGTAGCATTTGCAAAGGCCTCGACAACCGAACCTTAAAAATGCTAGAGGATTTTTTAATAATCGCTGTTTATTTATTACCCCAAGTAAGATCTCAGGATGTGGTTTGAAACGCTTTTTTTTTTTTTTTCTTTTGGTGCTGGGGCTTGAACTCGGGACTTTGCACATGCTAAGCATGTGCTCTATGTTGAGCTGCATCCCTCTGAAAGATGTCAACTTTAAGTTACTGGTGCAACATAAAACTCACCTGCCTATCTATCTATCTGTGTCCCTGCGAGCCTCTCCTGTCTTTTCACATGGGAAGGGCTCTCAATTACCCACTTGAAATTGTCTATACAAACAGAGATTCCTTTTTATGATTCTTTTGTCTTTTTAATTTCTGATAGGCCAGTACAAAATTACCTTGTTTTTGCTGGGAAAAACCTGAAATATTAAGAATTTACAGAAAAGTGAGATGTATCAACTTGAGATACAATTATTCTAAAGTTAAATAAACAAAATAGCCATGTATACTTAAAGGCATGCAACATTCCTTAAGACAGAATGCTGAAGAGACTTGGGAAATTACTGTCTATGATCTTGTTTAAATGACTAATGGTGGTGGAAAACTCCTGTAAGCTCAGCTACTTTAGAGGGAAGATAGCAAAAAGGGTGGGGAAAAAAGGCGGAAAACATGATATATTATCCCCCAAATAACTGTAAACCAAAGAGGACTACAGGCATGGGTCAGAAAGGTGGAAGGAAGTCCTAGCGGATACGAAGTCCCTTCTGCCAGTTCAAATCTGAGGACCACCACGTATCACACTAGTACCCTATGAAAACTAATTACTTAAGATCTTCAAAGGTAATGAAAAAGGGCTAGGAATGTGGCTCAGTGGTTGAGTGCTTGCCTAGCATGCATGAAGCTCCAGGTTCGATTCTTTAGTAGCACATACACAGAAAAAGCTGGAAGTGACGCTGTGGCTCAAGTGGTAGAGTGCTAGCCTTGAGCAAAAGCAGCTCAGGGACAGTGCCCGGGCCCTGAGTTCAAGCCCAGGGCCGATTTTGTTTTTAAAGGCATTTGCTCATTATGCCTCTGTAGTCTGAGACACAAAAACATGTAGCTTTTACGTAAAAACCAACATAGACGTAGACAAAACTTCATCTATACCCAAAGGAACAGTACAAATATAGTGTTAGAAATTACTGAATTTTACTACTATTCTTCTCAAACAGTAAAACCACTAACACTGAAGTACATTTTATTAGAGTGCCACACTTATCTCTAAAGCAGGTGAGTTCTCTCTCATTCACAGAAGTACTGAGCATTTGTGAGAATACCAACTAATGCCTCAAACTCCTACAGGCAGATTTTACATCGTAATCCACAGCTGATCCTGTAGACTCCAGACGTGCCCCCATTCCAGGGCAGCCACCAATAATGACAAAGTCTGTGTCTTTGTAACCACTGTGTGATCTGCATCTAGCAGCAGCAGGTTGGAAGAGTTCTTCCCTAGCTATGATGTCGGTCACCTGCTCCTCGGGGACCCTCACACACTCTCCCTCCTCAGTCCTGCCCGGTGTGTATTACCTACCTATCTGTGTAAACAAAGGCAGTGCACCTTCTGAGCATGAGATGGGAGGCACAGAAATCAGTATTTACAAACAAGCTTTTAGATACCATGGCTCTCCCAAACCCCATGGCTATTTTTCATTTTGTAGGATAGTAGTGCTTTTTTTGGGGGGGTCAGTCATGGAGCTTGAACTCTGGGCCTGGGCGCTGTCCCTGAGCTCATCAGCTCAAAGTGAGTGCTCTACCACTTGAGCCACACACAGTGCCACTTCTGGTTTTCTGAGTGGTTATTTGGAGATAAGAGTCTCACAGACTTTCCTGCCAGGGCTGGCTTTGAATGGCGATCCTCACATCTCAGCCTCCTGAGTAGCTGGGATGGCAGGCGTGAGCCACTCGCACCCAGCACTAGTGCATTTTTAAAGGGGATATCTCCATGACCAAGGCACAGGAGCTTCTGTCTGGACTGATCCATTCATACTGATTATTGGTGCAACCATCTAAACTCTAGTCAATTACGAAAACATCAGAGTGCAGTGATTTACAAGTTGTTCACATAATTTAAGAAGTTATAGTTCTCATGTCCAAAACGAACTTTAAAACTTGGGGGGGGGGGATGAGTGGGTGGGGAGGGAAGGAAGATGGGAAGGGTAAACAAAGGAGGAGGCTACAATGCTTGATAAGAAATGTACTCACTATCTTGCCTATGTAATTGTAACCCCTCTGTACAGTATTTTCACAATTAAAAAAAATTTTTTTAAAAAGAAGTTATATTTCAAAAGTAAGGCAATTCTTTGTCAAACTTTTCATTTCTTGACTTAAAATGGCAGAAAACCTTAATCTATGTCATTAAAGAACACTTACCATAATATCTAATTAATCTTTTTCTCATAAAAATAATTTGTTTCTGTAACAGAAGTTAATAAAAAGGCCACATTCCACGTAGTAGGCTTTTAAATATAACATGGTATTCTTTTCTAAAGGCCATTAATTTTGTTTCTTCTAAAAATTACTCAAAATTAAAAAAGTCCTTAAGATACCTATTCTACTGGCTGTACATACACACATACACATATGGATTTATTTTACTCAAGATGTGAGAATAACATCAATTTGGCAGGAACAGGTAAAAGATTACTGATGTTCAAGTACTAATGTCAGAATTAATTTATTTTCTAACCCTGGTAATACTCAATAACCTTCAATACTAAAAAAATCCAAGCAAGATGAACTAAAGACTAACAAAGGAGGCCTGAATGTGTGTTTGGAACTGTGTTTTAACACCAACTTCAGGCTTCTCAAAGGCCAGGGGACACGTCCTCAGCGCTGGGCGAGTCCCGAGACCCCACCCCAGTGTCTGCCACATTTACAGGCCAGCCGGAGCAACGCTGAGTGAAATTATGTAAATTCTAAATGTTCTATTCATCTTTCTGCATGAAGAGTTAGAATTTCAAATGCAATTCCAAGAAAAGATTCTTGGAGGGAGTAACATTTGAGCTGCCCATTTGGAGTGGGAAGGCTATTCAAGCTAATCACAAAGGTCACAAGGTGAAAAGGACTCTTCTTGAATGAGAAAGAAAAGAAGCCTAGAAGAGTTGATATACGCAACTGGGGTATTTGTGACACTGGAGGACAAGGTAAGAGTCAAACAATGCAGTACCCTAGGTGGAACAGAGGAAGAATTCTATGTCTTATTACATGCAGATGTTTTATGATCCAATTTGAGTCAGTCTACAAAGGCAAACAGCCGGACGTGTAAGTGCTCCTCAGCCGACCACGTAACTACTCAGTGGGTGAGGTGGCGCGTGTTGACATGGGAGGAGCAAGGGAGCAAGTCCGATAATTGTATGGAATGTTCAGTTGATAGGCGAAACAGGGAGTGTGGTGCTCAGAGAAAAACGCAGCTAAAAAAAAGCTACGGACAGCCTATCGAGTCATGTCGCTCGGGTGAGATCCTACAGGTTGGTGGGTAGTTAGAAAACAGGATGCCCTCCTAAGACGATATGGCTACAGAAGAATACTGAACTCCTGAGACAACTGGCACTCAAAAGGTGCCAGGAGGAGGAATGGCTGGCAGAGAAAGAGGACACTGAGAAGGACCAAAAGCTCAGGAGAAAGGTCAGGAAAGTGGTGTATTTAAGAGCTGAAAGCAGACTTTCACAAGGCAGGGCTTGGACAACCGTGTCAAACACAGCTGGGAGTTAAAGATGGAGCGGTCCGTCCCTTGGAAGCTGAAGAGAAGAGCACATGAAAGTCTGTAGAAAGGCCGCCCGTGGGGAAGTAAGAAATGGGCAGCAGCTGGAACGCAACGTGGGCCCAAAGACAAACTCTGGGGACTCCAAGTGATGTCTGCATGCTGCGGGAATGGCCCAGTGGAGGGGCAGGAGGGCGGCATGGAGCAGAGAGAGACGCCTGGCTGGATAGCTGGAACCAAGGACACTTCATTCACTGTAACCAAGGGAAAAAGAAAAGGAGAATAACCTTCACTTACATGGGTGTTCAGAATGAGTTTAGGATTGGGTGACAGGAAGATCATCTTGAGCAAACTGCTTATTTCCCTAAACTTGTTTCCTTAACAATGTCTTCACTCAGTTGTGAAGATTAAAGTTGTGCTCACTAAATACACTGTAATCGATGTTACCACCACTATTGCTGATCATACCTCCAACTGTGGACAGATCTGATAATACAATAAGAATAAAGATTAAGTCCGTATGACAATGCGGCCAGCCTTGTTCCTAACTCCTTTTCAATAATTTCATTTAAAACTGTACTGAACTGCTTATGTTCCAAAAGCATAAAAATCTTCGTTTCACTGAAGATTTATGTTTTTTTAAAGGACCACAAAACTGAAAAAAAAAAACTAATGTTATTTTGTACAGAAAATTCCTGTGAACATTCAAGTCCAGAATTTTGAATTTGAACTTGCAGGAAAAAACAACCTACTGACCAGCCTGCCAGATACAGTCTAAAATTTTATTTTAACCATTCAAAAACCATATAAACAATCACAGGTTTTTTTTTCAAACAATAATTCTAAGAGCACAAGCTCCAATTTTAAGATAAAACATTTTTACATAGTACTACATTTCTCCTGAGTACTTTCTAGAAAGGTCAAGGATCCTCAATTCTATACCTTGCTCTTAAAATTTTCAAAACTCTCCTCTTTCTTACCCTCCTTTCTTACTTGGATAACCAACAGGTTGTATTTTTCCAAAAGTATGTCTTCTATTTCATGAAAAATCTCCAATTTAGATGCATTCTCCTAAGTTCTTAATAATGCTTTCAGTGATTGCTTTTACAATAGTTACTTAAATCAGTAAATGGGTATGATACACATTGACTTATCCCATCATTTTGATTGTTATGAGAAAGGAAATGATTTAAGTTTGTGAATTAGATGGCTGAAGCCTTAACTGTAACTTCAGGGGTGAGAAACTAGAAACTGGCTTTTTAAAAAGATATTTTATTCAATAATATTTCATATTTATATATGTAAATATGATCCATATAAATGCAAAAAAATATATATTTTGGCCGCCATCCAAAATGACCTCTTGAGAAAGTCTCCAAATTTCTTGACAAAACTAAGTCGCTAAATTTTAATTACCAGAAAAAAGAAAAAGTATAAATGAAAAATAATTCAATATATATATATTGAATCAAATAATAAATGATTAATGGGAGAGATCTGATTACAACAGGAAGAAAATAGATTTTTTTGTACTTTATCATAAGGGATGTATATATTAATGTAAAATCAGCTTATGTGTGCTTTGAAATTTCATTTATTAAATAGATATTTGTAACATTTCCTCCAAATGTAGGGCCCTATTTTTCCTTTAAGAATAGCTCTCTTACAGGGCTGGGAAGGTGGCTCAGTGGTAGAGCGCTTACCTCACATGCATGAGGCCCTGGGTTCGATTCCTCAGCACCACATAAGCAGAAAAAAACCAGAAGTGGGGCTGTGGCTCAAGTGGTAGAGCGCTCGCCTTGGGCTGAAGAGCTGGAGGACAGCGCCCAGGCCCAGAGTTCAGGCCCAGGACCAACATAAATGGAAAGGATAGCTCTTATAACACAGTAACTACATTTTCTGGAAAACTTCAATTTCTTTTAGATACTATGCTATCTTCTCTGTAATCAAAAGTAAAAAACAATGTTCTGACCCATTAAATAAATTCAATTAAGTACAAATTTATGTTGAAACTGAACATACCATACCAAGGTCAGAGCAAAGGACTGGATTTTATTTGAAGAGACAACTTCCTGGTTGGAGTCTTCAGGGTAGCTGGCCTGTCGTCTGCCCACCCTGCCTCACCCTACCGACACCTTCTGGGCATTACTAACGTTCTGAATTTCCTTTCCAGGCTGCCCTTGGACCACTTGACTCAATGAAGCAGCTCATTGAAAAGGAGGAAAGTTCAATACAAGGCGTTGCAAAGGCAGAGATTATGCTGACTGCACTGTCCTCACGCATCTTAACTGAAAGTCTGCAAAGGTGCAGCTGACTGTGGTTTGGTATTTAACAACATGCCATCAGTGGGGGGGGGGGGGATTGTATTCTCATTAACTGCTGCAGATTTACTGCAGTGAAAAAGGGCTGTGTAACCCGAGAGGTGACAGTACAGAAAGATCAAAGCCAGGGACTGGAAACTAAATAAACCCTCTGACTACTTCCTGCAAGGAAAATTCACTTTGGCAATGTAAAACAGAGCCCAGTTAAAAACTACTCTCAGTTTTATGAGCTGTCATAGCAGCTCAAGTGGTTTGGACCAGCTGAGTTCAGAACATTATATTTCCTTGTTTTTGTCTTAGATACTTCTATAAGGAGTTTTATAGACTACCCCTCCTTAAAAACACACCAACAAAAAAACTCTTAGTTGAAACGGAGAGGGCAACCATGAAACTTATTAAAGCAGGCAGGTCTTCATTTGCACATTCCTTTCTCATTTACTACAGCTCAACATTTTACTTGTAGATTTACTTGGCAATATAAATTTACTTTAATAATTCACCTACAATCCGTACAATTCTTGTTCAAACTAAGTGCAAATGAGTTTACACTGCCCATACGGCTCAGGTGAGGGCTGAGTCATTTGTAGCAGCACATCTTCAACGGCTATGGGCAGTACAGAAAATATGGGAAATAATTACTATTATGTTTAAAAATAGATAGGCCCTAAGTTTCAGCTGTTTTTCAACAATATTTAAGAAAATATATTGGGTTTTATGTTTTCTGTATAAAAAATTAACAATTGTTCATAAATACTTAAGCCACACTGAAACACACGTGGGCTAGAATCAATCTATCTTAAATTAGAATCAATCTATCTTAAATTAGGAAATACTTTTCACTTAAGGAGTCAGTTTCGTGTCACTGACCCCAGAGTTAGAGGAAACAAAAGGCGGTGTGCTTGGTGTGCTCTACTCCTCTCATTTTCTTGGAGGGAGGCCGTGCTCATTAACCTACAACATAACCAAGTGCTAGTTTCACTAGGATAGAAATAAGCAAGTCTATAAAGGTAAAATCCCATATATATATATATGTGTGTGTGTGTGTGTGTGTGTGTGTGTGGATATATATATATATATATATATATATATATATATATATATATATATATCCACACACACACACACACATATACACATATACTCTTACTTAAACACATATATTTAAGTAAGAACATGTCTTAGGTCAAATGTATGACAAGAGCATTCATCTTTGCGTTATTTTCCTCTTACACTTATTCCTCCAGTTTTGGAAGACAGAGGTCCCTGTGTAGCCCAAGTGTACATTAAAATGGAGATCCTCTGACCTCGGTCTCCTGAGTGTTGGGGTTACAGGAATGAACCACCATAGCCAGCTAAATTTAAAACTAACTCTTCTATCTCTACAGCCAACAAAAACGTATGAACTTAACACTAGATAATATTCTTAAGTGGTGGTGAGTTACTTAACTGACTGGGAAGTCATCACTGGGTTAACTACTCTGTTATTCCTTCTAGTATAAAGGTACACCAAGATCAAGGTCAAAACAACTGTATGGAATCTAGTCATACTCACGTTATTTTATCTACAGATTCAGTCACACTGAACTTCGTTTCCTAAAGTCCTAATAAAACGATAATGAATTAGGTTTTCATTGGGAGTATCTTTGGATTTATACACAGCTATTCTGTGTGCCTCCAGAAATACTGCTTAGATTAACAGGTCAAAAATTAACACCAAGTTGATGAGGGCCGACCTGTTGCCAAAAACTTCTCAGGCTTCTAATAAATCTCTAAAGGAAAGTAAATAACTGAAAATACGTTTCCAAGTTTGGACTATAACTTCTCTAGGATTATAAAATATCATCCCAAGTTTCCAGCATCCTAAGACTTGGTTTTTTTTGGCTTGTATTTCTATATTTCAGTGAAGTTTATAGTTTGCTAATGCTTATGTGTGATAATCTAATAAAATCTGGACTTAAAGGTTATAGGCCCAATTTACTAGTAAAACCTTAATTCAATTCTCCTTGGGAAACACAAATCATTAGTGTCTAAGTCGTAGAAATGAGTTGCCTTGCCTTTTCAATGCTAGAAAGAACATGTCTTGATGAAAGTTCTCAATAAGACAAGTGAAATTAACATTACGCAGCCCATGAGCATTTCTGTAATAGCACAAAACAACAGCGTCGTGCCGGCAACGCTCTCCGTGAGTTAACTAGCTGAGTGAGCAGCCCCTGTGGCCATTTCTCCTTCCACCCAGAGACACTCGCGCTCATTTTATTCTCAATCTTTATACAACTGGATTTAATCTGCAGAGAAGTTAGTGAATTAACCAGAGATTTTAAAGGTAGTAAACAACTTAATGTGTCAATAAATTCTTTGCTGCTTCCTCCAAGCAAACGTAGAGAACCAATTTGTAGCAAACCAAATCAAATATATTAAAGCAAAACAGGTAGACAATCTGTCATGTTGCAACAAAAGGCTACATAGCTTACTGTAATTTTTGATAAAATTCACTCTAAGCTTCCTCAAGCCCTGTTTGCTGCTTGATTAACATATCTCCCCATCATCTGCCCACTGAGGCAGTGATGATCTAATACAAAGAGTGCTGCCTCTTACCAAGCTGAAGACCTCAATGTGATTAGCTATCTGGTTTTAAGCTAGTCTCTGGGCTTTAACTCCTACACTGTTAAAATAGGGACAGCACTACTTTTTGCTCTACATACTTACATACTTGATCAAATGTGAAACACGAAGACATAAATGTTAAGTAAATCCAGGTTATGACGCTGCTCACACAGATTTAAATGGTTTTAAAAAACCTTAAACATTTATTCTTTCAACATTTTAAGAGGTTCTTAGCGAATTCTGTCTAGTTCTTAAATAAGAAAATCATCACGGATATTCAGGAAAACAAAGCGATTTCATGTAAGGCTCATGCAAGGTGAAACGTCTCACAATACAAACTCTTCCTTGGGGTTGGGGTATGTCTGCTATCCCAACTACCCATCCAGCAGGGATGAGGATTGTAGTGGGTAGTAAGGTCTAAGGTCAAATCTCAACAACTGCCGGGAGTAGTGGTGCAGCTATGTAACCCCAGACATGAACAGGAGGATCAGACTCCAGGCTGGGCACTGGCCCTTATTCAATAAAACAACAAAAGTAAAATGGGCTGGGGTGCTGGCCCAAGTGGTAGAGTGCCTGCCTAGCAAGTACAAGTTCAGACTACTATACCAAAAGCAAACCAAAACAATGTGAACCGGAAACCAAAGTTTCTGTTTACTTGCCTTGGTTTGATTCTCATCACAACTGTGGTGTTACATAGACATCATCATTCATGTTCATGTTACCCTGTTTTTAAGTCTAACAGTACAGTGGTAACTTCATTACTGTAGGTCTAATTTCCCCTGCCAGATAGATACACACACACACACACACACACACACACACACACACACACACACACACACACACACACACACACACACACATTTTTTTCTTATGAAAGGCTTTGTTCACTTCACAAAAATCTCCCATCCATATCTACTTCATTAATATTGAAGGTATAAAGAACTTGAAATTATTTCTATTGATCAAGGTTAAGCATAGTTAGCATTTATCCCTGGGCCTAAAATGGACATTTATGCATCTTGTCGCCTGGGACAGTAAGTATAATCCGTAATAGAAGTGCGCGCGTCTACGTTTCCTGTTTGGTTGTGCTATGACTTAAGCTCAGGATCTTGTGCGGCTGGCAGACTTTCCGCCACTCAAACCCCATCTTTAGTCATTATCAACACTGTTGTCATTATTATGGTTACTGCTATTTCACCAATGTTTGAACTCAAGGCTTTGCTCCCATTTGGCTTTTCTTTCCTTCTTGCTCATGGGTGGCACTCTACCAAAAAAAAAAAATCTCTAGCTTTTTGCTGGCTCATTGGAAAAAAAAAAAGTCTTTCAGATTTGTCTACCTGAGCTGGCATTGAAATGTGACTCAGACCTCAGCCTCCACACAACTGGAATTACTGGCACCAAGTGTGCGCTTTAGCTACTTCTCAGAGAAGAGTCTTATGTTTCTACTTGGAGCCAGCCTCAGAGTCTGATCTAAAGGTGTGAGCCACGGGCACCCATTTTGCATTCGAGGTTTTCTTAGATAGTCTTGTGCTTGTATTTGAAGGCAGCCTTGGACTGTGAGCCTATTGTGTAGAAATGCTTCCTGTGTATCTGGGATCATAGCTACAACCATCATGCTCAGTTTGCCCGGGCCGACCTCCTGATCTTCACTTACTTAGTCTAGATTACAGGTATGTACTGCCTAGATTCTTTTAGACAGACGCATATGCACTCTGTCTGAAACAGAGGAATTTAAAACACTCAACAGGACCTTGTTGTTAATACCTACCCCAACGCTCTGCTCTGTGTGTTTTAGTCCTGGTTTAACAAAATTCTATTTAAACAGCTTTGCAAACATCCCAATCTCGACCCTCTAAGAACAAGCAGTAGGGACCAGGCAAATGTGCACATCAAGAACAAAAAGTAAATAAAAGGCTTATCACAAGGTGTTTGGTAAGCTTTGTTCATTGTAATACTGTATTAATATTACTCTTAATAATAGTTGCTCCTTACACTACATAGTTAAGTATAAACTACATAGTTAAGTATAATTAAGGTGGCCTTACAATGTAAGAAATCAGTCTAAATTTTACATGAAGAATTTTAGTCTTAGGAGAAAATGATACATTAACAAAGTTTAGATGAAAATTATTTCTCACAGCTTAATGAATTCAGCATGATTTTGAAACCAACATTTCAACTACGAACTAATGTTTGGAAAGAATGGCAGACAATGGGAGGTATGAATATGTAAGAGGTAAGATGGAGGCCCAGCAGTAATGCACACAAAAAAGGCAAAGTGCAGCTCTCTCAGAAACAGTCAGGCTGGACAGACACAGGGCACACAAGGACCGCTCAGATGGGCACGCGTCTCCTTTGTTTCTGATCTCAATGCAACAGTCAGCAAGCGACATCACGGTGCCTACCACAAAGAGTGCCAAGCTCTCTGAAAAATATTTTTCAAAGTCCCAAGGAAACCTAAGCAGACTCTGCAACTTTTTCCCAGTTTATGAAAATTGGATTCCTATAAAAGAAAAATGGACCATTTTTACTGCAACAGAAACTGATTTGTTAAAGCTGGAAGCAGTTTAAAAATACTCTTAACATGAGGTTCTTGTTAGTCTTGAAAAGTAAGAGTTATAATAAAAAAGCGGTCCAAAATATGGTATGAATTCATGGTATATAACCAAAAAAAAAGTCTTGCTCCTATTATTTTTAATTAGCCTTAATAGCAAGTTCCATTTCACTTTCTAACTCCAGCTCAGATCTGGGGAGGGGAGATTTACACTTGACATTCTGGACTGGCAGCTCCGCGGCAATGCCTTGGAGCCCTAATGCATTTTACATTAGCTTGAAATGTCGGGAAATCCTGGCGCCAAGAGGTTCAAACCAATAGTGACACATGCCTAAGGCCCAGGACCCGCTGTCCAGCTGCCAGTGTCTATTTTATCTTGCAGACTGGATGGATGAGTTTAGCAGTCCTCACTGTTTCCGATTAAACTGTCTGGCTATATTACCAAAAGGTAGGCTTTCAGATTACGAAGGGGCCTTGACGTGGATTTTGGGAAGACACCAATTTGAACAGTTAAACACTTCTCTGAATCTGGCTTGATGTCTCGGAGTTTCAGACATTTGTCTTAATACTTACTAAACTTTAAACACTTTATGAAAAACAATTTTTGTAAAAAAGCTCCTGACATACAAATTTATTCATTAGCTTGCAGGAATGGGAGATCATCCACTCAAGTAGAAATATTTGGGGAAAAAAACAAAGGCAGAAGTGGCGCCTGGCATTCTGGTACTGTTTCACATTTCTTCCACATCCAGCTGCCAGTCAGACCCCTAAAGACAACTGTGGTGGTGGCGCTTCACCTTTCATACAGTAACCTGCTATTAGGCTCCCCAGATAACCTGGTAGGCCTTAGTTATCAAAGACATATGATAAAGCAGGGAAAGAATCTGTAAATCATCTGGGCCGTTTTCCCTGATTTCAAATGACACATACATACATGCATACACACAGACACACACACACACAAAAGCCTCCACATGAACAACATTTTCTTGTTTTAGAGGGATTTAGACAACCAGTTTTTTAATATTTAAAATTCGGTTTAAGACTTACTCTTTCATAGTCTTAATTTTTTATGGTGTCTATCTAGTCTGCTTATTTTCATCTTTAAATTGGAGATAAAGAATAGAGTTCAACAACTTTTGCTTAAAGAACTTACCATTTAACAATGCTCATGCAAATGTAACCCCTCTGTACAGCATTTTTACAATAAAAAACGTACAAAAAATAAAGAACATTTCCTGAAAAAAATATTCCTATTTTAAAATCAGTTAAAGTGGAGAAATTAATGTATTGAATCAATTTTATTTGATCTAATGAGCTCTGAATTTATCCATTGGATCTTAGATGCTGAAAGTCAACCATCTGTTTAAAATATCTGACGTATTATACAGCAACACTGTCATACAAAAATGTGAATAATTACGTGTCAATTTAAAATACTTTAAATCTCTGCATAATTAAAAGATATGCCAAACTTAGAAATCCATGATTGGTGAGTATCAAGAGTATCATATAAAATCCATTAAAGAGAGAATCCTAAATATTAAAAAAATGGAATAAATTTTGAAAAGGGAAACAAATCCAGAATAATAAAGCAAAATGTGGAAAAGAACAAGTAGACCTCCAGCTGTATCTCTGTATCTCTACAGACACAATGTAGAATCCCACTTCATTTGATTTATTACCTAAAAGTTTGGGGAAGTTCATTGCATATTACTTCTTCTGAAAATAAAAAAGTAGGAAAGGTATGTGATTTAAGGCCTGAAAAAGTATAAAAGTCAAAAGATGAAAGACTTCACTTTCTCAAAGGGAGGTGCTTTTTTTTTTTTTTTTTTTGGTTTGTTTTTAGAACAGTCCTGGGGTTTGAACTCTGGGCCTGGGTCCCATCCCTCAGCTCTTTAGCTCAAGGGTAGTGCTCTAGCACTTGAGCCACAGCCCCACTTCCGGTTTTCTGAGTGGTTTATTGTAGATAAGAGTCTCACGACTTTTCCTGCCTGGGCTGGCTTTGAACTGTGATCTCCAGATCTAGGATTACAGGTGTGAGCTACCGGCACCCAGCTACTTACAGCTGATTTGAGTAGCTTATTGGAGATAAGAGTTTCATGGACTCTCTTGTGTACTGGCTTTCAACTGCAATCTTCAAATCTCAGCCTCCTGAGTAGCTAGGATTGTAGGTATAAGCCACCGACACCTAGCAGGATGTACTCTTTAAAAAAATTCCCTCATAAAAAATAGTAAGTAGAACTTCACACTCTTGATTTATTAACTAACTTTTTAAGTGTGCATTACTGTCATGTATCTTTTATAAAGTATAAGAAGCTACTTATATATTCTTAACTTTGAAATAAACAGAATTTGTAAAAGTATGTTCCCAAAGTCGCTGAAAATAATCAACAGAAACAGAAACAAACGACTCTTCAAAATAACCCAGTCACTAAACCTATGTGTTTCAAACGTTTTTTATCATTTGGGAAGAACGGTCATTCTTTTTTTTTTTTTTTGGGTCCGGTTGTGGGGCCTGAACTCTGGGCCTGGGCGCTGTCCCTCAGCTCTTCAGCTCAAGGCTAGCGCTCTACCACTTGAGCCACAGCGCCACTTCCGGCTTTTTTCATTTTGCTTATGTGGTACTGAGGAATTGAACCCAGGGCCTCAGGCATGCAAGGCAAGCACTCTACCACTGAGCCACCTTCCCAGCCCCAGAACGGTCATTCTTCAAATGACCATTTTTAAAAACTAGAAATAAGAGATTTTGCTGAATTGGGTTTACAAGATTATTATTTTGCATAGTATTTAAAAATGTGTATTAAGTTTTAATTTTTTTAGACAAAGTCTTACCATGTATCCCAAGTTGGTCTCCAATTCACCCACCCTGCCTCAGCCCCCCACTGCTGGGATTAGAGTTCTGAGCCACCATATCCAGTGCTGTATTTGATTTCAGTGGAAATGTTCAGCTTCCTTAAACTCACACAATCATATTGAAAACATGAAACTAGCTGAGCTGGTTCACAACTCTGACCCCAGCCCTGGAGAGGTTAGAGAAGTAGACTGTCGGTGTGAGACCAAGGGCGAGTTCCAGACCAGCCTGAGCTATCGACTCTCTCTCCAAAGTAAAAAGAAAGCAAACCTTCACATAGGTAGTTAGTAGCAGTCTGTTTTCTTTAGATAGAAATGTTTACAAGATTTACAAAAACATTGTTTGGTTCACAGTGAAATCAAGTGAGAGCATAGTAATTATAATGGCTGGATAATCTTACAAATGCTACAAGCAAAATTCTGATATTTTCTTTTTTCAACTGTTTCAGAAAACACTATACAATGAATTATCGCATGATATACAGTTAAGTAACTACACCATATAGCCAGAAACACCAGAAGCAATTAAAAGTCATATGGTTTTTAGTTTTCAACTATAGTTTGCTTTTATTTTTTGAGGCAAGAATGTCTTACAGTGATGATTCACTGTACTGATAAAACTATTTATCGAGCGTTTTTGTTTTTTCTTTTTTTTTTAATTGAAAAGCCACTACAGAAGACTGAGCTATACATTTCAGTTAATACTCCTAATGTTTTCCCATCACGTTCTCAAACTTTGGGTCATGACCTTGAGTGAATTGTGAAATCAACTTAATGAGTTGAAATCCGTATTTAAAAGTGCAATCAAACTAACACTGTACATTATAGACAGTAAGAGTATCATTTAAAGAAAATTTTCTTCTACATAGACATATACACAAGTGTACACATACATACACATACATACATGTATGTAAAAGTATATGTGTGTACACTATGTGGAGAAATAAAAAGCACTTCTTTTAATATAGTCAGTGATAAATAAGCTTACAAGTCACAACCATATATTTTGTTTCCTCCAGCATTTTATACTGGAAAAACCATAAACTTTGGTGACTTATAGATCTGAGTTCAAATCATAACACTTCTATCATAACACATGTTTCTTGACTGCTTTGGTTTTTTTCTTGTGTGGGTTCTGGAGCTTAGACTCAGGGCCTGGGGACTAGTGCTCTACCACTTGAGCCACAGCTCCATCACAGCTTTGGTGGTTAATTGGAGGTAAGAGTCTCATGGACTGGCCTGTGTGGGCTGGCTTTGAACCCTAATCCTTGGGTCTTCGCCTCCTGAGTAGCTAGAATTACAGGCATAAGCCACTGGTGCCTGGCTAACTTAAAATTTTAGAGCCTTGATTTTTCATCCCTAAGAGATATAATTCTTGATTTAAAACATTGTTGTAGGGGCTGGGAAGGGGGCTCAGTGGTAGAGTATTTGCCTCCCATGCATGAGGCCCCGGGTTTGATTCCTTTGCACCACATAAGCAGAAAAGAGCCAGAAGTGGCGCTGTGGCTCAGGTGATAGAGCGCCAGGCTTGAGCTGAAGAGCTGAGGGACAGTGCCCAGGCCCAAAGTTCAGCCCCCATGACCAACAAAACAAAACACAAAACATTGTTGTACACATTAAAATTAAAGAGATGAATATATATAAAACATATCATATCCGACAGACAATCAATAATGGTTGAAGACATTATAATTGCAATTGAATTTAAATAATTATTAAAAGTGATCATTAAAGGTTAAATTGCATTTATCACATTTTATCATTCATTTAAAAACACATTAATGCTGGATCTCTTAAACAGAAAATAGCTTATACTAATAAAAATAGCATTTTAAAAGCAGAAATCAAATCAATAGTTTGAATTAGAAAAGTAAGCTTCAGGAAAAATAAGATTATATCTATTATATTAGATAATATGAAATATCAACTATCAAGCCTAAATTAAAATACTAATAGGTGTAGTATAAAGAGGAAATACTGTTTATACTTTTTGGCAAATTAAGAAATCTTTAACTCTATGAGGAATGAAGCATGGAGGGAACTGCATTTTTTTATTTATCTTTTTTTTTTTTTTTTTTTTGTCAGTCATGGGGTTGAATTCAGGGGCTGCAAACTGAGCTTTTTTGCTCAAGGCTAGCACTCTACCACTCTGAGCCACAGTGCCACTTCTAGTTTTCTGGTAGTTAACTGGGGATAAGAATCTCACAGACTGTCCTGCCCAGACCATGTTTGAACTGCGATCCTCAGATCTTAGTCTTCTGAGTAGCTAGGATTACAGGTGAGCCCCCAGCCCCCAGCAATGGAACCATATTTTAACTGCACAACAATGCTGGCCTGTCAGATATTTGTCCTGAAATATTTTACTTGAATGCTCTCTACGGTAGAAAAGTCATCAATTTAAAGCATTAACTTTTCTGCATAGTGACATTTGAACAGTTCTTGTACTATGCCTCTTTGTTCTTGGTTTATGTTTAATTGAAAACATCGAGGAAATAACCTGTATTCAAACTCACCAAGGTCTAGTCTGTTTCAACAGTGTTTCCAAAGTGGTAAAGAATCTGTTCAGATCTGTGATGTCCATTTTTCGCATGGAACTGTGAATTAACTTAAAAGCAAACAAACATGCTCTTGAAGAGTCTGGGTCCCTCTCCACGTTAACGGAAAGGATATAAAAATTGGGAATGAAGAGAATTTTAACTTTTCAAAAACAAAAGAAACACCATACATCTGATTTTTCTTGGAAGTCTTTACCTGCCAGAAAACGCATGCTGCCCAGCCACATCTCCATTCTGAAGGTGATAGTCACTGAAGAAGTCTGGACTTATGGCTCCTTCGGAGGTAATTAATCCATCTAGAAATAAAGTGATAACTAGTAAAGTATATTTGTAAGGAATAACAAGGAAACGACCCTATCAAACCGAGAGCAGCCTCCAGCGAGGGCCAGAGGATATCCCACAGCAGTGAACCTACAGAGCAGCCTTCATATTTTATACCTAGGCAACTTTCACTTGTGGAACGTAAGAGTCAGATATATCAAAAAACTAAACATTATCAAACATACAAACTGACAGTGAAATTTCACCTAAGTAAAATTTTATTCCATGTGTTTTTAAAACCGTGTATTCTACAAAGTTAAATACTTTTTGATGACTTATCTTCATTAAAATCTAAGTTATTATATACTCCTACTTTTAGGACTCCCCATACTAAATGAGTCCATACCATTATGCTTTAGTTCCTTTTTTTTAAATTATAAAGTACTTCTGTTCCTAAATTTAAGTCTCTGGTTCTGTTTCTCTAATTTAGAGTTACATTATTTCTAATTTGCTCTTATCTAAGAATCTAGATAACTTATTTTTATAGAATCATAAATAAGTTAATAAAAAGGGTCTGAAGGAAAAAAGATCTATGATCACTTCAGGGCTGACCTATGCATGGAACAGACACTTTGGTATATGGATTTTATTTAACCATCTGGATGACGCGGAGAACTTCCATGTCTTCTGAAATGATCTGGGTTGTTGAGTCTAAATACAAATATTGGCCAGGTTATATCCATCACATTATTTAAAAATTTGGCACGTGGAAGGCAAATTATTCACCAAATGATTTAGTCAGCAAACCATTATTGCATACCTAACACATCACAATAGGAAATACATAACATTATGTATAATATAGAATTATAATACATAAATGTTTTGAATAATTTTTATAAAATATGTACAAGGAATTATTAATAAATAATACACAAAAGGAGTATATATATATATGTACCAATAAATGGCAGTGTTTAGAAAGTTCTTCTTAGAAGGCAAGGGAGAAAAAGTGTAACTAATTTGAGTTTGGAAGAATAGGTAGAATTTAAATAGCAAAATCCGAAGAATGGGAGTATTAAAAAATAGAGTGTCTGATACAAATAAGTTAATAGAGTTGGCAAATTAGTCCATTTACAAAATTTCATTTGTATAAAACTTCATTTACTAAAAACTTTCATCCTGCTCATTTTAAAAAGAAGACTTCCATACCGCTCATTTGGTAAATATATCCATTTATGACACATCATATATTAATAGACTAGAATATTATTTAATTATTGAATTGTTAATAGATGCTTTTGACATTTATCTTGTGACTTCTAAATTTAAAATACTTGAGTTTTCATTGAAGTTTTAGTAACATTTAGTTCAATTTTTATGTTCACTAGATATTAGGTTCTGTAAATCAAAAGACCAGCAGCTGTTGGAAATGCCAAGATACCACAGACTGACAATAAAGCACCAATTTATAAATAAATAATAAATAAATAAATAAATTTTATTTGTATGTAGGAGTTTGTGACATGGCACTATAATTAACAACTACAAGATAAAACATTTTCAATAAATCACCTTGTAAAATTAAAACCTATAATTGAGCATGATGGTTTGAGAATCCTGTCAATTTTGGAGGAACAAGGAACATTAAATAAAATGTTAAAATAATATTCATACACCATTTTGAAAGTGAATGCAAGGATGATCACAGTGGCACAGCAAAAAAGATCTTAGCAGTCAGTATTTCAGAGGCATATAGACCATCTGAAAGAACTTTTAGAATTTATAGTTAGGAAATGTGACCTTGTAAAAGTAAAATATACAAGAAATTAAAAGTGGATCAAATTCTCAAATTCTTGTTTTTTAATCCAAAGTTTCTGCTGTCTTTACAGAAAAAATAACAAAATCTATATATGAAAATGTCACAATGAAACAAACCTTCCTTGTATAAATAATATATGCTAATAACTTTTTTTAAAAAGTGAGAATACAGGAAATTAGGATATCATAAAATAGCATTCAAACTAAATTTTTTTACTTCAAAGTTTTAGCCAGAAAATTTATAAAGATAGATACAATTAGCTTGTAACACAATAATCCAGATCTTATATAAATAAAAGGAATACAAATATATTTCTAAAATACATTTTTTTTTTGGGTCCAGTTGTGGGGGCCTGAACTCTGGGCCTGGACGCTGTCCCTCAGCTCTTCAGCTCAAGGCTAGCGCTCTACCACTTGAGCCACAGCGCCACTTCTGGCTTTTTTCTTTTTTCTTATGTGGTGCTAGGGAATCGAACCCAGGGCCCCAGGGCCTCAGGCATGCAAGGCAAGCGCTCTACCACTGAGCCACCTTCCCAGCCCCTGAAATACATTTTTAAAGTTCTAAGGTACTGCACAGGGTATAGTTTTATAGTATCAGTGGTACACCTTATGGGCTAGTGAGAATTGGGTAGTTCTGACATAGGAACTTCTTCTCTTTGGCAAATTAGGGATTAACGTTCTAGTAAACTCTCATAGAAACATCTCATCAAAAGCATTCCAACTCCTTTGTTAATATGTGATTATTCATGTTGAGCAATTAAAATGATTTCTTTTTGTAAATACTAAAAATTAGACATACAAGCTGGAGCTCAAGACTGGGATTCATACAGGCTAGGTAGGTAGTCTAACACTGAGCTATGGTCTCAGTCCTCACAAACTCGATTACAAACCCCAAATAAATTTAATAGTAGGGTACTTCTTAAGTTTCTCCTCACAGCTAGTACAGCTACAATGAATAAATACATTTAAATGACCACAGAACAAACAGAAAAAAGGAGATACTATACAACAAAACATCCTAACTCTGGAGTATTATTCATATATAGTTATTAAATTATATAGGATAACAGTTTTATAGTTATGTAACAGACTTTGCTAAAATGTTCCAAGTACAACGATAAATACAGTTATGAATAAATGGAGTATATACTGGAACAGTGATAAAAATCAAAGCAGATAAATTACTGACCTCTTGATTTCTAAACCTCTTGATTTCTAAAAAGCCAGTTAAAAACTATCTAAGAAAAATCATGCACAGGGGCTGGGAAGGTGGCTCAGTGGTAGAGCGCTTGCCTTGCATGCATGAGGCCCTGGGTTCGATTCCTCAGCACCACATAAGAAAAAAGCTGGAAGTGGCGCTGTGGCTCAAGTGGTAGAGCGCTAGCCTTGAGCTGAAGAGTTAAGGGACAGCACCCAGGCCCAGAGTTCAGGCCCCATGACTGGACCCCCCCCCAAAAAAAAAAAAAAGAAAAAGAAAAATCATGCACAAAAGTGAAACTTACAACTTAGTATCTGTTATATTGGATTACTGGACTACTGGACTCTTGTGACTTTGTGGAAGGAAATGGATGACAATAACATAGAAAGTGAGAAAAAGAAATTACTAAAATGATGAACATTAACTTACTTGGGTACACTTGGTAAGATACAACATTAAACACAAAATAAGGTTTTTTACAAATTGTTTTAATCTTCATATTCTAGAAATATATTCACATTCTAAGATTAAGACAGATCAATCATGATTGATGAAGAACATAAACAAGTAAAAAGTCCTTTGTATAAAAAGTCAAATGTGTAGCAGTAAAACTGTCTGTAAGTTACACTATACTCTTTCTCTATTTGTGAGAAGCACCTAAAGGGTTTACTTTCATGACAGCAAAGGAAATTAATCAATGACCGTAGTCACTTTTAGATCCTAAGGAAAAAGTACTAAGTAAAGGGGATACCAGTCTTATAACTCTAACATTCTTACAAAAGCAAGAGAGAAACATATGTTTTGACTGACACCTAATCATTTGAAAACAGAGGGCGGCTCTAATGAAGAGGAGACAGAAAATATCATTTCATTTTAAAGTAAAAGACTCAGAAGAATCACATTTGGCCCCTGTTACTAACTTTGTTTTTATAGGAAGCAGCTCTAAAGTTTCATGGAGACCCAAGACCTCTCAAACAAACTAACAGTTTAAAATATTTATCTGGGATTTCCAAGCTACAGCTACATGTGATAAAAGAAAAGGGGCTATTACCCATTACATATAAAACTGCAGAGACTCAAGTTTTATTTAGTCCATGAACTTCATGGAAATAAACAAAAAAAGGAATAAACTAAAAACAAATTAGACAAGTTGCTATAAGAACTAAACAGTATGATATTTTCATGGTCACATAAATGTTATCAATAGGGTACAGAACTTTTAAGACAAACTATGATTTTTGTTTACTTTAAGAGGTTAATAACAACAAATTTTAAAAATTCATTCTGAAATTTTCTATGCATTAAAATAATAAAGTTGAATATGAGGTAACTGACATTTTCGATTTTGGAAATGGAATTGATTCATATTGACACATAGCTATCAATCTCCAAGGAAAGAAACTTGATTCTAAGAATATTCTGATCCCTATAAACAAAAAAAAAAATCACATCACCTATATTTTACATCATTTTACTTCATGAATACTGGATATCTGAGACCAGCTGCTTGCTATTACTAACTTGGAAATTCTCGTTGGTTGAAATTAATGATCTTTTCCATCTGGTTTGAAACACAAAGCAGCATTTCATAACTGCTGTAAAGTTCAGTTAGGAAGAAATCTATTCAATATTCAAAATGTAGCACCAATTTTCTAAAGTTTGAGAATATGTATAAAATATGAAAGGGATACAGAGTATGCTGAGGAAGTCTGTACAATATAAATACATGAAAATGTGAATAGACAAATAGTATTAGTGATTAGATATGATGCTAATTAGTAGTGGGTGATGATAAACTATATTATCAGCCAGTTATTAATCACACACAAATTCTGATAAAATGAGAAAAACATGAATTGAGAACAAAGTAAACATACAGTAAGACTACAGAGTAGGAATGAGCCATTAATTCGGATATTATATGTGTGTGTATGTATTTATCTGTGCTGGTGATTGAAACTGGAGTCGTTTGGGTATTGTCATGAGCAATACCCCAGCCATAACACTTTTTATTTCCAAATTCTCACAGAGTTTCAAAATAATTACTTTCCTTTCTCTTCTCAACTAAATGATTTCACTGCTGTAACAGTAACACTGGTAGCAGCGGAGAACACTAAAAAAGTCAGAATGTGCAAAATCTTATCTATCTATCATTCCTGGAGAAAGGCAATACAGCATAATCAACAACGTAATAATATATGAAAAGTTTGGACAAATATTAATTTTTGCCTTGAAAACCACTAAAGTTTATAAAGGGGGAGAGAAATATTGCTCCAAAGTGTCCTATAGTCACTAAGCAAAATTTAGTAGTTTGCTATTAAAGCAAAATATACCAAAATTAAACTGTGAAGTACCTAAGAATATAAAATATAAATTAATGAATTATATATTTATTAATAAGAATGGAGAAAAATTAGTATTTTATTTTGGACAGCAGTCAGAAAAATTAGTATTTTATTTTGGACAAGTCAGAAATCTTGGTACCATTCATTTAGAATCTATATTTTAGAGAGTCATAAACTTCTAAGAGCACTAATTTGACTAGCTACCCATTTTTTTAAAATGGTGATTATATCAAAGACATACTTGAAAAGATAACAAGTTACTAGATTTTCTTGGTGTATATGGATGTTACATAGCAGATCAGAAAAAGTGCTTACATGTTTTTGAAATGTGCAAGGCTGGCACAGCTAAATGCTGATTTGTAACACACAAATTGCTTCTTTTGGCCTTGGCGCTGCCTTACCTGAGTTGTAGAAAAGGTCGGGTCTCTCCAGAATATCTCCTTCATGGATGTACGGCTCAACTCGGTCATCACCGTACAAGTACTGCTCACTCTCGTCCATCTGACGGCTCTCGACCATCTCCAGCCACTGAGAATTATGCCAGCGAAACTTTTCGCTCTGAATTTTCTTTGCCCATTCTTCATCATATTCCTATTAAGGAAAAAAACACCAACTGTTATTGTCTAAATTCACTCCCATGGTGTTAGGTAGAGATATTTTTATTTCATGAGAGAAGATGTTGAGAGCTTTCATTTGGGTCAGAGGAAACATAAAAATATACCTATTTAGAATAATTTCACGTAAAAATCAATAGAAAAAAAGAAATACATATTAAATAAGTCTCCCGGGATTATCAATTACTAATGCAATGTCAAACACTGGAAAAGTTAAATTGCATAAATTCTTATTTGAATATTACCTAAATATTGAATTGATGTAAACAACTTAGAAAATTTAGGTAAACAGATGACAGCTCAGCTTCTAAAGGGTTCTTGTGGATATAACTATCTGTAGCACTAGTGGCAGGCGGTTAGCATAACCTCTTTTAATATATATACCTATATATATTTGTTTAGTAATAACTGTTGGGGAAGAAGTACCATTAAAGTACTGTTTATAACTGATGAAACTGGCTTATATCAGAAAATAGCAAAATTAAATTTTAATTTCTTCCAACCCCAAAATGCTATTATCTTATTTATATTTATCTCTTTAAATGTCTATTTCTTGCTGAACAGTAAAGTCCTTAGAAGACTATGTCCTACTTACTGACCTATCCCTGGAACACCTGTCACAGAGAAAGTTCTGGATGCATGTTTTGAGTGACAAATGGGCAAATCACTCTTATGATGATGTCTACAGCAGAACCTTCTCTTGTTTTATAGATTATAGTTATTTCTTCTTTTTCCTTTTTTTAAAATTAATATTTTTGGCTAGGCTCTGGTGACCTATACCTATAATCCTAGCTACTTTGGAGGTTGAGATGTGAAGACTAAAGTTCAAAGCCAGCCTGGTAATGAAATTTCATGAGTATCTTATCTTCAATTAGCTAGCAAAAAAAATGATGGTGAGCACCAGCCTTGGGCAGAAAATGCTAAAGGACAGTGCACAGCTTTGAATTCAAGTCCCAGTATAAGCACACACACACACACAATTTCAAATGATACATGAAAACAATAAAAGCTGTACAAATTTATGGAATAACATGTGGTATTTTGTTACATGTATATTCTATGCATTATGTATATATCTGACAGTCCTGGGGCTTGAACTCAGGACCGGGGCACTGTCCCCGAGCTTCTTTTGCTCAAGGCTAGCAGCCTACCACCTGATCCACAGCTCTACTTCCAGCTTTTTCCTGTATGTGGTACTAGGAATGGAACCTAGGGCTTCACATACGCTAGGCAAACACTCTACCACTAAGCCACATCCCCAGCCTCATATGATGTGACTCTTAAAGGTCACACATATCTCCTCACTTAATCTCTTACTATTTTAAAATGTACAGTACACTATGTTTATCCAATCCCCTACTGTGCAACAGCACACCAGAACTTCCTAATCCTCTCTTCCTGCAGCTTAAGTTCCTACTGATCACACCTTCCTCGATCGCTCCAGCCTGCCCACTCTGCAGCCTCTGCTTTTGACCACTCCATGCTCAACTTCTTTAAGACCACACTTCTTATCTCATACAGCAGTTATATTTCTATGTCTAGATCATTTCACGTAATGATACCTCAATGATACCTTGTTTCATGCATGCTGGTGTACATGGCAGGATTTTATGCTTGCTTAATACTGCATACTATATATGTACTACATTTTCTATACCCACTCATTAGCTGGTGGAGAAGTAGGTTAGTTCCATTTTAAACTATTGTGAACAGTGCTTCGATACACATAGACTTATATCTTGTTGGGAGATTACATAATTTTTTTTTTGTCAGCTTGAACTCAAGACCTGGGTGCTGTCCCTGAGCTTTTGTTTAAGGCTAGCAATCTATCACCTTGATCTACAGCACCACTTCTGCTTTTCTGAAAGTTAATTGGAGATAAGAGTCTCATGGTCTTTCTTGCTCAGACTGGCTTTGAACTGTAATCCTCAGATCTCACCATCTTGAACAGCTAGGATTACAGGTATGAGCCACTGGTACCAAGCGATTTTTTTTTTTTTTTTTAATTTAGGCTACTTCTAACTAGTACATTAACTTAACATTGAAGAGTAAAGATGGTAGTGTAGATGGTAGTGTTGAAGAGTAAAAATGGAAGTGTGCTTCACAACAGTAGGGTCAAGCTCATCATGATGAATAAAAGGTGGGCAAAAATGCATTTGGTCAATTTTCAGCTTAAGCTAATGTAAAAGGTTACCACCACAGAACTGATTTCTGCCATAGAAAAATGAGTCTAGTGTTGTGTGTGTGTCCATTCACATGCATGCACTCCTGCTGCTCCTGGGGACTGAGCTCAGGGCCTGAGAGTTACCTCTAAGCTTTTTTTGTCCAAGGCTAGCACTCTACCAGTTGAGCCAGAGCTCCACTTCCAGCTTTTTGGTAGTTAATGGGAACGAAGAGTCTCATAGACTTTCCTATCTGGGTTGGCTTTGAACCGCGATCCTCAGATCTGTCTGAGTAGCTAGAATCATAGGTGTGAGCCACGGGTGCTGGCAGTCTAAACATTTTAAATGAACGTAGAGTGCCTTCAGATCTGCATGTTACACTGGAAACAGATCTCTCGCCAGCATCAGCTAACATCTAGAGCGTTGCTCATTCCCCCTCCCCTTTTTTGTGAGGAGGGGAGCACTGGAATGTGAACTCAGGGTCTTACACATCAGGTAGGCATTCTACAGGAGCTTCTCTACCAGCCACTTTTGCATTAGTTACTTGTTGAGAGAGTGTCTTGTTTGTGCCGAGGCTGACCTGGACTGATGTCACCTATGTGTCCTAGAGAAGCACATTCCCTGGAATGGCAGATGAGTACCAAGCATCTAACCCTTGGGGGAGATGGAGATGGAGGCTTACTGAAATGGGTTTGTTTGTTTTTGCCCAGGCTGGTTGTTAAACCATGATCCCCCTGGTTTTTACCTCCAAAGACACCCATATTGCTCACTTTTTAAAACATACAAAGATTCCCTGGATTTTTTTTTTTTTAAGCCTGGTTCTGCTATTCTGCTAATGGCAATTTTGCCATCAGATTATTGAGCTTTCCTTCCTTTTTTTTTTTTTTTTTGCCAGCCCTGGGGCTTGAACTCAGGGATTGGGCACTGTCCGTGAGCTTCTTTTTGCTCAAGGCTAACACTCTACTACTTAAGCCACAGCACCACTTCCAGCTATTTCTGTGTGTGTGGTCCTGAGGAATAGAACCCAGGGCTTCATGCGTGCTAGGCCAGGAGTCTGGCACTAAGCCACATTTCAGCCAGCTTTCCTTTTTAATAGTTGTCAACAGTTCTATCAGTTGTCAATCTATATTCTACTATAATTACTCAAATGGTATGCAGTTAAGAGCCATCATAGACATTAATCATATTTTTCTTTAAACACTATTATTTAACTGGTAGAATATCAGTATTTAAATCTCTGTAGATTTGAATCCCCAGATACAATGCAAACCTGTATTTAAGACTGACTGTTCATATTACTAAACTTTTATGAATAAATGTAATGTCTATAAAAAAAGACTGTTCATATTACTGATGTAATTAGTGATTAAATGTGATAGCAATTTATACAATCATCCAACCAATCATCAGACACAAATTTTTCTTATATAAGATATGCAGAAATCACTTAGAAAACTTATATTGAGAACACTTACTAAATATTAGCCATTTCCATTAATTCATTCAAGTGACAGCTCTCTGGAAAAGATATAATTATGCCTATTTTACAAATGAGAAAATGAGGCCCCAACCACTTGGCCCATGTCATACAGCTGGGCTATTATACCAGTGCAAATCTTGATTCAGCAGTGTGCAAGAAGCACTTAAACAGAAGAAAACACACCTTGGCCAAAGCCACTAGAAAACAGATTCCACACTGAATGACACTATGGCCTACGTGGCCTTGAAAGCCAACTTTCATCCCCAAGATTTTGTGAATGGGTTGGACTGTTGACAAAGTAGTAGTAGGAAGGGTAGAAGTAACTTCTGGTTTCATATATTGTATAACAAATTATATTCCCAAGACTTATTTCTCTGGTCACACCTGGGAAAAGAGAGTTGAAAAATATTGCAGAGATGTTCATACAGATCTCACTGGCTACAGATTCTGGTAGTTTGTTTTTCCAAAATTATCAGTGATACTTAATTATGTGGTTACATACACTGTAATCAATTTATAAGTAATTTAGCATAAATGTTAAATATAACCCTGAACTATTTTAAAATTTCACAAATAGTATACTTTTTGGTTCCATGTGTATGTGCTCAGCTAAATTTGCAAAAAGCAAAGAGAGACTGCCATATTAGGGGTGGCCAGATAATTTATAAAGGCCTGATTACATATCCTTACTGTAGGAAAAAAGAATGAACTTACCACAGCCACTGAGTAAAAAAATGTAGTGCGTAAAGCAAAAGTAAAAATAGTATTTTGGAAGAAATTGTCCACAGTAACTGGATATTTTGTCTAAAATATGAGTTAGTTACAGGTCATCCTAACTGTAAGAATATGGCTTACAGTATTAGAAATTCTATTAAACCCACATGAAATGCTGAAAGTAATTTTTTTCTTTTAAGCATAGTAGCTTGTTTCCTTTGGCAAGAGACATAAAAATAACTTTTTATTAGGATAGAAACATTTAAATCTGGCTGAACTATCTTAATGAAGATGTTTTCAAGGGAATTGTTTCATTAAAATTTATAATTTAAGTATATGGGTTGCTAGTGGAAAAACAAGACTTAAGTTCCAAAGGCATATGAAATATACCTTTTCTAATCTAGTAAGATGAAAATGCTTCTAATAATTCATGTGAAATAGTACAGATGTAGGTTAAAAAATAAAAACCACACATCTATAATATGTATTTACCCTAATAATTTTTTTTTTTTTTTGGTCAGTCATGAAGCTTGAACTCTGGGCCTGCGTGCTGACCCTGCGCTCTTCAGCTCAAGGCAAGTACTCTACCACTTAAGCCACAGTGCTACTTCTGATTTTCTGGTGGTTAATTGGTGATAAGAGTCTCATGGACTTTCCTGCCCAGGATGGCTTTGAACTGCGATCCTCAGATGGACTCAGCCTTCTGAGTAGCTAGGATTACAGGCGTGAGCCACCAGTGCCTGGCTCCTAATAATTTTCTTTATGAAGAAAAAAATTCCTGTCTACTATACAGTTATCATATTAGACATCTATAGACCAGTGTATTTATAGATATTGATATATATCATATATATCACATATAAATCATATATATAAGCTCCCACATATCTCACATATATGTGATGCTATAATATATATGTATACATAATGTTTTTCTCTCTCACACACATACATATCACCTCTCCTTTAGGAACTTCATATATTTACTTAAGGCACTTGCTACAAACTACTGAATTAGGAGTCAAGAGATCTGGTTTCTACTTCCAGTTCTGCTACAAACTTAAGTAGTAACTTACTATACAAGTATTTTACTCTCTTGGCTTCAGATTCGTTATTTGCAAAATGAAAGAAATCTAGAACTTGTTCAAGATCTAATAGTCTATAAGTAAAAACCTATGATTAATACTATTGCTTTATAAAGATGTTAAAAACAACGATCCCAATTAAACTGAATAATATTGTAGCGTAGGAGTTTCTCAAGTGATTAAACTGAGTAATATTGTAGCGTAGGAGTTTCTCAAGTGATTAAACTGAGTAATATTGTAGCGTAGGAGTTTCTCAAGTGATATACCAACTCAAAATGAGTATTTTGTACTTATAATGCACTATGTGATTCTTTTGTTTCTTTTGTATGTCCTTCCCCCACGGTATAACCCGTTTTCACTATACTTGATTCAGGTGTTCTGCATTTTGTATATACATTTTTATAATTTGGGGAGGGGAAGAGATATAGCAAACTGCTGAAATAGGGATACAGGCTGACCCACTGTCACAATGAGATGTACAAGACACTATGTTGAAAACGAACTTTACAATTTGGGGGGTGGTGGTGGGAGGAGTTGGGGAGGGAAGGGATGGTAGGGGAAAAACAATGGAGGTAACCATGCTTGATAGGAAATGTACTGTACTCATGTAACTGTAACCCCTCTGTACAGTGTTTTTACAATTTTTTATATGCGTGTGTGTGTGTGTGTGTATATATATATATATATATATATATATATATATATATATAGAGAGAGAGAGAGAGAGAGAGAGAGAGAGAGAGAGAGACAAAGTGAGTATCTTGTATCAAAAATTTTTTGTTTTTTAGCCCAGGTGCAATGTCTCTTGCCTTTAATCCCAGCTCCTTGGGAGGTGAAGATAGGGAAGAGTGGTTTGAGGGCAGCACAAGCAAAAAGTTTACGAGATTACAGTTTCAACAAGAAAAGCTGGAAAGAAAGGCCAACAGAGAAGGATTGACGGCCAGCTGGCTTGGGAATAAATGTGAGACCTTTTTAAAAACTAAAGTGAAAGGGTCCTGATAGTATGGCTCAAATGGTAGAGCATCTGCTTAGTAATACAAGGCCCTAAGTGAAACTGCCCCATACTGCCAAACATATTTTAAGGAAATAAATTCACCATGTATTAAATAAGATTAATTCAACACCTTTTCAAAATCTTTAATCCCCTCTTAAATATGCATTCCCCACTTCAGATCAGGAAGCGTCTATGAGAATTTAGGTATTCCCAGTTCAATCACAGCTTGAGATGTCATCAAAATCTCTATTACACCTTTATCCTGTCTGGAGATACTTTAGGGATACAGTCATTTTTTTTCTTCACTTTTGAAATCCTTTTCCCCCCATCAGGCTGTCTTTAAGTCCTGTATTTAAAGGAAAACATGCTTTGGCTCTTATTTTCTTTTTTTCTCAGCTCCTGACATTATGATCTTAAGTACTTAGTTTCTATACATTCTAAAATGTCACGAGAGACTTATGGTTTGATTTTACATGGAATGTGCCATCCTTTTTGAAGTCCTACATCATTTTGTTTACTACTTAACCACTGCAACATTATGAAGCCTTAACCAGCCTATTATCAGCGTCTGTTCACTATCAGGAAAACTCTTTTGTCGCTGGCTTCCGTCACACCTTGTATCTGATTAACACACTATAGGATAACACAGAGCTACATAGGTCTGTTTTGTGTTTCGAAGTAACTGATGGGAAACAGATTTTCCTTTCTCCTTTAATGTGGCAGCCCCCTAATTGAGACTGTAATATGGTTTATTTAATACAATTTTTGTACTAAATTAAAGCAGGTCTACAGTAATTTAGTTGCTCATTGAGATTTAAGGCAACAGCTGCTAGAAAATGCTTCTTATACCTTAGAAAATATTTTCCCAATGGTATGTGTATATATACACATTATTGTATAATTAAACACATATAATAAAGTTGTTGACTTTAATGCATATATAGACTTATTCCAAGTATCGACCTTTGGTCTTTACTGGGTATTTTGTAAAGCCGGCGTTCAGGTACAATTACCTCCTCACTCAGCTTGTGCTTATAGCAGGGAAAGCTAACCTGTGAAATATCATGTCACAAGTCAGACAACAGAGTAAAAAATGTAAATAATTAAAAGATATGCAAGTTAAAATTCATGATTTTTCTCTATTATGCTTGGGTCTTTTAAGTTCAGTTGTAGCCAATTAAACAATAAAGTAAGATGAATAATGAACAGGCAATTAATATACATACACATCCATGTATACGTACATTTTTGCGTATACTTAAAAGTCTAACAAGCTGGAAAAATACCCTGTTTTTGCCTCTGTTTATGGAATATAAAAATGAACTACAAAAGAGGATCAACCAAACTTTTCTCATTAAATTCAATTTAATTTTATAGAATTAAGTGAACCCCAGAAAAAAAGAAAAAACTCAGAAAACAAAAAAAAATCCAAACTTACACTGTGAAATTTTGAATTACAAAGGCTGAAAAAAATCCAACCAACCACCACCACCACCAACAAAAACAACCCAAGAATCAGCTATACCCTGGAAAGAGGACTGAAGAAGTTACTGTCAACAGCTCACCTGAAAAATCCCTGTTCTGTGACCATTCCTAACTTCATGTCAATTAAAAGTGACTATCATCTACCAATTTTATTCATTTTTTATCCATTCCCTGCAATTACAAAGGCATCTTTTGAGTTCTCTGCCTAACTCAATAAAGCCTTTACTATATTTTCTTTTCATTGTATCATGAGATACCTTTTAAGATGTTCTCCCTTACTGGAAAGACTACTAATAAATCCATGTTTCTGTCTGGTGCAGGCTTTTCCAGATATCTTTGTGGGGATTCTAACATTAATAAATAAAGAGGCTATTTAAACCTGTGCTGATTTATCTCATTTTAATGTGCCAGTCTTACTAAATATAATTGTCTGGCTTTAAATGGAGATATTAGTTTATTTTTCCAAGTTTAAAATACTAGATGTTGAGTTATTAAAATATATAATCCATTCATGATCATAATTAAGAGTTATTGAAAAGAAAGAGATAGTATTTCAAAATCTCAGTAATACAACCTATGTTAGTACAAAATCTACAGCCAAGTCTGTTGCTGGCTAGAAAGACATGAAACATCATTTTTTTTTTTTTACCAGAAAAACTAGTTAAATCTCTTTTCTCATAAACACTGTCATAAGGACAGCACATCTGCTGAGAGGTTCAAATAGGACACTGTTTCTGAAAGAGTAGCTCATACGTTTAGGTAACAGTCCTGGAGTTCTCCAAGTTTAGACTAAACTTTGATATTCAAGAAACTTCAGGTTGCTGAGCTTTGTATTCTTAATATCTATCTTAGTGTTGGAGACATAGTATATATTGAGTAATCACGTTTTAGGTATTTGACATTTTAGGTAAATGTGGGAGCTTTTGAGGTTCTTAAACACAACACAAATTTGAGAATATGTTGAAAAGTCTATCAATTTTAGAAGCTCCTTAGATCAGATGTGTAGGTTCTGCTCTTCCTTTGAAGATTCCCAATGCTTGGAAGATAAAGGCAGGGTCAACTGCCTTGTAATCTTGGTAGGTTAAGTTGCTGGGCTTCTTTCTCTTGGCCTTCCTGCTTTCCTCTGTAACTGCCATTCCCTTCCTCTCAAAACTGTAAGTAACCTAGACAAACACTAACAACTTACTGATGAGTCTAGAAAGACTTCATCATGTAATACAAGTAATGTAATCCTCCTCAGCACACAAAGTACTACCACCACCCATGTTTCAAGTTATCAATTCAACCCTTGGGACCAATTATTTAATCAAATCATCAGTACTGCAATATATGCATAATTTTAGAGACAATCCTTTACTTGCACAAATAAGGCTTGCACAAATAAGTGACAGAAATGTTTGTAACCTTAAATACAAAGGTCTTTGAACTACAAATAGGTCCACTCCAGATTTTGAGCTTTTAAAAATAGCTCCAATCCCCGTACTTCAGATTTCTTCTTCTTATACAATATAGTCAAAGTTGGGAATATTGACAAGCCACAATCTAGCAGAGAGAAGAATCCAGAGACATCATCCACTCCTACCCTAAACAGGGTCACTAGTGCTTACTACACACAAGTTTTTGTGGTCTCCTTTGATAAGTATTTTTGAGTGTTTCAGCACCTTTGTTATATTTAATTAAATTCTGCTAATTTCCTCTTGCTTTATTCTTGAAAAAGAGTCAAGATAACTATGAGGATGAGTTGTGATAAAGCAGGCTCAGACACTCTGGTGTAACTATGGGTAGCTATTTCTCCAGTGGAACTAGGAGATGTTTGTATGTAATACAGTAAGATGGCTTATTTCTCAAACTTCTCAGCAAGCTAACAATGCAGCTTTTGGTCTGAGACTAATTTATAAACTTAGACCAAAACCCAGGCTAAACAGAAATTTAGAATATGGATAATTACCAAGTAAGGCATTTTAACAATAGCAAAGGTAGCTTCCTATTTACTAGGTAAATGACATGATCAATTCCTTTCAGTTTTGTCTGAATTAGTTTAGTGCCCTGACATGAAGTTTACCAATGCCAAATTTAGCCATTTTCTGGAACAATTTCAAATGTAAACTATAAACAGTATATGTATGGTCAAAATATATCCTCCAAATAATGTTCCACCGTTTAACTTCAAATAGTAAACAGATTATCTTCCCATGCCACTTCAAAAAAATCAAGAAGAAAATAAAACAACAACAATAATCAACAAAAATAACAGTTAGTTGTCCCAAGGAAGGAAAATGTTGGCCCAGGTAGTTAGTCTACATACAAAGTCCTCACCTATGTTTCAGGGTTAGTCTAGCTTAAACAGAAATAAACTGAATGACCATCATGTGGTAAATACATCCCCATATATATTTTCTTTAATCCTTGTAATAGGTCTCTAAACTTTAGAAGTCTTATTATATATAAATGTAGTCTTCAAAAAGTTAAATGAGTTGCCTGAAATTATTTAGCAGGTAAAGGAGAAAAGTAGTTAGCTGTATCCTGATATGATTAGCTTGCCAATTCAAGAAGGATAAAGATTCAATTTATGGCCAGAACCGAAACCCAACTAGGAAGAGCAGAAAAATGTTTTAGGATCAATAATTTCATATTAAAGATGAGCCAGTGTCTTGAACCTTGTAGTAACGGACTAGCACAAGGGCTATTCTTTCAGTAGAATGTGAGATGTTTCCACAGTGTGGTGCCCTTCTATTAGCTCTACTAGATTTCTAAGAAATTCAGCCATGAATATGAGCCAGGTGAACAGCATAGCCAGACTTCCAAATTACCCACATGTGGATACTTTTAATAAGTCTCGTTTTCTTGTAGTAAGTTTTTCGGAATAAAGTTTTCCACAGTGTGAAATGATCCATTATTCCATGGCATTATATCAAACACTTACTCCAGTATTGGAGATTTATAGAGAGATTAGGTGAACTAAATTGCTCAATTTACTTGCTCCAATTTTTTTAAAATACTAACTCAAAAGTGATCACACAGAATCTTAGGGATCTACGCAATCAGAGCTAGTTGTTATATTACCAATTTAATTTTGCTGATTCTTCTTTGAAGTCCTCACATTAACAAGGCTCCTTATGATAATAAACATAATTTTCTTTGTAGCTCTACATTTATAATGCTGACTAGGAATTCTAAGTACTTTCAAGTAGAGTATGATCTATAAAGCAAGACAAAGACTGAAAAGCTCATTGGATTCAGAAACATGAGCTTACTTTAGTGAGCACCATTTTAGTGCAACAATGAAAGAAGACAGGATTAGCATAGGTTGCAAGGAGGACAGAGGAAGGAAAGAAATCAGACAAAATAGGATTTTAAAAAAACTTCAGTTTTTGGAATCAGAGAGCTAGAACAGTACCTTTTTAGAAAAGAAAAGAGGATGTATTGTGGAGTGGTCTCCAGTTTGAGATAAGAAACAAGCCCACAATTTATATGAAATGGGAATCAAAATAGTTTCAGTCATAATATACTTACATTTTATGCCATATATTTTTATGGTTGAACTGAGCCAAGCTTCTGGAGCTAGCTGACATTCTAACCTAAAGATACCTCGAATGTAAACCTGCAGCTATCTTCCGTTTATATGTCCTCACATAGAGGTGAAAAGTATGCTGAATGGATGCATAACAAACTAACAAGTCTTTTGTCATTGTTTAAAGGAAGATAATCACATGTGTGGATCTTTAACATGTTTGTTATTCTTATATTATGTACTTTATATGTAATGACATGGTGATCTATTAGAAGACAGTACATGGCAATGAAATTATTCTTTTGGAGTATTAAACATTCTGTACTCACAAGCCATGCTACCCTTTCTCTCACAAAATACAATATCGTGGTAGAGCAAAGATCTATTCTGGCTTAGAAATCAAATCTCTTGGTCATTTAGTTCTAACTCTGTATGAAGTATATTGTCAAATCTAAAAGGTAGATGGCAGGCATCAAATAGACACATTTCTGAAATACGGTACGAGAACCTGACAAGACAGCTCCTGCTAGGAACTGTTCACCTTCGTAATGAAGCCACTAACAGAAATGCCAACTATGAAGTTGTTTCTTGATCATATTTGTGTAAAAAGCTAAGTTAAACTTTTTCCCCTTAGGTCTGGGACCAGAACCTGCTGCCACCTGCTCAATGCCTAGTGCTCTACAACCGAGCCAAGCCTCCAATCTCTAAGTTAAACTTTTAGAAGTACTGAAGAGGTTGTAACTAAGGAACTAAAAACTGTTGAGCTAAAATTCAGCTTAAAGAAGGAAGCAAGTTGTATATGCTAAAGGTAAAAAGAAAACAAGTCTACCTATATACCAAAAATTCTGAAATAGTGGGAAAAAACTTAACAAAATTTGATTCATCTTAAAAATTTAGTTGCCTGATTTTAGCATTGATTTATAATTTTTTCACAAATTGTCATCAAACTTCCTGCTATAGAACAATTTCTCTGAAAACCAAGTGTTTCCAAGATGACAGGTAGCTTGTCCAACTTGGAATATGTACAAGCCTCTTTAGAGTGCCCATCATTAAAAGTCAAAAGTCACAGAACTTATCTTTAAAGAGTAAATTCAGTATCACAGAATTTCTAAAGCCTTAACCAAAATACAAAGTTGATACTGAAGGAAGAGTTCAGAACATTTACCAAATGTTCTATTATACTTAGTGTAAAAAGAATACTTACCGCTATTATATCTAATGTATTGTCACAGACCTTCCTGATTTCATTATTTTTATCATGCATCAGGTCTATGAGATATGCTGGAGCTTCTGAATAAAAATGGTTAAAGATAAAAACTGAACTGTGATTATGACACTTCAATTAGAAAATCCCACAAGTCTCTAAATTTAAATGCTAAGCGGAAATTTTACTTCATATTTTAATGTAAAATCATTGGTACAAGATGACCGAAAACACTATTTAATTTCTGTAAAAAAAAAAAAAAAAAAGGTAAGCAGAGTAGAGACATCAAAAGAAAAAAATGTAGGTAAGAAGAAAACAACAACAACAAATATCGGAAGTGTAAGGCCATTGTTTTGAGGACAGGAAAATGATGAAAATCAACAAAGAGGTAGCTGTTGATCTGTGTAGCTAAGGTTACAACTTTCTTCTTTTTACTTTTGTTTTCATGCCAGTACTGGGGCTTGAACTCTGGGCCTCACATTATTGCTGGGCATTTTCACTCAAGGCTGGTACTCTATCATTTGATTTACACCTCCACTTCATGGACTTTTCTGCTCAGGTTGGTTTCAAATCTTGATTCTCAGATTTCAGCCTCCTCACTAAGATTATAGATGTAAGCCACTGATACCCCATGTCCCCCTATCCTAGAATCAGTTTATCTATTATGGTATAAAAGTTCAAGTAAACTTACTTCACATAAAAATGAACAACAGAAAAGAATCACATCCAAACTGAACTAAATGATTATTATAAGAACAAAAAACAAAGGGAGATATGATAAAAATATTTTCACTAGAGAAAGCATTTTTTAAAGACAGAGATTTAAAAATAATAAATACATATATGAACAAACAACACGAAGCAGAATTAGAAAATTCAGAGAAATAATTCAGAAAAGAACCTAAAATAAAGATGAAAACATCTTTTCAAATCAACACTAAATGTAAAATAACACAAAATAAATGCAAAAGAAGCCACGAGAAATAGAAAGCAAAAAAAGAAAACTACAAAATTAAACAAATAAAAAGATCAGAAAGGTATAGACATAAAGAGCTAATATAATAGAAACATAAAAGAAGAAAATGTAATTGAACAAAATACTAAAAATTACAATTCAAGACTATTTTTCAGATATGGATTAAAATATGACAAAACTCCATATATGCAAAGTATATTTAGAAAAATAACTTAAGAACAACTCAAAATGTAGTGAAACAGCTTAATTGTGAAGAAAACAAATATCCTGGTAAAGGCTTTTTTAGGGAAAGGAAACTAACCTGTCATCAGACTTTAGGGAGAGTAATACTAAACAGACTAACTCTAGACTTCTCACTGGTAGCAAAATGCAGGCCAGGCCAGCGGAAAACTGCCTAGTGTCAGCTATATTCTGCTAGGCTAGTACTGAAGAGGGCAAATTTGTTATTCCCAGAGATCTACCTTGTCATTTGTAAGTAATATTTCTAAGTATAAAATATTTCACTTTGGAAGACAATCAACTCAGAGGAATAGAGGACTACAAGAAAAAGTAACGAAGACATTGAATGGCAACAGAATGCAGAATGTTCTTTAGATTGCACTATGCTAGGCACAGTGGAAGATATCTCCATTGCAGTTAAGAGAAAATTCCTGAGGTGTTTTGCAGTTATTAAATACTTGACATATGGATGATAGCCAAAGTCATTTGAACAGATGCGCTTTCCCATACAGAGTAAATAAGATTAGAAGAGGACTAAGTAGTCCTAGGAACCTCTGAAATTTAAGTTAACAGAGAAGGAAGTTCTGAAAATGTTTAAGCTTCTAGGAATCAAAATTAGACAAGTTGATAAATTGTTCTCATTAAATTTTATCCACATATAGATTGAATATTCTTTATCCAAAATGTTCGCAAACAGAAGTTCCTACTTTCAGATTATTCATTTCAGTTCTGGAGTATTTAGTTTTACATAATGAGTGTTTTGGGGAAGAGACCAAAGTCTAAACATAAACCCATTTCTATATATCTTATATGCACAGATTGAAGGTAATTTCTGTGCACTTGTGTTTTGACTGTAACTGTTTACATGAAGCAGATTTCTACCAAACATTTCAGATTTTGGAGCATTTTAGATTTCTGATTTTCAGACTAGGGATAGTCAACCTGTGCTAACTTAGAATAAACAATTCCAATGGAAAATACCCTGTGAGCTAAACTTATTTCCAAGACCCAAGATGTATGTTTCCTTAATGTGCAAAATGTAATTATATAAAAGTTGAAAGGATACGTGTTTCCTTGATTATAACATCTCTTGTGGCTTGGTGGAAAACCATCTGGTAGAAGACGTAAATTATCTGACATACAAATTCATCATCTTCTTGTTGAGCTGAAAGAGGAAAAAGAAACTTCACATGAAAGAATACTATACTCATGGTATATAAGCAAACAGAAAAACATTTTAGGTAAAAACAAAATGAGTAAAACTAAAAGTGAGGAGCAAGTAAAAGGCAATTAATTTAAATTATTTGTAATACCTGGGTAATATATATCATCTGTACCTAATCAATAAACAAATTTCATAATGACATGTTGTCAGAAATTATATTAGAAAGGTTCTTGGTAGTTACATAGACAGGTGCTTATTTTGAAATAGGAACACAAACATCAAGATTTTGAAAAAAAAAGCTTTGTTATCTCTGAGGTTAAACTACACTACTTGAGATAATTCATATCAAGAGATCACATAGCTTGAGGAATTTGGGGACAAATCTGGTTTAGGAGCTTAAACTGGGGCTTGAACTCTGAACTCTAAGATCTTGCTTGGCTTTTTTACTCATGTCTGACTCTGCTATTTGAGGCATGTCTCTAGTTCCATCGTTTAGCTGGTTAATTGCAAATAAGAGTCTCTTGGATTTGTCTGCCTGAACTGGATTACATCCTCCTGAGTTGCTAGGCTTACAGAAGTGAGCTACCCCAACTGAGCTGAGGAAAACAATTCTTAAAATAGATGACACTTTCTAAATTTTAGGTTTTTGTTAGAAATGACACAATCAGGCTGGGATTTAGCTCAGTGGTAGAACACTTTATGCACAAGGCCCCTGGCTTTGATTTACTAGTTCCACGAAAAACAAAGGACAGAAGAAGAGAAGGTTTGAAGGAAGGAGGGAAAGAAAGAGAAAGAACTGGCCCATCATAAAAAGAGATATTTTGTCTTGTTGAATAATACTTAAAAAACTGAACTTTACATACTGGCATAAAGTATTTTAGTTTCTATCTACTTATAGTGATAAAGTTATATAATCAGATCAGCTAATTAATAAATGGTTAATATTACACAAATAATTTAACATAATTTCAGAAATATAAATACTAGCTACAAAATTTGATTTGCTAAGCTTATCATCAACTCTTGGTCATACAGTTCCATGATATGTTAGAAACACATTTCCTGACTGACACAGTATCTAACTAGTTGTAGAGTATATTGTGGGGTCCTTAAAGTTCAATCTGTCCTAAATGAGCTCTTTCACTAACTTCCTAAAACTAACTAGGCTGAAATTTTCACTATTAATTATTCTCTTGATACAATGCTCTCTACTTAATCACAAAGTTTTCTTTCTTAACCTTGAAAAACCAATATATACTTCCTTAAAAGAATATCACATAGTCTATGATATAATAACCTCACACCAGAGAACATCAAAACACTGTAAAACACTAAGCTGGCTTTGTTAACTTTGCTTAATCTACAGCTAAATTCTCTCAAGTCACTGTAGGAAGCAATTGCAGAGCATAGAATGCTTCAACTTTCACCAGCTCTCCATGAAATCTTTATTCTCATTTATTCTACCATCTTGCCTTCACCCCCCTCAACTCTCTAGTATCTCAGTATCTTAATTACTTCTGATATAAAAACGCTCTGTGAGAAGGGTATATTCAAAGTAAACACATATGGATCATTTTAAAAGGAATACTTAAAAAATACGGCAGGGGCTGGCAAGGTGGCTCAGTGGTAGAGTGCCTGCCTCGTGCATGAGGCCCTGGGTTCGATTCCTCAGCACCACATAAGCAGAAAAAGCCAGAAGTGGGCGCTGTGGCTCCAGTGATAAAGCACTAGCCTTGAGCTGAAGAGCTGAGGGACAGGGCCCAGGCTCAGAGTTCAGGCCCCACAACCGACAAACAAAACAAAACAAGAACTACAACAACAACAAAAAAACAGGCATTATGTCTATTAATATATTGTGTTAAAAGTTTACAATGCAAATTTTAAAAAATCAAGACAGAAAGGTATAAAGTACTTTAAAAAGCATTTCATTCCCCTGTCCATATCTAACTGATCAATAAACACAAACAGGTGCTCAATTTCATTAATCATTAGGGAAAGGCAAATTAAAACTACAATGAGATCACACTAAGAAGACTACAATTAAAGGAACAACAATACTCAGAGTTGTAGTGATACAGAACAATTGTAACCCTCCTACTTTGATTTCTTGGCTGAAAATTCACCCAGCTACTTTGGTAAACAGATTGGCAGCACTTATTAAAGCCAATCACATACACACTCTTTGGCCTAGGAATTCTACTCTGATGTATGTATCTAATAGAAATGACTACATATGTTTACCAAATAAAAAGTTTAATATGCTCTTAAGGAATATTATTAAAAATAGTCTTCCCCTAAAACAAACTCCACAAAACTTAGCCCTACTACCCACGGACAGTACAAAGGAAATGATATATTTTTATAATACAGTACTATACACAGCAATAAAAAATGAACAAACTTCTGTAAATAACATAGATGAGTCCCACAAATATAATGTAGGACAAAATAAACCAGATTTTACTTATGTCAAGTTAAAACTCAAGCAAAACTAATTTATCTATGATAAGATAATGACCACTTTGGTGGAGGTTGTAATGATTGGGAAAGGAAATAGGTACTTCTGTGAGACTGACAATTTTTACTTCCCTATATGGGTAAAACAATATATTGTATTCCTTAGATGCCTCACATTCACATTTTAAATTTTAATATTACTAGCTGCTGTTAAAGTATAAGATGCTACAGAACTTGGCACTGATATTTCATTTGTGTAAATTCTGTGTGGATTTTGGAGAACAATGTGCCCTGGCTTTGTGTGAGCAATACAAACTCAAGGGTATGACTCTAGGCCTATGATGTCTACTGTAGCTACATGCTAGGACAGCTAATTACATGAAAATTAAATTAAAATTGTGGTTCTAGCTGGGCACCAGTGGCACACACCTGTAATCCTAGCTACTCAGGAGGCTGAGATCTGAGGATCAAGGTTCAAAGCCAGCCCCGGGAAGGAAAGGCCATGAGACTCTTATCTCCAATAAACCACCAGAAAAACAGAAGTGGCCCTGTGGCTCAAGTGGTAGAGGGCTAACTTTGAGCTGAAGAGCTGAGGGACAGCACCCAAACCCAGAGTTCAAGCCCCACAACCGACCTCCCCCTCCAATAGCATAGAACAATTTCATCAACACAGAAAACCAACATGCAAAGTTGGACAGAAAGCAGAAATGATGCAGTACTATTTGTAGGTAATTGTCTATACAATTATTTCTGAATTACTTTATGCCAATATTCTTAACTTTGCAACCTAAATCTCTCTCAAATTTCTCTATCCAATCTTAGTTTATTCCTTGCTTCATTTGGTTTCTTTGAGATAGAGTCTTGCTATTTAATCAAATTCACTACAGACTGGTCTGAAAATTACAATCTCCCTGTCTTGCCTCCAAGAAGCTGGAATTACAGGTATGTACCTTCGCATGTGTTTTAATTCATTTTCCTAAATTAACTATATAATTTAAGTTTCTATGATTAATATAACAAAGTAATGTAATACTCTTTCATGTTGCAGACTTTGAGATTTAAATTTTAAAATAACATATTTAGACATTAACATGAAAAACTTTAATTACCATTGAGCAATTCAATCAGTGCAGGGATTATCCCAGATTTAGCTAGCAGTGCAGCACAAGAATCATCCATAGACACAGTTCCAATCATTATCACCACTTCTAAAACGAGGTCATCTTCTGCAGTACCTACGAAAGGCAATTGTAGAAAATTTTCATTAATATGTCCTGATTGACACCTACTTGTATCATCAAAACTTCAATGCATAAGGACAATGAAGCAGTAAAAAATAAGTTCCTGTGAATCTTTGACATAGTTATAAATTTTTCATTTTGCCAAATTTTCCATCTTTGCTGATGACAACTTTGAAAATACTAGTGAATGATAACGTAGGCAGAAAATAAAGTATTTTGAATATTTCAAAGAGCTGTGTGTGTGTGTGTGTGTGTGTGTGTGTGTGTGTGTGTGTGTGTAAAAGAGAGAGAGAGAGAGAGAGAGAGAGAGAGAGAGAGAAAGAGAATCTATCTACTTGAGAAGGAGGTGGTATTTGGTAACTTATAAAGAGACAACTAAAAAAGTTTTAAGAAAAAGGGAAGGGAAACTAATACCAAGAAAATATTTTGTTAAGGAAATGAGATTATATAGGTAAGACAGGACAGTAGAACCTTTTTGAGAATGGAATTATGGTAAGAATATACTTTGCTTAAACAACAGTAACCACAGTGTTACTTTAACAGCTTTATCTAAAAAAAATAATTATGCAAAAGTGAAATACTCAGCACAGACCTGGCTTTAGTTTATCCTTAAGGTATGGAACTAACTTGTACTCCTTCAGAACCAGTTCCCAGTCTAAATCTGGAATGGTAAGATTTGCCAGAGTTCCCAAACACTCAATCACAAATTCCTCCTCTTCATCGCTGGAGATCTGAGCTGCAAGGTCCCCAACATAATCCTGAGGACAGCAGAATTTCAACAGTTAAAATATTATCTCTGAGAAGAGCAAATGTGGTAAGTTTACCATGGGAAAAAACATAAGTATCAGAAGAAATTCTTAATGTTTAATACTCTGGACTTAGCGTCCTCAGAGAGCCTCCTGGTGATGCCCACAGAATGGAGGTTTTGAGAATAGACAACAAACCCAAACTACCACCTTCCAGTGCAGACTGGGATTTCCAAGAGCTAAACTTACAAGGAGGTTTAAAACGGAAGAGCCAATTTAGTCATGAATATTTGATTAGAGCTCAGTAATAATTCTTTCTAAATGTATGAAGGTACAATTATCAATGTACAATTTACAACCATCAGATCCACTTTACTAGAAAACAAAGAAACTATATTTACAATAAACAGCTTTTTGGTCGGTCCGTCATGCTGGGAAATGTTCCTAATCATTTTCATCAGTAACGGGTCCTTGAATTTTAGGGCCCTTTTCATGAGCATCTTCAATCCATTTCCTGAAACAAAAAGCAGAAAATTCCCTAAGAAAATTAACTTTTTTTTTCTTTCTTTTTTTTTTTTTATTGGTCAGTCGTGGGGCCTGAACTCTGGGCCTGAGTGCTGTCCCTCAGCTCTTCAGTTCAAAGCTAGCGCTCTACCACTTGAGCCACAGCTCCACTTCCGGCTTTTTTTTTTTTTTTTTTTGCCTATGTGGTGCTGAGGAATCAAACACAGGGCCTCATGAATGCAAGGCAAAGCGCTCTACCACTGAGCCACCTTCCCAGCCCTGAAAATTAACTTGTTTAATGATTTTTTTGTTTTGTTACAAAAATTTACATCTAGTAAAATATTCAAACCTTAAGTGTCAAATTAGATTTAGATAAATGAGCACACTTGTGCAACCATACTGTACAATAACACATAGGATCTATCTCCTGCTCGCTCCAGAAAGCTCCTTCTGTGCCTCTCCTAGTAAATCTTGTTCTCCAGATACAATCCTTTCTTTTTTCCTCCTCCTCTTCTGCCTTTTCTATTTATTCTACTTAAAATACAGTTTTATTATCTACAAGTTCATAAAAATAGGCCTGTACGGTTTATGATCTTTTGAGTTTGGAATATACACCACAAATTTAAAAAAATACTTATAATCCAGGAAAAATTATACTTCTAGAAACTTATCCTAAGAATAGAAAACAAAAATTCAGAGAAAGGTAAATATAGTGATTCATGCTCGTATTCCCAACAGTGGCCAAAGGCCCTCTATTCAAGACCAGTCTGGAGGCAAAATTCAGAGAAAGAATAATTAGTACAACATTATTTGTAATACAAACAAAGTGCCAAAAAACTACATATAAAAATACTGGAGCCGAGCGCTGATGGCTCACCTCTGTAATCCTAGCTACTCAGGAGGCTGAGATCTGAGGATCATGGTTCAGAGCCAGCCTGGGCAGAAAAGTCTGTGAGACTCTTTTTTTTTATTTTTTATTTTATTTATTATTTATTTTATTTATTCAGTCGTGGGGCCTGAACTCTGGACCTGGGCGCTGTCCCTCAGCTCTTCAGCTCAAGGCTAGCGCTCTACCACTTGAGCCACAGCGCCACTTCCAGTTTTTTTCTTTTTGCTTATGTGGTGCTGAGGAATCAAACCCAGGGCCTCGAGCATGCAAGGCAAGCGCTCTACCACTGAGCCACCTTCCCAGCCCTGTGAGACTCTTATCTCCAATAAACCACTAGAAAACCATAAGTGGCTCTGTGGTTCAAGCAGTAGAGTGCTTGCCCTGAGCTGAAGAGCACAGGGACAAAGCTCAAGCCCAGAGTTCAAGCCCCATGACTGACCAAAAAAACAAAAACAAAACAAACAAAAAAATGGAATAAATTATGGCAAAATTGTTTTATAAAAGTATTTAATCATGTAAAATGATATTCAAGATACTAAACGTAAAAGATAATCATGAGAATTACCTTTTTATTTTAAAATAAAAATATAATGAATCATTAAACCAATTTGACTTATATTTATCTCTAGGTGTATCAAAGATTTCATTATTTTTCCCCTTTTTTAATTTGTACTTTTATGAACATTTACTACATCTTCTGCCTTTCTTTCTTTCCTTCTTTCCTTGTTTGTTTTGTTCTTCGTTGGAGACTGAAACCAGGGCCTGTGCATGCGAGGCAGAGCTCTAATACCTGAGCCAGACCTCCTCCCTTTGTACACTGAATTGCCTACTTGTGCCCATGCTGTGGGCAGCCACCACGGCATCTGGCCATGTGCTTCTGTGCTTCTGTGTAGCTGAGAAAACAAGTGTGTGGGTAAACAATGGGGTAGCCAGCCAATAACAGAGATGGTGTCTGGCATGCTTTATTTTTTTAATAACCAGGCTGGCCATGAACTGCAGTCCCTTGCTCTCCGCCTCCAAAGCAGCCAGCATTACAGGCTTGAGCTAACGCACCCAGCTTATACTGCTTTTCCAAGCACATAAAATACAAATCCAAAACCTTTTTACTGAAATACAGAAACAATGACTGTTCATTGTGAGTGGTAAATAAAATTTTCTTTTCATATAGAAAAAGTTAAAAAAACTTACCTTTCAGCTAAGCACTGGTGGCTATTCAAAAGACCGAGATCAGAGGACCTTGGTTTGAAGCTAGTCTCAACAAAAAGTCCCTGAGAATCTACTTCAATTAACCAGCAAAACTGTTGCACTAGGGCTGAGAATGTGGCTGAGTGGGAGTGCGCTTGCCTAGCATGCACGAAGCCCTGGGTTTGATTCCTCATTAACACATACGCAGAAAAAGCCAGAAGTGGTGCTGTGGCTCACGTGTAGAGAGCTAGACTGAGCATAGAGAGGCTCAAGGACAGTGCCCAGGCCCCGAGTTCAAGCTCCAGGATCAGCAAAACAAAAAACAAAAAACAAAAAACGTTGCACTAGAGGTATGGCTTAAGTGGTAGAGCGCCAGTTGTTAGAGAGCAAGCCCTGAGTTCACACAGGCCCTGAGTTCAGGCCTCAGAACAGTAATAAATATATTTTATATCATATATATATGTATATATATAAAATTTCAAATCAGCACTGACATTGGTTTGTAAAATGTTCCTGAAAGTATCTCTACTCATGTCAGAAAATTATAGCTATAATGAAGAAACTATTTAAAGATAGAACTTACATTTATTCTGTAACTGTTAGCTCCTTATTATCTGCTTTCCATTCTGTGCCAATTATATGACAAGGAGGTTATTTATGAAGGTCAAAGGCACTCACCTTCACAGATAAGCTGTACATTTCTCTTGTTAGCAGCAAGATTAATGCAAAAGGAAATCAGTTCCAAGTCAATTCGTTCATCTGAACATTCAAAGAGCATCTTCATTAACTAGCAAAAAACACAGGACATACTTAACTCAAAACAGAAACTCAACTTTTTGAAGCAGAATCTGATAATGTGTGATCTTATATCATATACTGGAATATAATGTAATGTAATCTACATTTCAACACAAAACTAGCATGACTGATTCACAGGTGATGAATGAGATGCTCAGTAATGTAAGTTACCAAGTACAACGGAGGACAGAGAACTATTAGGTAAGCCTCTGCGGTTAAGAAATGAAAAATACTGCTTGGAAGTTGAGCATTTCAAGCATAGAAAACACTTATACAAAGGTCACATTACAGGAAAAAATGTAACTTTTCTAAAGGACTAAGTGAAATCTCAAAGATTGATTGGAATTTTAATTAGGAGATAGAAATAAAATATGACTTCATAGCTGAATAGACATTGGGGTTCAGGTAGGAGAAGGAGTCAAAGATGACTCTCAAGATCTTTTTTTGTTGTTCATGGGCCAGAACTCTGGGCCTGAACTCTGGGCCTGGGCACTGTCCCTGAGCTCTTCAGCTCAAGGCCACAGCGTCACTTCCAGTTTTTTTTGCTTCAGTGGTATTGAGGAAATCAAACCCAGGGCCTCATGCATGCCAAGCGAGCACTCTACCACGGAGCTGCCTTCCCAGCCCCAACTCTCAATTTTACCTAGCAATGACTTGGATGATGGTACATATCCCCCAATAATATAAAACCAGTCTAGGACCAAATCTTAAATGATAATCCAGTTTTGATTTTATGTGTGTTGAGTTAAAGCTGCATAAGACAGTCTAGAAAGTACAGGTATTCAGCAGGAAGTTGCAATCGTACATCTGGATTTATGTCTTGACTGAAAGTACATTAGGAATTGTCTTATATGGCTGATAACTGAAGTTGTAGGCAAGACAGTATAGATTAAAATCAGTGATAAAGGGAAAAGGATCAGAGAAGAGGCAGACAAAATGCTAGGAAAAAGTTGGTTACCTATGCCAACTGACAATAATCTAGACTTTTCATTAGTAATATTTGCGAAAAAAAAAAAAAAGAACTTGTGATGGTTTGGAGAAGAGAGTTTTCTATTTTAGGCAAATCAGCAAACTAAGTGTATATTATGTAAGGATATATTTCTCCAAGTCCAATTTGCTACTAGATATGGAAGCTACTCCTAAGATTTATAAAATATGGAAATTAAAAATTTCCATATTTAATCTTGGGGCAATACTTTGTTTTTAGAATAAACTATGGCTTCATGAATCAGACACAGTGCTATTTTAGACCTCATTCTGTTAAATCTTGTTTTGACTGCTCATTGTGTTAATCCCATCCACTCTTTTCTTGCCGGGGTGGGGGCTGGGGGAGAGGCATACTATGGCTTGAAGTCAGGGCCATGTGCTGCTAGGCTAGCTATCTGACGTGAGCCACCCCCAACCTCTTTCAGGTAACTTCTGAGTTTCAAAAAGGATATATGACCAACATGCAAAAATAGTCATTGCTATGTGCTAGAACAAACAAACCAGAGTCAAAAACATCACTCCATTGTTAGGTATCATTCTTACAAAAGCACTGATCTATATGCTGGAAGTAGCAGCAGAATGATTTGGCATATAGCATGCCTTTCCTAACACTGCAGCTCCTAACCACCATGTTATACGGGAGTAATAACACTTAATAATGCTTTAGACTAAAAAGATTCTCTAGTAAATATAAAATTCAGTGGATATATATATATATATATATATATCAAATGTTGCTATCATACATGTAATATATATATATATATGACAAATAAATGTATAGGCATGTGTATAAAATTGCCAGTATAAAACCTGATAATGAGTAAATGAGTAAAATGTGATAATTCTTTAATATGTTTTCATACTAGAATGCAAAATTTACTATAGATGTCATCTGAATTTTTACTAATATTGAGAAACATTTTAATAATGAAAATTCATTAAATTGAAGTGATGTTTTAAATACACAAAATAGGTGCAGAAGCTCATGTCTGTAATCCTACCTACTCAGGAGACTGAGATCTGAAGATTGAGGTTCAAAGCCAGCCTGGGCAGGAAAGTCTGTGAGACTGTCATTTCCAATTAATCACCAAAAAGCTGGAAGGTATCACTCAAGTGGTAGAGTGCTTAGCCTCCAGTGAAAAAGCTAGGGTAGTTTTCTGGTTCTGAGTTCAAGCCCCAGTATCATCACAAACAAAACAAAACAAATGGAAAATAAACCCACAAAACATGTATTACTAATACAAAGTGTGCATTTCAAACTAGCCTTTGGAATTTGGAAAATTACCCTTGAAAACAGAGGTACAGGTGATTTGTTTAGAAGTGAGGGATTAAAAATAAATTTTTATGTCAAATTACATGTGGAAAAAAATCAGAAGCTACATTTAAAAAAATGTACATGTGTTAAAAATTAACTGAACTTTCATCCTCACAATAGAGATAAATTAGGACTAAGTATGAACAGAATGTATTATAATATGGAATGTTTTTCATAAGAGAAATGCTTCAATATTAATGAAAGCATTCAAATTTAAAATGCTTAATTCAAACTCCAAGCAACAGAACAACATTGTCTTCAATTTGATTGCTACCCAGAGTACTTCAAAAGTAAGTGTAATCACTGGCAACTAGGAAATATTAAAATTAGATTTGTTCTGTTTTAGCGGTCTGTTGTCATCTTTTAGTAATTTAACAGGAAAGCCCTGAAAGGGTTTTAGCCTGTGCAATGAAGAAGCACTAGTGTTCAATCAGACCAGTCCCACATTGAGTATCAGATACCAAAGACCAAGACTGAAACCACTGTGTCTAGACTCTCTGGCACCTGACTTCACTTATTTACCAGTGACCAGAGACCAACCCCTGCAGCTCTCTGTACGCACATACACCTCTACCACCCCCACCCTCTACCCAAACATCTTTGAATGATTATGCCAGAACTCTGCAGGCCTCAGGAATCTCTTCTGACTGGCTACTCCCTAGCGTTCTTGTTTGAAGTGATGCTCTGGTTTCTGAACTTCAGCAGATAATGGCAGGCAAGAGCAAAGGGGGCTGTCAGAAAGGACGTTTACCAGCCTTCAGCTGAAAAGAAGCATGTAGATCAAAGAGGGGCCCAATAGGACAACTGTGGTAAAAACATGTGGATCACTATGAAGACTCTTGCACTCTGTTCTAGGGTAAAAGATTAAATAACATCATGACATCACTACCTAGCCATGTACTTTGATTGGCCATCCTATTACCAATAACTACTTTTATAAGCATCTGGATAGCATTTGCACCTATTTAAACAAAACATGCATCTCAGAGGTTTAAATAACAATGAACTGTTAATGTGTACTTTTAACTATTATTAGAATACAACCATTAACTCCTGGTTATCCCAAATATGCTTACTTGAAACAATCTACCCAATGAGCCCGTTAAGACTGTGTATGAAGGAAGATGAAATGGCCCTCAAATCTTGCATAATAGGGATAAATAGGCAAAGAAAATGAGAATACATTGGGCAGTTAGGTGCACTAAATTATAAAAGAAAGCAAAGCAATATAGTAATAAAGTTTCTGAGGAATGTTGCATGTAAAATCATCTACTCTGGATCTTAAGTATTCTGAAAGTGAATGCTGATCTAATTATAGGTTTATCCAATAAAACTCATATAGACAGTAAATAGAACCATGAATGGGTCAAAAATAGGAAAGACTTGACATTTTATGAAGAGTACCTGACTTTTGTGCAGTTACTTGCACTACACACAGCCAGTTACATAAGCTACATTAGATTATATATAATTATATATTCACACAATAGAATCTAATGTAATTAAAGAATGTAATCACTCTTTTCATAATCATTTATAGTAATACGAATTATAACTGGGCCAATGCTTTTCTACCTTTGGTTCTTTTAGGCTTTCTTTTGAAAATTCATGGACAATACTTGAAGATCTTTATTAAACAAATATTAAGGTACACAATTCACACAGAAAAAAATATGACCTTATCTTACAGCCATTCAAATCTTAATATGGTTTTCTTTAGGAAGTAAGTTAACCAGCTTGCTGTCACAGGTAAATTCAAGTCTCACTAGTTACAACATTATTTCTGAAAGGAATGTCTTTTTAATTCCTGAAGGAAACTTGAAAATGTCATTTAATATCTAATTTGCTTTCTATCATTGTTTTATTTTGCAATGAACTTGGTACTGGGTTAACAATAAGTCACGTTTTCCTAAACATGTCAAAACTGGGCACTGTAAAGTACAAGTTACAGGTTGGATAGCGCTTTGTAAGCAAATATATTCTGGACATCATTTGTTTTCCTCAAAACATTGCCTCATAATAAAAAACTTCAATATGCATATAACATAACAGGGTGAATACACTCTCATGATTTCCATGAAACCTTACATTCTAAAAAGAAAACAAAAACAGAAATAAACACCTAAAAAACCTTGAGCTTTGAATGAGTGTTGGGAAGTTTTGCTAATAAAATACAGATAATAAGTGTTCTGAAAACCCCACTAGTGACATATATGAATGACATTAGAAACGGCAAGAAAATCCATGCAGTAACATCGCTCTTAAAAAGCTACAGAAAAACTGCACAAAAATTTTTAAAAAGAAACAATGATAACATCTAAAAGGTAAACAGGCTTTTGTTTTTGATTTACTGGCTTAAAATAAATTTAATATTTTATTTTTTATACTAAACATTCTAAAGGAGAAAGCTGTAGGTTTTATATTCTTCCTCATTTGCATCTTTAAATTTAATGTTATTCTTTTCAAAACTAAACTGGATAGAAAGAATCAATCTCTCCAAGAATATTATTCTTTCTTGGCTGCTTTCCAATTCATATCCTGCAGTCAATGAAATTCTGACACTAAATGAGATCGGAAAAGGAACACCCTTTGAATCTGCAAAGCAGAAAGTCCTTAGAACATGTGGAGTGTGACTGTAGTAAATCATCTGTAATCTCTTTTTGACATGGCTACTCTTTTACTGAACACTTGTTTGACAAAGGGTTTGATTACTCTGTGCATGAGCTATAGTCTGACACATTTTATCACCATAAAGGACCCTGTCTTGTTAGATAAGATGTACTGTATATTCTTTGAAGGATGTCTATTTTCTACAGCCATAATTAGTTTATCCCCTGATATAAAAGGCAAAGAAACTGTCCTTCAGAGTTCACCAGTTTCTCAAATATAAGTAAAAAAAAATAATTCCAAAGAAGCATATTCAATTTTAACGCTGTCCCACTAAATTAGAATGAATAAAAGACTAATGAAAAGAGAAATTATCATCTATTTTTACTGTGTTTTAAATACTCAATGTAGCCTACATTTCATAATTCATATTAGGATAACAAGGAATTGCCCAGTAACAGTATTATGAGAACATTAGTATGACTGTCATATTTTCCTGAATTGCTTTTTAATAGCATTATTTTTACTATATATTATACATATCATAATTTTACTTTTCTTATATTAGAAAACTATTTTATAAAAAATAATATAATATCAAAAGCGGCCCAACCTGGGCTTTGAATATGATATCCAGAGCTTCATTTATTCATAGTTAATGACACAATAACGATTGCATGAATGTAAATTCCCAAAGAGCACAACCACATAAATAGAATCACAAACATTATGAAGCAGTCTATGAAAAAAAACTGGGGAAATAGCACTGTGGTTCACTGTGGTAAAGCACTAGCCTTGTGCACAAATGCTTAAGGACAGTGCCTAGGCCCTGAGTTCAAGCCCCAGAACTGGCTCCACAAAAACTGGGGTGTTAGAGGCCTGGCTCAGGTGGCAGAGTGCAGCCAATGAACAAAAATGTGTAATAACAAGTTTGAACCCTGGTCACAGGGAAAAAAAAATTGGTAATCTCCTTCAACATAAGTAAACCTAACATTAGAAGTATATCAAAAAATAGAGTCAAAGAAAAATCTTTCTTGAAAACAGGGCTATTGAACCAAAAGAATTTTTTTTTTTGTCAGTCGTGGGCCTGAGCTCTGGGCCTGGGCGCTGTCCCTCAGTTCTTCAGCTCACGGCTAGCGCTCTACCACTTCTGCCACAATACCACTTCTGGCCTTTTCTGCTTGTGTGGTGCTGAGCAATCAAACACAGGGTCTCTTGCATTCAAGGCAAGCGCTCTATCACTGAGCTAACTTCCCAGCCCGAAAACCACAAGAATTTTGATGAAACATTTTCCATTAGAGAATGTGAAGCACTAAAAAATTAACTATATACAAGATTAAAATGTAAATTATTAACTTGAGAAATATTCATAGTACAGAATTAGCTATATATTGCCTTTATCAATGTTAAAATATTGATAGATAAAATATGTTAATAGAAAATAATACTAGAATATGGAAAATAAACACATGAAACATGTTCAACTTCACTAAACACCCATGAAAATGCAAGTACATAGAAAAATTGATCCCCTATATTTTAGAGAGACATTAATAACTGCTACTGTTAAAAGTGAAGTACTAGTTGGAAATATAAATGAATGCCTTTGTAGCATTTGGCCTAAATTGTCAAAGGCACAAATGTTCACATATTTTGATGCTTATTTGAATTTTAGGAATTTAAACTAAAGAAACATTCATAGATGTGGATGAGAATTTACAATTATGATATTTATAATATTTTCATTTATTTTGTTTGCTAAACTATAAACATTTTCAAAGAATGTTCAGTGATATGAAAACATGCCATGATTAAGTGATAAAGCAACATATAAAATTACATATACAATATAATTCATATATATATGTATATATATATATATATTTTTTTTTTTTTGGTCGGTCATGGGGCTTGAACTCTGTGCTTGGGTGCTGTCCCTCAGCTCTTTAGTTCAAGGCGAGGGCTCTACCACGTGAGCTACAGTGCCACTTCCAGTTTTCTGATGATTTAGTGGAGATAGGAGTCTCACAGTCTTTCCTGCCTGGGCTGGCTTTGAACCATGATCCTCAGATCTTAGCCTCCGGAGTAGCTAGGATTACAGGTGTGAGCCACCAGCACCTGGCTAATCCCAATATATTTTTATCTTTTAAGCAGAGAGAGGCCAAGGTACCAAAATGTTAATTATCCCTAGGTTAATTAAAGTTATTTTTATTTCTAGACAGTCTTTTTTAAAATTTTCAGTGCTAGAGACAGAACCCAGACTTAGCTTATTTTAGACAAGAGTTAGATATGTTATAAATATTTTTATACAAATTTATATTAATTAGAATTTTTAAGGAAAAAAGTCTAACAAGAGGGTGAAAACATTTATAGATCTTATAAACTAGTTACCTGTGGTATGCAGTCTGTGTATGCAAACATAGATTTAAAGCGGTCATCCATGCTTATATGGTAAAGTACACACATTGCAATCTGTTTGTAGTTTTCATTTCCTAAGAATAAAAAAGAAAAGGGTACAATGATACATGTGAGATCTATCTATTATTTTTTTCAAGTATAGTAAGTATATTTATTTTATTCTATTTTTTAAATTTTTTCTATTATTTTTAACATAGCATTCAAAGTACTTAGATAACTCTGATCTATAAAATGTATTACTTGATATATAAGTTCCAAAAAACAGGGCTCTGATTTACCACCTTATTCCCCGCCTTGAGACTAGCACTTAATACAAAGTAGGTACTTAAGGAACGGTTGCCAATATTAATCATTAGGCATTCACCTATCACAGCAAGCGCCATACTAAACTGAACTCAGGGCACTGAATCTTCAAAGCAATCTGTCAAACAGATCTTACATCTCTTCAGGTGAGGATCATGAGACTTAAGGAAAAAAAAAATACTTGCCTCATATCTTTTTAAATGATTGAGTAGGGATTTAATAGAGGATTGTCTGCTTCCAACATCTTTATTGGGTTATACTATAGTAATTATCTTAAATATTTTTATATCATAGCGTCAAACTATTTTTCACATAAAATGCTATCAGTCTTTTGGGACTGATATATGTAGTACAGTGCATTTTAAAAAATAATTATTTTTAAAAATAAAATATCTAGGAATTAGCCTAGTCAAAGATGTAAAGGAACTATTTAGTGAAAACTACAAAAACCTAAGGAAAGAAATCATAGAGGACACCAGGAAATGGAAAGACCTCCATGTTCTTGGGTAGGAAGACTTAATATAGTGAAAATGGCCATACTGCCAAAAATGATCTACATATTCAATGCAATTCCCATCAAAATCCCAATGATGTTCTTTACTGAAATAGAGAAAACAATCCCAAAATTCATATGGAACAGCTAAAAACCTAGAATAGCCAAAACAATTCTAGGCAAAAGAAACAACGTGAGAGGGATCACGATACCGGATTTCAAGCTCTACTATAGAGCCATAATAACAAAGACAGCATGGTACTGGCACAAAAACAGACCCAAAGACCGATACAGATTAGAAGATCCAGAAATAAAATCACATACACATAGCCAGCTGATATTTGACAAAGGAGCCAAAGACATGCAGTGGAAGAAACATATCCTCTTCAACTACTGGTGCTGGGAAAACTGGGCGGCCACATGCAGAAGACTCAGTGGACCCCAGCCTATCACCATGCACTAACATCAACTCAAAATGGATTAAAGATCTTAACATCAAATCTGAAACTCTGAAACTGCTGCAGGACAGAGTAGGATAGACAGTAGGCAGGACCTTCCTGAACAAAGTCCCAGAGTCACAACAAATTGGAGAGAGACTCTACAAATGGGACTACCTGAAAATAAAAAGTTTCTGCACAGCTAAAGACATAGCTACCAAAGTAGAAAGACAGGTAGGCAATTGGGAAAAATACCAGCAATATATCAGACAAGGGCCTAATATCCATTATATATGGGGAACTCAAGAAACTAACCCCTCCCAAATCTAACAAACCAATCACTAAATTGGCAAGGGAACTAAAGAGAGACTTCTCAGAAGAGATAAAAACGGCAAAGAAACACATGAGGAAATGCTCGCTATCCCTGGCTATAAAAGAAATGCAAATAAAAACAACCCTGAGATACCACCTTACCCCAGTCAGAATGGCCCACATCCTAAAGTCAGCCAAGGACAAATGCTGGAGGGGATGCGGAGAAAGAGGAACCTTACGGCACTGCTTGTGGGAATGTATACTTATACAACCACTTTGGAAAATAGTCTGGAGATATCTCAGAAAGCTAGATATAGACCTCCCCCATGACCCAGCCATACCACTCCTAGGCCTCTACCCTGAGCAACAGGAACCAGGATACAAGGACACATGCACCTCCATGTTTATTGCTGCATTGTTCACAATAGCCAAGATATGGAAACCACCCAGATGCCCCACCACAGATGAATGGATCCAAAAATTGTGGTACCTATATACAATGGAATATTATGCAGCCATTAGAAAGGAGAAAATAATGGCATTCACAGGGAAATGGATGGAAGTAGAACCAATCATTTTGAGTGAGGTAAGCCAAGAGCTAAGAGACAAATGGCACATGGTGTCCCCGATATGTGGATGTTAAATCCAAACTGCAAGGAGATACAACAAAGTCAACAAGACTTGAGAAACAAAGGACCCCCACTCATCTGGTTGTATAATTGCTAAAGGACTCCATGTTCTTGACTACATATATGGTATATCAATGTGCACATCTGAGGGAAGCTAGGAGGAGGGAAATGGGACAATATACAGCAGAGGGCCATCAGCTGCACTGGACATGGATGAAAATGAGCTAAGCCACTCAAGGGCAGCGATGGCAGGGAGGGAACGAGCGAGACAGAGGGAACCGCTGACACTAAGTGAAAGGAAAGAAATGTACATAGCACCCAAACAGTTGTATTGTCAAAGCTCATAGAATTTACAAACATTATAGACCCTGATAATGACAATCTGCCTTGTGAAGGTTAAAATGTGTTTGTGACTTTAACTATCATTATCTCACAACACTGTAAAATTGTGAAATTTATGTAACCACTTACAATAAAAATTATTTAAAAATTATTTTTAATCTAGGCTTTATACATCTTTATAAAGTACTTTTAAAACCTATTTTCTACTGCTTATATAAGTAATACAAACAGTAACTTCAGATACAATAATTAGTATTTTATATATTTCTCAGATGAAAAGATATTTTCACTAAAATCTGCAAGTTCACCAATTCAACTATAAAGAATACAATGTATTCAGGAAATACGTGTGTGTGTGTGTGTGTGTGTGTGTGTGTGTGTGTGTGTGTGTGTGTGTGTGTGTGTGTGTGTGTGTGTGTGTGTGTGTGTGTGTGTGTGTGTGTGTGTGTGTGTGTGTGTGTGTGTGTGTGTGTGTGTGTGTGTGTGTGTTACAAGGGTTGAACCCAAGGCCTAAAGTTTGCTAGTCTGGTGCTCTCCTACTTGAGCCACATCTCCAGCCTTATTTTTTGCTGGACTGGACTCAAACTGTGATCCTCCATATCTGAGAGGGAGCTACCAGGTACCTCCAGGATTGGGAGATATTTAAAATGCAAAAATGAAGCTAATATTCATATAAAATATAATATTTATACCAATGATTTGAAAGTAAGAACTGTATTTGGAGGGAAATGAAATGTAAAAATTATGAAGTAGAGGTAAATTAAATGTTTCTGATCTTAATATTTTAAGACTAGCACAATGGAAAGACTTGGAAAAAATTATATTAAGTGAAGTAAGCCAGGCCCAAAGAAACATAGGTCCCATAGTTTCCTTTATTTGCAATAACTAGTATATGTCTGAGTCAAGCAGAAAAGGTCAGATAAGTTGATGTTAGGGAAATGAACCCTAAGATACGTATTCAAATGTTTTTTTCTTTCATGCGATTGTTTCTAACACATTTATAAGATGATTTCTTTGTTGCTTTGTATGTCCCTCCCCCACGGTATGTATAACCCCTGCTTTCACTGTATTTGATGTGAGTATAATTTGTGGAGGGGAAGGGGAAAAACAAATCCTTTAACTAGAGATACAGGTGGACCCATTGCAACAATGAGATGTACAAGATGTTATGTGGAAAATGAACTTTACAACTTTGGTGGGGCGGGGGAGGAGGATTGGTTGGGGAGTGGAGGGGAAGATGGGAAGGGATGGGAAGTGGAAACAAAGGAGGATGCTACAATGCTTGATAAGAAATGTACTCATTATCTTGCCCATGTAATTATAACCCCTCTGTACAGTATTTTCACAATAAAAAAAAAAGACTAGCACGATCTAAAGATTCACAGATTTATTTACTTATTTTCTTGGCACTTGTGCTGCGACTTGGGCACTATTTTGCTCAAGGCTAGTACTCTACTACTTGAGCTCCACTTCAGCTTTTTGGTGGTTAATTAAAGATTAATGAATGTCCTCCTTCATTAATGCTGTTGAAATTATGTGCTTCGAGTTGTCTGTGAAAGAATTAGGCAAGAGAATGCTGGTAGAGCAATTAGCTTAGTGTCTGACACAAACTAAACCAACTCAATAAATATACGCTGACAACAGTATTTTTCTGTTTTACCAGTAGAACCGTGATACATAAGGGACTTCATGTTTTTCTACCAAGACTGGTGCTATAACTAGAAATAAAGTAGGTTTGAGAGGCAGCAGAGTGGGAGGTATATTCATAGCCTGTGACAGACCACCTGTCTTTTTTATCTACTAATCTTCCTGTAACGCTCAACGATTCCTCAATTGTGGAATTTAGAGTCATTTTATATGCAGGGCTCCACTCTGACCCGTATTTCATAAGAATTGACATCATTTTGTGATTCTTATAGTTATAAGCTCCTTAAATAGCAAGCAATTGAGAAAAGAAAATAAACTCCTTCCTTGCCCTGCACATACAAATTATCTTTCCTCCTCCTGTACTTCTCTGTGACAGAACTAACAGTACTGCCTTTCACCTCTGGAGTGAGGCAGTGGTGTCTGCAGAGTTGATGGGTTACCAAGTGGACAAAAGGGTACGAGAGAAGTCTGAGATCATGGAAGACAAAACTCACAAGCTACCTACCATGCTTTGATTACCTTTTTTTTTTTTTTTTGCCAGTCCTGGAGCTTGAACAAAGGGCTTGGTACTGTCCCTGAGCTGCTTTTGCTCAAGGCTAGCACTCTACCACTTGAGCCATAGTGTTACACGTCCAGCTTCTTCTGTTTATATGGTACTGAGGAATCGAACTCAGGGCTTCATGCATGCTAGGCAAACACTCTACCACTAAGACACATTCCCAGTCCTTCCTTTACCTTAAACAGCATGTCCCAGATAAATAAAAGTTAGATGAGCAGAGGTATTACCCCTTATATCTTGTCTGAAACAAACTAGAGTAGAACTAGTGCTGTGAAAGGTGGTGATGACGATCTAAGGGACTGTAATACTATATTTAGAAGTCTATCTGACTCAAGTGGCTGATGTGTCTTCTGGATTTGTCTGGGTCAATTTCTCAGAACTTAAGCAATGATATATAAATATCTATGAAATTAATTTCTCCCTTTCTGTGTTTATTAAATGAATGAAAAAAGATACAAACTGGAGTTCCCTCTTCATTCAGAAACAATGGGTATTTTATAAATCTCTCGTTACTCCCATTACTTTCCTGATTCTAGATTTCTTCGTATTCTATTGCTACAGACATTGTTTTACTTCCAAGAATCTTCAATGCGTGAATGAAGACTATAGTATAAAAATCACAGAATCTTATTTACCGTATCATAAATGAAGCATATAGCTTGATGGCATGTAACAGCTGAAAGCTACAACCAAAGGACAGAACGTTTAAGGGCAAAAGTGAATACATGGAATTGTAAGATACCTAGAGATAACCTGATCTCATCTACTTCTGTGCTCAAAATCCAGCCGAGCACAGAAAGCAAAGGCTTTCTGGCAGGAAACATTTAGTATTATTACTTAAAAAGCTAATTTGTGGATCACATAGCAATAAACAGTCATTAGAGAGATTAAACTGGTAGTAAAGTGAAAAGCTTATCCTTTATTATAAACTAATAAATAGTTTTCTTCATTCAATGGGAGAAAAAGATATCTAAATTCTTGAAAAAAAGTAAACTTCAAGGGGAAAAAATTACATACCCTAAGTAAATTCCTACAAGAAATACGGATTTGGAGGATATGATTTTCCTGTAAGAATTCATGACTAGAAACCATGAACTTGAGCTAATCAACTATGATCCAGCCCTCTATACCCTGTTCATGGACAACATTTCAAAAGGGCTCCTTTAAGACTTACAGACATCAATTATTCCCTAATGGCATCCCAAGTATAATCAGGCTAACAACTGCTATTCTGTCATGGTACCAAAGGCTCTGTAGATTTTGAGCAGAGCAGTGAAAAGACTGAATTTTTTCAAAGGAGGTTCTTAATGATTGGAGGTGAATTAGTCAAATCTGTTCAAGTAATAAGGGCAGGATGGAAAAAAAGGCCTAGTCATTATAATTCCTTTGGTATTTATGGTAATAAACATGAATCATGATGAACTCACTGGCTATTAAATACAGAGGTCATAAGTACTTCCATAGGATTTCCACAGGAATTCGACGTTAATTAGCTGGATCATTATTTGAAAGTGTTACTGAATTATCTTAGCATTTGTGCAGCCATTCTCCCCAAATTGGTCATTCCCAGCTGAAGGTAGTTAATACCTTAACAAACTGGCCATTAACTCCAGTAACTGATTTCGTGGGAATTATTGCACTTATAAAGTACATTCAAGAGTTTATAAGAAACATTGCCCCTCCCCCCTTTCTTTTTAAAGAAATTTACAGCTGTAATTCAGCTGGAGCAGCTCAGAGAGGGGGAAAAAAATCAGCTTTCTGGGCTGTTCTCACAACTGATTTTCTGCCAATTAAAGGGCAAAGCACATGCTGATGGGTTTTGAGTTTTAAAATGCCTTCAGTTTTTTCACCTCTGAAGTGATTAGTCTCAACACTATCAGCTTCTAATTTTGTAAGACACTTGGGATTTTCCATTCACAGTTCAGTCAAGCAGAAATATGAGTTTTGAACATAGGAACTCAAAGCCAAATTTCCGGTCTGTAGCAGACCCAGCCCAACACTTTGTGAAAACAGAGTGAGAACACAAGTTATGGGCCACATTATTAGCTAGATTCTCATTCCCTTCTACACCCCATGTCTTCATTCAAAGCAAGTAGTCCCTTTGAAGTCACAAAGGCTTCGTGCAAAGGTAGAGAGAAGTGGAAACATTAGCACACCTGTACTGGAAGAGAGCAGCAGTAAGGTAATACATTATTCTGGAAAACCTGTATGAATACAAGATGCTTCAAAAAAAAATCACATCTTTAAGTTGAATATGGCATTACAGCCCTAAAAGCCCAATCCATAATACAGTATAATGAAAATGCCATAGGCTGAAACTCCTACTTTTAAAGATGACTGCAACAATTATTCAATATAGCTACTTACTGAAGGTAGGTACTCATTACTTAACTTTCGTCTTTAAAAAAGAAAGTTTAAGTTCCGTAGAGCACTTTTATTAATTTATTTTTCCATGTGCTGGTTATAGAAGTGAAAGCCTCAGCCTGCTAGGTGAGAATTCTACCATGAACTACATCCCAGTCCTAGGACATCTTTAATACACATCTTATGCTTATTTCTCACCTCATAGAGTGAAAATACATAATACGTACTTTAGTTTAGCTTTAGTTTAAATTAAAATTTGGACCCACCAGTTTTTAAGATTGAAATGATACTGGATGGTGAACAGGCAATAGTCACCAGGTTTTAACCAAGAGTTAAGTGGGGAAAAAAATGACAGAATATATAGGTCACAATTGACCAGTGTGAAAAAAGCATAGCAGCAGCTTTGGGCTGTGTGATTTTTTTTTCATCAGTTATTTAACACAATGAGAATTTTCCACTAAGTTAAACGGGTCTTTATAGGATTAGCTGTTAACTAAATGAGTGTTCCACTGTCCAGAGTTCTTGATGGGAATTTTATCCTTTCTTTAGTGTGTTCGACTAGTTATATAGTTTACTTTTCAGCAAGTCTTCACATATCACCTTGTCTGTGGAATTTTTGCTAATATTCAGAGAATATTACAAGTTTTTTACAACAAGCCCTACAAAATATGCAGAATTGTGATGCAAATGACAAGGACCGAAATAAAGCCATTAACAATGACTGCCTTCGCGCTTACTGGCCCATAATCACCGACTTACTGTGCTATGGCCAACTTTTACTATCTAGAAATGGAGACACCGCAGGCAATAGTCACACAAACAGTATTGGAACCATCTGGTGATAGAAGAACCTTAAGAAAAAAAGGCTTTTTGATTTAATTGGGAAAACAGGAGGAAGCATAAATTTTACTGCCATTAATAACTTCAAGCAATCTTGATATGACTCTGCCTCACCCTGACAGCCAGACATGTGCTTTTTGTTAAGAGTGTTTGCCACATGTGACCCCTATTGTTTGCTCACTTGATCAGGTAGGAAAATGTAGGTTTATTTATAGGATAAATGAGGCCTATTAAAACTGAGAAACAGCGCAGTAGTCTGTGAGGAGCCGAGTTATGAAACATGTGTGAAATTCCATAACAGTTTTGTAATAAACAGGCCAAACAAGTTAATTTTTTAAAATGTACTTTAAGTTTCTTAAAGAAACCATCAATAAAAAGCAATATACTTTCAAAAAAAATGTGAAGGCCTTCTATTCAGAAAACATTATTCTGACCACTGTTGAACAGGCTTTAACAGTCTGAAAAGGCTACACACACAAAATAGTTTATTTCTTTTTATGTTGGTGACAAATTAAAAATTAGCTTATATTAAAATGTAATGAAAATGCGAATTTAACATGATGAGAGAATTTCAAAGGTGTTCAGAGCTTAACTTTGTCAATTTTGTGTTAAGGATACATGACAGAATTGTCAAAGGAAATCACCCTTAATTTCAATGAGATCAAAGTTTGGAGTCTTATAGTATCTACTCTGGTGATCTCACATAATAAGGGAAATCAGACTTGTCTAAACCAGAAAAAGTCAAACATTTGTCACTTAGCTCTTGACTCTTGACCTGGACTGAGTCCTAGATGCAGCTGAAATCTTTCCAGCCTGCTAAAATGCCTTTAAACCCAGATTACCAAATGTAATGTAGACAGAAGAAATAAGGTGCCATTCTTACCCTCAAAACCAATTCTGGGTCTACCCACGGAATACAGAGGAACACATTTATCAATTAGGGACCCCTACCAAACTAATTTGTTGTCCAATGAAGACAATATGGTCTCATGTTATTCTTACTAAAAAGCTGGGTCCTTTGGAAATGATTCACCTGAAATTGCAAAACAGGCCTGACATGTGCCATTCAGTCTAAAATTTAACTTTTCTTAACTGTATTTTTTTTGTCTTTTCTTTTTTGGTACTGGGGATCGAACCCAGGATGTTGCACTTGCTAGGCAAGCACTTTGCCACTGAGCTACATCCCAGCCCTAAAATTTAACTTTTCTGACACAACCAATAAATTCGCTTCTACAAAAACAAATCATGCAAATAAACACAAACTTACAACTCTTAAACCTACAAAAGGGAAGATTCATACAGAGATAGGAATTTGAGTCAAGATTTATGCCATCGCTGAAATTTTAATAGTAGTAATGTTCAGTATAATATCTAATTATCACCAAATAATGTAGCTCTGGAGATCAGAGGAAACGATTACTGAGCTAGTTCACTTTTCTGTTAAGTTGCAAATAGGTTAACCAAGTAGTCAACGAATATATATAAACCTTGATTAACAGCTATACAGTCATTAAAACTATCAAAATTTAATAATGTCTGTAGAAGAAGAATACCTCCTCAATTTTTTTTTTTCTCCAGTTCTGGGGCTTGAGGCCAGGGCCTTGGGTTTGTGAGGCAGACACTCTACTCTTAAGTTCCCCTCCTGTCTCTTTGCCTTCCCGACTGTAGGGTCTGGTGTTTTGCCTGGGGAAGACTGGGAGCTTAATCCTCTTACGTTTGGCGCCCATACAACTAGGATTCCAGCACACAGAGTCCACTGTGGAAGGGGCTTGGCTAACGCTGCTTTGAGAACTGCCCTTGAGCTGGGATCCCGTTACTCCCCAGGTGGCTGGGTTATGGGAGTGCAACACTGCATGTGAGGCCTCAGTTTCTCGTTTTTTAAATAGCTTCTCATTTCTGCTTATAAATGAACTAAGGGATGTATCAAGGTAGGGCAATTTGTATTCTATTTGTATATTACAGACTTCCGGATACTTTTCAGGAACAGTTTGCTAATCTAGGATTAAATCTCTCATTTTAATTTATGTGAACAGTGCTTCTCTAACTACTTCTGATGGAGAATCAGGTTTCGGTCTCTTCTTGTCCAATGTGGATATCTCATTCAGTAACCATTCATTTTATTAAGTCTTTTCCTTTCTTTTCTTCCTCTTTACCTTGACTAACATTTTTGAGTCTTAGATATAAAATCAATACCTGCTAATTCTCTCATCTGATTCTCAGAGCAATTCTCTATTTTATTCCCTTATTTTCTGTAATAAGATGAAAAATTCAGTGAACATCCATTGGTTTACCTAATACCACACTCAGTTAAAAAAGAGTAAAGCAGTCTCAAGCTCAGCTCTTTGGATCTTTATTCCTTTCTTCCATCCACCTATCTAATCATCCATAAAATACTAAGATCCTATAATATGCCTGGTATTGTTCTAGGCATTGAGAATAGAAACATGAAAAACACAGACTCAACTTTTATTTGTATGAAGCTTATAATTTAGGGGATGTGGTAGTTAGAGGTATTAGTACATGGGTAGGGCAAAGAAAATTATATGAAATACGTTATTTAGTAAGTACTATGGAGAAAAGTGAAATAGGAAAATGGTAAAATGAGTATCAGGACCTAACGTTTACATTTTTAATAGCCTAGCAAACATCAAAGACCAAAAGAGATGAGGCAAAAGGCCACACAAAAACTCGAGATGAGCCGGGCACTGACGGCCCACGCCAGTAATCCTAGTTACTCAGCAGACTGAGACCTGAGAAGTGAGGCTTGAAGCCAGCCCATGTAGAAAAGTTCACGAGATGCTTATCTCCAATTAACCACCAAAAAGCCAGAGTAGAGATATAGCTCAAATGGTAGAGTACCATCCTTGAGCAAAAAAGGCTAAGGGGCAGTGTCCTGGCCCTGAGTTCAAGCCCCATTACTAACACATCAAAAGAATGCAATAAGCCTATACATATTCTATCTAGGCAGTAGAAATAGCAGGGTTACCTGCTGCGTTCAAGGAATAGCAGTGAGGCCAATATTCCCTTGGCCAGAGCACCTGAAGGTGTGTTACAGTGGTGAGGAGACAGGCTAGCATTATGAGAAGTCACCAGAGGATGGATGGAGATTTAACTTAAATTTGATACCTGTGTGCCATGTTAAGAAGAATCTGAGGCAAGGGTATAAACACAAAGAGCAGCTCAGATGAATGCTACAATATTAAATCAGGAAACAGGAAGGTGGCTGGGACCAGGGAGTAGCAGTAATAGTCTACAGACAAGCTTTGACTAGATTACCCAATAAACCACATGTAAGTTGGGAAGAAAGGCAGCAGTCAAAAATAATGCCTGCTCTTCCTGTCCCCTGGCCCTGAGTTTTGGTCTAGATAACTAGAAAGATGATGTTACTATATACTGAGCTAAGAAGACTGAAAATACTGGAATTAGGAAAAGGTAGAGTGGCGATCAGGAGACTGATGTTTAAATTTACTAAATCTGAGCTGCTAATAAAGCTTCCAACTGGTAATGTTTGAGTAAGAAAATCAGAGAGGAAGCTGGGATTATGTTTCTGCTTGGGAGTTACCAGTATAGGCAGAGTATTTAAATGGAATGGAGGAAGACACCAAGACAATAAATACAAATAGAGGGAAAAGTTCTAGGAGTAAAACCTGAAGTGCATTCTATGCCTGTAGATTAGAGAGATGAGAGGGAAGCAGAAGAGGAAAGTGAAAGGTCTAAGCACTGAAAAGGTAAACCACAAAAGTACTGTGTCCAGGAAAACAAATGTATAAAGTTAGGGGAGGAAGATATTGTAGGAAATGCTGCTGATAGGTTGAGCAATGTGAGTACAGGGAACTGACCACTGGCTTTAGCAAAGTGGAGGTTAGCAATGTGAAGCACAATGAGGGTAGGGAAAGAAAATGAGAGGAGCAAGGAGGAAGAGGAGAGGAGAGGGAGACAGGCAGACATGGGGAGAACAGAAAGGTGAGAATGAGTACAAAGGGGAGAGGAAGCACGGTGACTGGGAACTGATGAGCAAAGAAAGGATATCATAGATGGAAGATGAGAGAATTACGAACAATGTTTCTTAGGATGGAAGAAACAATAGCATGTTTGTATGAAATATGTGAGCAAAGACTTGAGGATACAGCTTAGAAAGGAGGATTCCCTGAGCAAGAGCCTGAGCAGGACAATGCACACTACTGCTGCCCCAGGAAAAGAGTCCTGGCCAGAGAATTGGAGTCAAAACAGAAAACTGTTTTAAAATTATGTTAATATATGTAACATACATAGTATATAAATAATTTAAAATAAAACAAAGGAAAATATATAGCAGTTATAAATGCTATGACTTCACGGGCTCTAAAGATTCTGGAGCCATGTGGACATTTAAAATTCTAGAACACAGTAATACTCGCTCACAGACTTGTATATTATCCTCACCACTGCAAATGTGAATAAATGATCATAAAGAACGATAGACACACATAGCACTTCAATTTGTTTACAAAACCCATGATTTTAATCACAATGCTATGGTGCTTTCAATAAAAATTTCAGGTTTCTGAAAGAGGCTAGGGACATAGTTCTAATGGCAAAATGTTTGTCTAGCAGTTGAGAAGTCCTGGGTTCATTCAATTCCCAGTACTGGAAAAAAATCTTATCAGTTGAAAAATAAATATAAAAATAAAGATATATTTTTAAAGACTGTGCTACCGACTGGTTATGTTCCCCAAATTCAGAAACATAATCCATGTTTGGGGGTGTGTGTGAATATATCCTGGGGACAGAGACCTGTGTATGGGATTAGGTTCCTTACCAAAGTCAAACCAAGACAAACAAGAGCAGTCATTTTAACAGCTATTCCTACATGGAACCACCCTCACAAGTGTTAAGGACCAGGTATGGCTTTTAGCATACAATAAAGAATGATGCACGAGGAAGGCAGGACGGAAAGTTGCCTGTGTCATACTCCCCAGCCCTAACCAACTCAGCATGAAAAGAACGCTTCCATTAAGTTCAGGTCTTAAACTTGAAACCCTGTACTCTGCATCCCGTCTCCAGACCCGTTCCCCTGGATGGACCCTCTGGACCCCATGGGTCCGGTGGCCAGGGGCTGCCTCACAACCCTTCCTCAACTCTGTGCAGTGTGGCACAGAGGAAGAATCTAGTTTCTAGGGGGCAGGTAGGTAATAAGCAAAGGACTTTGCCTTGAATCTCAGTGCCAAGCTGGTGGAGCCTGGTGGAGCGTGACACCAGTGCATCCAAATTGCCCATGACTATACCCAGTGCCTATGGACAGAGCGTCTGAATATGCCTGGGACCTCGAGGGGGCCGAGGACTCCAGAGGGCTGGACCTGGGGCTGCCTGCCCAGGCTCGGGCACAGGGACTCCAGAACAGTGGGCAAACCATCCCAGTCCGGGCTTTGGTCCTGCCCAGAGCCTCAGTTCTCAGCACTGCAGTGTAGGTGGCCAAAGACCACCAACCTCATCACACCCCTCCTCCCTAGGCGAAACAGCCGAGAATCACTGTGTCCTTGAGGGAAGGAGGAAGAGATTGGAACAAGTAATTGCTTTAAAATTCAAGATTGAGCGTTCCATGGCGAGTCCAAGTGACAGAATATCAGAAGAACCTCAGCACAGGCCGCAAACACAGATAATCACCAGGGGCCTGCCTGGGGCTCATAGCAACTATTTTTTTCAGACTCTTGTACTGTCCAGGCTCAGACCTGGGGTTTGGGCTTCCCCTAGAGCAGACACAGTGACAATACACCAAGGGGGGATTCACCAGAAAATTGGGTTTGTGGTGCCATCTAGTGGTAAAGTGGCAGCAGCAGCAGTGGCCACAGACTTGGAGAAAATAAGGTCTAGACTTCATGGAAGGACAAGCTCATTACCAGATTACAAGAATGAAGGTGAGACATCCACTACATTCAAGCACACACCAAGACATTTCAGAGAATCACGATCTCACCAAAGGGTAAAAACAGTGTACCAGATGATGATGACATTAAAGAAAATGACAATAGCTAAAACTTAAGGAAACACTATATGCCTATAAGGTTCTGTTCTAAGCACTTTGTATGCAATACTTTAATATTAAAATGAACTCTCTAAGTTTTAGGTGATTATTACATCATTCTGGAGATAAGAAAACCAAATAACAAGTGCTTTGGGTAACCTGTTCAAGGTTATATGGTTAAAAGTAAACTATCATAATTCTAATAAGATAGACTCTGGAAATTGAGCTCTAGAAAAAAATCCATTTGTGTATTGGGTATTATATCTTATATCCTCAGATTTACTACTTTTTTAACAAATAATGAAGTGAGTATCATGTGAGTAATTTCCTAGAAATCATTTTTGGGAGACGGGGGTGATGGGGATTGAAACTGGTCTTACACTTGCTAGGTAAGCACTCGGACACTCAAGGCACATCTACATCCTTTTGCTTTTAGTTGCTTTGCAGATGAGCCGCATGATTTTACAAGGTACAAAGACTGCCATCCTCTTACTTTACCCAAGCAACTGGGATTATGGATGTGTCAACCATTTCTGGCTGATCTTGAGATAGGGTCTTGCTAGCTTTGGTCTGGACTAGTCTTGAAGCACAACTCTCCTATTTCTACCTCCTGGTATTATATGTGTGCCACCACACTTGGCCCAGAAGACTTTTTTGTTCGGAAGGCTTTTGAACACAGATCTTAATTTTCCAATGAAATTTCATTGTCATTAATTTTCCAAAAGCATACCTAGGAGTGCAGTGAGCTTTGGAAGAAGTCCAACTTGTACCATCTTATTCCTCAGTCCTGTGTCGAAGGACAGGTTGAGTAAAAGCCGGAGGGTGATATTCAGGAGATCTTCATGCTCACACGGTATCATTTTTACCAGTTTTTCAACAATATCCATTTCTACCTATGTAAAATGATAAAATGCACTGAGGTTCTATTACAAAATAAGATACAAAAGATTACAAATAATTACTTTCCTTTGTATTTACTTAATGAATATCTATGCTCTCTGTAATGATGAATTAATTTTATGTTTTATTTCAATCTGTAAAGTTTTCTGAGATCAAATTTTTGAGGGGAATATCTCCGTGATCCCTTCCTTCCCGTATCTGGCTTCATCAACTGAAAGACAAATGATATTTGATCCTTGAAAATAATGTAATAATTAACACCACCCACTATCTACCAGACCTTGAACAAGATCAAACACAAGCTCATCTTGGCCTTTAAGGGTCCCTTATTCTAGTAAGAATGAACAAGTAGGACAATGAATGTACTATGTGATTGAAAATAGACAATCTGATAAAAATTCAATGCACAAAAGTACTCTGGATACAATATGGAAGAAGGCATTAACCTATGTAGAAGAAAAGAAGCAAACAAAGGAAGGAAGGGAGGGAGGGAGGGAGGGAGGGAGGGAGGGAGGGAGGGAGAAAAAAAAGGGAAGAAAAGAAGAGAGAAAGGGAATGACCATCTAGGATGTAGAAAAGCTAATGAACGGGTGTTTAACAATAGAGGAGTTTAACAATAAAGGGATTTATTGAGGAATCAGGACATAAAATGTATGTGAGGATTGGCAGAAGCATAAAGACAGTTTTAGATTACAAAGGAAGGCTTTTAATACTCTGCTAAATTAAAATCATTTTTATGCTGGACTTATCAAAATTAAAAACTATGCTCTTCATAGGATAAGGGAATTAAAAGGCAAGCCACTAAAAAAGAAAATTCTTGCAAACATGACTGATAAAAGGGATAGCGATGCATCAAAAATATAGAAAAACTCTCAAGAATTATTAGTAAGAAAAATCAGCAATCTATGTAACCATATAGCCTCTCTGTTGTCCCTCTGATAATTGCATTGATTCATAATTTACTATGTGGACATAATCAATATTATATAAGTAATATGATATAACTTAAACACTAATTGAGAGAATATTTCAGATACATATTTATTTTTAAATATCTGTCTAAAAAGTAAAACAGTGGTAGTTCACATCAATAGCACAAATAACTAAAACTTTAAATGGATAATACAACTTTATAAATGGATAATCCATCTCTATACTTTGTGCGCGTGTATGTGTGTGCGTGTGCTGGTCCCAGGGCTTTATCTCAGAGCTTTGTGCTTTCCTCACTCAGCTTTGTCTTGAGCTACGTCCATCCCAGCATTCTGTTGTTTAACTGGAAATGGAATCTCACAGACTTTTCTGTCTGGGCTGGTCTTACATCTAGACCCTCCCCTCCAGGCCTTCACCTCCTAGGTAGCCAGTCTGACAAATATGAGCCGCCATTTCTTGGTCCCTCACCATTTAAAAAATGAAATTTCTAGAGGCTATAGCTGTTAGGGCTACTATAAAATCTTCTTTCAGATTTACCTTAGGAGAAGGGTAAATGTTTACTTTTAATCAGAATATCTTAATATGGATATGGCTATACTGGTCTGTATAAAGAAGCTTTGAAAGTTACCATATCATTTTTATTCTCCATAAAAATGCTGAGTTTCTTTAAGAATGATACAACGAGAATGAGCAGCTCAAAATTGTCCCGATCAAGAGCCTTCACCAGCATGTGAACAATATTCTTATTTCTCATCTTCAGTTCTGTACGAGTATCCTCAGCAAGATTTAGAAGCAAATAAAGAGCAACTAGAAAAGTAAAATAGGAGAGTTAAGTGACATACTGAATCAACAATTTAAAAAATCATTATCCACCAAGATAACAGATAAAGTTCAAAACAGGTTTTATATTAATTTGTAATTTTTACTGTTAAAATATATATCCATGCATAGGCATCTGGGTATATATAAGAATATATAAATAATATTCATTACTGTGGTGCTGAGGATATTACAACCCAAATAAGACAATGATTCCTACTCTCTTGCAGCTTAGAGCTTCAACAGTCATCAAATGACAACTAAAGGTAGATAAATCATAAAACAAACAGGGAATAATAATTTTACATGTTCAGAAAATAAGTTATCATAAAATTTCAACTAAAGGCTGCTCTGTTAAGAGCTATAATGAAAAAACACAGCATACCTAGAACAATATTTGAGATACCAAAATCTATTTTTATGTTTAAACTGACTTTGTTAGTCACTATAAGAAAAGGGTATATGAAGTTCAGTAATACAGCTGCTATGCCAAGATAGCTGAGGTTCATGTCTACTAGTTCTAAAGTAAAATTTCTTTTAGATCCCTGTAATAAATATGCTTAGTTTCTTAGAGGAAACTCATTTGATTATTCCCATCAGTTACTAAATATTATATAATAGGTATTTTACCTTGATTGACAGAGCATATGTACACATACACACACAACTTTGAAAATCTGGCATCTTCTCCAACATTCTGAGCTAAAGTATTCAACCCCAAATCTTCAAAAAATTCAATGTAGTTTTAAGCTTTAATATTTATAAGGTGATAAAAATATTTAGGGAGAAAACAAATATTTCCATGCGTAAAATATTATCAAATGAACAATGAGCTAAACTAAAAGCCTCTGGCTGAGCACCAGTCAGTGCTAAGACCCTCATCATCGTCACCATCACAAGACTGCATCTTATCAATGTCTATGAAACCATATATTGGAGTCTTACATCCTTTGATAAAGCTTAGGAAGAGGGATTCTGTTTAATTAAACAAGAGTAATATCTTGAAAATTTCTACATGAACTAGGAGAGCAATAAAAAATCATGTTATAAGTAAGCTGGATATTGAGTGACAGAAGATTGTCACTGAAAAATTCACACTGGATTAGAGCAAAGTTAAGATGTAAGCAGGGAAAACATATGGTGAAATTCAAAACATTATCACTCAAACTAAAGATAGAAGAAACTGAAACATATGAAAGTTTATCTAACTTTCCATTATTCTCATATTAGCTCACTAGCTCACTGGTGTGACAAAAATGGAACCAAGCATTTATATAACAAATACTTTCTGGATTTTCTATTAGTTTAGGAATTCATACCTCGCAGTAGCTGCTCCTGTTTTACCACAAGTCCCTGGTATTTTTTAAATGTTTTTTCATAATCCTTTTTCAAGGTCTGATTTTCAAGGTCTTCATCAAGTAAAAAAACAAAAACCAAACTTAAGTTAAGGATCATACATACAAACTGAAGCTAAGGAAACCTACTGAAAAAAATCTAGAAGAACAGCACTCAAGTTTTACATGCAACTTTTCTAGTTTTATTTTCTAACTAGTAATTTAAATTTTTCTCTGCACAATAATTGAGCTAGAACAGACATCTTGACCACATTCTCAAAGGTTTTCCAAGGGCCTAAGTGAGGATATGTTTGGATTTCATCTAATACTTGGATTCTTAGAAATCCTATGCGACTATTTTGTGTAAACTGGGAAATCTGTAACTTTCAAAAGAATATCAAGTGGACCCAGGCACAAGATTATTGCCGTGTGCTTGGTAAGAAATGTATGCATTATCCTGCCCATGTAATTGTAGCCCCTCTGTACAGTATGTTCTCAAATAAAATAAAATTAAAAAAAAAAGATTATTGCCGTGAAGAGACTTAGAACACTAAGAACACTAACTTTCACTTTAAACACATGCCCAGAACATTCAAAGGGCGCAGATTCAATCTAAGAGGTCTTAGCTTCCTGTTCAGACTAGAGATGTTAAAAGAGAAAAATGTTGTGAAGAATAAGATCCACTTTTTCCATAAATGAAAGGTCAGCCATGTGTTATACTCTCTCAACAGGAATAATGTTTTCATTTTAAAAGGTATAAACAAACATTGGCTTCAAGCACAGGTCCTAAATTTAACCACAAAAAAAATAAATCCTCACTTTTTTTTGCACTTAAGTAGAAAAATATACCTTGCCCGACAAATAGGAGCTTAGGCTAGCTTCAACACAAAATGTGTATCCATTCCTATCAAAGAAGTCTTTGTGCTTGTGAAGAACCTAAGCAGCAGTAGCGAGTGGCACTTCCTAAGAGCAAGCAATACAGAGTAGCCACTTTGAGACTCATGCAGTTATCAATTACTGTCTCATTATTCATGGTTGTAGAGATGACAACCTGATTGTTTTAATCTTCATTAACTTTAAACACATTCTTGCGTGATTCCATACAATGTAACTAGTAATTAAAAACAATAAAAAAATGACAGAAACAGAACTCTAAAAGGATATCAGCTTTCTTCTTTTTAGAGAGTTCTTCTTGCCAGAGCTCGTGTCTCTTTAACTCATGATCAATGATATTCATACACAGAGCTCCAATTTTATAGTGAGTGATAAGTCCATGAAACTGAGAAAAGCTTTAAAGAAGAGATTATAATATATAATTAGTGGCATATATTTTGTTGATATAGAAAATTTAGTTTCAGCGAACACTGGCATACCCATGTATAAAATATATAGATTAACATATCCATAGTATAATTATATACATATGTATAAGATATTTATACATATATGTGTATATATCTATAACCATATATATGTTTATATAAGTTTTAACATACCTCCTTTAAGTATTATTAATTTTAAGAATTGAATACATTTTTATTATTAACAATTATAACTCCTGAGATAATCTATGATGAAATTTCAGTCTACTGTCTAGTAAAATTAATAATGTAACAACATTAGAGGTACATTTTATTTACTATATAAAATTAACAACAACTGGGCGCTGGTGGCTCATGCCTGTAATCCTAGCTACTCAGGAGGCTGAGATCTGAGGATCATGGTTCAAAGCCAGCTCAGGCAGGAAAGTCCATGAGACTCTTATCTCCAATAAACCACAAGAAAACCAGAAGTGGTGCTGTCGCTCATGCAGTAGTGTGCTCACCTTGAGCTGAAGAGCTGAGGGATAGTGCCCAAGCCCAGAGTTCAAGCCCACGACCACCACCACCACCAACAACAAAAGTAACAACAGAAAATAAACCTGTAACATATTAGCGACCAGCGACCAGGTTTTACATGTTTGATAATTATTCCAAGGAATAATCATTCCAAATATTCCACAAAATATTTAATTGCTAATGTTGGCACATTTTTAGAATAGAGGTAATAGTCTCTAGAAATTGGCTAGACATTCTTTATATCATGTCTCTTAAGAATATATAAATGTTTGGGGAGGCGGGGGGAGGCTGGGAAGGGATGGGAAGGGAAAACAAAGGAGGAGGCTACAATGCTTGATAAGAAATGTACTCATTATCTTGCCCATGTAATTGTAACCCCTCTGTACAGTATTTTCACAATAAAAAATAAAAAAAGAATATATAAATGTTTAGATACAATATTATTTAGTCAGAAAGAGAATGAAATCTTGCCATCTGGCCACATGGATGGAACTGGATGAAATGAATTAGGCATGCCCTTGACTGTATGTGGAAGCTAAAAAAGTTGTTCTCATTTAGGTAGAGAGTAGAGTAGTGGTTGCTAGAGGTTTATAGAAGGGCCAAGAGGAGGGGAGGAGGCAGGATGAACACAGGTGCCAAAATACATAGGAAAAGGCCTAATAATGTTCTATAACACTGTACAACTGCTATAGTCTACAACATTTCACAATATATGTTTATAACGAACTGGAAGAGGAGAGTTCAAACATTCCCAGCACAAAGAAATGATAAATGCTGAAGGAAACAGAAATGCTAATTACACTGATGTGATACCTGTCTACTGTCCACATGTACCATATGTATGTATATGTGTCCATATATATTCTAAAAATATGCACAAAATTCATAGAGTATTATTGAAATACAAATGTGATTAAATCCGACACATAATATATAGCATGTATGTACTTGTTTCTGGACAGGTATGCATATATAAAACAAAAGCATTTACTAAATACTCTAAGAATTTTAAATTTTAATCATTTAACTTTAAAATCTATATGAAGGACACTATTAATATCTAAATTTTACACATGAAGAAACTGAGGCATAAGTAGAATAACCAAGATCACATAGTTAAATAGGAGGATGCAAATTGGTCCTCCCAAAAGCTATCCTCAAGCTCTTGGCTCATTGAACCAAGTGTGTGTGTGTGTGTGTGTGTGTGCGTGCGTGCGTGTGTGTATGTGTGTAGAGGCAAGAGTGAATACAGACCAAAAACAAGAATAACTGAAAATGACAGAGAATCAGCAACAGGAGTAATATATTGCTCAAAGGTCAGCACACAGCACAGCCAAGACTGAGTGTATCACTGAGCCAGTGATATACACACATCAATTCAGACTAGGTATATTACAGTTCTTATACCTACCTGGAAAAGCAGAAAAAGATATAGATTATGTTTGTGGCTAACTCGACACTCTGTTTCCAGTCTTCTCTTAGGACTCTTGCTAGTGCACCAAGGGCAGTTTCTGAAGAAAAAGAAGATATACACAAAAGGTTATCTGCCTTGCTTCTCTGTAAATGCTGATTGGTTTTAAATGTCTACTGATCAATAAATAATAAAGAGAAAATGGAACTGGGACAAAAAAGTAGGATGTTTCCTTCCAACATAGGAAGCTATTTTGAATGCTTGATCTATGTAGTCTATGAACATTATCAGCATTTATTATAGCTATTAAATATTCAGTTTATTTCAGCTTTCTGGCTATTTAGGTGGTGAAATAAGAATTAACTGTATTAGTAAACTACTTAGTGGTGATTTTAGCAAATAAAAAAAGACCCTTTGATAGCATTTTATAGTATTTACACATTCATAATGTAGAACACTGGAATGTTTTGTTTTGATTTGTTATTCTTAAGTCAAGGTAGTAAATTTTAGTATGCAAAACTTCAAAAAAAACCCTATGTATTAAAGAATCTAACTCAAAATTAATCTATGAATTGAATGTGATGACAAACAAAATTTCATGATATTCCACTGGATACAGTTTTACGAAAATAATAATAAGCAAATTCCTAAAGGAAAAAGGCAAATTTCTCTTACATATTCTAGAACTCTAGTCAAGATATAAAACAATAACTAACAGTATAATATTAGTATGAACTCATCAAACAGACTAATGGAATGGAGAGGGAGATCAATAAGTCAGATTTATGAATAAACAGAAATAGTACCTAGCATAGCACTAGTCCATAAATTATCTAACCCATAATAGAATGGTAGGTATATTGTACAAAATGTATGTTGAGTACTGAACACTTGGAATAAATGGATATTCAATGTGGAAAAAATTAAAATGAAATGCCTAACCTCTCACTTTGAACAAATCTCAACTGTTAGACAAAGGATCTCCAAAAACATATTCTGTAGGAGAATGGGAAAACTGAGAAAACAATGAAGTTTTTCATAACGGAGGAATAACCTAAAGGCTTAAAGAAATTCTCAGTGTGTAGTGAAGAAATCACCGCCATTCCAGGCGTATAATCCTGGCACACAATCCTATAATCCCAGCCATTTAGGAAGCCAACACAAGGGCAGGCACGGTGAGGCATTCCCATCATCCCAGCCAGGGAGCGGCATACAGCATGAGGACCATGGCCCAAGGACAGCCAGGGAAAGAATGGCAGACTCCACACGGAAAGCATGCATAAAGCAAAAAAGGCTGAGGGTGTGGCTCAAGGGGAGCAAAGTTACTTGGGCCCTGAGTTCAAACACCAATACTACCAGTAAAGATGCTGAGATCTGTGGTGATTCATCTTGCCCTAATTCTATCTTCACCACGGGGTTCTGGGAGTGTTGAAAACAACAGCATCACAACTCTGACATCTGTGCAAGCCAGGAGGCTGGCAAGAGTCGAGGAGAACAGTCTGAGGCTCCCCCAACGTCCCCACATCCCACCCCAAACTGCCCCTATGACTTGTCCTTGTGCTCCATTACAACTGCTCCTTCTTGGGAGCTGAGTGTCAAGTCTCTGACTCGAGGCAGTCATATGCTGTGCATATACTTGGGGTATTTGGTGGAAACTATAGATGGTAACAACACAACTGTAGCTTCGCTATGTTGCAAAAATTGACAAAAACAATCTTAAAAAGAAAAGACAGATGAATTCTGAAATCTGTTTGAGAGGGCAGATGCCCCTCAGCAGATGAATGATCAAGAAAATGCGGGATATATACACAGTAGAATTCTATGCTTCCATCAGAAAGAATGATATTGCACCATTTGTAGGAAAACAGAAATACTTGGAAAAATTATATTCAGTGAAGCAAGCCAGACCCAAAGAAACATAGGCGGCATCATTTTCCTCATCTGTAATGACTAGAATATGTCTAGGATAGTCCTAGCAGAGGATCACAACAGCTCAAAAGCTATGTGCGTATGACTATATAAAATGATGCTTATCGAAATGAACTCCAAGAAATGGAAACAAGACGTTTTTGTTTTTGTTTTGCCAGTCCTGGGGCTTGAACTCAGGGCCTGGGCACCGTCCCTGAGCCTCTCTGTGCTCAAGGCAAGCGTTCTACCGCTTGAGCCACAGTGCCACTTCTGGCTTTTTGTGATTATGTGGTACTAGGAATCAAACCCAGGACTTCATGCATGCTAGGCAAGCAAGCACTCTACCACTGAGCTACATTCCCAGCCCAAGATTTTTTTTTTTTAGTGTACTGTTTGCAGTTATTTCTTTTTGTTTTCCCTTTTGGTTTATTCCCTGGTGTTTTTGATTTCTGTACCCTTTGTCATGTATATTAGTTCATTTTATCTGGTGACTTTACCAAGCTCTAGCATACCCTGGAGGTCTCAAAAGCCATGCATAGGTGCAGAGTAGTGTACTTCCCAGGAAAAAAATTGGGAAGGCCCAAGCTCTCATCTCTGAATGAAGTGAGGCAATGTACAAGCCAGAAGTAATGGCATAGTATTGTATAATGGAGCATTAAAGGTGTGTGTGTGTAGAACATGCACACACAAGTACGTGCATGCACATACACACGCACACACAGACACACATACAACAATCCCCTCAACAAAGTCTGAGAGACTTATTGTCTGCCATGTAAGAAAACTTCTTTATAAAACAGCTGACCACTAAGCTAGAGCAAAGAATTCAGTGATCATATTACACAAAGGATATAGACATTATGAAATGAATTCACAAATCTCACTAAACAGAATCAACAGCAAGCTTTGGAGGTAGTAGAAATCTGATTTCCAAAGTTGTCATTTCAGCAGGAACAACAAGGCATGCAAAGAAGAAGAATAAGGCCTCTACTCAGAAATCAAACTGCAAACACAAACTGCTCATGAGAAGACAAAGATTATACTTACATAAAAACTAAAGAAAACTATCTCTAAAGAATTACAGGCTTGTGCCTGTAATCCTAGCTACTCAGAAGGATGAACCCTGGAAGATTTATTTGAAGCCAGCCTCAGCAGAAAAACCTGACAAACTATCTCAAATTAATTAGCAAAATGTCAGACTGGAGCCATGGCTCCAATGGCAGAGCCAGCCATGAATAAACAAGCAGAACAGAGCCTGAGGTCCTAAGTGCAAACTGTACTAACGCACATGTACACATACACATACATATACACACCAAAAAAAATTTTTAAGGGAAGTCTGTGAAGGTACAAGAATTATGTCTTAAAGGGTGCATATTATTTTATAAGGGGCCAGACAGAAGTACAAAATTCACTTTGGGAGTGACACCCCTCCCCCCACCAATGCTAAGTCTGGTTTACTGTGCTTGCATTGGAACTTAAGCTCTAGGCCTTGTACCCGTGCTCAAGGCCTGTGGCTCTATCACTTGAGCCATACCTCCACTTCCAGATTTTTACTAGTTAATTGGAAATAAGAGTCACTTGGTCTGTCTGGGATTGACTTCAAACCTAGATCTTCAGATCTCAGTTCCTAAGTAGCTAGAATTGTAAACTTTAGCCACTGGTGCCTGGATTCGCCAGGGATCTTAATAAAATATATGAATTAGAAAAAGAACCCATTCTATGAACACAAGCCACTTTAGATTCAATGTGAGGAAAAGAAAGAAAAAAGATTGAAGACAAAATAACCAGCGTCTCTAAGGCCTATGAAGCACCACAAAACACAACATGACAAGAATCTCAGAAGCAGAGGAGAGTAAAGGGCAGAATAAATATCTAATGAATATTAGATATATATACTTCCTGCTTATTGAAAAATCCTAATTCACACTGCCAAGAAGCTTAACAAACTCCAAGTGAAATAAAACTCAAGGATATCAACACTAAACAACTTTATAGTGTTTAAGTGGCAAAAAAGAGGGCACAAAGAATGATGGAGAAAAGCAAGTTGACATCTGCATAGGACCACAATACGGTCAATAACTGATTTCACATCAGAAACAGGAGTCAGGAATGCAGAGAGATAACAACATTCAAAGTGCAACGGAATTCCTGTCAATCAAAAATTCTATTTCCAGGGCTGGGAAGGTGGCTCAGTGGTAGAGCGCTTGCCTTGCATGCATGAGGCCCTGGGTTTGATTCCTCAGCACCACATAAGCAGAGAAAAAAAAAAAAAAAGCTGGAAGTGGTGCTGAGGCTCAAGTGGTAGAGCGCTAGCCTTGAGCTGAAGAACTGAGGGACAGCGCCCAGGCCCAGAGTTCAGGCCCCATGACCGCCCCCCCCCAAAAAAAAAATTCTATTTCCAGCAATTCTCTTTTAAAACAGGAAAAACTCAATGCTTGGTAAACAAAAACTTTAAGACAATTTAAAGTAGCAGGTTCTCTTCTCCAGAAGTACTAAAAGGAATATTGAGCTAAAATGAAAGTACACTATTTAGAATTTAAATCCACATAAAGAAATTCAGAGAGGGGGAGCGGGGAGGATTGAATGGGGAGGCAGGGGGAAGATGGGAAGGGATGGGAAGGGGAAACAAAGGAGGAGGCTACAATGCTTGATAAGAAATGTACTCATTATCTTGCCCATGTAATTGTAACCCCTCTGTACAGTATTTTCACAATTAAAAAAAAAATTCAGACTACTGGCAAAAGTAACTACAAAAGTAACTATAAGACAAGACAAAAATTTCCAATGGTTGTCTTCTATCTGCCTTATAAGAAAAATGTATAGAATGGTACTTACATAATATATATTAATGAGCTTATAATAAACAAATACATATTTGCACAATGTAATAGAACAAAATGGGTTATTAGAGTAAATATTTGCATATTGTTAAAATGAAGTTGGTATGAATTTGAATAAGATTGCTTGAAATTTTTCTCTCAGATAAAAATAATTCAGGAAAACAAGACCACAAAACCCTGGTAGAAGCTGGGTGCTTGTGGCTCGAGCCTGTAATCCTAGCTACTCTGGAAGCTAAGGGTTGCAATTCAAAGCCAACCCAGGCAGGAAAGTTCTTCAGACTCCAATTAAACATCAAAAAGACAGAAGTAGAGGTGTTGCTCAAGTGGTAAAATGCCAGCTTTGAGAAAAACAGCTCTAGCTCCAGGACTGACAAAACAAAACAAAACCCAAAACCAAAACAAACACTGGCAAACTAGAAAATATCAACACAAAAGAAGGAAATACTGAAGGGATAGAACAAAAAAGGCAAGAGACACATAGAAAACTATTATAAAAATGTCTGCAAATATAAAACAAATCTTGTATGTATAACAAATATAAAATGATGCAAATCCTACTTTATGAGTGATTTCATTAGTGTAAATGGATTAAATACTCCAATGGATAACAATGGATTAGAAAAACCCACTATGATACCATGATCCAATCAAACCCTACCTTCAATAGAAATTCTTTAGATTCAAAGACACAAATGATAATAACAAAAGGATAGAAAAGAATAAGCTGAGAGAGTCAGAGAGAGAAAGAGAAGGAGGAAGAGACTCAGAGAAAAATACTCCTAAATAAAATGATTCATATTTAGAATATAAATATTTAAGACATGAAAATCACTTGTGTATGCATACACATAAGATATGAATACAAACTTCACAGAGTAGGAATGCTTTTTATAAACACAAATCACCATTCAATAGTAGTTCTTCCAAGTTATCAGGATTTCGAGCAAGCTGCAAGATCAGAGCAGAACCCCGAACCTTGTCAGGAATATCTTCATATAATAACTCAATGTATTCATCCATATCATTTATGTTAGCAATTTCATCAATCTGAAACAAAGATATAAGTACTCAACTACAGATTCGTTGTCAAAGAAATGATACTTTGTGATACTATCAGAATTAACAAATTACCAATAACTTATAGCACCCAACTTTTTATAGATGAAGATTTTATGCCCTTGGATACTAGGACGTAAATACAAAAAGCATGAACTATGGCTAAGAGGGACATATATAAACTCTAAAGTTTGTCTATCAGTATAAAGAGTTTGATTTAGTTTTTGTCGTGCTGAGGATGAAAACCAGGGCCTTGCACATATTAGAGAAGCACTTTACCACAGTCACATTCTCTACCCCATAAAATATTCAAAATATAAAGTATTTTACATAGATTACTAAGTAATTTGTGTTTACAGAAGTACATTAACTGGTATTTTAAAATATACTATTATAAAAACATCATTTAAAATAAAAATTATGTCTAAAAAGCACACCAATGTTTGTCATTGTTAATTTCTTATTATCTACCTTTCTCAAGGACCTCTAAGTTCAGTCATCATTGAAAATTCAACATTTTATTAATGTGGTTATTTGCAAAAGTATCTTACAATTAATCCTTTATTAGATCAGGATTCATATAGACTTACTTCCATTCCTTCAAAAGGAGGTGGATCTTTGGGCTTGCTTGATTTTTCTTTCTTTTCTGTGAAGAATGAAACAAATTTAAATGAGAAAAACTACATTTTTAGTTTGGAGAAATTTTTACTTTCAGCTGCTCTGTTTGATTCTTTATATCTGGAAGCTACTAAAATGAAATTTTTATTGAAATCTTTTTTCCATGTGTAAAAAAATGCTTTTTTATAATTCATTCAGCTAATCCCAATGATGCTATCAAAGGAGGATACTATATTATTATTACAAACTAATAAAATATATAACACATGACAAAATTTATGTTGGGCAGTAACTTTAAAATCCTCCTTGGCTAACTTTTGGGATTAAGTATACAGATAAATTCTCCAATAAGAGCCAAAATAGTAAATTCTAAGTATGCCTATTTTCCCCTTCCTAATTCAAATTTAAGGCAGGAATAGGTAAATGAGTAAGGCAAAGAGAAACATGAGTAATATTAGTAAATGAGCAATATGAAAACTAAAAGTTAGCAGAAAAAATAATAAAAGTAATGGGTAAATTCATAAGCTAAAATAATTGATTCTTGTCTGACAAGTCAAATTAAAGTAATAAATTAAGACAAACACTTAAAATTATATTAATTGAATTCTTACTTATTCCCAAATAAAATATTCAAAGGCTTTGACACAACTCTGAGACATTTATTATACTGAGTTATTTCATTAGAAGCATAATTATATTTTCTATGAGCCTAATCAAAAACAAAAACAATGAATGCATATTAAAAGAAATCAGAAATATCAAAATTTTGGTTTTAAAGCTAGCAGATAAATATACATATAATACAATTATCCATTACTGTAGACTATTAGGAAAGAGGAGACCAGAGAGTAGAGGAGATAAGAGAGAGTAAGCGTGTATACACGCATGCAAATGAATTACAAATAATATCAAAACACATAATATACAACAACGAAAATGTCACAATAAAACTCGTTGTATAAACAATGTGATATTGAAAATATGGTTGAGTAATGTGTTTGTCTGGAAATGGTTGAAATGCTAGAGAAAGCCTGTTCTTTCAAGGAACACAAAGATAAATAATTTTCAGAAGACAGCCACCATTCTAGATAATGTCCTTATAAGCTCAACAGCTAAGTTTTGCCTTAAGTGGACAACTTAGTATGTGAGAAGTTTCAATCAGCAAGGAAAAAAATGAATTATACAGTTATACAGGACCACCCTCTAGGGCAAGGGTTCTCTGGCTCTGAAATATCAAATACCAAATTAAAATGTTAAGAAAAACTGAATAATTAAAAATAAGCATAGATTAAACATAGCAAAGCACTGCATACAGTCATCAACAATAATATCTAGAGAATAACATTTGTTGAATTATTTTGTCCATATATGATGACAAAATTTTCTTTCATATTTAATTTTAGGAAAGAGAAAATACTGACTTTCCTTGAAAACTCATTCTTTTCTTTTCATGAGTCTACAGGTGTTTTATTATAAATGCTTCTAAAACTACTGATTTGGCACTAGGAAAAGTTAATTTTAACTACTGTACAACCTACATTATTGTACATACAAAAGTTCAAACATTGATGATTTTGCTCACTTCAAATTTATTTGAAGATGTTATCTCTCCTCATATATAGATAGCCTAACAAGATTATTCTGAGAATATTTGTATAATTTTTTTTCTTGATAATGTTTTCTATATCTTGGTAGGTGAGCACTTACTGGTAAGAAGTATACTTCAAGTTCAAAATGCCTTTTTTGCTTTTAAGATTAAGTGTACAGCCATTCAGTTCATTCAGTAACATGTACATGCATCTGTTAAGATTCAGTGCTAGCAGTATTTCTTAGGCACAGGTATTTATTTGCTGTAAATATAGAGAAGACTAATCTGGGCAAAAAAAATCCCAAATAAAATGTTAATATTTATGTACTAAGCCCAGTCCAAATTTGAGCACAGACATGTTACTGTAGAAGTATCACATTTTGGAATGTTTCAATGTTGAAGAACCATACATTTGGTAAATAGTGAAATGGGGATAACTATTCAAAACTGAGAAAATAACTCAAGGATAGAGCATTAACCAAGCAAGCAAACCAAGTGAGAATGAGGCCCTGAGTTGAAAACACAATACCTTCCACCAACCCCACACATAAAACACCACCACCAACAACAACAAATACTAACTTGCTGGGTGCTGATGGCTCATGCCTTTAATCCTAGCTTCGAAGGTGGCTGAAATCAGAGGATCAATGTTCAATACTCTGATTGATTGAATCCTCTGCTATCCTGAGTGGAAGAGTCTGTGAGACTCTATTGACAACTAACTAGATTGGAGGTATTGCTGAAGTGGGACAGGACCACCTGTGAGCAAGCAAGCTGAGCAAACCTGGGGAATTCAAGCCCCCCCCCCCACATAATCTGTTTTTATTTTTGTAAATTAGTACTTCTTAGTGCTAATACTTTACTTGCATAATTCTTTCACTGAGAAAGTGAGGATAGGAAAATGGCAAATATATATTGGGGAATAAAAAGCAAATAGCTACTGGGATGTTCCAATAGTTACATCTTTAGGATAGACTAAGGCATAGGATATATATTTTAACACTTAAACAATCCATTCAACTAATAAATCAAGTATCATTAATAAATTTGGAAATTTCTGAACTTTTTTTGGATCTGGTCGTGGGGCCTGAACTCTGGGCCTGGGTGCTGTCCCTCAGCTCTTCAGCTCAAGGTTAGCACTCTACTACTTGAGCCACAGTGCCACTTCTGAACTTTTTAACTCTAGTTAGGGCACATAAAATAGGTTTTATATTTCAAATTCTCTCCTTTTATTAGTTTACAACCAACAACAGATTCCTTATTTATTCCTTATTTTGGTAAATATATATTCCTTACATGTAAAATGAAACAAATGAGATTGTTTTATATGGAAGCATAAAACCTACCACACTGAAAACTAATATGCTTATTCATTCTTCCATTAGTTTACTTGTTCATAGCACATGTGATAAACCTCACTCAAACTCAAAGAAGCTGAAATTGTAATCCAGCTCTGACTTTGCATTTAAAAGTCTGGCACTCCACTCACCTTTCCCTGACCACGAAACCCGGCGGTTCTGTAGGTAGTACAACAGCTGCTCCACATCGTTCAATTTGGAGGGGTGGATGAGTTTACACTCTTCAACCACTTTTCGAGCCAGGGAAGTTATATCTGTGTTAGCATTCAGACTTTTCAGACGAATACTGCAAGGATATCCAAAAGTCCAACTCAGATATGGTAGAAGTACTCCACAGATCCAACACTACTACTTTAAATTAAGATAACAGAGTCTATATGCACTTGTAAAATCTTAATGAAGTATTACATATAATTATGCTTAGAAAATTTAAGGGAATTATTTTCTATGATTTGGACAGAGAAGCTAACAAAGGAAACAATTTTTTTTTCTGAATCTCTAGGCAGGACAGCATATTCAGAGGTCCTGTTCTAATGCAGCCTTTCAGATATAAAAATATATGAATCTTTAATCAATATTGATTTTTGAATTCGTACTGCAACAAGTAAATCATTTTCTTGACCTTTCCTACTGCTTTTTTTTTTCTAGTTAAGGACAAGACAAAACCTTGATATTTTTAGATTTTAACTGCTTTGCTGGCAAGAATATAGAAAGTAGAAGAAAAGTGAGATGCATTTTAAGACCTATATGGGAAACTTTGAGTAACAGATGAATAAAATTTACATGTAAATTAGTACATCAAAAATGTTTAACACTCCCTCCCATCATCTGAATATAACACAAGTGATTCACTAACAAGCCAAGAAAAGATGGCGCAGTCTGATGACAAATGCCTGTTACACAGATTCATATATGGGAGAGAACGACAAAACAAAAATTGGATTCAGAATAAAAGTTAATGTAATGACAAAACACTCTCAAGTAGATGCTTCTTTGCAGATCTTAAATTTAAAAAGAGGAAACCAATCAAGTCTTCATCCTGTTGAATGATTTCTTAGTAAAAGGACCAGGGTGGAGAAGTCAAGGAAATGGTCTGGGAAGCCAGTAGAATGAGTTAAGATATTAATCCCAATAAAATCTAAATCTTGTTCTTTAGAGATTCACCATCAAAAGATATTTTGGTGGCTTCCAATTGTTGGCAATTAAAAATAAAGACTTTTGCTGGGCAAATGCTAGATAATATGGTTAGCCTATATTTGGCTTTTCTTGCAAAATATATGCTTATTTTATTTTCCCATCAGCTATAAATGAAAGTCCTTATTATTCCACATTCTTGCAGAATCTGCTATTGTTAGCACTTTGCACTTTAGCCATTCTACTAGTCTACCTTATTGTTTTAATATACAAAGGCTTACAAGCTTCTTTTAGGTGTTTTCTACCACATACATAGTAGCAACTTGATGCATCCTTTCCTACTCAGAGTAACAGACAGTTCCCTACACCTTCATTTGTTAAGAAGACATGAAAAAATACAGGTATATTGAGAAATGTTTTAGAAAATTTTAGCTGTATGGGTACTGGACCATTCCTATAATCAACATATAACATTTTCATTAGGCACTTCATGCTTATTACCATTTATCAAAAACTTTATCACTTGTATTATTTTTGGACCATAATCATCAGTTTCTCAAAACAAAATCTGTACAAAACTGGAATTCTCATAAAGACAAGCTTGTAAAATTTCTTTACCATATCTGGGCCACAGCCTTGATGACTCCAACTTAATTAACAGGTTCAATTCATACCTCTCTCATCCTATATGAGATTCCCTTCCACTACACCACTGAGAAAATTTCTTGAATTACAAGCACATTTTCTTTGTGTACAACAATATGATTACTCTCCAAATCCTGGGCAGCCAGGATTGATTTCCTGTTTGAGTTATTCAGGTCTTTTCTTGCTAAGATTTAAGTGCACATACTCTAGTCACAGAACAGATTCTTATCTAATCACAGAACAGATTCTTATTCTTGTTTCCAACTCCCTGCTGAATGTAATTCTTGACTAGAAAGTCTGAAGATTTTAAAGCACTAATATTTTCGTCAAATTCTACATTAAAAAACTAGTGAGGACACTTTAAGAACTAAAAATTAAATTTGTCTTGAAGTATGGATACATGAGGTTCTAAAGTCAAAGAATCCAATCTGCTGCTTTTCTTGGGAAGTCAAATAGAGATTGTTATGTGTTCTCAAAATATATAGACTTTGGCAAGCAATCACTCAAACATAAATGGAAGGGAGAATGTGACCAAAAGGTGCTGTACTGTGTAAGAATGCATGTGTAAAATCTCTCTTTATTGTAGAGGATTCATTCATTTTTAATGCATTATTAATGTCAGTTAGCCTCCATCCAATCTAAAGACAAAGGACAGTTAAGGTGTACTTAAGCTACTCAGCAAGTTCTCTTGAAGACTGCTATAAGCAAGGGTTTCCTGGCTGCAGCACTATGAATCTGTAGGTGGCTAGCATGTGTAGTACATCATAATTAGCAACAGTCAGCTGGCCTCTAGCCAATGTATGGCCACGCCCTCCTCCTCCTTACAAAATATCTACAGACACTGCTAAATATCCCCTGTGGGAAAAACCACTCTCAGTTGAGGATCATCACCATACACTTCACGTGCTAAATATTATCACATGTGTTCCCAGTAACTCACAAACCAGGAAATAGTAGAATTTTCTCTAACTAGTTACCAAGTAAAAGTTAGGTCCTTTCATTTTTTTTTTTATGGAGGAAGGAGGGTTGAATGAGAATATTAGTGACTCCCAAATCTAAATTTCTGAAAAGCGATGGAAGGAAGGCAAGATCATCACCAGCACAAATCCAGACTAGTGAAAAAATCCAGTTCCCAAGGGACAACTACAACAGCAACTAGGAAAGTACACAAGATACTGGGAGAACTAAAACTAATCTCTTGAGCCAGAAAAATCTTGTGATATTACTAACATGTTGCAGAGGACTAGATTTTCAAGTGAGTATTCAAGTTCTGTGTCCTAACTGGGAACTTCTGAAAGTCATACTACTTCCTGAAATTCCAGGAAAGAGAAAACCTAGGGTTTTTAATTAAACTGAAAAGCCCCATATACATATAACATTTATGACTGACTTTACAAGTTAGTAGTGACAGGAACATTTGATTTGGAATAAATATAGTTACAGTTTAATGTAATTTCTCTAAGATAACCTATCTCTAAAGAACGCTGTGATCACCTACTGCCTATGAAGATCAAAGTGGCATCAGTTCTGTGTAGATTCACTACTTACATTTTTTGGCATTCCTTTCGTTCTCCTAACATGGGATCCCCCATTTCTCCAAGAATGGTGGCCTCCACTTCATACTGAACAATGAGCGCTTTTTCTGATGGGTGTACATCAATATTCCCTCCTTTAACTTTCCTGAAATACAAAAAAAAAAAAAAAAAAAAAAACTCATGACATGGCCGTGATTTTTAACTAGTTCCAAAAAATACAGGCTGGTTTATATATGCCTTTGAATCAAACTTACTTTTTTAACTTGGGACAAAAGACAACTGCATAAAGTACCTTCACATAAATAGTGCTACCTTTGAAAAATACAGTTACCAAAAGTACCATGCACAAAGAAAATGAGTGAAACAAGCAATTAGGATGTCCTTGAAGAGAATGACAATGACAATAAGACTTATTGTCATTCTCTTCAACATCAAAGATAGCTACCTCTAAATTTGTATTTTAAAAAATAAACCTTGTCTTTTCCAACCATGTGAAAGGTTAGAATTGTCAAGATGTAACTATTTGGGTTTCTATTTTTTTTTTTTTTTTTTTTGTCGGTCATGGGGCTTGAACTCTGAGCCTGGGCGCTGTCCCTCAGCTCTTCAGCTCTAGGCGAGCGCTCTACCACTTGAGCTACAGCACCACTTCCGGTTTTCTGGTGGTTTATTGGAGATAGGAGTCTCACGGTCTCTCCTGCCCAGGCTGGCTTTGAACCGCGATCCTCAGATCTCAGCCTCCTGAGTAGCTAGGATTACAGGCGTGAGCCACCGGCGCCCGGCTCTATTTTTTTCTTAAGATACGTTTTTATTGTAACGATACTGTACAGAGGGGTTACAGTCACATGAGTAAGATGAGTACCCCCTCCTTTGTTTTCCCCTTCCCTTCCCACTTCCCCAACTCCTCCCCACCCCAAGTTGTAAAAGTATTTGGGTTTTTCTGTATGATAAAGAGCTAGTGAAGTACCGAAAACAAAATAAAAATTTAAACAGCTTTCTAAAAAGTAAAATAAACCTACCTAATCCATTTACTTAGATCACAAAATGACATAATGGAATTATATAAATTATAATATATAATGTATCATGTACTGTTTACCATGGCTGTATAAATTATAACATTAGTTTCTAAATAAAATCATAACCACAACTAGGCCACATGACAAATAAACATTTACAAAACTTTGAATGTTGGACAGTCACTCACCTCAAATCAACACTCATCTCCATATATGTTATACTCTCAGTAGTAATTTCAGAAACACCCCAAATACATTTAATTCCCAAACCCCTAAAGTTACAAAATGAACTGCAATAAATAATGTATTAATCAGTATTTGTTGCTTTACCACTTAAAATGATAAAAATGAGTTGTACTAAAGGAAATTAAACAATGGAAACAAATTTCTCACTCAATCACAGCTAGCCAGCTAGGTCTTAGAATCTTTTAATCTGATGAGATATAATACAAAATACAGTAACATGTCAAATTTATTCAGATTACATTATATTTAAGGATGTTCTTCCAGCTAGGAATACTTTGACTCATTATTATCAATGTAATTTCTAAAATGATCCATTTACTTGAATTATTTATGCAGAGAAAGGAAAGGCTCTGGAGTCAGTATTAGGAAATGCACAAGAAAAATGGAAAAATAAAGGTGCTAAATTATTTTGCAAATACAATGATGGGGATTTTTTAAATCTCTATGAGCCGAGATACTTTAGAAGGGTAATATAAATCACACCATCTGTAACTGTATTAACTATGTTACTTTGGGGGCATAACATTCTTAATCATTGACTTCTGAAATACATCCTTACGTTTGCAGACTTCATGTGGTTTCTGATATTACAATGATCTCTGACATACAAAATAAATGTCTCTTCCATTCATTACTAGTTTTCTTGAGAAACAAAAATAAAAATACTTGGCTTTTCATTAAAAAGGTATTTTTTGAAAAATTATTGCTGCCAAAAGGATTATAAAGTTGTGTCAAATAACAAATGAACATGTATACACCTGGCACTATGCAATAAATCACAGGCCACTGCAGAATGCCAAGAGTTGTCTTATGCATTACATCTAAAAAAGTTTTGCTTAAAAGTCAGGTATTTAAAGACACTGAGAAGGAAAATCTTTGATATTTACTCATATTTATAATTTCTGATGGATGCCATCAAAATAAGTTTTGCATTTCTGCTACCAAGATAAGGACTTGATAATGAAAATTTACAGGATTAGGTATTTAAAATCAACATGTATTTCAAGAAAATTTAAAAAGCTGAGGACTGAAATATGTATGTTTGTATCTGTTTGAAGGCATAGAAAACAAAAAAAAAAATCACAGTGCTAAGACCCAGGATAAACTGAAAATGGAGAGAGGTAGGTCAAATTTGAGGCTGCTTTGTCCTAGGGGATATTCACTAATTGAATAGTTATCGCTAGGAGATGTAGAATCTTTTAATAGTCACATATGACTAGGGACACAAAAACTGAGTTCAGAGTACTCAACAGCAGTTGCCTTGTTAATGCTCTAAACTATGGGCTGAAAGCAGGAGGACTATATTCTAAGACCAACTGTGAAATGAATGTAGACTTGTCCCCAATATGCTGCCAACTCTAACTTATTATATCTGAAAACTAATTAAGAGGACCCTCGATTTTAAGTGCCCCTTTACTATCTAACCATGAAAAAAGGAATCCTCTGAATAGTACGAAATAATCCTAAATCTTAAAGGACTCGTGTTTTGGTTTGCTTTTTGCTTGTAGACAGAGGGCCTTGCTGTATTATCCAAGTTGGTCTTGAGCTCTTGGGCTCAAGCAATCCTCCTGCCAAGCCTCTACAGTTGCTGGGCCTACAGGCACACTTCATGTGATTAGTGTCCCAGCTCCCAATGGGTTTTAGGGTACTTATATTCATCCATGATATCAAATCAGAAACAGCGTATTTGTGGTTAATAGTTAACATAACTAAAACAACAGACAAAAGGATGAAGAGTGAAAGTTTGATTCAGAGCTATACATTGAGTAGCCATAGTATATATGAGTGAAGTCCTAGGACAAGAGACGAGAGAGCATGCAGGCAAAAGAAATATATTAAAAAATAATCATGGGCTGGGAAGGTGGCTCAGTGGTAGAGCGCTTGCCTTGCATGCCTGAGGCTCTGGGTTCGATTCCCCAGCACCACATAAGCAGAAAAAAAGCCGGAAGTGGCGCTGTGGCTCAAGTGGTAGAGCGCTAGCCTTGAGCTGAAGAGCTGAGGGACAGCGCCCAGGCCGAGAATTCAGGCCCCACGACCGGACCCCCCCCCCAAAAAAAAATAATAATCCTAACAGTAGCGAATATAGTGACAACAGCAGAGTGGGGAACTCCAAAGGCTGGCGTTTCCCCAAACACTGAAAAACAGAACCTTACTGGATGTGTAGAAGATAGCCCGCCGTTTACAGTGCACAGTGAGTGTTTCCTCGGAAGAAAGGTTACACAAGCAGGGTAGATCTTTGTGGGACTTCCCCTCAGCACGAGGGTTTGCAGTCAGGTATGCTCTATGAGTTGAACTGTGCTTGAACCCCCTGTGGGCTTCGACCTAGCCTCACACAACCTTGAGGATAGCAGCCAAGTACCGGTTGTGGACAGCTGACTGCAACAAGAGCCAATGAAACCCATCTCGCCACCAATTCTGCTTTGAACCTGCCATGGAGTTTTTAAGCCATTTCCATTTGGCCTGACTGGGAACTGTGTCAAGATGGCACAAGTTGCTGCAGATAGTACTAGTGCTGTGCATTAGTAGGCACGGACGTATGCTAAGGCCAGCTTCTGCACCTCAGACCGGCTAACTTCACTGGAGCTATCTTATCTTCAAGTTTGATTATTCTTTCCTGTGCTTAAATCTGGTGTTGAACAGCCCTGCTACTATTTTCCTTCACTTATTCTGCTGTAATATTTTTATATGAAACCTTTCATAATGCATGTCATTTTTTCCAGATTGACTGCATTGTTTTATTTTATTCTATTATTATAAAGGTGATGTACAGAGGGGTTGCAGTTACGTAAGTCAGGTAGTGAGTACATTTCCTATCAGACAGTGTCACCTCTTCCTTCATTTTCTCCCAGTTTTCTTCACTCTCAACCCTCCTCCCCTCCGTGGTTTGTGTGTGTGTGTGTGTGTGTTTGTCCATCGTGGGGCTTGAACTCTGGGCCTGGGCACTGTCCCTCAGCTCTTCAGCCTCAAGGCTAGCGCTCTACCACTTGAGCCACAGCACCACTTCCTGTTTTCTGGTGGTTAATTAGAGATAAGTCTCACAGACTTTCTTGCCTAGGCTGGCTTTGAACCATGATCCTCAGATCTCAGCCTCCTGAGTAGTTAGGATTACAGGTGTGAGCCACCGGAGCCCAGCTCATCCCATGTATTTTTACTAGTACTATTTATTTGTATTTTTATTGATATGGTTTATTTATTGAAATAATACTTTCTGGCTTTCTTTAATTCTTGTTCTGGTTTTCTTTAGTTTTTTAAACATATGTATGACAAATGATTTAAAGTATTTGTCTAGCAACCTAATGTTTATTTGGTATAACAGATTTTTTTTCTAGCTCAAATACAGCAGAAGCAAATGGGCTATAATTTCAGTTCTTTCTGCTGTAATGTGGGTATTTATTATGATGTACCAAAAAGGATGAAGTAAGAAACAAAAGCAAGGAAAGAAGGGAGAGAGAAGAAACAAGGGAGAAAGAAATAAGGGAAGAGGGGGAGAGGAAGAGAAACAGAGACATTAGTGGTAAAACTGCTCTGTAAGAAATGCTAACGGGGGTCCTTCCGCTTGAATTGAAGGAGACACTAGACAGTAACTGAAGATATGCGAGGACATAAATAATATCGTTAAAGATAACTACTAGTAAATATAGAGGCCAGTATAACTGTATTTTGAGTTTATAATACCTCTCCAAATGATTTACAAGAAAAATATTTATAATACTAATTACAAATCTACCTTAGTGGACACACAATTTAAAATATTCAGTATATGACAAGATAAGAATGTATAGAAGCCAAATTTTTATATTTAATCTAGATTGGTACTTATTTTAAAAACGTTAGTAAGTTTAGCATGCTAATCATAATTTTCAAAGTTATTAAAACATACAGATAAGAGGGAATGACAATACAATAAAAATCAATAATACACAAAAGATAATAACAGAGGAACTCTGGGACAAGGAATGGTATGACATACAGAAAAAAAGAAAATGGAAGATGTTAAGTCCTATCAATAACTACTTTAAATTTTAATAAAGTTCTGAGTTAAAAGGCAATGACTGGCAAGCTGCATAAATAAGAAATGATCCATGTATATGCTATCTACAAAGTAGTCACTTTAAATCCAAGCACATGAAAAGGTTCAGAGTAAAACCATGGGAAAAGATACAATGTAAACGGTATTCAAAAGAATGATGGGAAAAGATACAACATAAACAGTATACAAAAGAATGATGGAGGAAAGGTGGCTCAGTGGTAGGGTGCTTGTCTTGCATGCATGAGGCCCTGGGTTCGATTCATCAGCACCACATAAGCAGAAAAAGCCGGAAGTGGTGCTGTGGCTCAAGTGGTAGAGCACTCGCCTTGAGCTGAAGAGCTGAGGGACAGCACCCAGGCCCAGAGTTCAGGCCCATGACTGACAAAAAAAACCCCACAAAAGACACAAAAAACAAAGATATTATGTATAGACAAAACAACAATTTCTTTAACAAATATTATACGGGCAGATAGAAATCCATGTGTAAAGAATAAAACAGGAACCTTACCACACACTACATATAATAGTTAAATTGAAAGAATAAAAGATATAAATTTAAGAGCTAAAATTATAAATGCTTAGGAAAAAAACTAAAGGTCAAGTGATGTCTTCTGAAATGCAATCAAACGAAACAGCAACCAAAGAAACAATACGTAAACTGCACTTCACAAACAAACAATAAGTAAACTGCACTTCACAAAGTTTTGACACTTTCAATACAGTGAAAAGACAACCCATTTTACTATCTGATAAAGGTCTAGAATTTAGAATATATGAAAATAAAACTTTTTCTATGGAAGCCAAGAAGCATGTGAAAGTTCCATGTTATTAATAATTATGTAAATGCAAGCCAAACTCGAAGGAAGGTATCAACATAGCCATAACCATAAAACAATACAAGAGAGTAACAGGTGTTGGTGAAAACTTGGGGAAACTGGAATGCTCACACATTGTTAGTAGGAAACCTTATTTGCTCCTCAATAATGAATATAGAAACACCTATTGCCCAGTTACTCCACGCACAGGAACATACTCAAAGATCAAAAACAAGTTTCAAATAAAACTTTGTAGTGTTTATAACAAATTAATTTCCAACAGCCAAAAGGTAAAAACAATCCAAATATTCATCAGCAGATGGATTATGAATAAATAAAATGTGGTATATCTACAGAACGAAGTATTACTCAGCTACCAAAAGGAATGGAATGAAATAGTGATGTCTGGTAGGCCACAGACGGAGCACAATCATACTATGTGAAAATGTATGGCTTCAGAGCTACATGCTTATTACATACAACACATAGATGATACCAGCATTTTCTTTCTAAGTGTTTAAATTCTGTATTATATGCTAGAGTATAAGTGCTATAAAGACAAGGAAAATCTATGTGGCTGAATAACTGTTTAAGAAATGAATGAATACCATTCATCCTTTAAAATCCCTCAATGGGGAAAGCCTTAGAATCTTTAGATGATTGGACAAATCATTTGCCAACGTGAACCTTACATGAAGTTTTATGTTATAAAATCATCCCTTATTCTCTGTCAGTAGGAACCTGTTATTTGCCAAATGCTTGCAAGTCTGTAGAGGAACAAATAAAACATTACATATTATCCCCCCAAAAATAAATAAATCCCTCAATGGTTCCCCAATATCCTGGAAATAAAATTTTATGTTCGTAAATCTTACATGATTTGCCTTACATTTATTTCTAGTCTAATTCTGATTCTATTTAATAACCTGTGCTCCGGCACAGTGCTAGAACAATGATAGGTAAGACACACACATACATATGGCCTTCAACTTCTGAGTTTATGGACCAGAATAAAACAGAGAATATTAACACCAGGCGAAAACAAGGCATGAGGCATGAAGTACTGTGAGAACCTAATAGGTATATCTGTTCTGAATTGTGGGCTAGCACAAGGAGACTCAGGGAAGAGCTACGAAAAAAAGTAACATGTAAGTAAAATCCGAGAATGAAAAGTTAGCAGCATAAAGAACAGGGCAAGTATGGGACAAAGAGAGACACACAGGAATCAAGCACAGACACACACAAGGACTGAGAGAGGGTTCTTTCTGCAGGGCAAAGTGATGCACTATTGGAGTGAGAGGGGAACAGGGAGAGGTCAAGTTAAAAAGGCCTCAACTCTGAAAGCATGGAAGAACATAAAGTCTGTGTCACTACACTTACTTGTTTGTACCTCACTAAGGCTGTGAGTTGCGTGGGTTTAGTCCCGGGTGACATTACTGCACAGGTGGCACTTATTCAATATGGTTACCTCAAAACAGTACCAGGTAGCAGCTCGGAGGACACTGTTCTAGAACCCGCCTGAGGTTGGGCGCTCCCCAGATCAGGAGGGCTGGTCTGCTTCCAGCCCAGCCCAGCCCTGTCCTGCCCCTGGTCCCTGCCCCTGTCCCTGCCCTGCCCCTGTCCCAGCCCTGCCCCTGCCCCTGTCCTGCCCCTGCCACTGCCCTGCCCCTGCCCTGCCCCTGGTCCCTGCCCCTGTCCTGCCCCTGCCCCTGCCACTGTCCTGCCCCTGCCCTGCCCCTGGTCCCTGCCCCTGGTCCCTGCCCCTGTCCCTGCCCAGCTCCTGTCCTGCCCTGCCCTGCCCCTGCCCTGCCCCTGGTCCCTGCCCCTGTCCCTGGTCCCTGCCCCTGTCCCTGCCCAGCTCCTGTCCTGCCCTGCCCTGCCCCTGCCCTTGTCCCTGCCCTGCCCCTGTCCCTGGTCCCTGCCCCTGTTCCTGCCCTGCTCCTGTCCTGCCCCTGTCCCTGCCCCGCCCCTGCCCTGCCCCTGTCCTGCCCCCACCCCCGTCCCCATCCCAGTCCCTGTCCCTGTCCTCACCCCTGCCCTGGCCCTGGCCCCGCCCTGCCTGGCCCTGCCCTGCCTGATGGGAGGCTGGGCACCGATTCTGCGTGGACGCGACAACCACACAGGGGCCATCCAACCCGGGCTGTCCCCTCCCAGCCCGCGGGGCGCCAGCCAGGGGCGGAAGGACGCCCACAAAAGACCTGACCTCGCCAAGGCTCCCCTCCCCTGCCCCCCTCTCCTGCCCCCTCCCCTGCTCCCCCTCCCCTCCCCTCCCCCCTCCCTTCATCCCTCTCCCCCCTCCCCTCCCCCTCCCCTCATCCCTCTCCCCCCTCCCCCTCCCCTCCCCCCTCCCTTCATCCCTCTCCCCCTCCCCTCCCCCTCCCCTCATCCCTCTCCCCCCTCCCCTCCCCCTCCCCTCATCCCTCTCCCCCCTCCCCCTCCCCTCCCCTCATCCCTCTCCCCCCTCCCTTCATCCCTCTCCCCCCTCCCCTCATCCCTCTCCCCCCTCCCCCCTCCCCTCCCCTCATCCCCCTCCCCTCCCCCTCCCCCTCCCCTCATCCCTCTCCCCCTCCCTCTCCCCCTCCCCTCATCCCTCTCCCCCTCCCTCTCCCCCTCCCCTCATCCCTCTCCCCCCTCCCCTCCCCCCTCCCCCTGCCCCCTCCCCTCATCCCTCTCCCCCTCCCCTCATCCCTCTTCCCCCTCCCCCTCCCCTCATCCCTCTCACCCTCCCCTCCCCCCTCCCCCTCCCCCATCCCCTCCCCTCATCCCTCTCCCCCCTCCCCCTCCCCTCCCCCTGCCCCCTCCCCCCTCCCCTCATCCCTCTCACCCTCCCCTCCCCCCTCCCCCTCCCCTCATCCCCCTCCCCCCTCCCCTCCCCCCTCCCCTCATCCCCCTCCCCTCTCCCTTCATCCCCTCCCCCCTCCCCCCTCCCCTCCCCCCTCCCCTCATCCCTCTCCCCCTCCCCTCATCCCCCTCCCCTCTCCCCTCATCCCCTCCCCCTCCCCTCATCCCTCTCCCCCCTCCCCTCCCCTCTCCCCCTCCCCTCATCCCTCTCCCCCTCCCCTCCCCCTCCCCCCTCCCCTCATCCCCCTCCCCCTCCCCTCATCCCCTCCCCCCTCCCCTCATCCCTTTCCCCTCATCCCCTCCCCCCTCCCCTCATCCCCCTCCCCCCTCCCCTCATCCCTCTCCCCCCTCCCCTCCCCCTCCCCTCATCCCCTCCCCCCTCCCCTCATCCCTCTCCCTTCATCCCCCTCCCCTCCCCCTCCCCCTGCCCCCTCCCCCCCGCAGGGCAGCGCTCCGGCCGCGCTCCCGGGCGCCGTCGGGTGAGGGCTCGGGGTCCCCGCACCGCGGGGCGCCCTGCCCGCCCCGGTGGCCGCGCCCGCGCCCGCCCCGCCCGGGGTGGCGGTCACCTCTTGAGGTATCTGGCGTCCTCCCCTTGCATGGCGGCGGCGGGTCTCCGAGAGGCCGCGGGGCACTTCCGGGGTGCCGGGGCCCGAGCACCCCCAAGGCGAGGACCGCCGGGAGGCCTGCGAGGCGGGGCCGCGGCGGCGCGACGGTTACCAGGGAGAAGCCGCCGGCTCCTCCCACCGCGGCTGGGGCCCCGACGCGCAGGAGCCGCCCGGACCCGCCCAGTGCCGGCCGCGCCGGGCCCTTCCCACGGCGCATGCGCGCGCCCCGCCGCGCCGGGCTCCGCGCGCAGGCTCAGTCCCGAGGCTCCGGCCCCCGTGACTCCTTTGACGGCCCCCGGGAAGGATTTGGCGCTCCCCGGCGCGGCGTCGCCCCCGGGCCACACTGCCCCCTGCAGGCCGGAGTCCAGAAGGCCGTGCGGGTCCGCCGCGGGGGAATCCGGGGTCCCCGGGCGCGCGGGGCGTGCGCTGGGGAAAGGGGCCTGCACTGGGTCCGCGGATCCGGTTCCGAGCCAGCCTGGGCCGGCGAGTCCGCGAGGCTCCCACCCGCCGGCCCAGAGCAGAGCGACGTGCGAGCGGTGCCCGGCCATCTCCCAAGGCCTCCGTGGGGTATTGAACCGTTAACGCCCCTCCGGGGACCCCCCCACACCCCCGTGCAGCCGGGTCGGACCCGGCCCCGGCCCGGAGACCTGGGGCGACGGCCCCCGGAGTCCGACCTCCCCGCCGAAGGCGGCGCAGGCTGGGCCCACCTTCCTAGGCCTGTCACCCCGGGCTGAAGCCATCACCGGGTTTCCTGAGCCGCCAGGCAAGGGGCTCCCATAGTGGTGCGTCTGACTGGATTTCCTTTAACCCTCCAGAACAGCCGGAGCCAGGAGGCCACACTGCCACGCCGTGCACTGCCACGCCGTGCACTCACTGCCACGCCCATGCACTCACTGCCACGCCGTGCACTCACTGCCACGCCGTGCACTCACTGCCACGCCCATGCACTCACTGCCACGCCGTGCACTCACTGCCACGCCCATGCACTGCCACGCCGTGCACTCACTGCCACGCCGTGCACTCACTGCCACGCCCATGCACTCACTGCCACGCCGTGCACTCACTGCCACGCCCATGCACTCACTGCCACGCCGTGCACTCACTGCCACGCCGTGCACTCACTGCCACGCCCATGCACTCACTGCCACGCCGTGCACTCACTGCCACGCCCGTGCACTCACTGCCACGCCGTGCACTCACTGCCACGCCGTGCACTGCCACGCCCATGCACTCACTGCCACGCCCATGCACTCACTCCCACGCCGTGCACTCACTGCCACGCCCATGCACTGCCACGCCGTGCACTCACTGCCACGCCGTGCACTCACTGCCACGCCCATGCACTCACTGCCACGCCCATGCACTCACTCCCACGCCGTGCACTCACTGCCACGCCCATGCACTGCCACGCCGTGCACTCACTGCCACGCCGTGCACTCACTGCCACGCCGTGCACTCACTGCCACGCCGTGCACTCACTCCCACGCCGTGCACTCACTGCCACGCCGTGCACTCACTCCCACGCCCATGCACTGCCACGCCCATGCACTCACTGCCACGCCGTGCACTGCCACGCTGTGCACTCACTGCCACGCCGTGCACTGACACGCCGTGCACTCACTGCCACGCCCATGCACTCACTGCCACGCCGTGCACTGCCACGCCGTGCACTCACTGCCACGCCCATGCACTCACTGCCACGCCCATGCACTCACTGCCACGCCGTGCACTGCCACGCCATGCACTCACTGCCACGCCCATGCACTCACTGCCACGCCGTGCACTCACTGCCACGCCGTGCACTCACTGCCACGCCTGCACTCACTGCCACGCCGTGCACTCACTGCCACGCCCGTTCACAGGCAGTCACTACGACAAGGATTCTGGCTTAAAGACTCTTGAGCTCAGGTTAGTTTTGTTCATCTCTGAATTTTCAGAACAGATTTAGCCCATAGCTAGCACTGAATAAATAGGTGGTAGTGGAACAGAGAACAGAGCTTGAAGTAAACAGCAGCAGCAACAAACCTGGGAGAAATTCCTAGAAACCAGAAAGGAGAGGGGCTGAAAACCGGGGCAACATATGGGTCAAGTGAAAAGCATGAATCAGAGAAGGCAAGAATTATGTCTGTGTTGGGAAAAGTCTGGGAAGAAAGTAAGGGATACTCAACGTGTTAATGGGCACAGAGTCCATTTCAGTATCAAAAGGCAGAATCACTACACTTAACTCAGTGCATTAAATAAGTAAAAAATGGACTCAGCAGCAGATAGAGTATAAAATAATCAAGAGTATAAAAAACACATTTATTAAAAGTAACCACTACATCAAATCCTTGAAGAGGTCTTGGAAATTGACAAGTAAATAATTTACACATTCAATCCAATCTTTTTTGAAAGAAACTATAATTCACATCCTTTTTACATAAAATGCCTGAGTAATAGAGAAAAATAATATTTTGCGAACTCAAAAACTGGATACACCTAAACACTATTTACTCTAAAATAAGTTACAACATGTCAGTTATTGTTATCAGATTACTACATAAGTGATAAAGAAATGTTCTCCATTTGCAATGAGGAGACAGCCATCTGCATTTTAAACAAGTGATCTTAGTATCATTAACAGAGGTTCTATTAAGTATATGTAACAGAAGGCATACAAAATCATCCATGAAGTATTTGAGCTATTATGTCTGATATCAAAATGCCAAATTAAGGAGATTACCTTGAGGTCTTTTTTTTTTTTTTTTGTCAGGTGTGGGGCTTGCACTCTGGGCCAGAGTGCTGTCCCTCAGCTCTTCGGTTCAAGGTGAGCTCTCTACCACAGCGGGACTTCCAGTTTTCTGGTGGTTAATTGGAGATAAGAGTCTCATGGACTTTGCTGCCCAGGCTGGTTTTGAACTGCAATCCTCAGATCTCAGCCTCCTGAGTAGTTAGTGGTATAGCACCTGGCTTCAGTTTGATCTTATTATGTATCATAACAGGAAAATAATTGCAGGGTGTGGTGTTATTTAGAGAAATAGAACCCAAGGGAACATAAAAGTGGGCTTGAATATAACTGAAGTGGATTTTCAGGTACTGTAGAAAAATGGATCTTCAATAAATGATTATGGGATGCTTGGTTATAGAAAAATGAAATTAGAGCCTTATTTCACGCCATGAGTGAAAATCAATCCTACCTTGGATATATTTAAGTGGGAAAATAGAACTTTAAAATATGTGGGATGAATCAAAATATCTTTATGAATCTTAGTTAAGGATACATCTTAAAAGCAAGACACAGAAAACAAAATAAAATACCAATAAATTCTCAACATTAAATTAATAACTTGTTTATCAACAGAAGAAATCAAAAGATGACCAAGTATTTGCATTGTATGATTTTTTTCCATTTCTTATTGTTATTGGAAAAGTGATGTTCAGAGGGGTTACAGTTACATAAGTCAGGTAAAAAGTACATTTCTCTCCCAATTTTTCCCTCCCATCCCACCCACAAGTTATACAGTTCATTTTCAACATAGTATCTATGACTACTACCACTGTATTTGTTCACCCTTTGTCCATCCACTTGCGTGCCCTCCCATCATCTTTCCAAAGACAGATACATGAACAAAAGGAAAAGAAAACAAAACCAGCAACAATGCTTCCATTTCCTGGAGTTCATTTTTATCAGATGCACCTAGGCATTGTGCCTTTACTTTATGGTTCAAAAAGAAAGACAACTGAACAGGAAACAGGCAAAAAGAGGAAAGAGGAAAAAGAAAAAGGTGATAACAAGAAAAAGTGATACATAAAAAGGAATGTCAGTTTACATAGTTACCACCACACAAAAAAAATAGGGCTGGGCCCTGGTAGTTCATGTCTCTAAGCCTAACTACACAGGAGGCCAAGTCCATGAGATGCTTATCTCAACCACCAAAAGAAGCTGGAACTGAAGCTGTGGCTCAAGTGGTAGAGCACTAGTCTTGAGCTCTGAGTTCAAATCCCAGGAATAGCACACACGCACACAAAAAAGGTTTAGTGTGGTGAGAATTTGATGTTCTGGTAATTAGTGAACATGTTAAGCTAAGTGTACATCGGAATGACCACTTGATAATAAACCACTTGAATATCAAATGTCTTGGATTATTATATGAAGTTGAACAGAAAAAGTCTCAGCAATTCTACTCTTAGTTCTCTATGTCAAAAAAATTCTAGAACAAGTGCACAACAAAGACTGTTCCAAGAATTGTCAGAATAGTATTGATGTGTTGCAGAAAAAGAAAAACTAAAAAATGGCTCCAAAATACTTTCACAGTAGAATGGATGGATTCATTTGAAATATTTACCCCAAACTGTATTATACAGCAGAAAAAGTCAACTATCACTAACCACACAATAGAGATACTGCACAGAAAATTATATTGAGAAAAGAAAGCAAGCTGAAGGTTATGTACAGAATGATTCTTTTGAAAAGCTGCAGTATAATTTAGTTATAATAAGATGTATTCTTTATGGCATATAGTTTGTAGAGGTTTGACAAGCTCCTAAGTCATATAATGATCCAACTATTAAAAAATTGTTTGACAGTTCCATCATCCAAAAAAATTCCTGGGTGTTCCTTGTAGAGACATCCTATATGCCTTGCTGCAGGCTCTGAAAAATGACCTGCTTTCTCTTTTATAATGTTGCCTTTGCCAGAATATTGTCAGAATTGTCAGAATATTGCCAGAATATTGGAATCAGATGTAGTGTACCTTCTTTCACTTAGCATAATGCATTTGGGCGTCATCCATGTTTTTCTTCAGTATTGCCATCTTTCCAATATTAGGAGATATTCCATTGTATAGACACTCAGACACCATTTGAAGAACATTTAGGTTGTTTTCAGTTTTCAGCAATCATAAACAACGCTGTTCTAATCATGGGATACAGGTGTTCATGGGCACTGGTTGACTTTACTCCTACACAATTATCTTAAAGGTGATGTGCTCAGTTGTTTGAGGAATGGACTGTAGAGCCACAGGTTGGAAAGATCTTCTGCTTTAGAGAAGTTGTGTGTACACATGTAGATAACAATATCTCCCTGTTAAATCATTTATGCACAGTAATCTACTTAGGTTCCCAGGGATAGACTGTGAACCTAGTTTTTGGGTGGGGCAATATTTTGCCTGTCACAACGATCTCAGTAATAATTAACATTACATGGTTAGAAATTAGCAACTGTTTAATAGGAACATGGGCTGCTTGGATATCATACACATCATGAGTGTACAATGGCACACCTGCGTGGAAAATACTTCAGCACTTTCAGTAACATTTGCCTGAACCACATAACCTAGCGTTTCTCTGCTATGCTTTGATCCAACTAAACGAAAATAAAAGTCCACAAAAATTCTTGTCCCTAAGTATTCGTTGCAGGTCTGTTCATGATAGAGAATGTCCACTGATGTCCCAATAGATACAGATATTTTCTATTCATGCAACAGATCTGCAGCATTAAAAAAGCTCTAGGAAAACGATGAACCGGTGACACGATGAAGAGGCACGTCTCATAAATTCTGCTTTGTACAACGGCTTAGTAAAGATGGAAGGATTTTTAAAACCCTTCTGAGGTACCCAACGCAAATCAATCTAAAAGAAGATGAAGGAAGCAGAGGTCTCATGTATAAAGCTCTTGAGTAGGAGCATTTATTATGATAGAAAGTGGACAAGTAGTAAATACTTGGTGTAGTCCACAATTAGGTGGGAGTCCCTGATCCACCACTTACTCACTATTCACTTGGCCTTGAGCAAGTTGAGTTAGCAATCAGTTTTATTGTTTGTAAAACAATGATGTATGTATTCTAGAGTTATTGCAAATTTATGTGAAATTCACATAAAGTTATATATTATTTTATGCAAGGTCATTATCACATTAGTGGCCATAATCAGTATCAAAGGAATGAAGAGTTTGTTGTAAATCCAATTTTTACCTGCCTACTATTTATTATGTATTGCCTATTTATTAATCATAGGACTTGAGTCACTTGAGCATTGTCTACACTATTTAAAAATGTGATACTCATATAGCAAAAGGTGGTGAGGAGAATATTAATTTTTTGTGAACACAGCATATACTTCAGAATTACATGATAATGCTAGTCAGGGTTATTATTTCCACTTCCTTCTTAAATTTGTCAACCCTATTAGCCCAAGTAAATGTTAAAAGGGATTGAGAAAAGTGCTTGCTGCCTCAGATTTATAATTTAATAAAAGTGAGAAAGTGCAAAGCTATATAACATCCCTCATGACAGCACTCATGTAAGTTCAAAGAACCCTAATGATAATAGTAGCATGGAAGGTTGGTTTCGAGAAGGTTTTGGGGCAAAAGGACCAGACTGGATTTCACTGGAAAGCCTTAATATCTCTCTTTGGTGCTTGAAGCAAAATTCTTCCCCCTACCAGCATTTTCCAAGCTCCAGACTCAGTAAAGTGCTCTGTATTCTACTGCATACACGGTAATTTATGGACATGGTTTTGTTTTTTTTTCTTCAGTAAGATTGAATGAAAGATACAACAACACAGATATCTAATTATACTTCCATTGCCAGTGGTTGACATAGAGTAGTCACTCAATATAAAAGATAGTCACTGTTTTAAAGCAGGGTATAAAGTAGTTTTCCAGTAGGTAAGTAAAAAAATTGCTGAACACATTGCCATATGTCATAATGGCAGCATGACACAAGCAGAATGTTGACCCCAAAGCAGGAGTAATCTGTTCAATTTAAGGGATAGAGGCTCAGAGCAGGACTCTCAAAAGATGAATAAATTTTTTTTTCCACAGTGAACATTATAGGGATGTTATAGGGAAAGGCATTAGTATACACACACATGGACAAACAGGAAATTCTATGTTGTAATCAGGTAACAGTCTGATAAGCTTAGAAAACCCCGGAGGGAATGGATCATGAAGAACGTGATACTGGAGCGTAAAATACTTGGTTATCTTCTACAGGCATGAAGTGGTGCAGAAGTGTTTTTGTACAACAAAGTCATGTTGAGATTCATGGCTTTTAGACATAGTAATTGTTCTGTATTTTATCCGTAGAGCAACAAAAACAGCAGTGTAAGGCTTATGTGTTTTAAATAGTCTACACTGCGGGAAATGTCATCACCATATTCAGGAATATGTATCAAAATGGAAGGAATGTTGAGTGAATGAGTGGGCTTGGGAGAGATGGGAATGTATGATGAAAGGGATGACGTTAAGTGAGATGTACTGTATTCACAGACACGTACAACTATTTAAGGAGAATGAACTAAACATACGGCCAGTCCTTATATGCTACAACCATCTACAGAAAATTCTTTCTTACCTGGCAACTGCCTTTGGGACACCATCAAATGGCCACTGTGGTCCAAAGAAACCACAGCCACTGGATAGTAATGCGGTCATCTTCTCACTTCTCAGATAAAGTTGAGCTCACATTGAACATCTTAATGCAAAGGAGATCTCAGCCCAAAAGAGCCTTTACAATACATCCCTCCTTGATAGTGGTAACCTCTGTTGACAACCAATATGACGTAAGAAAACAACTATGACATCACTGGATTGCTCCGAGAGTCTGAAGGGTGGAAGTGGCTCACACATCCATGAGTAGTGCATTCTTACGCTTTTGTCCTTCCTCAGATACTTTCATAGGTTGAATAATGCTTTGAGAACATAGAAATGAAGGTATTAGCTAATGCAGGCAGGAGATGTATATTTGGCTGCATAGATCTGTGTGCATTTGTAGATGTGGATTTATACATACATGTTCAAGAAGAAGTTCCTTGTGAGAAAATTCTGTAGCTCCAGTTATGCTATCCTGTGTGTTCTTTTGGAAAAATGTACCCTAGTACTGCCAGATCAACTGAAAGCAACTTCTATCACAGTCCATGTGTGTGACATACCTTTTAACTCCTAAGAACAGATTCGTTCCTACAACCTGCAGAGTGGCAATAATAAATTCGGAGTTGGGTGAAAAATAAACATGCTTCTTCTGGTGTGGGATATTTTATTTTTCACTGAATGACATAATCCCAGTGTAAATATGAACATAATTATATCTTACAATTTTTAATTCACCTTGAAGCTTTTACTTCTCTCCATTTTTCTTCTCTTGTGTACTCACTTCTGTTCTTGCTCCTCTCCCTTCTTCCCTCCCTCGTTTCCTTCTGCATATGGGCCGCGCTTGTGATATAGAAATGACTACATTCCAGAAACAGAATCTAAGCTGTAAGTTTCCCCCCTCCCTGACATTTTGCCTTAAATGCTTCACGTGCCTCTTTGTTTCTTTATTAACTTAAATTTTCTTTTTTTTGGTCTTTCTATTTTAAAACATGGCTTTCACATTTTTTCTGCTCTTGTGCTAGTATGGATTTTTAATTCTCTTTTTATAAATGACCTATATATGCTCATTTATGGAGTATACAATTACAATTCGATAAATATATACAATGTACAATGATCAAATCATAGTAATTAACATTTCCATCTCGTAAAATGTATATGTGTATGTGCCAAAATCTTTAAACTATTTCCCCTCTAGTTACTTATCAATAAGCCCTCCTTTCTACGCAGGAGTCACTATCCACCAAAGCAGTTTAGGAATACGGTGTGTCTTTGTCAATGTCACCTTTCACCTCCTTGCTCACCCCTCCCAACCCACCCCTTCCCTTACTTAACTTAATTTTAGGTTATGCATTGACTTTTGTTTTTGCCATTTAACAAAGCACTTTATGTATGCATCTTGATCTGTAAACAAGGGCTTACAAATGAATGAGCTGAAGTGTAATAGTCTATGGAGAACACAAACAGAATAATTCTCTAAAAAAACGAAGTCAAAACCCAGCAAAATAAGTTCCAGGAAATGGATACTTGCAAGATGAGAGAGTGGATCCCATGGGAGATGGGTGGAAGAAGGGAGGGGAAGGGGAGAGAATGCACACAAGAATTAATTGTAGGCCTGGGAAGGTGGCTCAGTGGTAGAGCGCTTGCCTCGCATGCATGAGGCCCTGAGTTCGATTCCTCAGCACCACATAAGCAGAAACAAACCTGAAGTGGTGCTGTGGCTCAAGTGATAGAGTGCTTGCCTTGAGCTGAAGAGCTGAGGGACAGCGCCCAGGCCCAGAGTTCAGGCCCCACCACCGACAAAAAAAAAAAAAAAAAGAAAGAAAGGAAAAAAGAATTAATTGTATATCCCACAGAATTGAGAATGATTATTTTATTTTGCTTCATGGGCGGGGGGGGGGGGGGCGGGGAGTACTGTGGCTTAAATTCAGGATCTTGAGCTCACTCGGCTTGCCAGCTTGCCTAGTGCTCTACCACTCGAGCCACAAGTCCAGACCTGCTGTTTTTTGCTGGTTATTTTGGAAATGGAGTCTTGAGAACTTTTTGGCTGGGTTAGTAGTTTCAAACTGTACTATTCAAGAGTGATCCGACGGATGTTTTTGGTTCTCAGGAATTACAAAAACTTGCCACTTCTCCTTAATTTTTCTCACATAAATGCCATTGACATACAAGTCTTGTGGTTGTTAACAGTGCATCTCTCCCTGCTTCTATTTTAAGGTTTGTATTGTGCTTTGTTAATTTGGTTTTGTTGTTTAGTGTCTTTTTTTAAGGTAGTGATTGGGAAAAAACAAAATCTTTGCCACCACTGATAGAATCTCACAAGGTAAGGTAATCTTTATATAGCCAACGAATTCAAGATCTGTGGAGCTATCATTCTTCTGTTGTTGTTGGTGGTGGTGGGGGGGTGATGATAGTCAAGTGGCTTGAACTCAGGGCCTGGGCGCTGTCTCTGAGCTCCTTTGCTCAAGGCTAGCACTTTATCACTTTGAGCCATAGTTCCACTTCTGGCTTTCTGGTGGTTAATTGGAGATGAGTCTCATGGGGACTTTTCAGCCTGGGCTGGCTTTAAACCATGATCCTCAGATCTCAGCCTCCTGCATAGGTAGGATTACAGGCATGAACTAACACTTCCAGGCTGAGTTAACATTCTTTTTCCAATACTTGGCAGCTAGCAGCAAGAGGCCAGCGTGTGTGAAGGTGTGTGATTCATGAGTACACAGAAAGCCACTCGTGCGTAATATTCTTCCCTTTGCTTTCTCTTTTCTCCCCATCTCTTTTTCCTTTCTGGCTCACTTGCAATTCTTCCTTTCTCCAGAGCCCATATTTAATCAGCCATTTCTGCAAAGCCTCTTCAAATTCATTAATGCTATACTTCTGCCTTATAACGTGAAATCACGGAAGCATTTAATTAAAAAATCTTTTTAAATAAATTTTTTTTCAGTAAAATTTACCCTCAAAAGGACTTTTTCTTATTTTTGAACACATGCCTTTCAAAGGAAAGCTACAAATGTCAGATTCTTTACATCTGTCTCATCAAGATATGGATATCTACAAGTAAATTGGTGCTTTTAGCTTACTGAATCTGTTTATAGGCATTTTATAGAACCTGTAAAATCTACCATCACGACTCATTTTTTTTTTTAAAGTTAAATCTGGAAATCCTTGAGTTTACTCCCAAACTTTAAATCCACCAAATTTAAAGGTATTTTAAACGGCTAAAATCAAAATGCTCTAGTTTTGAGAAAAATGTCTTAAAACTATGAGTTTGCTATTAAGCTCTGAAGCCGAAGTTCATAAAATCCCATGATCTGTTATTTAGGGTATTTGGCTCCTGATACTACTTGACTGAAACAAATTCATTCACAAGTGGTTACATGGTAAAGGCTCCCAAGGAATTCATACTATAGGATCTGTAATATTAAATCTATAATTTCTATTTCCATAATCTTCTACAGAAGACCAATTAGTAATTAGATCTTGGGAAGAGGAATTTTGCTTAAGGTATGAAGTCACCGCTCAAGACCAAAGGTATTCTGTTTCAAGCCAGGTCCTTTTATAAAATCCTGTTCCAGGATTTGGCTCTGTAATGGATTTCCCAGGTTGGTGATACACCACATAGAAAATGCCATTTCCTTATTTCCTCCCCCCTCCCCCGAACTTCCTGCTCTTACTGTGAAGGCTTAGTTCATACTTATTTGAGTTTACATACTGTGGTTTGCGTAAAATTATCCTTCACTCATCTATACATAGTAGATAATGGTTATTTGCCTATAAATCTAACAGGTTCTGAGTTTTATTTACCCTCCTGCTCTTTGGAGTGCTTTCTGAACAAACAGGTAGTTGTTCTTGAACCGGTTTCCATTTTTATGGCATTTGGAACTGGTTCATCTTGTTGCTTTGTGTGCTTTTTTGCAGCTAGAGGCTCCTTTCATGATGTTGACTCTGGAGCTGGTGTGAACAGAGCCGCTTAGAAATGCTGGAGCGTTAATATCCTGGAGTGTATCTTGCTACATATAAAAGAGCTCTTCTCTGAGTTGTTGGGAGCTAACTCAGACATATGTCTTTCACAAAATACACAGACAAACACACATAGCAATGAAAATACACCTATACTCACCTCTCAGGCTCTCTGATTTCACATGTGCACAACTAGGCCAAGAAACCTGATCCTACCTTGATTGCAATGTTGCTTTGCATTCATTTCTAGAATGTAAGAGACGTACATATGTTTCTCATTAATGCTTATGTTTGATTACTTGAAGTAATTTCTAAAAATTAAATAAATCTGTATCAAAAATTGTCACTTTGTGTTTAAGAAGCACAATTAGGTCCCTTGTGGAGGGAGTAAAGAGAAAAAGAATGAGTTGAAATATTTCTACCTCTTTATATGTATTACCATAAAGAGGAATGGCATTAAGACATATTCATTTAAGGTTCAAGGGATTTTAAAATCGCTTTTGAACAAATCAAACGCAAAGTAAGCCTTACTTATATAAAGGAACTCATTTAAAATAGAGCCCATTAATGAAATGTGATTTAAAACCATGTCTGTTTTAAATATATGTTCAGAATTAAGTTATTGGCCAGGAACTGAAAGTTAAGTAAGCTGATACTTGAATATAATAACTATAGCTTTGGAAGTGTATTTATTGTTTCAATCTATAGAGTGGTGTGATTGGTAAATTATCATACCCAGTATAATATAATTAGGTCTAAAGTTCATACATTTCCAAAAGTGAAGTTATTTGAAACTACCTTAATTTTATCCGGCAACTTGATGGCCATTTTCCAGTTCAGGCTGGTAATGTCATGACTCCCTTAAAATAGAGAAATAAAGCTCTCTCTCTCTCTCTCTCTCTCTCTCTCTCTCTCTCTCTCTCTCTCTCTCTCTCTCTCTCTCTCTCTCTGTCTATCATCAGATGTCTATATATCTGATTCTAGTCAAATGTTAAATGTTTCAAGATCTAGATATCAAATTGACTTTGTCTGCAAACTCTAATTCTTTCGATTAATTCTCAGATCCTATAGATTTTAGATTGTACTTTGTGGACTAGTTATGTTCTTTATTTTCTGTGTTTCATGATACTTTGACCTCTTGGTGGAGTGGCTGGGGACATGAAAGGGACTGCTTTCCCCAAGCTTAGGGGATTGGTAAGCATAGTAAACAACTTGTCTAGGGATGTGCCATTGATACCCAAGCCAACCAATTAGAGACCACATCCCAATCACCTCCCTTATTAAAATCTCATTCATTAAGTTAATACTTATTCTCACTCTCGTGAATTATTCCAGATCTGGGTGCCAGACAATTAGGAGCTACTACTGTAATCACAAACCTGTTGGAATCATAGGGACTATCAAATCGACGCGTAACTCAATGTACCTTGCTTCATCAGATTTTTCCCATGAACATACCAGTATGGGCTCTGGCTCATAATTGTCTCTACTTTCTTCTGTTTCTTGACTTACCTTCTCTGTGTGAGCCTTCACATACTGCATAGCATGACCCATTCCCCTGGGGAACTAGAAGTACTAAGTCATGTTTTCATTGGAATTGTTTCTTGATCTGCTAGTCTCATTATGCCTGATGGGTATGAATCTGAGAAACATGTTTTGTTATTGTGCCCTATCATTTGCTCCGTGACTCTTTTTGCTTCCATATTTTAACACATTTATCTGGCCTATGGTTATATTATTAGCAGCCACTAGATACTTTCTTTGGGTTGAGGTATTCTAGTGTGAAACTCCCACGTCCACAGGGGTAGCAAGGAATCCTCACAGCTCCTGGGTCTTCATGGTGAAGCACTGCTCTCCTACCAAAGCCTAACTCAATCCTCACCGCTGTCTCAGGGATGGAGCTGAGTTTAACCATGAGGGGATTCTTACACGGGACCTTCCTACCTACTGTGTAAGGCCCAACAAATGTACCAACAGGTGGTACATTAGATGCTAAATCTTCTATGAAATATGAGAGCATGTTATCCAATTTTCCGAGTTCATTTCCATTCTGTCTTGCACACTCTTATACATTGTCTTTACCCCACCTCTACTTAACCATCTACTTACCATCCATCCAGAGAAAGCAGGACCTTAGACAGATCCTTAAATCCCCTGTGAAGATTTTTCTCATCATTACCACCTCTTGAATTCAATTGTATTTTAAGGAAACACTTAATTCAATATGCAATTGAACATGTTCTCATTTGTTATATTTCCCCTGTATTCATTTACGCCACTATCTAGCCAAATTACTAGATTTTAGCATGAAAATAAAATTATATATCCAGAGTAAATACTATTTTGAGTGATGACTTAATCATTCACTTAGATTAATGGCATAGCCATGTGAATTGTACATATTACTGCCATCATGAGATCAGAAGAGCTAGACCTTGGTTGGCAATAAGGTAAGTGCCAATATTAAATGGGTGTTGGAGTGGTTGACCTCAGGACCTTTGATTTCAGAATGATTGGCTAACCTAAAGATTCTGCAACCTCTGAAATTCAAAAGGTTTTTTTAATGTTCATAATTAGCACTTGCAAAAACATAGAGGGGGAGATGCTGACCGTGGTGCTGAAGATTTAATTGGATATTAGGCCCTTATCTTTATGTATGTCTTAATATGGTCTAGTAAAACTATTATTTCTCTCATAAATTACATTTTTGATATGTGGCCCTATATAGTACTATTAAACCCAGAACTCTTATGATAAGTTCTAACTAGTATTTCTTCATACAGAATAAAGTATAATATACAAATACCTGTAAGCATTCATGAAAATCAGACCTCTTCATTGGGAAAAACAAGATTTATTGTATAGAAGTGTATGCTCATGTTGGCTTAAGGGATAAATTTTCACTTCTAGACATAGTTCTAATGCTTATGGCATGAAATAAATGTTTGTAACATGATGTTCTGAATTAAGTAGATTTGATGTCATTCATCTGGAGACAGATTGAAAATGCATAGATTTTCCTATTAAATTACCTTCCATTTTTCCTTTTTGTTAGTCATGGGCTTGATCTCAAGGTCTGGGCACTGTCCCTGAGCCTCTTTGTGCTGATGGCTAGAGCTCTACCACTTGAGCCACAGCATCACTTCTGGTTTTTGAGTGGTTAATTGAGCCAGTTTCAATTTTTTTTGCCAGTTAATTAGAGATGAGAGTCTCAGATTTGTCTTCTCAGGTTAGCTTTGAACCATGATTCTCAGATCTCAGCCTCCTGAATAGTTAGGATTACAGGTGGGAGCCACTGTCAGCCAACTCCTTGTATTATTTATTTAAATTTGATTATATTTACTTCTAGTTTTATTTTTACATTTTCTTTTATTATGTGTGAAATATCTATCTCATTACTTTTGCTTTTTTCCCCATTAGTTCATTTAATAAAAGTAATTTACCATATGGTCCACAATCCATCATCTAAAACTTTTGGTGTCAAATGGGTTTCAGAATTTAGTATTTGGGGATTTTAGAGAAGAAATATAATATATATTTATATGCACACACTATATGGTAATAATCGCCAGTGCAGTTGGTACTAGTACTCTATGTTTACATATATTAAGGCAAATTTTTTCAAAACATATTTTTCTGGACACTTAGTAATTCAAAATTATAAATGAGGAATTATAAACTGAATTGCCTTTAGTCTGTCTTACTAGTGACCTTGCTGTTAGTTAACTCTAAAAAATATCCTAGTTTTCAAAATAGTTTATTTGTATATTTTTTTAATCAGGTGCCTATGTCTTCAATTTTATTGATGGTTTTTATCGTTGACCTTTTGATCTCATTGAGATTTGATCTACTTTACTTTCTTTCAATTTCTTTGTTGTAGAATTGTTGACATTTATGTTTTACTTTTGCTAATATTTCTATATTGGGATTTATGTATGTGAGTAGAAGCTTTGGGTTTTTTTGCTGAAACTTTATTAAAATTATTCTCCATCTCCAATAGCATGTAGTTCTTTCATTTCATTGACCCTTTTATATAATAGTTACCTCTGATAAAGTCCCCCATTTGCAATATAGGTTGTCTATTTTTCCATTAGATTTAAAAACATTTTATCATAATTATTCTAAAGTCCCTGTGTGGTTATTTTTAAAATCTGATCCATCTCTTACAATTTATCATTTAATGATGGGATATATATATATATATATATATATATATATATGTATATATATATGAGTTTTGATTGGCTGTGTGGTATTCTGAGTAAAAAGTATAATAGGTACTGACACAATAATCATTCTTTGAAAAATGTCATTTCTGTGAAGTCAGTGGCTTACAGACTGAGCGGGATCTCAGTTCTGTGAGTGCTTCAATTATGTTCAGGGCACCAGAGTCTGTCTGTCTGTCTGTCTGTCTTTTGGTGTGGTCAGCAGCCGCTGCAGTGTGGGCAGTGGAAGCCTTGGACATGCAGACAGACAGCTCGGTCTGCTTTGATCTCTGAACTGCGTCAGGTCTCCCTCTGTCCTGTTTCGTGCCCCTCCAGGGAAAATGACAACTGCTCTGGGCCTGACGCGAGGCTTGTAGTGGAAGTTGGAAGAGGGAAAGGGCAGGAGGGGCTGCTGGGTTTCCGTGGTTGCCTCAGGCTCCAGCAGCCCCTGCTTGCATACGCCTGGCACTCACGCTCGCCTCTTCTCTCCTGTCCAATGTAGACAACGATTGTCTCACCTAATCCAGGCTCTGGAGCACAGAAGGATTTCTCCAGTTCTCTGGCCTTGTCCTTGGGTTTATGTTTACGTTGCATAGCTATTAATAGTTCACTTTTAACTTTTCTGCTCTCTTCTCAGTCTTTTTTGTGAGCTTCCTTTCCCTTTCTCTTTCTCCTTCTCTTTCTCTCTCTCTCCCTTTCTCCTTTCCCCTTTCCCCTTTCCTTCCCTGTGGATACATAGGCCTTCAAAGGCCGTGTGCCCTGGGTGTTGTAAGCTCTAAGAGGGCACCTCTGCTATCTGCTCCAGTCATACCTACCTCCCTGCTATCCACAAACACACCAGATGCTGTCGTCTCTGAGACACTGGCTGCTACCTCGTTGACAGATGACAGATGATGCAAGGCAGCGTTTCTCAGGGAGGACTGCTCTGACTATTTTTTTTTAAATTTTTTATTGTGAAAATACCATACAGAGGGGTTACAATGACATGGGCAAGGTAATGAGTACATTATTTTTTAACCTCCATGCCATTGTCTTCTCCCTCATATGCTTCTGGGTAGGTTGTTTTTGGTGTTTATCTTTCAACAAGTTTTACTATTTGCATTCATGTTTTTATCTATGATATAATCTTTAGGAAGCCAGGAATCATTGTGTATAATATAGAATTGGGGGGCTGGGAAGGTGGTTCAGTGGTAGAGCGCTTGCCTTGCATGCCTGAGGCCCTGGGTTCGATTCCGAAGCACCACATAAGCAAAAAGAAAAAAGCCGGAAGTGGTGCTGTGGCTCAAGTGGTAGAGCACTAGCCTTGAGCTGAAGAGCTGAAGGACAGCGCCCAGGCCCAGAGTTCAGGCCCCACGACCGGACCCCCCCAAAAAATATATAGAATTGGTACCTACAGCAGTATGCAGTTGGTGTATAATAAATGTGTGGATGAACTGATAGATGGTTCTGTATCCTTCTTCCCTATTATATGGCAGAGATCTTTTAATTTAGTAATATTTCTAATAGAAGGGTTACTTACATAATTGAACATTTCAGCATTTCACTGCCTCCATCTGTTTTCCACCTTGTAGACAGAATAATCTTTCCAAACATAAGCCTGCTGATGCTAAATACATCTCCACCTCTTCTCTTTGCTTGAAGGCTTACCAAATGATTCCCTGTGCTATCCGAATTAAGGGTTGGTTCTTTTTTAGAATTCCTTGATATGGTCTATAAGACTGCCTAGATTGCTTCTGACCTAATCCCAAAGGTTTTTGCGTAGCTGTCGTCTTTTTATGCAGTGCTCCTCTCTACTTTTCTTTCTCTTAACTAACTATAGGAACAAAGCACCATTCTACACGGAGTAGAGGAGGGGAAAGAGGCCACACGTAGAGCGAGCCGGAGCTTGAGCAAGACTTTGTGGAAGACAAGCACTTAAGGAGACACTGCCGCTTCACACCGTGTCCTCTGATATGTTTTCAGCCTCGTTTTAACATCCAATAATTCAAATCCTCTTTTAAGAACCACCAGCTAGACGGCCAAACTTCCTTTGATGAGGAATAACCTTTTTTTAAAAAACATTTCTAATTCTGCTTATTCCTCACGTCTGACCGCAGGGCATCATTTTCTAGTAGCGCGTACCTTCTTTTGATAGGTTCTCCCTCTTAGCATTCACTGAAGAGACACAGCCTTGTAGAATTAACTATCAGGTAACTTTTCTCCCTCTCGCTGGACTGCATAAGGCCAGGTTTGAGCCTAGTTTTGATCCTGACTGTCCATCAATATTTGACTCAAGGTGGCTAACCAAAACCATTTCTAAATGATGGAATTGGTGTGATCTATGTGGGCAGCAACTGTAGTTGTACATTAGTTCTAATCTAAGCACCAACCAAGACGGGCTCCCCCAAATCTTCAGGGCTCCTTCCTTCTCCAGGCGGCAAGTTTGATAAAGCCTTCGCTGAGCTGTGCATGCTTTTCCTCTCATGTGGAACTTCAACTCTGAAATGTTGATTTCAATCACTGTATTATTATTATTATGTCTGTGTCTGTCCTGGGGCTTGAGCTCAAGATCTGAGTGCTGTCCCTGAGTTTCTTTGCTCAAGGTTAGTGCTCTGACACTTGAGCTACGGTCCACTTTGGCTTTTTTGGTGATTCATTAGAGATTAAGAACCTCAGGGCATTTTCTCCCCAGGTTGGCTTTGAACTGTAATCCTCAGATCTCAGCCTCCTGAGCAGCTGGGATTATAGGTTTGAGCTACCATATTAAATCTTAATGAGAGGTTTTTCTAGTATCAACTGCATGAATGCTGATTTTTTTGGAGTTATTGATGTAAGAACCAGAAAACCTCACTGTTTTCTAAAAATTTGTATTCTAAACTTTCATAAACATTAGTAAAACCACTCTGAATCAACACAGCACTTTCATATGATTCAATAGCAGCAAATGCTTCCAGAAGAGTCAGAGCAAGAGAGGATTGATGCAAAAAACAAAGAGCAAGAATAAGCGAACGAGCAAAAGGAAGCCAGCACGGAAAAATTCACTTAATGTATTTTAGCCTTTTAGACTCGGTTCCTAATCTAGTCTACAGAATTTCAGATACAGAAAGTGACTTATAGCATTTGGTTTCAGAATTCATTTTAGTTCCAAGAGGGGTGATTTTTCATCGTACTGATCTTATCAGTAAACCTAGGATTTTTTTTTCAGCAGAGATGATTGATTTGCCTCAACCCAGATTATTAAATAGCCTCCACCCAGCTCAGCTTCTGGTAGGTTTTACAGATCTGTAAAAGAGATGAGTCAATCAAGAATTCCACCAGCAGTTAAGAAGTAGGGGGAACAGTTATCCAGCTTCATTTGGCTTCCAATACAAACCTGTTTTTGCCTATTCTCCAGATACCCTAGATGTATGCACACAGATACAAATATAGACATGTGCTATTTTAAATTATGTTTTCCAAACCAGCCAATGTTCTTAAGCGCACAGAACACACAAGCTGGCCAAAATATTATTAAAATCAGCCTGGAAAGCAACGCTAGGGATCAGGTGGTTTATGACTGCGGCCATCACTAGATATTTAATTAATCTGCAGTATGCTCTACAACCAGAATGATAGGCCATTTCACAGGAATCCCAGGGATAGCTTTTCAAGCCTCACTTCATTATTGTCTGGCTTTCGTCAGAGAGCCAGAGCCCGAGAATGGTCCAGGGAATATGCAGAGGAGGTCTGGCCAGTAAAGTTTCAGAGGTTACCCTGACCAGAGGCTGACATTTCCTGGCAAAGTCTCTACGTGCTATGTGTACAGTGTTGTTACTGACGTTACCCATCAGGAGAGTCTATGTAGTCAGTGATCCGGACATAGTGGAACTGGAAAAATCAAAACACACCAGAACAATGCTCTCCACTTCACATCCATTGAAAGAGAACTATAGTTAAACAAAAAGGAAGCAGAAAACATACTTGATCTGGGAAGTTATGCTGTGTGAAAAACGAAGATCATCCAAAACAAATAAACCCTCGCAAATTCCCTCGCCAGGAAACACATCCCCCCCCTCAGAATGATCATTTTATAATCAGAAAAGCCCCAGAGTTTAACGTATGCCTTGTACAAATGTCACTTCCAAGTTTCAGTGCTAACCCAGAGGAAATATTATCCTAGTGGTCTCTAAGGCCCAATGTCTAGGTGTTGGCTACATGATAAACTTGTGTGGAGCTTTCTTAGTGAGATATAGTCCTCCAGAGAATTGGATTTTTCAAGGCTTACTACAACCCCACTCTTTAAAATAAGATTTAAGCTTCCCTTGTCAGGCTCTTTTAAGAGCTTTTTAAATTTCTTTTATTTGCTGCTTTGACTAGGTTTTAATCCCTACTCCCTAGTGACGATGTTTGACCATCTCAAGCATTTCATGTCTGTTTTCCCAGGATCTGGAGCTGTCTACACAATTAAAGGTAGCTTTGCTTCTCTCTTAGACCCTCCTTAGGGGAGTCATTTGAGACACGAAATGCAAAATTTTGTTGTTGCTCTTGTCAACAAAATAAGATTTTCTTTCTGTAATGATGACAGTATTACAGGTTTAAAATTTTTTTTCCCATAGGCAGTTCTCTAGAATAGATTAAACAGTGACAGACGAAGTAGATAGTAGAAAGAAGGAGTGGGTCATGCTAGATAGAACAGAAATTTGGTAGACCGGAGATACATGTCTTCCTCTGGTATTGGAGCTATTTTAGAAATTCCATCGCCTGAGTATCAGCCATTAGGATCTGCCCAGTGTTAGGTTTAACCAACACCAAGTCTCGTGCTTACTACCCTCTCCTATAATTAGTGAATGAGGGCTTGCACAAACTAGGCTGTATGAAGTTGCAACCGTGTTTGTGAAGGCAATCTGTTGGCTATCTAAGCTAATGATAAGTTGGTACCTTCACGTCTGAATCTCACAGCCCCAAGGAGCTAGCGCTTCAGGGGTATACTGAGCCCCATGTTGCCTGGTGATGCAGGCTGATTAAAATCTGTTTATCCCAGATGACTAATGAGTTAGAACTTGTTTGTCAAATATTTAATTGGCACTCGCATTTACTTTTCTGTGAAGGAGCTAGGAGTGTGTAGAGTTGTTTATCTCATCTTTATTTGTAGGAATTAATAATATATTTAAGGTACCAATTTTTTTTTAGTGTTGAGAATCCTATCACTCTATTGAATGCCTTTATTTTCAACTACATTAAGGTACTAATTTTTGATTAATTATTGGGATTAAAATATTTCTTATGAATTTGTTGATTGGCTTTTTACTTTATGATTTCCTCTCATGAACAAAACTTTGTTATTTTAGTTTTGATGTCGTTTTATTAGTTACTAATTTGTTTATGACTTTGCATCTTAAGACACGTACCTTTTTGTGGTAATGGGGTTTGAACTTAGGGCCTCCTGCTCGCTGTAACTGCCTTCATCCCATCTTTGTGCTTGTTACTTTACAGACAGGCTTCAGTTCTGGCTCAGGGATGAAAATGGACTTCAATCTAGCTGTTTAGGCTTCCGACTGAGTGACCAGTTGTTTGTTGAGGAGGGCTCTTACGAAATTTTCTGTCCAGGCTGGCCTCAGTTTGTGATCCTCTTCATCCCAGCCTTTCAAGTAGCTAAGATTACAGGCATGATACACTGGTGCACTTTTTTTCTTTTTAAAGATATACTTCTTTAAAAGATATATTTCTTTTTAAAAATATAGTTTCCTAACACAATTCCAAGTATTTGTGGATTTCATTTTGCACACCTAAGTCTTTAATCTATCAGAGATAGGTTTACGTATGAGAAGAGGCAGATATTTCATTGATGCTAACACCAGTATCATTATTGAGCACTATTTTTGTCTTTCATCAACTTATATGTGAATAGACTGTCTGAGGGCTCTGTCTTCTGTTTTATTAACCTTTTAATCTACCCCTCTGTTAATAGTACAGTGTCTTCATTTCATTTTTCCTGAAGTAGGTTTTTAATTTTTTTGTCATTCTTCCAAGGAACATGAATAAGTGTTAGCTTTTCTCTCAGTCTGAAGTGTCTCTAGTTTATCCTTTCAATTGAATTTCAATTTAAAGCATGCAGACTGTTAATTTGATGAGTATTTTATGTTGACTGGATTTCCTCAAATATTTATCTTATTGCAACACATATCCTTCCTTCCTTCCTTCCTTCCTTCCTTCCTTCCTTCCTTCCTTCCTTCCTTCCTTCCTTCCTTCCTTCCTTTCCTTTCCTTTTTCTTTTTTTGTCAGTTGTGGGGCCTGAACTCGACCTGGGCACTGTCCCTTAACTCTTCAGTTCATGGCAAGCGCCACTTGAGCCACAGCACCACTTCTGGCTTTTTTTCTTTTTGCTGATGTGGTGCTGAGGAATCAAACCCAGGTCCTCATGCATGCAAGGCAAGCGCTCTACCACTGAGCCACCTTCCCAGCCCCAACACATATACTTTCATGCAACCTTTCTTCTTAACTTTCTTTCCTTTCTAAGTCCTTACGATAATTTATTTTATTTATTTTTTTCCAGTCCTGAGCTCAGGATCTGGGGATTATCCTCGAGCCTTTTTGTGCTCCAGGCTAGAGTTGTGCCACTTGAGCCACAGTGCCACTTCTGGCTTTTTCTTAGTAGTTTTATTGGAGATAAGTGTCTCATGGACTTTTCCTGCCCAGGCTAGCTTTGAACTGCCATCCTCAGATCTCAGTCTCCTGAGTAGCTAGGATGACAGGCACGAGCCCTGGTCCTGGTGATACTTTATATTTTAAGCAGTAGTTACTCCTCACCAAGGAATCCCCTGTGAGAAGACAAATAATGATGGAAAAATTCAGTTTCTATCTTCTCTTGCTGTAGTTATATTTCTTTCTTCTCCATTCATTGTTTTCCATTCCTGTCTGGAAATTAGATGTCTATTGTACACTTGAGATCTATGTCATAACTTCACTTTGCTGGTATGAATGTGACCAAGAAGGGTGTGAGGCGGCAACAAATAGAGCATTTCAGCTGTGAGAGAAAAATTGCTGGCGTAAGGAAACAAACGTAATGAGCCAGAAACGAGCTTAAGCTATACTTGCATGAGAAATGGTCACAAAACGTACCATGACTCACAGAGATAAACAAAATTTTGACAGAGGCATTTTGTACAAACCAATCAGTCTTCCACCCCATTCAGGAGTTCTAAGCCTGAAATCCAGATATCTTAGAGCACTTAATAATCCTTGTCCACATATACATAAATAATGTCCAGTTTATAGTGGAAAAAAGTTAGTTCTGCAAGAACCGAGAAACTTGTCAATATCAGTGGCCAAATAGGCCATGCTGAGTAGTTGGAGCCAGTGACTTCTCCCTAGCAACAAACATCCTGACATCTGAACATTTATCCACACAGTACCAAAATGTTGGAGTCAAGAACAGCCTCCTTTTACATCCATTAATACAAGTTATAAAGGAGAATACTTTAGTCTTCTACTTAGCTTTTCCCTACAGCAACAGAAAGTTCCAAAGGATAGATGAAGGAATTCTACTAGATATGTCAGATGGATATTTTTCCTGACCAATCCTCAAGCGCATAGAATTCAAACAATCTTCCTGGCTGCTTGGAGGTAACCCAAGAAGAAGTAGATAGACAAAGGGGCTTTATTATGGTGCTTTAATAAGATTAACCACCTCATTGCTTTCTCTTTCTTCATTTATTGCTTGTGGTCTCTTATTGTTCAATCGCTTGTGTTGACTTTTGTTATCTTTCAGTTTAGTGCCTTTCTGCTTACAAATTAGAAGAATAGCTTAAAAAAAAAAAGCTGGAAGACTTTTAGTCCTGTTTGATACCATCTACTCAATTTTCATCCTCATGAGAATTTACTGAGTAAAAATGATGTAGCATTGTAAATCCAATATAAACTATTGAAAAAGACTATATTGGTAGGACAGAAAATGTAAGCTGGAATTAAATATAAAAATTTAGGCAATGTACCCACTCTTGAATGCAGAAATGCATTCAAGAAATGCAGAAGATAAAGGAAAAGAAATCAAAGTCAAACAAATAGAATCCTTACTTCCTTTTCCAACAAAAGATGAACACACATGTAATCTTCAGGAAAGATTATGATGAGATGTCATAAATTGACAAAAAAAACCCATGCACTGACCTGGCACCAGCGTAATTGCAGCTACTCAGGAGGCTGAGATCTAAGGATCTTGGTTTGAAGCCAGCCCAGGCAGAAAAGTACCCATGAAACTCTTACCTCCAATTAATAACCACTCAAAAAAACAGGAAGTGGCGCTGTGGCTCAAGTGGTAGAGCATTAGCTTTGAGCACAAAGAGGCTCAGGGACAGCCCTCAGGCCCTGAGCTCCAGTCCCACAACCTAAAAAAAATAAATGCACAATGGCTAAAGAAGTTATTCATTGCTTCACTGCTGCAAATTGTTCAGTAAGTCATCTGATTTAATGAACAAAATACATGTTTTGCAGGTTAGTAAACCGAGTGTGGCTTGCCTATCTTAGAGTCTCTCTGTCAGGTTACAGCTAAACTGCTGGCTGAGGATGGGTTTGTTTCTTACCGCCAACACGTTGTTGCTCTAGTTCATTTCTTCCTGGGTTGTTTGCCTAAAGACTTGAGTTCTTTAACATATGAGTTTTGTGATAGGGCACCTGACAACAGATGATTTCCCTCAGAGCAAACAAGCAAGAGAAAGAAATAAGATAACTAAGATACTTATGTGACAACCCCTCCCCTCTACTGCATATTATTGTTTAGGATTGAGTCAGGCTACACTTGAGGGAAGAGGATGATAGAAAGGCATGCAGAATAAGCAGAGAGGAAGTGAGGGTTTGCAGAGGCTGTGGACTGGAGGTTTGGGTTTCCTCAGAACTCGATGCTAAAATTCTAATCCCGAAGTGATGCAGTTTGGAGATGATGCCTTGGGAGGTAATTAAGAAAAAAGCCGAAGCACTTATGAATGGGATGTTCAGTGACTTTCTAAGAAGAGACATAAAGACTCAATCTCAGTGTCTGCTCTCTGTCATATGAACATACAATGAGAATAGTTTCCACTGGGAACAAGAAGAAAGTTCTTACTGGCATAAGATCTTGAAGTTCCCAGCCTCCAGTGAAAAATAAATGTTTACCATTTAAGCCACTCACTGCTGTGTGTAGATTGTTATACAGCCTGAACTTACTGGGGCCATTTTAGAAGTTGCCTACCATCATGAGTGCATTGATAAATATGGACACACACACACACACACACACACACACATATGGATACGGCTACAAACACCACACACACACACACACACACACACATTTGTGTATGCACACACGATGCACATTCATGGGGTGATTAGGTACACTTGGTATAGGGCCAATAACACGCAGAGTTCGTGCTTCTTTTCCTGTTAGGAATGTTAGAAGAGCACAACAGTATTCATTTCTGCAAGGAATAGATGGCATTCACAGGTTTGGGAATCTGAGCTGGTTTAACATATATAAAAATATGTGCCACTGTAGGGAAATATAAGAACTTGGTTTCTATCAGCCTGGTGCATCACTGCCCCTAGGCTTCCGGCAGGGAAGTGAAAGAGAAAGAATGAAGGACAAGAACACCTCCAGCAGGAGCTACCACTTCCGTTAAAGGGAATCTGGATAAAGCAGGTGCCAGCAGAACAAAGCCGTTGACCTCCCTGTGCACAAACACAACTAAAAGCCAGAGGTATTGGGCTGCACAGACCGCATGGATACAGGTCAGCCTCTCATGTCCTGTAGTAACATGGAAATAGTAAAGAGTAGCTCTGGAAAGATAACCTGAAGATACAAAGTATGGACCACAAAGGTATTTCGGATGAAAATTACATCTACAATAGGCAGAAAGGAAGAAAGAGGCTTCCATAAATAGGCTTTCTAAATGGAAGGGCTTGCTGATAGGGACGGGTATTTAACATCAACATGGACTTTCAAACAATTGCATCTCTTGAAGATCCTTAAAAATGGGAAACACACATCCATCTCTATAAAATAATGTGGGGAAACTGCTGATGAAAGGCATGTGAGTGGCTGAGACTCTTTGAAGGGCTCTTGTAACTTGAGGACTCCGCATACCAGGAGCAGAGATGGAAATCAGGGAACGGGATCTCCTGCAAAATATCCCCCACTCTTTGAAATGGAAATTAGGCTATTCCAATTTAGGAATCAAATTAGAGCAAGCATTCGGGGTGTTAGCAGGCTGTGCTGGAGCCTGCCTGAAGCAGCAGCTAAAGGAGGGAAGCGTGCTTTTTTCCCTGGGTGAAGCAGGATCTCTCCCTCGGCCTGGTTTCATCTTTACTTAGCACCTGCTGGCTTGGGGTGGTGTCGCTCAAGCAATCAGACTGTGTGAGTGTGCCAGGGCCTGCTCTGCCCTGTCTGTGCCCCTCCCTCTGTGCATGCCCCATGACGGCTTGTCCTGATATAGAGGGACTGGGGACTGGTTTAAAATGTCAGTCTCAAGTTCTTTTAGGAAGAGAAAGTGAATTCAAAGAAACAGCCAGACAAGTGTCCTTGCTCCACTGGAAGAATTACCATTCCCCTTGGCTATGGCCCACCTGGGGGCTCATTTCGCCTTTAGATCCCGCTGGCAGAAGACGGACGATGAGCTCTGTCGACATAGCATGTCCTTTGTCCTTCACAAAGCCATTCGCAATGACTTCTTTCAGAGCTATCTCTACCTGCTGGAGAAAATCCCCCTGGGTAAGTGAGGCACAACTCTTAGTTTGAAGGGATTGTGCGAGGTTGACAGATATTTAGAAGGGAAGTTAGGACTAGGATACTTCTCAGACACACACACACACACACACACACACACACACATGCATCAGGGTCGGTGTGCTGAAATGTTTCAATGGCATTCTTTTATGCAGAGTCCCAGATCAAGTGATGCCTGGCAAGGCAAGCCTCTATTTTGGGATGACTTTACTTCTCTAGGTGTTGGTTGGTTGCCTGAGTATTAGGCTTATACAAACTTCTTGAGGTTTGGACAATATAGTTAATATTTGCAAAAAGCTGGAGTTGGACAAATTAGGCAATGAAGAGATGAGCGTATTAATTCAATATTATATCAAATAAGAGTTGAAAAGGTGAAGAAATCGTGGGTCCAATGAGCTCAGTGTGTGTGTGTGTGTGTGTGTGTATGTGTGTGTGCGTGTGTGTGTGTGTGCGTGTGTGTGTGTGTGCGTGTGTGTGTGTGTGCGTGTGTGTATATGACCTTTGTGTGGATATGTGTGTGTGTGTATAAACTTCTCCGGGTTTCCTGAGTCACACATTCAACCAGGGAACCTGAAAGGAGGCTATTTTACTTTGGTCTTTGAATAAGAAGGATAAGACCTGAGATAGCAATGCGTCTCTTTTTTATTACTTCCTCTAACTTTCAAAGACTTAGACAACAGATAAATAAAGGGCTTATCTGGTTTGTACACACTACTTTCAGCCTCTGTGCAAGCAGTTACTTCAGCACACCAAACACTACTGAAGAAGAAACAACTTATGATTAAAGACTGATGCAGCCCCTCCCCTTTGATTTATATTTTCCTCAATGAGAGCAGGACCGCTCTGTCTCAGTCCTAGTTTGTTTTCTTAAGGTTGCCTGAAAGCCCCATTGTGTAATTGCCACGGCCAGAGTTTCCAGCTGTGCAAAGGGCTATGTCGGTCTTTGTATTGCATTCAAGAAATTAGATGTTAGAAGCCCAACAAAGTTTCATTTATAAACCTATTTCTGAAGCATTTTTAATTCTAGGCATACAAATACCCTCACCGGATAGGTATACAGCTTTCTTATAAAAACACTCATCTATGACTTTCTTTGATCCTCACAGCTCTTTATAGGATAGGATAAATATCAACTATTTCTACTTCTGTTTTCCTACCTCCTCACTCTAACTTCACATTTATTTTCAAATTAGGGAAAGGAAATCCAGAGATAATTCTATGTAGTCTAGAAAGAGTAATACTAAAGCAAGAACTAACGTCTGGGGTGCCATCCAATAGATCACATTGCCCAAGAGTAATTATTTTAGGGTATGTAATATGTCTCATATATGCCCAAATGCACAAATTAGAGCAATTCATTTGGAAGTGGTGTCCTATACACTGCAAACACTGCTTTTCTGGAGATACTTTTCAGGATATACCTCCGTAAGAGCCGTTCGGGAGCTTCAGTTACACTGGACAAAGAGAAAGCCATCAATTACAGTAACTGAGAAGAGACCCACTAATGGGTAGATGATTTCCAGACTTAAAATGATTACTAGAGAGGAAAAGGACTCAACTTTGAAAGTAGTGGAAGATGAGCTGAGAACAAGATAAAATTAGAAGAAAAATAATTCGCAACAAAGAGACTGAGGTTTGGTCTTTGGCTTAATCTCCACTCCTTTCTTCCCTCACTAAAATTATTTTTTTCCTTTATGATTAAGTCTTTTTTCCCTTTATGATTACAACGATGGTTTATCAATGATTTCCCGCTTTTTAAAGAACATTATTTTATTGATACAGTATTCCATAGAAGCCCTAAGGAGAAAGCAAAACTTCTCGGCTTATGACTGGAAACAGGGTCTTTGCTTTATCTATGCTCTAAACCTCACCAAGGGCTCAGGAGATGCTTCTAGAGCATGCATAGGGGTTCCATAAACACAGTCTGAATACCATGAGTCTCCTCCAAGAAAAAGTTGATTTTATTTTATTGAGATTCAGTTTTCCATACATGAGCACTACTTATTTTTTTTTTTATTCTGATGATTTAGCCTGGGCAGAGTTTCCCCAGAGAACCACTGAGTTAGTCCCATACACAGTATCTCTTTGATGGTAGAACTTGAAGATGATCTTAGTTGGACAAGGCTATGCTGCAATAACAAATGAATTCTTGAAACTGCATTGGCTGAACACCTACTCTACTCTGCCCTATGTCTACTCTGCTGCACCAGTTTTAACATGTTTTGTGGCAGCAGGGGAGCAGGCTATATTTCACATGGGCATTCAGGGATCTAGTTTCCATCAGCTGGCACACCACTAGTCCCTCAACACTAGAAAATAGAGGTTAAAGTCTTGTGTATTAGCTTAGAATACTTTGACCCAAAGGATATATATATATATATATATATATATATATATATATGTATATATATATATATATATATATATATATATATATAATATCTGTTTAGATTTCATTGCCCAGAAATAACATGATGCTGGGAACTGAGAAGGGAGCATATGTGTATTTGATCATTAAATGCTTTAAGGGAAAAAAACCTCGAGGGCTGGGCAGGTGGCTCAGTGGTAGAGCGCTTGCCTTGCATGCCTGAGGCCCTGGGTTCGATTCCTCAGCACCACATAAGCAAAAAGAAAAAAAAAGCCGGAAGTGGCGCTGTGGCTCAAGTGGTAGAGCGCTAGCCTTGAGCTGAAGAGCTGAGGGACAGCACCCAGGCCCAGAGTTCAGGCCCCACGACCGGACCCCCCCAAAAAAATAATAAGATTTTCAGTATTTTCACAATAAAAATTAATCAGTAAATTAATTTTAAAAAAAACCTCATACTTTTAGAGAAAGCTACATCAGACACTACTTTCTGGTCTCTTTAGTCATATTCAACACAAGAGAAATGTGTAGAATTCTCATTATTGTACAAAATACTGCCTACTGGCAAAGATTCAGAACTAATATGATATCCTCTATTATTATTATTCAGGATTTGAAAAACTGGTAATGGAAATGAATCTACAAATAACTTTCTACTTCTCCTTAAAAGCTTTAAATGGAGGGAGCAGAGAAAGCAATCTGCCAGCTCTCTAGGCAGATCGTGTGTGTGTGTGTGTGTGTGTGTGTGTGTGTGTGTGTGTGTGTGTGTGTGATTTCTGTCCCATGGCAGAAACTGACTGTTAAGAAGAAAATTAACATTTAAGTTTCATGCCAGTGTGACTTTTATTCAATAAAAAGCCTTCGCCAATCTGATGGATTCATTTAAACCTTGTTTCTTTTTTGACTCAGCGGCTCATATCTCTCAGATCACACTTGCTTGCATCAGTTCCCCTGGCCGGATTCTCGTTCTAATGAGAATAGAGACTTACCTACTTTTCCCTCTTCTAGATCTACATATTTAGCATTCACTATGGTTCCTGGCACATAGAAAGAATTCATTAAGTATCTATTAAATGAATGAAATGGCCTCCTGCTAAGAATAAATGGCATTGCACTGCCCTGTGAGGGAGCTGACCTCCAGAAGTTACTCAAGTCTATGAGCAGCATTTTCTTCAAAACTGTAGGAGGCTATCTGAAGGATTAAATGCAGCATACAGGGGAAACATCACCTATAAGCATGTTTCTTTCTTTCCTTCCGCTGAATCAGACCTCTTCTGAAATCATCATGTAGCACTTTCTAGAGCGGGCATTAGTGAAGATAAGAGCCCTCATTCATTATACAGGAGTTTTCAGGCTGCAGCAAATAGCAGGCATTTCAGGTTGGACATACAACTCAGCCACCAAAGCTGGTCCCTCCCCAGCTTTGCCGAGGTGTTTTAGAGCCAGCTCTCCCTACTCCTTCTGATTCCACTTCATAAAAATGAAAACAAAGCCCTTCTTTCAAAGAAAAAGTTAGGGAACCCCTCGTATAGAGCCCGCACAGAGAGTTAGTTGTTTGGGGGCAATTATGGCAAGAGCCATGGTTAACCAGACTCTCTGATTCCTTCTTTCCTTCCTTTCTCTCTCTGCCTCACTCCAGCACACTATGTGGTGGCAGTGGGTCATGGCAAAATTTGCTCAACGTCCCTAACCAGCCTCAGAGATTTATGGAATATCAACCCAGATTATGCACAGCTAAATGTCTCCAGTGCAAGATTTAGCAGTACTGAGGAACAGAACAGATTTCCAGGGGGAAAAATGGAAACACACTTATCACTGTTCTCAATATCACACATAAATTATCTCAGGTCATCTTCACAACATCTCTATTAGGTGTGCTGTTATTTTATCTTACTGGAGGAAATGCTACACAGGAGTTAAATGACTTGTCGAAGGCTTTGTGGTGGTACGTGGCGGGGCATGATTAGTAGCCAGGCAGTCTTTATAACTACCAGATCACGCTACCTCCCGCATGATCAGGAGTTAGATTCATGTGTGTAGTATTGTTAGTGTGTATACATGCATATATATCACCAATATATTATGTGTTACATATATATGATAGACATCTCTTTCCTCCCTCCCTCCCTTCCTTCCTTCTTTCCTCCCTCCCTTCCTTCCTTCTTTCCTTCCTTCCTTCCTTCCTTCCTTCCTTCCTTCCTTCCTTCCTTCCCTCCTTCCCTCCTTCCTTTCTTTCTTCCTTCCCTCCATTTCTTCCTTCACTCCCTCCCTCTCTTTCCTTTCTTCCCTCCCTCCCTCCCTCCCTCCCTCCCTCCCTCCCTCTCTTTAGTTGTTCTCTTACCATTATCATCTTAGTAGCTAAGCTGGGAAGTATGGCTCTACACCACTCTAACCGAAAGGCTTTCCCTTTGCCAGAGCATCTCCTAATTGAGCTAAGTGGATTCAATATTCTTTGCCTGCAGTCATTTCAAAATTACTACTTAAATCTGGGCTATGTCCTTTGGAGGAGATTTAAATCTTCAGTTGGCAAACAAATCCAATTCTTAGAATAATTCTCAAAATAACAAGCAAAAAGCTGGGCTGGAGGTATGGCTCAATAGATTGATAAAAAATGTTATATCCATCCATATATATGAAATCATAAACTCATAAAATACTGTCTGAAAAAGGAAAAAGGAAGGGACAGGAATAATGGGATTGTTGTGGAGGGGATGAATTTGTCCAAAGTACCCTGTGGACATGAATGGAAATACGATGAAACCTCCTTGTATTAACATGAAAAGTAAAAATAAGAGGAATCCTAGTTTTATGAATTTCCTTTTCCCAGTGAAAACTTATTTAATATTGCTTAAAGTGTTTGAATCTATCATATTGGGCCAATATCTTCTTTTAGATTTATAACAAGATTTTGAGTTATGACTTTTTCTCAAAATCTTTATATCAAAAGACAGTAAAGGTCTTTATGTAGTGTATCACCTCAAGAGTCAGAAGCTGAGAAGTAGAGCAAGAAAATGCGTTAGCTACTTGCAACATACTTCCTCAACTGAAACATGGGAAAACTCTGTATTTTTTCTGGATGGTCCACACCATGAGAAATTCCTTCCCTTCCAACTTTTTACTAACCCAAATCAAAAACATTCTTCATGGCTGAGATCTTTCTGGAATCTTTCCCTAATTGCTTCTCCTTACAGGCATCTGTGAACTCCACTCCCAGGACAACTGTGGTAACATTCATTGGGCAGGCAGTAATGTGTGACTTCATTCAGCCTTTCCAGACTGCAATCTCCATAATCTAGAGATTGGACTATAAGTATCTTGTTTCCTGAGGGTTATGTTTGTACTTAATGATGAAATAATAGTGAGTTGACTTGATGCACACACTTACATATTCATTTGTCTTAGAAAGTTTATATAATCTTCTTTATCTCTTTCAGGGCAAATGCATGTGTACTCTAGTTTTCTTTTGGTATCAAGTAAACAAAATACTCAGAAGGTCTTCAGGAGTTTAGCTCGTAAATAAGTACCATATTATATCAAGAACTACCAGAATGTCGATTTTTTGTCTTAGTTGACCCCAAGTCTCACAGAGACATTGCAATTCCACAAGAACAAGGCATTACAGGTATTTCTAGGACCAAAAGCCATGGGCTGATCATGGATTGCCCTGTCTACATCAACATTAACCAGTAGAGGATCTATCAGGAAGGGACAACTTGGATTTGGCTATGACACCTCATCTATCTTTCTTAATGAAATGCATCTGTCTTGTAGGTGAAAACAAGAACTCAAGCCTATAGCCATAAAAGCCCACCGACTGAGGCAGACACCTACTGAGTTTAGCATTCGCTTGTGGTCTAAACATTTCTGGCATACTGGACCACACCCTGTCCAGATTAAGGATTTTAGTACACTTCAACAACTAGCTGACTGAAGCAGGTGATGATGAAGGCTGATTTGCTGCCCTTGTTCAACTGAGAAAAGCACTGAGCTGTGTCTGGCCAGTGATCCCCGGGTATCATTCAATCCTGGGATAACTCTGGGATGATTCTGAGTTCCTGGGATGAGTCTGACTTATATGAGGAATCCAGAATTCAGGACAGTCATATTTTCGAGATGGTGAGGATCAATTTTGTCATTTCTAAGCATTGATTGGGCATTTATTGTTTACACAATATTAAGTGTTAAAGAAGGAGAACTGTTGTACTTTAAACCCTCCTTTAAATTTTGTATTTTCTTATTAAATAGCTTATTTGCATGTTAAATGACAAGAAGGCTCTATGCATTTATTGACACTTCTAAAAGACCCATCTTTTAACAGTAAATGTCACTAGATAATAGTAAATATGGGGCTAACGCTCTATGATATCGCGGTCTCAAGCAAGTAACGTGTGTGGGTACTGACCCTTGCAGCCCTTTCAGGGGCCAAACTTTGGTTCCAGTGCCTTCCAGCTGGAAAATGCTGACATGACTCCAAACAGGAGTGTGGTCATAGCACAGGGCCTTTACGTGTTATCTAATTTTAGAGTAAAAATGTATGTAATTCTTCAGTTCAGGGGTAAGCAGTACCCTAAGGACTAAGCAGTCAGACCGCACAATTCTGAGGTTATTTAAAGAAAACATATTCTTAGTTAAGGTTGAATCATTATTTTTTCTTTAGATTCCTTCTACTCAGAACTATGCTATGTGTTGGTTTGCTTAATATCATCATCAATATTTCTGAGCCAAATAAGGTTCCCTAGAGCTTTCAATTCTCTTCTATTTTTGGCAATGGTGATTAAAGATATGTCTTCCCTAGAATATTACTACTGTCTTCCTGCTTCTTGGCTACTTTGTCAATTACTTGGACTCAGGCTGTATTTCCTCTTACAATATAAACGAATGTCTTTCCATATCTGATGATTTTAACTGTCATTTCAGGATTTATTTTCAATGAATTCCTAAGTTAATTATATCATTCTTCACCAGGCATTTTCTCTTGATTTTAGCCTTCATTTGCCTGGAATATAGCTTCAAGAAATTTCTGAAGAATGAATCTGTAGAGGTAAATACCATTTGACAGCTTAAATGGGTATTGAACTTGGCACTACAGTATTTTTTTTTCCTTCATCATTGTTTCTCAGTATTTCTGATGAAATTTGTAATAGGAACCTTATTTTAGCCCAGTAACACAGGATGGTGAAGTAATGTAGAATATGTCAATTAAATTTCAATTTAATATAACCAACAAAGTTATTTAGTATATGTCCTATGCATTGTACAATATTTTTTTTGGGGGGGTCCGATCGTGGGGACTGAACTCCTGGCCTGGGTGCTGCCCCTCAGCTCTTCAGCTCAAAGCTAGCGCTCTACCACTTGAGCCACAGCGCCACTTCTGGCTTTTTTCTTTTTGCTTATGTGGTGCTGAGGAATCGAACCCAGGGCCTCAGGCATGCAAGGCAAGCGCTCTACCACTGAGCCACCTTCCCAGCCCTGCATTGTACAATATTTTATAATTTATATTGATAGATTATTCATTATTGATCTAAATGCAATTCTAACTGTGAGACTTTTTTTTTTTTTATAAATCTGATAATCTTATATGAAGGTCAAACACTTTTCCTCTCTAAATGACTTAGTAACCTTTTTATGACCCCTTCTGTTTTGAAAATCTAAAGAGTAAATATAAATTTGGCTTTAAAATCGATGCTCATCATCACTTGTTGTATTTAACAATCCTTTTCTGCTCCGAGCTTTTCTTCTAATATTTCTGTAATAATTTTCCTTTTGTCATTTTTTATTAGTTGTCTAGTTGCCTGTTGGTGGCCTCATAGATTAAATCTATATAGGTTTCATCTTTCTACATCTGTCTTTAATAACTTCCTTTTTATTTTATGTTCTGGAAATGTATTCAGTGTTATATTCCAAAGATTTTGGTAAGGGGAACATTAATGTCATCCAAGATCTTTGTTGGATTTTGAATCGTTATTTTCTTGGTTTGTTATTTGGATTGATGGCTGCCCTCATTCATATAGGTTTTCAAGGATATGAGTGTTTCCCTCTTTGGTTTAAACTCTCATCCATTTTCTCTACTTCTATTTCCCTCGGGATTACTTTTGATCATTTATCTTAATCTTTTCCTTTCAGGCTGATATTTTACTCTCATAAGTTTGGATCTCATTTTTATGCCCATGCAGGAATAAAGTACAAGGTAAATGATTATAGGTAATGGATAAGAGTACCACATATGCAGTTGACCTAATTGGACTCCAATGAATGTGATCATGTGATTATATGGAATTGTCTTATCTTAAGTATTTAGAGTTTAGGATCCAATACCAAAGGATAATTCTCCCTTGGCTATGTGTTTATTTACCTACCCACAAGAAACATGTTTCCCCTCTACTTTGATTATAACTGCGCTCCTTTGTGGTCAGAAGGGTGCATCTTTATGTTGTATAGACCAACTTTTGATTGATTATGCTATTACTATTATTACGTTTCTATTCTCCTTATGTTTTCCTCCTATTTGCTGTAAATCTGGAACGTAATTTTCTCTTGTAAACATGTGACCTGCAGTTTTATTACTTCATTTGATCTGCTTTTTCTTGGCCAGGCACTTATTGAAATCATGCACCCATCAGCAATCCTCCTCATTTCCTTCCGTGTTCTGACTTTCCTCTGCTGGCGACATTCTCCGAGAGTCTGAGAGGGAGGGAAGAGAGACAAGGGCTTGCACACAGTCTATAAGACTGAATTAGAAAGACCTGTCATTTCCCTTTTAATGTCATCTAATGAAAATATTTTGTATAATAAGTGACCTTTGTTTTACAAAACATACTGAAGTGTACTTTTATTCACCATTCAGAAGGATACACGTTTTCTGAAAAAGGAATATCTTAAAATAATACCTCCTACATGCTTTTAAATTATAAAATGACACAGAAGTATGTGCATGTGTCTAGTAAACTGCCTGCTACAAACTAACCCCTCCCCCTCAATAAATATAATTATCTTTTTCTTATTTCATTTTCAGAAGATAGAGCTCAAGTACATTAGTGTTATAGGACTGTAAAGGTATATGGGGATTAGTCTTGCTTTCAAAAGACATGAAACAAATAATGACATCAATTTTGTGCGTTGAAGTAATGATTAGTGAGAACATGACTGTAAAGTATTTGGAGTTGGAGAAAATAATTCACTATCGAACTGGTGGGACTCTTTAGTCTATAGTTAGACTTGAGAGAGTGCAGTGGTAAGTCACGTCTATTACGCTATGTGGCTTATAGATGAAATCCCGCCAACATGCAAATTCCCAAGCCGGAACTCAAACACAGGTCTACTCATTTCAAATGGATGCCTTTCCTCCACAGCACCAGTTCACAGGCTTTAAGAAGAAATTCAGCACATGATGAAGCTGAATTTGTTCTATGATGTGCATATTAACAACTATTAAAAATATTCCATTTGCAGTAAAATTGTATGCCTTAACCAGCCAAGTCATCAACGGTGAGATGCAGTTCTATGCCAGAGCTAAACTTTTCTATCAGGAAGTACCGGCCACAGAAGAAGGCATGATGGGAAATTTCATTGAGCTATCCAACCCAGATATCCAGGCCTCTCGTGAATTTCTTAGGAAATTTGTCGGGGTGAGTTATTTAACTGAAGCTTGAGAAGAGGGTCGAATCCTTGCAAACACTGAGCTCCTGTGTTTCTCGGTTGTCACTTCAGCCACTTTAAAGGTCTTTGTTCAGGAAAGAGTGGAGGCTTGAAAGCCTGTGGCCTGTTTTGAGATGCTCAGAAAGGCAGGGCCTCATCCGATCTCCGTTTGGTCTCTCATGTTCCTCGTATCAGCCAGTTTGCCTGCTTCAGAGACAGGTGAGCAGCGAGGCTGTTACTATCTGAAGACTGGGAAAAGCCCTCTTTTAGAGTTTCAGCGATAGCCAACATCGATGGCCCATGAGAAAGCATGCTTTGTTTTGGATCTTGAGTTGATTTATTGATTTTTTCCACAGCGCAAACCTCATATAGTAGGAAATTGCATGCTTATGTGGGGTTTAAAAATAAAGGACGGCATAACACCTTAGCATCATTATTTTATACAACGTTCAGGTTTCTCTTGGAAGTATACGATCCATGTGTAGTCCTGACTTACAGGGAGTCTCTACTTTTTACTTCTGGGTCATAAAAAAGCAGTTGAGTATAAGAGGCAAAGCCTTGGGCTCTAAAATCATCATGGTTCATCTGTCTAATGTATAAGCAAACCTGGGATCGTTACATAAATGCGTTAAGCTACAGTCTCCTCACCTGTGATTATGGTCTGACACAGTCTGCCACGTAGAACAAGGTAAAGATCAAATGCAACAACACGTTAGGTATCTGCTTTAGGGCAGGTAATTAGTATGCAACAAATCTAATTTACGTTATTACTAATAACAAGAGGCCATATATGCTACTCATTATATTTTAAGACACTTCATTTAATTGTTTGAATAGACAACCCCCACAACAAAGATGCTATTGATCTCACTAAAGATAAAACATTTCACAACAAGGTTGTGTTCCAGACCAATTTGCTTCATATTCCAGTTTTTCTTCGTATTGTATGAATCTTTTGCCTTTGCTAAAGTCTTTAAGATTAGGAGTTCATCTTATGCTGATAAAGGAAAACTATAACTATCTGGTTTTGGAGTCAGACTGTGAGTCTCCCCAGAAGCATAGTGTGAGGACAATCCTTAGAGCTGGTGACGGGTCCCTGACTCCCTGAAAACCAAGCCTGGCAGGAGAGAAACACCACCAGGATGAAATTCCCGAGGCCACAGTACCTGTCAGACAGAAGTTACCCCACAGGGCCTGGGCATCCTCAGGATGAGGACTGTAGATGTCCACGGGTCAGCTGACCTGAGTGGATTCCACAGGTCACATGACCTGAGGTCTTTCTAACTCAGTGCTGCTCATTCTAAGATGGCTGGTCACTCTGCACTTGAATACCAAGTCTCATTGGTTCTTCAAAATTCTTCCAGGTAAGTACTTTTATTAGCTTTGTTTATACAGTTATGAAAACTGGGGCTTAGAAAAGTTTAGGAAGCCGTCCATGTTACAGCCTAGCAAGAGAAAGAGCTAAGACGTAAGCCGATCCCAAGCACATATTTTCCCCCCATGACACAGAAAATGTCCTGCTTTTCTTTTCTTTTTCTTCCTTGTGGACCGTGGCCCTCAGCTCTCCTCTCTTCTGGCTCAAGCCGTCATCCCTGCTGGCCGTGGTCAGGTTGACTTTGATCCTGAAGCATTTCAGAAGCTGAGGTAGAAATCCAGCTGTCTTGTCACTCTGTGGGGAATGCCGGCTGACCACAGGGAGGCCGGTCAGGCCCGCCCCGCAGCGCGCCCACAGACCTGGGAAAGGAAATAGTCTTATGCTTGCATGTTTATATTGGAAAAGCAGCAGCCTGCTCCTTTTAAATAAGTAGGAGTTCTTCTTAGTAGACAAGGCTCATTGTAAAGCCGTGACCTCTAACTAAGTACAAACATGGTCTTTTTTAAGGAATGATATTTTAGTACTTTGACCTTAATAATCTGCTAAATTAGTATCTAGGTCAAGAAACAAGGAGTTAGGGAATATGAATATCTGACATGATTTATTGTGTCAACTGGGAAAAGGCAGATTGTTTCATTTAAAGTTTGCTTTTCTGTCAACACTTAGCGACATGGGACAGGGGGGAAAGCAATTTAATCGAGTTGTAAATGCATTTACTTTAGCAAATATACAAACGGTACCACCAGCCTATCTGATAACTCCCAGCAGTTTTAGATTACTGGTGGGGAAAGCGGCAATTCATAAAAAGTAATGAGGATTTGATGTTATTTATGTTTTGATATTTCAAATCTTTTGTAATTTCAAAACATAGATGAGAGCGATGGCGAAAACATGTAGCTCTAACTTGTTACGTTCCAAGGTTTTTACACAGTGGCACAGAGCACTTTCAGTTCACTTTTCAACTCTGCTGAATAAGCTAAAAATAATATTCTTTAAAATAAAACTTACAGGCTGGGTGCTGGTGGCTCACGCCTGTAATCCTAGCTATTTGGAGACTGAGATCTGAGCATCACTATTCAAAGCCAGCTTCTGGGGAAGGAAAGTCGGTGAGACTCTTATTTCCAATTAACCACCCAAAAGCTGGAAGTGAGAGGTGGCTCAAGTGGTAGAACACGAGCCTTGAGCAAATAAGCTAAGGGTCGGTGCCCAGGCCCTGAGTTCAAGCCCCAGTATGGGTGGAAATACACACACACACACACACATACACACACCACACAAAACCATACAAACAGAATTGAGACAAATAAGATGTTAGTATTTTATGTTAATCCATAAATCTAAGATAGTACAATAAATTAAAATGAAAAGAACTAAAATGCTCATCTTGAAATGACACATCATGTGTAGTTCTAACCTTATTGATACAAGGGGCATCAGATTTCAGTATATACAGCTTGTATAGCCAAGGGTCCAAGATGTGAGAGATCAGCCTTTAAATACCCCTTCTAACAGGATCTGCTTGTGAATGAGAGATTAAAAAAGAACAGAGGGGCCAGCACCAGCATATAGGAACCAGTGCCACCTGTGTAGAAGGCAATCGATGGTAGAGCGCTAGGGAGCACTTGGGAGAGCCTGGCGGGTTAACAGCATTTGAGGGGAAGGCATTTTTACTTTCAGATTGTAAATAGCAGTATTTTCAAAGAATAACTCTCATCACACATCACACATCTAGCTCGGCAATAAATCCTACCTAGAGTATGGGAATCTTCAAGGCAGGTTTGTTTTATCTCCTGGGGAACTCACTTTTTAGTATGAAAGAGCAGGAGCTTCCTGAGAATACCGCGAGGGCTGTCCGGGCACTCCAAACAGAGCCGCTACACATTCATCTGCTCATCGGTTAAGAAAAATACAAAGTTCCGTTGCTACTACCTTCTTAAAAATCACAAGGCATAGATCTCTAAGGTGTCTGCTTTATGGTCCATTGAGATTTTCATGGCCAAGTATTAAAAATTATAATGAGTATGTCTCATCGAGCCTATACATATTAGTAAAGTCATTTCTAATAGCTTAAAATTAATTTCCTTATGGTTTCTCCGATCTTATAAGTTTACTCGGACACGTTGGGCCTTGCAGCATTTCCAATGTAAACCTTTATCCTCCACCTTGCTCTGAATTAGTTGAGTTTCAATTACAATATTTGAATGAGGGAGGCATCATATGATAAGGAGAAATAAGGCACACAAGGCATGTGCTTCTCTTTTCTATACTCAAGGTGGATGTCACTAATCAATCATAGATCCTTCACCTGCTGAGTCTGAATAAACGACTTCTTTAAACTAGCATCAGTCAGATACTACTGAGGTGATCAGATTTGTCACTTGAGGTGACATTCCTAACATACAGCTGGCTTCGGATTCCCACAGTTCCTATTCTACTACCGCCATTAGCTATGTAATAGTAGACAACGGCGTTTTTTCATCTCCAAAGCAGAAATTATGACCATCATCTTGTTGAGTTTTTTATTACATAAAGATCTTGCTACGTATACATATTTGCTTATCATTCTATTTAAAAAGGAAGGCTATCATTACTGCACTTTTTGTTCTTCATTGTACCTTTCTGGTATAAGGAAAACCTTTCAAATGGAACAGAAGACAGATTTTTTTTTGATGTGTCTTTTTTCCCACGTTTACTTTTGATCCTTATCTCTTTTTTTTAATCCTTAGATCCTGAGAAATCAAGAGTAGGCTTTTTCCTTAAGATCTTGATTTGTAACTTTAAGGGTCTTGTTACTCCAATTTCTAGCACAAAACCTATTCAGCAGCTACCCCAATTATGACCAAAAAATTTAGATACACATCAGAAGTGTTTTTTTCAAACAGTATAGAATCAACTTTGAGAAAGTTTGCATTGACTAACTCCTCCCTGACCTCTACCTCCCATCCCTCCCTTGTGACTACTGTGATACACTGTCTTTAAAAAAGAAAAAAAATACTTTCAGCAAGGATGTAGTTTTGGGGAGAAAGAGCAAGACACATGTTTTGGTATAAAAAAATGAGGCTAATAGCGGAAATTACCCTTCTTACACATGAACATGCTGAGAACCATCAGGACCTGGCCTGAAGGAACATTCTAGTCAGAAAAATGGAACAACTGGTATTTCTCAGCTCAGAAGTATTTACTCCACACAAGAAGAGTAAATAATTTAGAGCCTCCCCAGATCCAGTTTAGAAAAAAACAATGCAAGTCCAATCATCCCAACATGAGTTGGAATGTTTCCGTGAGTTTTTAAGGAAAGTTTAAAGCTTAGACTCTCCATGCTTGGATCCCGTCCTCTCTTCTCTCTCCCATTTTTCACAGAAAGTCATTACTGACGGTGCTGGTCCCTTGGCTGTGAACAGAATCCAAATTGCAGTCACGGATGTTTTGCTTTCATCGTTGCAAATAACTCATTTCTTGATGAGAAAGACCAAGTATTTAAAACCAACACTATCTGAAAGTTAGTTTGCATTTTTAAAGATGCACATTTGGAAAAAGAATGTTCAATAGCACAAGAAATAGTTGTATATTTTTTGAAAAGGTAATTTCTGTTTCATAGCTAGGTTGTTACAACCGATATTGACTCTATGTCGTGTGAACTTAAATTGTGGGCTTAACATGGCACGTACCACGGTCTATCACTGACCCAGATAAGGTTGATTGAAGGGCGGCAATCAAGCCTGCCAGACTCAGGGGGGTCTCCACCCGGAGTGGCCCACAAGCCCTCTTTCTCCAGGGCCCGGGGAGAGCCGGGACCGACTGCGCCTTGGACTGCGGCTCTGGGATAGGAAGAGTCAGCAAACACGTCTTGTTGCCGGTTTTCAACAGCGTGGAACTGGTGGACATGATGGAGCCGTTCCTCCTGGAAGCGCAGAACTACCTTCGGGTCAAAGGGGACAAGGTGGACAGCTACCACTGCTACGGCCTGCAGGAGTTCACGCCTTCCAGCGGGCGGTACGACGTCATCTGGATCCAGTGGGTCTCCGGTGAGTCCGCGCGCGCAGGCGCAGCGCGGCGCCTCCCGCGTCCTAGCGTCGGTGCCGGAGGGGGAGCGGGGGGAGCGGGTCTGGGCCAGCGCGAAGCCAGGCGCGGGGGCTCGGGGGAAATTTCCAGCAACGCTGGTCCTCGGAATCCCCCCCCTGACGTTGACTTTGGGAGGTGCGGTTCCCGCGGGAAGGGGCGGATCAAGGGCTTTTGGACCCACAGCAATTAGGACTAGCTCTTATTAACGGGCTGGTCTTCTGGCTGACATCAACTGTCAGTATCACTAATGTTTAAAGCAGCTTATCTGTATGCATTTGATTTGATTTGATTTAAGTTGTAATGATTGGGACAGCAGTGAATTCGATTTTGGTGTTTTTTTAGTGCGCATGTGTGTGTGCATGGGTGTGCATGTGCGCATGGGTGTGCATGTGTGCGTGTGCGTGCATGTGTGCATGTGTGTGCATGTGTGCGTGTGCGTGCATGTGTGCATGTGTGTGCGTGCGTGCATGGGTGCATGTGTGTGTGTACGTGTGTGTGCGCATGTGTGCGCACTGTGTGCATGTGTGCGTGTGTGCATGTGTGTGCACATGCGCATGTGCGTGTGCGCGTGCATGTGCATGTGTGCGCATGTGAGCATGTGTGCACATGTGTGTCTCCCTGTGCATGTGTGCGCATGTGTGTCTGCGTGTGCATGTGTGTGCATTGTGTCTGCATGTGCGCATGTGTGCGCGTGTGCGCATGTGTCTCTTCCCTGCTCACCCCTCTTTCCCACCGTCTCCCCTCTTTGGCCCGCGCAGGGCACCTGACCGACAAGGACCTTCTCGCCTTCCTTTCCCGGTGCCGCGATGGGCTGAAAGAGAACGGCATCGTGGTCCTGAAGGACAACGTGGCGCGGGAGGGCTGCGTGCTGGACCTGGCGGACAGCAGCGTGACCCGGGACCTGGACACCCTGCAGAGCCTCATCCGCAGGAGCGGGCTGGCGGTGCTGGGCCGGCAGCAGCAGGACGGCTTTCCCGAGCAGTGCGTCCCGGTGTGGATGCTCGCGCTGCGCCGCGCGGGGGGCCCTGGGCCCGGGGGCCTGGGCCAGGAGAGCCGGACTGGGTGCCTGTCCTGCAGACGCGAACAGGGGGACGGGGCCCGAAGGGTGACTGAGAGGGTGGGGCACCAGCTGTGAACAAGAAAGCCAAGGGAGTGCCTGGAGTTCAGCCCAGCTACTGGCAAAACAGACAGACAGACAGACAAGGAAGGAAGGAAGGATGGAAGGAAGGAAGGAAGGAAGGAAACGAAGGAAGGAAGGAAGGAAGGAAGGAAGGAAGGAAGGAAGGAAGGAAGGAAGGAAGGAAGGAAGGAAGGAAAGGAGGGAGGGAAGGAGGGAAGGAGGGAAAGAAAGAAAGGAAAAGAAAGAAAGAAAAGGAGAAAGCAGAGGGATACAAGACAGGTCTAGAAAGGATTGATCATAAAGTATGTCGAAGTTTATACTAATGATATAATGCATGCACTTTGATATGCACACATTCAGATAGGCCCTGACTAATAATAAGATGTGCTGTAATGAGACTTGGGTTTTCTAAAAGATGGAGTAGAACACCAGGAAAAGTGCTTAAAGAAGTTGTTTGTGGACACCGAAACTGTACAAGTAAGTGTGAAGACAGGAAAAAGAGGGAAAATAAAGGAAAAACTCTGGAAGACATAGGCATACATGTTTTCTGAATAGGACTCCAGTGGTCCAGCAAACTAGGGAAAGAATGGCTGAATTCAAATTCATATTTGAAAGTTTCTGTGCAGAAGAAGCAATTGCCAGAATCAAGAGACAGCCCACAGAATGAGAGAAAACTCCATGACAGATATTCAACAGATAAAGCAATAATATTCAGAATATACAAAGAACTAAAAATTTAAACAGCAAAAGTACAAAGAACTCAATTAAAAGTCAGCAAATAAATTGAGCCGACAGTTCTCAGAACACATACAAATGGCTAATGCATACCCAAAGAAATGTTCAACATCATTACACATAAAGCAAATGAGAGTCAAAACCATACTGAGATTTCATTTTACCCCTGTCAGAATGCCTGAAATAAAGAAAACAACAACAAATACTGGCAAGGAGACAGGAGAAAGAATCTTCATACACCGTGAGAATAACTACACAACCACTATGGAAATCAGTATGGAGGCTCTTCAAAAAGATGTACCTTGGGGCTGGGAAGGTGGCTCAGTGGTAGAGTGCTTGCCTTGCATGCTCGAGGCCCTGGGTTCGATTCCTCAGCACCACATAAGCAAAAAGAAAAAAGCCGGAAGTGGCGCTGTGGCTCAAGTGGTAGGGCACTAGTCTTGAGCTGAAGAGCTGAGGGACAGTGCTCAGGCCCAGAGTTCAGGCCCCACAACCGGACCAAAAAAAAAAAAAAAAGATGTACCTTATGACCCCACAACATCACTATTGGGCATATGTTCAAAGAAAAGTAACTTATATACAAGAAAGATATCTGCAAATCATGTTCATTACAGCAGTGCTCACAATAGCCAAATACAGGGAATTAGCCGAAGTACTCAACAATTGATGAATGGATAAAGTATTTATCCACGGAATATTACTCAGCCACAAATAAAAAGTCAGTTATGTCATTTGCAGAAAAGTAGATCCAGAGAGCATCATGTTGAGTGAGATAAACCAAACTCAAAAAGCCAAATATTGCATGTTCTCACTCATTTGTGGGTTTTAGACCTAGAATGATGATAATGATGATAATGCTAGTAATGGCAGTAGAATTTGAATGTCAAAGGGTGACCACATGGGACAGGATCAGCAGGAGAGGGGAGAGGGTAAGGAGGGAATACTTAGGAGTGGAGAAGATCAAAGCACATTATGTGTGTGTGTTTATATATATATGTATATCTCATCACACACAGATACACACACACCCATCAAACACTGTTTGCAAAAGAGGGAAGAGAGAAATGGGAATATGGTGGAGGGGAGTGAATTGCTTCAAACTATAATGTGTGCGTGTGTGGAAATACCACAAAGAAACCCCTCATATTACAAATGTATGTTTAACTGAAAAATTAAAAACACTGTTCAAGAAACAGACAAAGAGAAATTATACTCAAATTCAATACTGCCTTGTCACTAGTAATTTATATGATAGAGTAGCCTGGGACAAACGGGAGAAAATCTAAATGGGCCCGTTTCCTGATGCCAGCTACATTATACTTCCTGTCTCTTCCATACTACGAACATCTTCTCTTCATTAAGGAAGCCTCGTGGAACAACCTTAGGAAAACAAGTCTGTTCATTTTGCCTTTAGCCTTTCTCTTGGCAGAAAAAGTACATGGTTTCACTTACTATTTCGGGTCAAGGTTACTACCCGCTGATGTCAGAGGTATGTGATGTGATTCGATAACAGAAGCCAGCATTATGGCGATGGGAGATGAGGAAGTGTCACCTTTCAGGAGAAAATGCTGTACCCTGAGTTTCAGCCTGGAACATTTCAGTAAATGCAATGGATAAGTCTAATTTTAGGCACTGTCTCACGGTGGCAGAGCCTGAGCTGACTTGATTGAAATAAATATCCACTGGAAGGAAAAAAATCCATCAAAGGAAGTAGACAAGGAAATGATCAGACTGCAAACTGAACTTGAACTGCAAATGTAATGCGTGAAAGGTGTGATGAAAAATAATTAAAAGGACAAGCTTAATCAAATTTTGATTAGCAGAATATGTAAATATAATCGCTATTTTCTTTAAGGCATGCTGATGTCTCCACGTTGATGCACATGTATGTGTTTGCTATGTTTTGAGTCTTCCTTAAAATTCAAAGAACCAGTGTAAGTAAAGACTGACTACTGCATGTGGCTGTGTGATCACCGTAACAGGCATATTTCCAATCTATACTTCTAACTTAAGAGCAAAACAATTCTTATGAAACATTTTCTGCCTTGTAGCATTATCTTCGTAGTATCCATCGTCTTTGTGCGGGGAGATTCTGTCAACTTCTGTGCCCTGTCTCCTTCCAGATGCTGAGAGCACTCATTGCAGGGTAACTTGAGAGAAAGCGAGTCAGAACCGTGGGCAGAGCAACTTGCAGCAGCGAAGTATTACCAAACAGACCGAGGGTGACAAAACAAGGATACTCACCGTTTCCTTATCTGCTTCCTATATGCCCCATTAATCACGAGGTGTCATAATTACCTACTGACTTAACATTTCATCAATTACACCTTCGGTTTCTTGAAGAAGTCTCACGGTTAATGTCTCATTCTCTGTCATACATCTTAGTATGCTCCAGGAACTCAAATTTTGGTTGAGAGTATGAAGGACGATGTTAAAAGTGAAGACTGAGGGTAGTCTTGATTTCTGGGATTGTCCTGCAGGAAGCGAAGCCAAGCTAAAAACAAAGGGCTACTAAGGATCCATAAGCACCAAGATGTCCAAGATTAGTCAAAATATCAATTGAGCCATGCAAGTGTCAAGAAGCAGGAAATGCTCAGAAATATGAAGGCGAGGAACTCAGAAATCAGGTGATCTCCAGGAGATTGTAGTAAGATTAAGATCCTCAGGAAAATTTCTGCCTCTTTAGGGATCTTGTTCTCTTTCTTTCTTTCTTTCTTTCTTTTTTTTTTTTTGGTTGTTGTGGGGCTTGAACTTTGGGCCTGGGCGCTGTCCCTGTGCTCTTCAGCTCAAGGCGAGCGCTCTACCCCTTGAGCCACAGCACCACTTCCTCTTCTTTCTCTTTCTTTCCCTCCCTGTCCCCCACCCCCACTTCAACCCAAGGATCTTACACTCCATGATGTCATTGAGTACTTGATAAGAGAGATGTGTTAAACATGCATGAAGGTGGGCTGGGAAGGTGGCTCAGTGGTAGAGCGCTTGCCTTGCATGAATGAGGCCCTGGGTTCGATTCCTCAGCACCACATAAGCAAAAAGAAAAAAAAGCTGGAAGTGGCGCTGTGGCTCAAGTGGTAGAGCGCTAGCCTTGAGCTGAGGGACAGCGCCCAGGCCCAGAGTTCAGGCCCCATGACCGGACCCCAAAAAAAAAATGCATGAAGGTTACAAAAAAAGCAACTCCTAGTTCTCATTAGTTTCCCACTCCACAACAGATCCAACAAAAACTAGTTAGGTTCTAGGTGAAGTTAATCCCTCCGTGGGCGCTGACTAGAAGCTGAAGGGATTCACCTGCACTTCACAGATGAATTAATTGCACACATGCCTGTAATTCAGAATGAACTTTGGAGGACCCTATGGTTTATACAGTCCAACGGGTGTAACCTTTACCTACCTCCTCTTTGAAGAACCTGAGCATAGAAACAGACAAAATCCTGAGAGTAAGTTTTCTACAATTGATACTATTATTTTTTAAAAAGGTTCAAAATGAATAAGGTCTTCCCTGTGAAAGATGATCTGCTTTGTATTACAGACACATTTTGCTCCCATCTCCTTCCCCCCCCTCCCCCACTGTAGTATTTCCTGGAACTGGCCTTTTTGTGAGTCATGTATTGGGGAGAAACCTATGTCTGATATATTCAGCTGCCTGTCATGAGTAATTAAAACCAGTTGTGTTATTGCTTTCTTTAGTTCAAGCTGACTCTTTGATGCTTTGGTGTCCATGCCAAAAAAAACTACCTTGTATAATCATCAGAGGCCAGTGTTTTCGCAGAGTTCACTGAAACTGATTAAGCAAATATGTGAAAAATAGTTTAAAAAATTATCTCAATTAGAAGAGTGTGTATATACATGCATTTAGACTGGGGGTGGGGACATTTGAAACAGTAACTGACTTGCAAAGTTAGTGATTTGGTGTCAGGGAACTGTGTACCCAGAACCTTTGCACATTTATTTGGTTGGCAGGATTTGCCGTTTTTGTGGTAGGACAGATACCCACGTCTGCAAATGAATATACAGAAAATGTCCAAGGATCTCATGGCTCATGAGAAAGACAAACACAGACATCATAATTTAGAACAAAAAAATTAAAAGAGTGGTGTGTTCAGAATTAACATATAGGAAAGATTAACCAGCTCCTTCTCTGGGATTGAAGGAGGCTACACAGAATTATTTAATGTACCTATTTTAAAATTTGAGTACATGCTATGTAGGCTAAAGCAAGGAATAAAACCCAGGGTTTCTGTCCTTATGAATCTTGTAAGAAAGACTGAGATAGACAAACATAAATATGCACATCATTTTCATGTGAGCATGTGGTAAATTTTTGGAAAAAATAAGCAAAATAGGCTAAAGGAGACTATGATTTATGGGGAAAGACTGAAATTTCAAAGAACGGTAGGCACTGTTTCCATTGAAGAAGTAACATTTCAACCAAGAAATGAAGGAAATGATGGTGTAAGCCACGTGGACATCTGGGAGAGCAATAGGGGCTAGCGTAGGGGTCTATACCTTGAGCCTGCTTGCCAGAACTCGTGTGTGTGTGTGTGTGTGTGTGTGTGTGTGTGTGTGTGTGTGTGTGTGTGAAGAAAGAGTGTAGTAAGATGTAACAGTCAAGGGTGTGGCTGAGGCTGGTGGCGTAAACTTTCACACGGCCATTGAAAGAACTTTGATTTTTGTTCAGAGTGAGAAGAGGCAGTGAGGCAGAACGTTGAGTAGAGAATTCACCTGATAGGATTTGTGTTTTAAAAGGAATCCTTTGGCTGGTAAGCTAAGGAAAGCTAATTGAGATTGCACCTCATCTCAGTTAGAATGGCTATAATCAAGAAATCTAGTAAGAACAGATGCTGGCAGGGGTGTGGCCAAAAGGGAATCCTACTTCACTGCTGGTGGGAATGTAAATTTGTTCAACCACTCTGGACAGCAGTATGGAGGTTCCTCAAAAGACTAAACATAGAACTTCCCTATGACTGGGCAATCTCACTTCTGGGCATTTACCCAAATGACCACAAATCAGCCCTCACTAAAGCCACCAGCACTACCATATTCATTGCAGAATTGTTTACTATAGTTAAAATATGGAATCAACCCAGATGCCTCTCAGTGGACAAATGGATTAAGAAAATATAGTATATATACACAATGGAATTCCATGCTTCCATCAGAAAGAATGACATTGACCCACTCATAAAGCAATGAAAAGAATTAGAAAAATTACAGTAAATGAAGTAAGCCAGACCCAATGAAATATAAGCTGCATGTTTTCCCTCATTTATAATAACTAGTATGGGTCTAGAAATCTACAAGTAAATCCAATGGATGGTAAAACCAAACAATTATACCTGGACATGATTAAACAGCACTCTAAACATTCACAAGTGAGAACAAAAGTGTATATGCTTAGGAAAGGATCACAATGGCTTAATAGCTATGCACATATAATCATATAAAATGATGCCTATTGAAATGAACTCCAAGAAATGGAAACAAGAGTTTTTTATTATACTGTTTGCTGTTAAGTTTTTTCTTTGTTTCCCTTTTGCCACTATTCAAAATTTTTCTGTTCCTTTTGTCTTGTATATGTTTGTCTGAAATCATAGGACAAAGGGTGAACCAATCCAGCAGCGATCCTCACTAGACACTGTGTTGGAAATGAACTATACAATTTGCAGTGGGAGGGGGGGAGGTAAGGGGGGGAACATGGGATCAAATGAGGTATGGGATGACACTGTTCAAAAAAATGTACTCATCATCTGAATTATGTAACCCTCTGTACATCACCTTTACAATAAGATTTCAGTAAAAAAAAATACAAGCCTGAGGTTTAAGAAGTATGGGCTAGAAATGGAAATCATGAGCCCACAGCACAGATATAATGCTAACAGTTGTAGTTCTGGGTAAGATTACCAAAGGAATGAGTTAATACAGAGAAGAGGACAAAGATGAGCCCTGGAACACTTCAACACTGAGAGTTAGAAAGAAGAGAAAAATGAAAACAAAACAAAACAAACCAACACACGCTGGATGCTGGTGGCTTATGCTGATAATCCTAGCTACTCAGGAGGCTGAGATCTGAAGATCGCAGTTCAAAGCCAGTCCTGACAGGAAAGTCCACAAAACTCCTATCTCCAACTAACCCCCAGAAAACTGGAAGTGGCGCTGTGGCTCAAAGTGGTAGAGCGTTATCCTAGAGCTCACGGACAGTGCTCAGGCTCTGAGTTCAAGATCCACAAATGACAAAGAAAAAAACCAAAACAGCACCAGAAACTGAGACGAGGTACCCAGTAAAATAAACAATAAAACAATAAATTAAACCAAGAGTGGGGATATATACATATACATATTTATGTATATGTATATACATATACATACATATATATACATATAGTAAGAAAAGTAAGGCCATTGACTGTAGTAAACACTTCCAATTGAGAATTAAGACGTGACCCTTGCAGTTTAGGTGCATAAGTTGGAACAAAAGCAGCTTGGATTGCATGTATTCAAGTGTAGGATAACGACAGCTCTTTCAAGAAATTTTTGCTGGAAAGACAAATTACAAACAAGCAGTTTCCCAAAAGGGAAGCAGGATGAAGAGAAGATTTTGAGGTGAGAGAAATAGTTTGATTGTGTGTATTGGTGGGAAATATTGGGCAGAGAAGAAATACGTGATTGTGGAAATGAAATAAGAGAACTGCAAGAATAATATCATGAAAGTAGTACAAGACAGGCCCCAGTTTGCAAGAGAGAGAATTGATTTTAGGAATAAAGATAAATTCTGTCTCAAAAAGTGTAGAAAGTCAGGGATTGTGTGTGCAGATTCCAGAGGGAAGAGGATGATGGCGGTGGGAATCTATGGAATTTCCTTTCATTTTCTCAGTGATTTTGTTTCGAAAGGTCATTGCTTGAGAGTGAAAAACCAAGTGGTCTATTACAAATGTGACAAGAGAGGAGAGTGATTAAATCGTCACCAAGTATGGGGACGGCGAATGGACTGGACAAGTGTAGAATGACCAGCGGGCAGTGCACGCTTCTCTGTGTTGTCTTCAGCTCATTCTGATTTATGGTCGCAGCACAAAGAAATGTGGAACCAGGGAAGAGTTTTCCCAGCATAACAAGGACAAGGAATGGAGAGTGTATAAAATAAACGAGTGTGCTGATGGGACTTGAAGACGAGAGGACACAGGACACGTGAAGAGGGTTGGAGGCACTGAAAGGTGGGAAGATGGCTGGTCTATAGATCCCTGTGGAGCTGATATTGGGGCATCAAGGGAACAAAGAGCTAGAGAGAGGTTCTGGCTAGAGACAGAATGCTATGGAGAAATTACTGGTGAGGAGAAGGTCGAGGGTCATGCGCATACACACGATTGACTGAGGTATAGAAACACCTAGAACCCGAAGAGAGGGTAGTTGTAGGAAACTGAGAGGTTAGAGAATCTGATCAAGTCATCTAATGATATTGCTATCTGACAAAAGAGGAAAACAAGACAGTAGTAAGCAGAGTAAAAATGGTCCAGGAAATCAAATAAAGTGAGACATGGGAGGGTTTTTATCTAGGGGTTGGCGATATCAACAATAGAAAACAACTGGGTAATATGGCTTAATTATGGGAATGGATCTGAGAGCATTTGAGGAGGGCAAGTCTCTCAGGAGGAATCGTGAGCCTCCTGTGAGCACAGCTACACTGGTCTCTGAGCGCCAAGGTGGATGGCTGGAAAGAATCTTCCGTAGGCATTGCTGCATGCCCAGTGCACGGACATCCTCTTCTCAAAGCAATCTTCCAAACTGGTGAAAACAAAAATACGCTCATGTTCCTGAGACGGGGAGAGCCAGGCAAATCCATTCCTGAAATGCCGTCAAACATTTTACTGCCAGCCTCATGTAAAGTCCATGACTTCTTCCTTCCTTCCTTCCTTCCTTCCTTCCTTCCTTCCTTCCTTCCTTCCTTCCTTCCTTCCTTCCTTTCTTTCTTCCTTTCCTTTCTTTCTTCCTTCCTTCCTTCCTTCCTTCCTTCCTTCCTTCCTTTCTTTCTTCCTTTCCTTTCTTTCTTTCTTCCTTCCTTCCTTCCTTCCTTCCTTCCTTCCTTCCTTCCTTTCTTTCTTTCTTTCTTTCTTTCTTTCTTTCTTTCTTTCTTTCTTTCTTTCTTTCTTTCTTTCTTTCTTTCTTTTTCTTTCTTGCTGCAACTGGAGTTTGAACTCAGGGCTCACGCGTGCCAGGCGGGCAGTCTTACCACTGGGCCATACTTCCAGCTTGATTTTACTATCATTTATCTCTAATAACGATGCCCTCTTTATCCACAACTTTAAACCTAGCTTGTTTGACTTGGTACAACTCTTTCACCTCCTTTTGCAAGCCTACTGTACGAAGTTCTAAAATTAAGACAATAAACACAATAGATACAGCCAGTCGTATTGTGAAAGAATGGATCATTTCCAGACACCATTCTTTTATTCTATTTTTTTTTAACAAGCATCTCAACTCTGCTATACAGAATCCAAATCCGGTAGAGTGCTCTGAGTGTCCAGTGTGGGCAGAAATGTCCAGTTGTGAACGAAAGCCTCCTCCAGACACTTCCTGGGGGGTGATGGACGGCTTCGGTGGTGAAGTGTAGAAATGGCTTCCCTGAGCCTTGGTGAGGCGAGAAGTCAGGAACAACTGGTCTCAGGCAAGCAACAGTTCTCCAGTCAACTTGGTGCGTGTGGATCGGGCCCTTCATTCCTCAGTACAGGATTACATTTCAGTGGCTACTAATCCAAGCACAAGGTTCAGGCAGAGATTAAAGAGAAACCTTAGCCCTTTCTGGAATGTGAGGAAGGCCTGAGGCTTAAGAAGCCAGGAGCCCACACTGTCTAAAATGGGATCTTGGACTCTTGGCTGAAAGGCAGGAACGCACTGTTAACACAGGTCACGGGCAGAGCCTTGTGCAAGTGTCCAAGCGCTCCCTCTCCTTGTGGGCTCCTTCCTGTGATCAGCAGCAAGAAGGGCAAGACCCAAGGACCCACTATAAAAGTAGACATACTGAAAGCTTAACTTTCCCTGAAAAATTAAGATGGGTTTTTTCAGGGAATGTGATCACAACCCCTCTATCAGATCACAACCCCTCTATCAGAAACATAGGTAAGAAAGTAACTCTAAGTTTGGTGTCCTTAAAACTGGCTACAAGGAGGACTTGATTCATTTGTTCTACTGTGAACTCATTCGCTAAGCTGGCCAGGTACATTTGCTACTCAATGTAGTCCTGGCATTGTATCGGCCCTGGGAACACGGGGCAAGACAGTTTTAAGTAATTTTCAGATTTGGTGAAGGGTAGTCATGAAATGAAGATACATTTAAATGCTATGAATCAAACATACAAATACAATACTAATATGATCCTAGTTTGTGCTTACTGATTTAGGTCTTGCATAGGTTAGGGAGTCTAATGTGAAATGGAGATGAAATGATTCTTTGCAAGGGATTCCCCATTGAAAATCTGGGTAGAAAGGAGAACTTGAAAGGGGTACAAATTTCCTTTCAGTCTATATATTCTCTTTCATAATATATAAGCCAGAGATGTATCATAACATTTTGATTCCAGGTGTATGGATTCCAATGGCTAATGTGAGGATATGTTTAATAAATATTGGCTGAATAAATCATTTAAAACCTATCTTTTCTTTGTTTCTTTGTTTTCATTGAAGATCTTCAGGGGAAAAAAATGGAAGTAAAGAGGCAGATTTAACTTTGGCAAAAGGATTAAATTCGTAAATTGCAAACTGGGATATGACCTACAGACTTCGTGAACAGCTGTGGACTGGACCAGGCCAGGAAAAGGTCCTGGAGTAACAAACAAGTTGTAAGAGAAAGAAAGCATCCAGTTATTGAGGACTTCTGGTCAGGATGAGGTAATAAGACCTCGTTTTCATCTCTGTGGTCATCATATCCATCTGGGTCTTTATAGGAGGGAGGCCGAAATGTTTACTTTCTCCTCTATATTGTTCTCCTCAAAATTATCCATCATAAGGTGAACTAGTCTTGGGGCTCTGAGGCACAGCATGAATGGTATTGGATGTGTTTATTAATTTGGTTATCTTAATCATTATGCAGTATATCAAATCATGTTATGCATATATAATCTTCTCTTGTCAATTAAATATTTAACAGAAAGGAAAGGCACAAAATGGAAGAAAACCTCTGTAATCAGAGAGGCCAATGTGTCAGGTAATAACAGACCGAGGGAAAAAAGTACCTGGAGTCAAATGGATAATGTTGGATTAAATACCTTTTCATTTTCTGTCCTTGATAACAAACTTTCTGGGAAGTAGAAAGTTTATGTCAATATAACTTTACATAACACCAGTGTTGCCACCAACTTCCCACACAGAAGGTAACAGAGTTTTTTTTTTCAGGTTCTGACACAAGGGTTGGTATGGGAATGGTCACTGGCTGAGAATGTTATAGTACTGGCTTTGTGCACCTAAGAGTGATTGCTCCAGTTAACTTCAATGGACAACCTTCTTCTTTTTCTCCCCTTGCTCTCCTAACCATTCAACACCTCTGCAATCACTTGTGTTTGCTTCTCAATGTCAACTTCCTCTTAAATAATAGCAACTCCAGTTCCACCTCGTCCTACTTGTCTCTCTTGGCTTTTGATTTTATTTCATTTCATTTATTTATTTATTTGTTCATTTATTTATTGTCGGTCATCATGGGGCTTGAACTCTGGGCCTGGGCACTGTCTCTGAGCTCTTCAGCTCAAGGTTAGTATTCTACCATTTAAGCCACAATACCACTTCTGGTTCTCTGATGGCTAATGGAAGACAAGAGTCTCAGGGACTTTCCCGTCTAAGCTGGTTTTGAATCGTGATCCTCAGATCTCAGTCTCCTGAGTAGCTAGGATCACAGGTTGAGCCACTGATGCCCAGCGTCTTATGATTTTTATTCACGTATTTGTACACATATTTGTAGGACACAGAATCATAAATAAATGTACATACAATGCGTAGTGAGTTTTGAACTTCAGGAAGACTTTAATAAAGCTGGCTTCCCATGCTCCCCGGCCGGGAATTCCTTGACTGGCCAAGCTTACTCTGGATTCTAGGCTTTGCATTTGTTCTTCTTTGCTTCCTGGGGTCTCTGCTATAAAGAGATCCTCCCTGGTTCTCTCATCTCTTCTCGCTTGTTTCTCTCGATTCCCAGAGTATGATAGTATCTGCTAGTATGCTCGTGTGACATACCATGGGTCTATCCTTTATCTCTCTGCCCTGTGTTGTTGGATGTAGCAGCACGGCCTTTGCTCCTTTATTGTCATCCCTCACCATTCCATAGAGTGCTGTCACTCAGTATGAGCTGGGTGGTAAGAAACCAACCAAAACCAAACCTGTGATAATGAAGAGAGTACTTAGATTGTATACATTTCCTACTCAGTTACTTATATTTAATTTTCCAGGTATCAGAGTGTTTCTTCATTTTTACAGCTCTGTTCAATCAGCCTTCTTGTATCTCCACATCTACTCCTAACCTGAAATCCTTCATATTTTTTTTTGCAATTTCAGAAGGTCCCATATAATAATACATCGAGTGAGCCATTTGAAATAGGCCAAAAACAAAAAAAAAGAAATAGGCTGTCTCAAATGGACCACTGTATATGTTAGATATACCAATAAGCACAGAAGTGTTCTTATATAAATAAAAAGATGATGTTAGAGGGAAGGGTTGACTTTGTCTTTCTCCGTTTCTGTCTTTCAATTCACATAGAGAATTTTCTTGTACAAATCTGTTCATCTGTGTAATGGCCCAGCAATTTCCATCAGGAACTTAATTATCTGGGTTCGGAATTTGCCTATTGTGACTCCACTAAAGTGGAGGCTCCAATGTGGGAGAAAAGTATGGCAGAAACAATCCATTAGGCAGGAGGACACCATCTCTAAGCCTCACTTCCTGATTCCTAAAGTTTTGGCTCGGTCCTGAACGAGAACTTCAATTCCACACACACACACACACACACACACACACACACACACACACACACACACACACACACACACACACAGAGGAAAAGGAAGCACAGACTAATTGACAGCTGTTCTAAGAATGTCGGTCTTGGATCTCTCTTGAGAAGGGGTTCTTTTGTGCTTTGAAGAATAATAAAATAATTCGAGTTCCAGAATGAGCTTCTGTCCCTCCACTCTAAGCCCGCATCGCCATCGGAGGTCAAGTCCTTTTAGATGGGTCAGAGGGGTCTTTTTGTATGGAAAACCATTTTCCTTGTATTAGCCAGCTCCAGGGTTTCCTGATGAGTTGAGCGCTGTCGCTCTCTAGAGACGGTCCTGGGGCAAGATTGGCAAGAATAGAGGCTGGAAAGGTTGGAAATTTTATTTTGCAACACATTTTGCCTATTGTTTTCAAAGGCAAAGAAGACCAATAGTTCTGGTAAGTTCAGCCATACCTTCAGATAGGAATGGTGTCCTTGTCCTAAACTAACCAAAGCAAACAAAAACAATAAAACAAACAAACAAACACGGAAACCAGTTTGCCACGAACCACGCTCCCAGCTTCTCAGAAAGTGTGTCTGACTCGGGTGGAGGTCATCGTCCTAACCCTGTCATCATCAAAAAGGCCACACAAGAATTCCCTCGTTGTTTCCTTCCTGGATTCCTGGTAGGGTTGGAAGAGGGGACGGGGGGCGGGGGTTGCCAGAGGTTTGGCAGTTGGCAGTCATGAAATGGATTTCCAGTTTGCTGGGCTTGCGTTTACCTTCTTGGGGTTCGAGTGTTTGCCTCGTCTTGGTGTCCTTGCATCTCAGCGTGTGTCCTGGCAAGATCCCTCACCGGCAGGTCGGTTTGAACAGCACACCTGCTCGTGTCTCAGCAGTTTCGGGAAGATTATCCAAGTCCCCAAGTATTCTACCGCTGAAATCCAGGCAATTGTCCAAGGAAGTCCAATCAACTCCCCCAGAAGCCCCCTGAGATGACTGTACACCCCGAGGCCGGTGGCGGCGATGCTGCGTTTAGTAGGATGCGTCCTCCCTGGCTCAGCCGCAGCTCTGCCTGCCAGGGCTGTCTAATCCCGCTGTCTCTTTTCTCCTTCCCATTATTTCCGAGCATCAAATCCATCCTTTGTTCTGGCTTCGTGGTCTCCAGCCCTCCCAGTGCCAATGTGGTCCGCTTGTTGAGTGATCCTGTCAGTCAACACTGGCTCATTACAAAATGAGTGTGCCCCAACACCACACTTCCATATGGCCTCATGGTATTACTATAATTGCATTCCTGGTCTACAGTAGGCAAAATGAAACACAGGCTGTGTGAGTGGGTATGTGTTTTGTTGGTTCCTGAAGCAGACTTGAAAAGAAAACGAAGGAAGGCCCCCGTAGGAACTTTGCTACCACAGTGACTCTGTCCTTAGCTGGGACTTCATGATAATAGTTTTCAATCAGCAAAATAGGTGCTTAGAAAAAAAAAATAGGTGCTTCGGCCACGTGGGTGATTTTCGGTGGGAACTGTCATGGTGCGCGAACAGGACATTTGATCATCTGTGTGTGAGCTGAAGTTTGAGGGCACTGGGGAGGAGGGTAGGAAAATGGAGGAACATTTTTGAATGGACCAGCACTAGTTATTTTTGTATATGTTCTCTTATTTAAATGAGATGAGAGACTTTCTGGTCAGAGTTACTACTGGATTAAATCATCCAGAGTTGATTTCCTTGGTTGCTTTTTTTTTTTTCCTGTATTCTCTTTTCTGTATTTGATATTCAGAGCAAGCACTTAAGAAGAGAAGGGTAAACATTTTAATGTCTTAAAACAGAGACATCAAGTTTTCCTCTTAAAGACCATGGGAAGGATGCCTTCTTAATGATATTGACCTGACAGGAAATGAGGTAGATAGTCCAGGTGGAAGTTAGGAGCGCTGACTGTTTTTTTATTGGCTACTGGGCAAGTGATGGCTGTGGTGGTACATGTTGCTGGCACAGCAAATGGACATTCTGGTGTTCAAACTCTTACTTAAAGGTTTTGAGAACAAAAAGTGTGACCATGATTCCTGAAGTTTCTTAGCCCCTCAGAATAATGGGCATGTTGGTATCCACAGAGCTAGTGAAGAAAAGTGGAGGGGAAAGTCAGCCCTCCCCCCCCCAGACCTTCAGACAAGGCCTTCCACAGTAAACCAAGGTTCACAAACAGAGCTCCCATAACAAAGAGCATCTGGTGAGCATTTGACAGAAACACACCCTTCAAGGAAGGTCTAAAGTTCTTTGGAATTCAGGAAGAACAGGAGAGGAATGTCTTAAACATGAGAAGAAATTAGAAAAGCAGCGACATGCTCAGTGGAGTATTCTTTGATAAATTCTGTCACTTGGAGGATGATGTCTCCATTGGGATCTCTGAGCTAGGACACATTCCACCACACTGGAACCTGGAGCAAACAGATCTGCATACCCTTTAATCCCTGACCGCGGCCGATCAAGTTACCTCTTTGAAATAACTCCTCCACCTCTGGCCACTAAATGAATTGAAATTGATGTACTTAATTGTTTGCTAAATTGCAATTTTTCCCTCACAGATGGTTTTTATCAGTCTTGAGCCCAACGGACTGCGTCAGTCACAAGGGGGATGAAGTCGTGTGGTAACAGACGCGAAGGAGCTGAGAGAGGAGGGGAAATGGCATATCGTATATTGTCTAATTGAAAAACATGCCACATAAATGCTGGACTTGAAACCTGTCCCTCCCCAAGGGCTACTTACAACCAACAATGCAGACATCTTCTGCACTGGAAAGATGAGACTTTTCTCCTTTCTCCCTGATGAATTCAGGCCAGTTTCCTTCCTTTGTCTTCCTTGGGTGAAGTCCCCCTACTGCAATCATGATGCAAGGTAGCAAGACAGCAGAGTTGACGTCTGAAATGTGGAAGGCGATGGCTCCGGGACTAGAGGGTGGGGTAGAGCGATGTGATGAATAGCATCAGGCTAAACCAGAAACGCGTAAACCGCGTAGAGGCCAGAGAGCAACCGACGGCTGCTAGGATCACATCCATGGGAACATAGCCCCTGGGGAAGTCAGAAAGTCCCAGGCTGCGATGCATGCTAATAAGCAGGATGGAAAGAGGTGAGGGAAAGCTACACATGGGGTCCCTAGCGAGAGAATGCTACAGATGCAGGACAGCATGCAAGAGAGACAGGGAGACCACGGGCGAGGAGAGCTCACAAACAAACCTGGAGAAGTCCAAGGAGTTACCCCTTCCCCACCCTTGTCATTAGCAGGTGCAGTATGTATTACCTGTTTCTAGTGTTCTATCTATCCACGCTTACACGGCACCCTACTCTCATCTGTGCACGGACAGTCCCGTTTCTAGTCTCTCTGTAGAGTCTAAGCCGTGGGATAGAAGCAGAGGCTGACCCCCCTTCTCACTGTAGAGACCTTTCTCCTAGCAGAACTTGAAAACGCTCCACCCCTATTTCCTCTCATCACTGAAGAATGAGGACACCTGGCCATTAGCGCAAAACCCCAATGAATCACTCAGGTTACGTTTGCTCTCATTTGGACTAAACTCCCATTTGACTCCACTGCAGGGGCCTCTCAGTTCTTTGATTGCACTGGAATCTTAATGACTCAATGACTTCTTTGAAATATGAAGATTATTGCCCAAGCGTTATAAGCCTTTTACTAAACAGTGATTTTTCTTCTAGCGATGTTTGGCGTAACTAGATTCAAACTTTATAGGTGAGTGGCATCCATGTAAAATGCCCAAACCTGAAGGGTATTGCACTGAAGAACGGATGGTTCTCAATGCAATCTCAGTTCATTCTGTCTCCCAGGGTCCTTCAATGGATCAACATGATCAAGCGTCTCCTCTCATGGTCATCGCTGCCATTTTTGCTATCATGTTATCTTCCTCTCCCTTTATTCCTCTTCTTTCCCCACATGTCCTCCTTTTCCTTCCTTCCTGTTTTTTCTTCTCTTTCCTTTTCCTTGTCTCTCCTTCTTCTTTATTTCTTCTTTGCCTAATGTCTTCCTTCTTCTCTCCATGCTTTTTCCCCTTCTATACTTTTTAAAAAAATTACCTTTTCCCTATTTCCCCCATTTCTTTCTTCTCTACAACTTTTGAGATGTTATTCTAAGTATAGTGAACTACTTTCTGTTTGTAACTTCATTCCATCTTGGCAGTTGTCTTAGATAATATTTTTAGGTGAGGAAATGAAATATAAGAGAAAATATAGCTTATTCATTCACATGGCGAGTGACTCCGGGTCCATCCAGTTCCAAATTCATGCTTTTGGTCAGAAACTCTCAGGAAAAGAGGTGGAGGCCTTAAAGAATAAAACAAAGTTAGGATTAAATTTAAAATTAGTCATTTCAGATAACAAAACAGATTTTTTTTTACTAGGGAAAATCTAAAGTTAATTCGGGTATAGTATTTGTAACAATTTGATAAATAGCTTTTAACAGAAAAGTCATGAAAATAATTTTTATTGAAGAGCTCTATAAAGAAGTAAGATAGGGTTTCAATAATACTCTGAAGTAGAGAAAGGTCTTAATCACAATCAATTATTATTTATTAGCTATCATACAAGACCCTTAAGGATGAATGAACACACATCTACAAATGGTTATATATTCCTTGAATGTGTCAATCGTTTTATGCTTCACTGAGAGAAGTGCAGAGATAGTCTGTTTCAGGGTAGTCAGAGTGACCCAGAGCCATCACCAGGACTCCTGTCTTTCTTTTTACTCTACCACCTGCAGCACATTGGCTTTTGTTCTTTTTTTGGGGGGGGGTCCGGTCGTGGGGCCTGAACTCTGGGCCTGGGCGCTGTCCCTCAGCTCTTCAGCTCAGGCTAGTGCTCTACCACTTGAGACACAGCGCCACTTCCGCCTTTTTTTTCTGCTTATGTGGTGCTGAGGAATCGAACCCAGGGCCTCATGCATGCAAGGCAAGCGCTCTACCACTGAGCCACCTTCCCAGCCCTGGCTTTTGTTCTTTAGATGCACATTTCTTCGTGCTAAGATGACTGTGACAGCTGCTAGGACCATACCCTCAGCTAATTGCACTTAGAGACAAAGAACTTTTTCCTTGTGAGATTGTGTGTTTGTATTTAAGGAAGTAAAAGTTTCCAGAGGCTCTACCTACTTTATTCTTCAGTGCTTTCTCTTAAACTTCATTAGCCACATCTGATCAAATGCCCACTTCTGATCATTGACAAAGGGGACAGAATGGCAAGCAGGATCACAGAAAAGAAGCAGCTGAGCTTGAGAGAGAGAGAGAGAGAGAGAGAGAGAGAGAGAGAGAGAGAGAGAGAGAGAGAGAGGAAGAAGAAGAAGAAGAAGAAGAAGAAGAAGAAGAAGAAGAAGAAGAAGAAGAAGAAGAAGAAGAAGAAGAAGAAGAGGAAGAAGAAGAAGAGGAAGAAGAAGAAGAGGAAGAAGAAGAAGAGGAAGAAGAAGAAGAGGAAGAAGAAGAAGAGGAAGAAGAAGAAGAGGAAGAAGAAGAAGAGGAAGAAGAAGAAGAGGAAGAAGAAGAAGAGGAAGAAGAAGAAGAGGAAGAAGAAGAAGAGGAAGAAGAAGAAGAGGAAGAGGAGGAAGAGGAAGAAGAGGAAGAGGAGGAAGAGGAAGAAGAGGAAGAGGAGGAAGAGGAAATGAGTGTTGGTAGGCCACATACAGTGTGCACTAAACCACCTTATCTATTCCTCAATTTCCCTCAGCTGTGAGAAACCTGTATGGAATAGTTTGCCTCAAGGAAACAAAGATGGTTAGAAAGGTTTTTGGAAAGATTTGTAATTGGGTTGCCTTTTCTCCTCAAGCTTTCATTTTTGAGAGGGAATATGGACAATGAGGGATACAGATGCTAGTAAGTAACCACGCGGCACTGCGGGTGGATGAGGCGTTGAGTGTGGAACAGCACATTGAAGACAGACTCAACCACAGTCATGACAAAGGTGTAAAACAGAAACTCCACAAGATTCACACGTTGCATCTTTACATCTTTGCTGTGCCCAACAATTCATGTGAAAGGCCTTCAGAACAATTTAATATTCAGATAACTAATAATAGTAGTAGTAATAATAATGTCAATATTGTGTGCTTACTTGTGTCAATCACTGTTCTTAGTATTTTTCTTATATTTTTATCATTTAGCTAGTGTATCTGTCCAGTGGAGACGGCTACAAGCATATCATTTTTCAGATGAGAAAACAGGTATAGACAGTTGAGAATCTTCCCAAGCTTATGAGACTAGCAAAAGACAAATCTATAATTTCTTTTCCTCTGTTGATTTCTTCCAATATGTAATTTATGCCTATTCCTTTACAGCTAATACTTGTCCCTTTCAAAAACTCATACCAAGAAGTTTAATGACATCTCTTTCCTTAAGAATAGATATATAGAAATAAGAATGGGATGCTTAACCTTTTTTTTTGTGTCAGTTGTGGGGCTTGAACACAGGACTTTTCTGCCCCTGGCTTCGATCGATCTACTATCCTCAGATCTCAGTGTCCAGAGTAGTTAGGATTATAGGCCAGAGTCACAGGTGCCCAACCATGCTTTATGTTAATTGGACTGGAAAACACCTACTAGATTAGTGAAGCATGTATCTGGGTGTGTCCGTGAGGGCATTTTCAGAGGTGATTAGGTTGCATTTGCTCAGGCCTAGTCAGTGATTTAATCCATCGGTGTACTGAAAATCTGAATGAACTACTGGGAGAGGTTGGAACCAATAAAGGTAAGGACCAAGGGTATAAAAAATGGACCATTAGGGACAGGCCTTTGGAGTGTATGTCTTGGCTTCATCCTGTTAATCCTTTCTGTTTTCCAGCTGTCAAGAGGTGAACGCTTCTGTTCTATCACATGCTCTCGACTGTGATATTCTGTCTTAAGTCAAGCCCAGAAAAAAAACTGGGCCACGGGGCCATGGATCGACACTTCTGAAACTATGAGCCAACATACATCTTTTCTCCTCTAGTTTTTCTCTCAGACATTTTCACATGGCAAATAATTGTGTTAGCCTCACACAAAGTATATTTTGGATATTGCGTTTCTCACATTTAAATATAAGCCTTTATTTTGGAAATCATTACTGCAGTCAAAGATCTGTCTCAGCCATAGCAACAGTGTATGAAAATTCACATAAATTAGGTAAACTGAATGAAGTAGGCTGAATGAAATAAGCTAAAAGGTTCAGAAAATTAGCCTATGTGTTTCAATTACATCACAGCAATAATCTGATCGACAAAACATTATATGTGTGTGTATGTGTGTGTGTGTATACCATAGAGTCTCAATTCTATTAGAAAGAGATTTTTAACACTAAGATGACTTTTTTTCTAAGATGATTTCTGAGAGCAAATAATCAGCTGGTTTGGTTCACTGGAGTTTACTCATGGGTCCATTTCTCTTCTCTCTTTGTGTCCTTTCATGTTATAGTTTAAGGGCTGTGTTATTGACTGTTCAGCCATTTCCTGGGAAGAAGCATGGTTCTTTGTCAGTATCTGGTCTTTCACGGTCATGCTTTCCTTCAGCCATTTTCTTTTAACCCTTTCCATGGATAATATATTTGGATCAATTTCAGAAACACTGCCCAATATTTTAAACCTGGAAGCCATAAGTTTTCCCTTTTCATCTACTCAAATTGGTAATTTCATTACATTATTACCCGCTGGAGTCTTCATTAATCTGGCTGAAACATTTTTCATGTCTGTCAAAGAGATTTCATTGTCAGACTTCTGTAACGATCAAGGGTCTTCTTGTGGTGGCTCAGGGCCTGGTCTAGTAGATCCTGTTTGGAAGGTGGAGGCTCATGCACAGCAGGTCCCAAACTCACTGGCCATCTCATCATGGCCCAGAGTTGGAATTCTAGTTCTAAGGGCTTTGTCTTAATTCTAACACGATTACTTCGTGAAAGGCTATTGCAGTAGAGCGCGCTGATGTCATGACCGGTTTGCAAGGGTTTTTAAAGTATAGTTTTATTTGTTATCATTCGGGTGTAGTACAGAGGGTTTACCATTTCCTGAATCAGGTAGTGAGGACACTTCTTTTTGGACAATGTCACCTCTCCTTCACTTTCTCCCAGTTTGGGTTGTAAATTTTAAAAGTAGAGCTAATAGAAAAGACTACTCAAGATTGTGTTACAGGGTTGGGAAGAGAAAGGATGTAGCAACGATAAATAAGAACATGTGGAGAAAGAAATGAGAATTATATGTTGAATGGAAACATTTGGAAGAAGAGACATTTACAAAGAAATGCTCAGACGTTTCCTATTGTCTGCTAAACACCCGAGTTCTAAAGTTTTCCACGTGAGAGAAGAATGAATTGATGGAGCTGTTGTGCTGGCTGTTAAATTTTTTCTTTCTCACCATTTCTCTGACCCTTAGACTATTCTAGAAGAGTACCTTTTTCTTCACTAACATGAGTACAGGACATTTTGATGTTACAGATACTGATAATGGGACATGGAATTTGGGAAGCTGGGCCTTCATTTTATTGGCATTTAGTCCAATAAGAGATGACAGCTCAGTGATGATCTCTGCCTATTGGCGGTGGGTCACAGTGGGTTATCTATCTAAGGCCGTAGGGCAATACCAGGATTACCTCTGAGGCTTGGTTTACCAAGTAGTAGTTTCTTCTTTTTTGTCATAAGGTGGAGGCAGAATGTGGTTTTAGAACTGTGTTTTTGTGATTTGGTGGTAAACTCTTACCTTTGGGACAGCAATCCAATTATCCATAAGTACTGAAGAATGAAGACAGCGGATCATCAGAGGGTCATCCCGCATGTATCCGCCTGAAGTCAGGTGGAAGCAGGCAGATCTGTAAAAAGCCTACGGATGTTCCAGGCCATGTCTGCACACAACGCATACCAACTGTGTTTTATAAGCCCAGAGGCCTGGAACTTTTAGAGCTGAGGATTGAACCATTACCTTGTGGGGGTTAAGTTGTCATCTGACTGGCCTCTCCCCTGAGGCAGTTGAAGGTAGCGCATCTCATTCAAATCTTTCAAGGTTAAGATATGAACACTGAGGCCTAGAGAGAGCAAGTCATTTACCAAATCAGCACAGAAATAGCCCTGGAGCCCAGGATCAAATGTTCTTTCCTATACGCTTCCTAGGCTCAGGCCAGTCATATTTTTCGGATATGGGAAGAGCAGTCATCGCCAGGGTAGGAGCACACACAGGAACTTCCGAAACGGTAAGATTTTGGCAGAGGAAAGGGGCGTTTGACCCAAGCCAATGCTTGTTTGAGACTGAGGCTAGGAGGCTCCATCCCAGGGACCTCGGGCCTCTTGGGAGAGGAATTCTCTCGCCCACAAGAAAGTAAGGAATTCTTCCATAAACACTTCTCTACTACTGTCAAGAGGCCACTTGTTTTATCTTGCCTACCAAGACCTCTTTGCTTTAGTTCAGGTGAGTGGGGCTGTTTTTTTTGTTTCTTTTTGAGAATTGGCTGGCCCAACAATAACCTGTATTCTACCCTTGAATCATTTCCTTCTTGCTCCTCATTTTTCTACTGTTCTCTTGGATTTCACTTTTTTTTTAAATGAAAAACTGCTATGTAAACATAACATGAATTCTGGTCCAAAAATGTAAAAAGAAAAGTCTATTGAGAAAAAAAAATTCTATTTGAATTCTGGCCCAGGCTTCTAATTCTATTCTAAAGAAAACCTCTTAAGTGAGTTTCTTCTGTTTTCTAATACTTGTGTCTACTTAAGGGTATGCTACTATATAAATGCCTGTATATATATATATATGCATATATATATGCATATATATATGCATATATATATATATATGGCAAGATGCAGTATGTTCTTCCATTCTATTGTACCTCTGCTTCTTTTCCTTTTGAACATTAATGTTTCTTCTCTCTTCTCTCTTTTTGGAGTGGGGTGTACTGAGTTTGAACTCAGGATCTCATGTTTGCCCTACACTGACCCCTGCCTCTAGACCTTTTTGTCTTTTGTACTGGTGATTGTTGAGAGGTGAGAATCTTCTCACTGCCTATGCAGATGTACATCTGGACTGGGATCAGCCTATTTTAAACTTCCACCGTAGCTAGGCTGACGGGGTCATACCACCATGTTCAAGGTTTTCTTTTTCTATTGAGATGGAGTCTTGCAGACTTTTTCTCAAGGGTGGCTTGGAACTGTGATTCTCCCATCTCAGCCTCTCTCAAAGCTGGGGTGTCAGACCCAGCAATTGGCTGATGGCAGATTTTTCACGTAAGTGTTCGCCTTGGTGGTCTCAGACATAATCTCAGCATCCCCATCACCCTAGCCAAGGTTTATAGGTGCAAACCGTGGGACTAGTTCCACCGTTGTTTCTCAAAAGTTTATTGCCTATCCAGATGGAGACGCTGACTTCATTCTCTTAAATTAGCTTTGCATTTTAAAAGACGGATAACCTCAATTCTGTTTCCTCAATTGTGTTTCTAGGGCCTCTCCTGTGGTCAAACCCCAGGATGATGAATTGAACTCAGAAGATCCTAAGACTTCTTCGAGGCAGGCCTGTAGCTTCTAAACACAAGGACCCAGGAACCCCTTTCCTGTAGGCTCCCAGGTTGAATATTCTAGAATGAAATCATCTGTCAGGTGACCTTCCACATTGGGCTTACGGGCATGGTGGATGAAATCCTGAGAGAGCGGGCTGGCCTTGCGGTGGCCTTCTTGGTTGGGAAGTGATGGAAGGTTGCATGGCTGCTTCTGAGATCCCTCTGAGCAGACATGGGGTTTTCCTGGCAGGCAGAGCTTCAGGCTCCTCGGCAGAATACCCCTGGTTCTGTGGTTCAGAGAAGTCAGGAGGCTATGCTTCCTAGCCAAAGGAAACACGGCTTCCAAATCAGGACTGCAGATTGGTAAGGAACTATCTAGCCTGTTGGACTGAGGGGGGGCCCTCTCACAGCCTGACATACCTGACTTCCTTCTCCCACTCAATGGTAGAGGAGGATGGGCAGCGCCACCAAAAATCTGGTTACCACCACGTGGCAAGTGCATGGATGAAAGGGTCCCTGGCTCAGTCAGAGAGGCCAGCTATTCCCTTCTTTATCTGGGAAGGAAAGAGAAGAAAAGCCAGAGTCAGAGTCCGGCATTTTAAGTTTTAGCAGCAGTCTTGGGCTACGCTTAGACAAATAATCTCCAGGCGACCCAAATCTCCTGTTCATTGTGAAAACAGACAGTGCCAGAGGGAAACAGAATTAAATTGTTTCTCTTTCATGGCAGCTGAAGTGTAAAAACCATTCTATTCCGACCTTGTGGTCAGAATATCCTGACACCTCATAAATTATCCTAAGGGCTCAAGGCTGGGAGGTTTGGGCAGGCTGAAGTCCTCTGCCGTCAGCAGTCTGCCCAGCAGAGGCCTCCCACCCCCTTCCCGGAAGGCAGGCCCAGCCCGGGGGCTGTGGGGGATGCATTTTGCTCCAAGTCAGTTTTTTTCTGAAGTAGAGTAAGTATCCCCCTATTACGGTTCTAGAGTTTGTCTGGTCACAGGGCCTACTTTCATGGTAAGGTTTTCAGGAAGCAGGAAGGGCAGTGATAGCTTCCACGTTTGGCAGAACTTCTGAGATTATTTTGTCTTGGAACCACAAAGAGAGGGAAAGGATGCATGGGAGGAAGACCAAGAGCTAGAGAGGAAAAATGAGCAAAGGAGAAGAGAATTGAAGGCTGAAGGGGAAACCTGGGCTAGCTAGAAGAGTGGTTCTGTGATTCAGATGTGTTCTCTCTCTCTCTCTCTCTCTCTCTCTCTCTCTCTCTCTCTCTCTCTCTCTCTCTCTCTCTCACACACACACACACACACACACACACACACACACGTGCATCTGGTAACAAGAAAACAAAGGTGACTCTTCAGCTGAGGAACTTTTTGGGTTGCACTGCCCCCTGGTGAGTTTCCTTTACCCCATATATCCATCTGTGCCATACACACAGTAGGTGCTCCATAAATGTTTGCCTAGTGCTAAGATCCATTGATTGGTCCCCAGAGAGGGAAACAGGTTTATTTTGGGAAATTTCAAATGTGTAAAGCAAAGTCATTTGGAGAAAAAAAAAAAAGAAAAGAAAAGAAAAGAAAAAAGAGTTCCTGGAGCCAGAACCACCATAAGGTTGAGTCTGGGTCTGGACATGTTGTGTGTGGTGTGGGTCTCTGTGGGTGTGTCTGGACATGTTGTGTGTGGTGTGGGAGCGTGGGTGGGTGGTCTGGGCTGGCGGGTAATAAGTGACAGGAGGGCCCTTGAAGGCATAAAGCTCTGTAACTACTGTAAAAATAAAACTGGGAACTGCCTGCCTGGACCTCCAGCCACGCGGAGACCAAGCCTGACCTTGGCGGAGATGAATAACACTGTGGAGATGGATTCAAGAATTATTCATCAACGTTCCCAGTCCCTAGGCACTTTTTTTTTCCTTTAGAAATACTGGGTGGGTTTTTGGCCAGGCAAGTAATATGGCAACAGCAGCCTGTAGAATTCCAGAATCCTTCCAAGGTCTTTCTAGAATTTTATAGTAATGTTTAAACCTTTTTTTTTCATTTCCCTTCTTTAATGGGACATATCTTCCAACTTTCCTTTTGGACAAGGATATATATATATATATATATATATATATATGTGTGTGTGTGTATTTATATATGTGTGTGTGTATATATATATATCAGTTCAGGTCTTAATTTCTCTCTTTCTTGGAAATGATATTTTGAGCCTCCCTCACGGATAGATGATCTTCCTCTGATTCCTTTGGTATGGAGATACGGAAGAACAGAAGAGCAGAGGGAGCCTACCACTAAGCTCCTATTCTCCTTAGGTCACAGTACAGTGTTTTCTACATCTGTCCTGGTGTGCAAATCATCTGCACTGAGATGCATCCTGTGTGTTGGTGAAGGAAGCTCATGTGGGCTGCAGAAGGAAATCCTGCTGTTAGTATCACAATGACAGACCCCCAACAAGTTCCAGTCAACTATATTTTCATTCATGTCTGTTCTTGTACTGTCTTAAGCTTCCTGATACTGTGTTTGTCTTTGTGTTAGCAACACATGAGTTGGTAATACAGCCGGGTTCTGGTGGCTCACACCTGTCATCCTAGCTACTCAGGAGGCTGAGATATGAGGATTGCGGTTCAAAGCCAGCCTGGAATGAAAGTCCATGAGACTCTTATCTCCAGTAAACCGCTCCGAAAACCAGAAGTGGCATTGTGGCTAAAGTGGTAGAGCACTAGTCTTGAGCTGAAGAGCTGAGGGACAGTGCCCAGGCCCAGAGTTCAAGCCCCATGACTGACAAAAAAAAAAAAAAAAAAGATTTGGTAACACATCATTAAACCTTGCACTTATTTGGGGTATTAATATAACAGAACCCAATTTCCCTGGAAGCAGGTTAATAACAACCTGTCAGGCACTGCTTTGTTTCCTTTATATATTATTTTGGAGGTTACCTAACCATTTCTGAACTAATCAGCTTAATTCTTGGTTCTGCAGACCATCCCCCTCTTAGAAGTGCTGTGCACAGCTGGATGTACTTAGGTTGATTTTATGTATTTTATTTCCCTCCTATTAGACCTTAATCTCCTTGAGGACAGGCATCAGTGTATTCTTTATTTTGCTTCCTCTCTAAGTGGGGGTGTTTTGTGATGACTCTATGTAGTCCACAAACGAAGCACACACTCCATCCTCGGAGCAGTATTTCAAGGCTAGGTTGGCTTGTTTTGCTAACTTTTTATTCCACCTCTTTAGTGCTCAAGAAGCAGTGACGTCCGCCATGGGGTGGCACCGTTAGGAACAACATTTACTTCTGAACGTTTTATAGCAGGCTTCAGATGAAAGAGTAAATTACTTCGGATTTCCATAGCTTTGTAGATAGCATGGTGGCATTTAAATTATAGGTATCAGATTCTGATTATAAGAGCTTATTCATCTTTTAATCAAATATAAACTTCCTATCTGGTTGCTAACTATTTGAAAGTATATTTCTCTTAAGCATGCTTTTAATTTTCTCCGGGGCATTCTGTCAGGCCTCCCTCATCAACCTTGCTTGTAGTTTGAATCTGATCACATAGTACAGGGAGTTAGTTTCACACTCTTAATCAAATAAATAAATCGGACCCATTTACGAAAAAGGTCCCATGTCCTCTGGCACCATTAGCCAAAACCACTGCCAGTCATGAGGTTGTGCAAAATCATTGCTCTAGCTTGTTGCTTTAATCTTCTCCCTGGAAACTTTTACTCCATCGTATACTGATTCATGTTACAGCTCCTTTCCTCCCACTGTAGAAGTTGATTATATCCTGGTAAACACATCTCTGTAGCTTTCCTCCTCTCCTCTGTGCTCAATGGCTGGATCCCGGATGCCTGGTATATTTGCCTTGGCATCCTGCTGGCCTGCCCCTCCAGATCCTTCTACTCTTTCTGCGTCATATTCTGAGCTCAGTGCTATCAAAAACCTCCTCTGCGCAGCTGCAAAGAATCACTGAATGACTTAGAATAAATTGACAATAATATTGTTTGGAAATAGATGCTCCCTAAAAACAAAAAATCTCTTGGAATATAGGATCTGCATCTTAGTGCTGCCAATCCATTCATCCATCCACTAGCTTAGGGGAAGATGTATAATTTGCTTCTTAAGGAATTCAACAATAGTCAGCTTTTAATGTACAAAACGTTTTCAACCAAACAGTAGGCTTGGGAAGCAGCTAGCCAAGACTGAGAACGTTTTTTTTCCCCAAATGCGTTCATTGCTTCCTTTAGCACTGGCACAGCCTTTTCTGGAGGAGTCTGAGCGTCATGCCCCCGCATAGCCGACACTCTCCTGCTCTGGTCTCTAGGCCAGCTCTGCGGAAGCAAGGGAGCAAGAAGGAGGAGAGGTAGGAGCAACACCGACTTCTGGTTTAGCTTCAGACTTTGTGAGTCAGGAAAGAAGGAGACAGAGCAAAGCAGTGAAGCCATCAGGCATTTCTCTTCCTATTTGCTATTTAGTAAAATAGTAAAACTCTAAGAAGCAATATTGGCCTGAGGAGGAGGTCTCCTTAAACCTAGGAGGCTCATAGTTGCACCTAGGAGATAATTCAAAGGGAACTCTGAGGTTAATCTCCTCCTACTCCATGCTTGATTCCCAGTAGCTCATACAGACTCCAGAAAAACTCATAGTCTAGTTAAGTAACTTGGCAAGGTGGGGGTGAGGGGTAGGGTGACCACTGTATTTGGGAGTTAAATGATTCCCTAAGTTGAAAGACAGATCTTTTAAACCAAGGTCTAATGATAGTCACAACCAGACCTCAGAGGGGTCTCTAACACCGATAGGAGCTGAGCGAAGCAGTCAGCCAGAGATCACTACCTAGGCCTGCCAAACTCAAGCGAAGGCCAAGTATGGAAAATTATATAGACCACAGTGCTTAGCTATTGGATGGTAGCAGAGCAAACAGTACCCACAGTACCCAGAAGGAGAATCTGGTCCTGAGAACCCTGACTTCCTTTTTGGGCCTTGAGGTCCCATAAGTCTTACACCTCTGCCTTATCCATTCATATACCCTATTCTTAATCACAGGGAGAGGCGACTTCCAAAAAGATTGAGAATGTTTTTTTTAAACAATACTTTATTGTTATAATAGAAGTGATCTTCAGAGGGAAGATTGGGAACCTTTTAACAAAAAGACACAACTACTTCTTGAATGGTCATATTATTATATCAAACAGGATTTTTAGAATTTGAGTTGATTTTTAGTCCATTTTTCTCATTTACCTTTTGTGAAACCAAAAATTCCCTGCAACTTCTCACTTGCAGTGTGTGAATTAAATTTTATCGTCACAGGTAGTATCGGAATGATTTGTGTTCTCTAAAATAGGAGTACTCTGCCAGATGATTGCCAGGGGCTTGACTATGTAAACTGAAGAAATTACTCTTAAATTTGAGAAGAAAGGCTGGAAAATGACAGCCTGTGGACTGAGTTTGGCCCACTGTCTGTTCTTTTTTTTTTTTTGTACATAAAGTCTTATTGGAACATAGCAACAATTTTTTGTTTATATATTGTCTGTGGTTTGCATTAGTGTTATGGTAGTGGAACTGAAAAGTTGCAATTTGCACCATAAGGTTTATACAGCCAAAACTGTTTAATACCTGGTTTTTCATAGAAAAAAAAAGATTGCAAAACCATGGTGTCAAATAAAGCAGTGTTAGAGAGCATCTTGCTCAGAGCACTTTTAGGACAAAGGAAGCCATGAAATCCTGAAGAATTACATGTCACACACACAACAAAAGGGGAGAAGTAAGCTAACAACCATGGTATTTTACACATGCTGACAAGCTAGGAGGGAAATCTGGACAGAACTGAGTTCTACTGAACAGTCTCATTCTAAACAACACCTCCCCAAGATCACATTGTTATGATGAAATAAACTTACTCATAAACCCAACAGGAAAATAAAAACAATACATGAAAAAGACAATGAAAAAGAACCTGGTTACACGGACGCCTTTGTGCCCTAATGCACATAAAACTTCCTTTGGGGATATTTACACATTATCATGATGCATTGGAGAACAGAGTCCCAAAGAAAGATCCAATTTATCACTTTGCTCAGTTTAGAGATTTAGAAAATGGCCTTAAAAATTGGTTGCCGGAATCCAAAATAAAATTCATCTGGGAGGTTTTCTATCACCTTGACCTGTTCTTGAAGGCTAGGTGATAAACAAAGGCTGAATAATTTGGTGCCACTTTTCGGTCTCTTGGAGAAACTCTAAGACAGAATACAGAAGGATCGCCACATTGATGTCTGTCTTTTTATTTTTCAGAAGCATCTTCTCTATGTGTCCTTTCATTTTGTTTCCTAATTCATTTTTACTTACTTTAAACAGAAGCTGGCCAGGCATCCCTATTGAAATAGGAACGGATAACTGGCATCTTTACTCACACCCTTTTAAATAACACTTTCTCCTCTCCTGGCTTTCCAGTACCCACACATGTAATTCTGCTGTCTTCTTGCCTTTTCCCAGCTGATCTTTCATCTGTTCTCCACCCTCAAATGTGGACTATACTTCAGGATTTTAATCTCTTCTATTTGTCTGTCTATCTGTCTCTCTATCTATCTGTCTATCTATCTATCTATCTATCTATCTATCTATCTATCTATCTATCTATCTATCTATCTATCTTGGAACTCTCCCTTATGGCCTTGATTTCAATTCCTAGCTGGCCTGGAAAGACTCTCAAACCTGTTTCAGTTCATGTCTATCTTTTGAACTGTAGAACTTCATTCCTGTTTATCAGAATGTCTCTACTGAGTGTGTCATAGATATCTCAGAAAATAGCTTCAGAAAATCTGAAGCTGAACCTTTTCTCTTTCTCCTTAAACCCAATACCATTTCTCATACTTTAAACTGATCTCCAGTCTGTTAAAAAAATCCTTCCGTCTCTCCCTGGATCTAGAAAGAATAAAGTTTGTAAATTGGACAGAGCCTTCCATGGCTCTGTTTACCTTTGTGGTTTCATATCTACGCCTTACTACTTTCATGCCCTACTTGGAATTATGCCTTCGTTCAGTAACAATCCCTCAACTTCTGAGAGGCAGTACTGCTTTCTCTGTAACAAAGCAAGGCACGGAGAGCGGAGAAGGAAGCGCAGCCTCCGGACTGCCTCATCTTTGCACTCGGACGGCCCTGGAAGTCCTCCTCTCATCCTCTTGGCAGAGCAGCTCTGTGGCCGCACTCTTCTCCTCTGGGGCAAGGCCCTTGCTGACTTCACAGTTCGTTGTGGAATTTCCCAATTCTTCCACCCATCTGGGATGACTAGCCTGGCTGTAATAACGTTGGACCAAGTGAGTGGTAATTCTTGGAGGGCTGTCAGTGAATATTCTACAGCAAACAATGCAATAACTAGAATTGTGAGTCTTGCCACACTGTCGAGTGTTTAGTACAGCACAAAGAGTAACACTATAGGAGTTGGAGTCAGCAGGCCCAAGTCTGATGTTTGGCTCAGCTCTATGACTCTTGGCTTCTTAGTATCGCTGTGCCTCAGTTTCCTTATGTGAAATGGAAATGGCAACAACAGTACTTTCTGGATAAGATTGTGGTTCATGTGATAGATATGAATATAAGTACCTGAATATGTATTTGCATTTATATATACACACATATGTTGCTTAGAACAATGCCTACTATTTAATGTGTCAATACTCTTTTTAGAAAGTTAGATGATTAAGGAAAAACCCAGGTTCAGTAACCATAAGAAAGATTATTTTCAACTACAGTTGAGTAGTTGCCCTCTATTACTCCCATAAAAACAACCATCAAACTCTCAACTCTCCAATTAAACTGTACTCTGAATAACAAGCTTCTAGATCTGTGTTTGTTTAGCCCTTTACAATAGGCAAATAACTTTCACTTACTGTTATATTAGGTAGCAGTTAAAACAAGAAAAGAATGAGCAAGCTTTTGAACATGCAATTCTTTAGTTTATGTGCAAATACTTTTGATGACCGTCTCCGTAAATAGTTTGACCAAGCAATTATAAAAACTTCAAACACCCAGGAGTCCTGTTAATGTGAGCTTTGTGCACCTCCTCAGTGCATGTGATTCTGAAGGTAGGAGGCAGGATGTACAGCCACTGTTGCTCTTATGTAGAAGAAAACAATGCACATTTAATCCCCAGTTCAATATTTTGTGACTCTGTCTTATGCACATTCCAGTAGGTTCTTTTTAATCATTAAACTTATTTTCCATGCCTGGTATTTCTTTGAAATGTTAGGTTGTGTCAAACCAACTCACATCTTAGAGAATCTGTTGAAGGCATCCTAAAAGCCATTTTGATAATATTTTCCAAAGCAAAAAAAAATTGTTGGATGATTCTGATATTATTGATAGGGTTCTAGAAACCTCATGGAGCTAAAGATGGGGGTTTGTGCCTGTTATTCAAGCTGACCTCAGGAGGATTGCATTCAAAGGTCAGCCTGGGCAAAATGTTCATGAGACCTCATCTCAACAAGAAAAGCTGGGCATGGTGCTATGTGATTGTTGAACTTAACCAATAGCAAAACGTGTAAATAATGATCATAATAAAAAAGTCATAACTTCAGCCCAAGAAAGTCTGGAGGTATGGATCAACTGGCAGAGCACCTGTTTAGCAAGCATGAATGAGTTCAAACCCCAGTACCACCAATCAACCAACCAACCAACCAACCAACCAATCACTCAAATAAACAAATAAATACATAAACAAAGATCCTGAAACTAAGGAAAGCTAAGATGGACAACAATAAATAGAAAATAGTTTAAGACTAAAATAGACTTCTATATTTGCTGTTGTTCCCTAACCAGTGCTTGATGTTACTATGATGTTTCTAGGTCTCTTTGTGTCTAGCATGCAACTACTCTGTTGCATGCCACCATGTCTTTCTTGACTGTGTTTTGTAATAACTTAATATCTCATGCCCTTTCAGCCACTGATAGATTTCTAATCTGTTCTCCAATTTGTTACCAGAGTTCTTCTGTAAATACACATTTGATCTTAAGTCCTTTCAATGGATTTCATAAATCTTGAGAGAAAATCAAAATTCCTCATCCAAGACTAGAAGACCCTGTACCATCTAGTTCCATTTTCTTATGGGAGCGATTGCAAGCTTCTCTGTAACTTACCCATGATTCTATCAGATGATTGGGATGGAAATATGAATGATGACTGCAAGTTGCATGTTGGAGGTGACAGGGCAGTATCAACATGATCTCTGACAGCCAACCCCTCTAGATCTTCCGTCATCCACTGTATAACTTGAGTACTGTTTGAATGTGTTTTCCAAATGTTCATGTGCTACAAGCTTGGTCCCTGATGTGATGTCGGTTGTGGGGCTTGAACTCTGAGCCTGGGTGCTGTCCCTGAGCTCTTCGGCTCAAGGCAAGTGCTCTACCATTTGACCACAGCACCACTTCTCATTTTGTGTGGTTTATTGGAGATTAGAGTCTCACAGACTTTCCTGCCCAGGCTGGCTTTGAACCGTGATCCTCAGATCTCAGCCTTCTTAGTAGCTAGGTGTGAGCCGCTGGTCTGGGCCAGTGGTGGATGTTTTAAGAGGTGGGCCCAGTAGAAAGTGTCAGGAATTAGGGATGGTGACCTCAGAAAGGATGAACACTGGTCTCATGGAGTGGGTGAGTTCTCTTGAGAGTAGCTCTCTAGAGAGACCGCTCGATGCACTTGGGCTTTTCTGCCAAGGAATGGTTGCAGTCCATTTCTGCACCACGTTAGGGCAAAGTCACGGGGCCAGGGACAAGATGGCCTATTACTCTTTAAAGTCATATTCTCATCCACCCACTTCCTCCCACAGAACTCCATCTTCCACAGTTGCCACTTCCTCCCAAGAGTCCATTCAAATGTGAATCTGTCAATGAACTAATCATCCATTGATGAGATCAGAGCCTTCACCACCTCATCGCTTTCCCTAAATACCACCAGCCTTGGATCAAGTCTCACCATAGGAGCTCTTTGGGGGACACGTCATATCCAGAACCACGTTTCTACTTCTGTCCATTATCCTATTCTTTACCTGAAATGAGAATTTGTGCCTTGAAAAAATTAAAGAAGATTTATGATCTAAAATGCTTATCCCAGTGTCAGACACTCCGTGTCGACACTTAGCATCCATAAATACTCTTTATTAGATTTCACATACAAGTAAGATTACGCACCCACTTTCTGTTCTTGGCTTACTTCACTCTGGATAACATCTTCCAGGTTCTTCAATGTTGTCTCAAAAATAGTTGAAATAGAGAATAGAACAGTGGTATCTAGAGGGTACGGGTAGGTGATGGAGACAGACAGGTTGGTCAAAGTTTCAGTTAGAAAGGTAAGTTTAAGTGATCTGCTGTATGACGGATGACGTTAAAATAATGCATTGTGTATCTTACGTTTTAGAGTTCACTAAGAGTAGATTTTAAATGTGCTTATCACATAAAAATGATAAGTGTGTGAGGCAGTAGATGTACTGAAAAGCTAGGTTCAGTCCTTCACCATGTGTATGTGAGTAAAAGTATAGATGTGCATATATCAAAATGTCAGTTCACCCCATAGTTATATACTAATATTATCTGTCAGTTAAAATAAAATGAAATGAGATTTAATGGAAAAATATTAGTAATACTTAAAGCATTCCTCATGATTAACATACGGGATAATAAAAACTACATTTAGCACAGTAGAATACTCCATTACTTGTCCTAAAGAGCTACCATTTATTGTGTATTCTACTATATACCAGTATTATTCACATGGATCATTTTATTCCTTCTTCCAATGATCCCACCGGAGGATTGTGACGTTGTCTGCACTTCATAGCTCTGAGCCAGGAGTCTGTGTCAGCATCATGGCCCTCCCCCGGGGCCGTGTAGCCAGTGTCCAGTCCTCTGACGCCAGAGACGGCTCTCATCCCCGCGCCAGGATGGCTGTGTGTCCCAAGCGGGGTTCCTTCCTATGTCATAGGTCGGCTGCCCTTAGTCCCTCTGTGTCCCTGGGGAGTCGATGCTGCTACCCACCTGGTAAATCAACCATCCCCTTTGCACCCAGAACTGATTTTATTGAAATTCTAAATACGCTTTATTGGTTTTACATGTTAACACTAAAAGAAAAAAGTCCCCCGCTTGCCTTTCGGCAGAGACGACCCTTTGGTTTTACAGGCTTGTTTTAGTGAGTAATTATCCTGGTGATGCCCAGGCCTCCTTTATTGAGTCATAAATGCATCCTGGCCAGCCCAGAGTAACAAGCAGGCCCTTCGCTTTGAGCCCAGCAGCCAGCGGTGTTGCGCCGGACATGAGCTGGGCAGCCTGCCTTGCAGGCCTGGCTTTTTCTCTGGAAGCCTCCTGTGAAATCATGTGGAGGGGAAGAGGATCAGATAATTGGGATCTTTAAGATGGTTATTATGAAAAATGTTCTGGAACCAATTCAAATACCAATCAGAAACCACATTGTTCAACTAAATCACTTTCAGATGCCACATAAGATACAAAATACAATTATTTCCACTTTAAAAATATAATGTTCCTTTTTTTAAAAAAATACCCACAGTATTTTATTTTATTATTTTTCTAAAAAAAAAATCTGCCTTGGCTGGAATTCAGGCCCGTCACAGATGATGTACAGACAGGCTTTGTGCTATTCCCTTTAGATTCAGGGCCGAGAGACCTCGCTGCAGAGTATTGAAAAGCTCCTTCAAATGGATGTGACGGCTGTTTTCTTTGTGTATTATGGCAATATACAGAGTTCAGAGGCTCCATGGCTACACTTTGGGCATGAATGTCATTAAAGGAATGAAAAAAAGGTGAGGGCCAAATGCTGTATTAAAATCCCATTAGCAACGCTGGGAGGAATTTATGATTCCAGTCTCTTTTATCTGACAGGCGTCCGTTCAGGGTAACAGTTTTCCTTCTTGCTCCTTCCTTCCTTGGTCCCTCCTTCCCTCTTTTCCTTCCCTCCGTTCATTTCTCCATCCCTCCCTCTCTTCTTCCATCCCTCTTGCCATTTGTCCCTCCATCCCTCCCTTCTTTATTTCCTTCTAGTTCTCTGCTTGCCCACGGAACACCAGGGAGTTGTCTGTACCACCGGAAAAGCAACCATTATTAAGTTTCTGTCAATATTTGCTCCTCTTTACTGTCTCCTGAATCTGGTACCTTGGGGGATGATTATTCATCTCTGTTCCAGCTAGACTTTTCTCTCCAGCAGAGGATTTATTAAATGCACGATTGTTTATGTGAGCCGTCGTCACTGTGAGGAAGGGCGGGGGTTAACATGCCGTGTGAACTCAGGAATGATTTCACTTATAGCAGCTCCCAAATGATCCATCCGCCTCTGAGCATGAATTTTAATGGACTCTGACCCCACGTCTCTCGCCTGAGGTCACTGACTCTCAGAGCAAATCTTCCACAGACTGACGTGGAGCTTGGAGAAGTTGCTGGCTCTGTCATGACAAGTCTGCATGGTCTGCCTTCAGTTCTCTAGGGCATGCTGTCATCCTTGGTGGAACAGGAGGGAAATACCAAACCATTACAAAGTATAGAGTTACTTATGGATTAACTAGAAAAATCCAGCCACAGAGCTGCTTACAGGGTCTGACAAGAACTGCAGTGTGAGTCTGGCGGTCATGGGCAAGTTGCCTTATCTCTAGGTTTATTTCATTCAACACGGAAAGAGGCCTGGCTGGCTCTGAAGAGCTGATTCTTTGAAACCAACCTAATGCCAAAAGGAGACTATTGCCCTGAGATAGTATAAGCAAAGCTCCACACTAGCTTTCTGTGAGGGAAGAATAAATCCAGAGAGACACAATGTCATGTCCGTCCTCTTACCTAGTGCTTTGTGTGTCTACCAGCCCAAGAGCCAATGGAGGAGAACCAGATGAGGCCCCTGTCTCTGTAGCCTTACCTTGTGATGGTTGAACACAGACGTTGGTAGACATTCATAACGAGGCATATGGAAGAAGCAGAGAAATCGGAGAGACAGTGTTATGCTAGGAGAGCACAAGGCCGGAGAAATCAAGGCAGCAGAGCAGCTGAGAAGTGGCCCCCATTGTTGAAAACCAGAGAGGCCAAAGCCAAAGCTCTGTGAGTTGGGGGACACCAACGTTTCAGGAGAGTGGAATATTTGCTCTATCGTCACTTCACACTGCAGCTCTTTATTTGAAAATACAGACTTTATAATACTCACTGTACATATGCAAACATGGGGCCAGGAACGAGGGGATCTGTGGGGTGGAGAGGGATGGGGTAGAAAAAAGGAGGAGGTGTCACAGGTCAGGATGCGGTAGGCCATACACTAATCTGTTGAATTGAAACCCCTTTGTACTACTTCTTAGAGATAATTTAAAAAATTAAAGGAAATAAAAAATGAACCAAAATGTGAAAACACATTTTAATTTTTTCATTAAAAATTGTAAGACTAAATAAAACTGTGTCATGGTATCTTGTTTTAGTTTTCAAAATGTTGTAAAACACCCCATAGGCAAATTAGAAGGTATTTCTCTAATTAAAAAAAATAACAAGTAAAAATTGCTGGTTTTCAAGGACTAATATGTATATATATGCACATATTATTTCATAATAGTTGCCACAATCAAACTTATATTCATTGCTACTCACATTTTCTCTCTCTCTCTCTCTCTCTCTCTCTCTCTCTCTCTCTCTCTCTCTCTGTGTAATGGAAACAAAATCTGATGTTTTATCAAATTTCAAGTAAGCAATTAGATATTTAAAGCATGTTACCTGCGTTTAGTCTGTAGAAAAGTGTTTAGGGAGAATAAAGAGACTATTTGAAGAAGTTGATGTCACCTAATATTTACATAGTTATAGAATACTGTCGAATCTATAGTGTAGACACAAATCTTCTAACAGCATGGACTAGCAAGTAGAGGAAGAGAGAAGGGTCTAGAAGCTGGCAGAGAAGGCTCTGAAGCTCACTCTATCCAAGGTCTACTTCCAATGACATTCTTGAATTAGGTGAACGGAAGAATTTGGACTCATTGGTAATAAAGAATTACTTAAAACAAGAGCAACAGACAATTAAAGTCAATAGTAGGAAAGAAATGAAAAAATGGGAATGAAGACTTACTGATCCCTCTATTCAAACGACTGCCAAGGCAGAGCACTGTGAATCCAGGATGAAGATTGGTTTCAATAAAGCTACCATAAAGGATAAAATATTAACCATTAAACAGAGACAGAGTGATTTTAGACAGTACCACCTAGCTAATTTGAAGTGTGTTACTGAGAAATAAATATAGTGTGAGAGAAAAAATGGAAACCTTCAAAGGTTAAAAAAGTGAACCAGAGGTATGGATTTCAGTTCTGAAAACTGTGCCAGGAAAATAAGATTTCATTCTTTCTTGGAGAATTCATTTATAATATCAATGAGATAATGAAGGAAAGTAGATACTATTTATTAGAGTTTACAGAATATTCAGTTTCAAGATTGCAGAATTGTATTTTTTGTTTATTTAGAGAGGCATGTTTCAGTTGGCATAGATTAAAATAAGTTACAAGACTATTTAAATAAAAGAACCAAGAGAGGAAGAAGTCAAGGGTTGGGGCTTTATGCCTCTTATGAAGATTTTTATTGCTTCTCTGACTGAAAAATAAAATAATTCACTGGTAAAACTGGCATTTAAATATCTAGTTTGAGAACATCAGTGAACATTTAAAATAGCACAATTAGTAGATGAAGCGATTTGTTATCTTTCTTTGGGTTTTGTAAAAAGTCCAAAGGATTTATTCATTAATTTACTAAAGCAAACATTGATTTCCCCATAACTACACTGATGTTATAAGAAATGAAACAGGAAGATATGTAAAAAAATAACTATTCTTTATTATTAAGCTTTCTTCATGTTATTTTTTATCTATAAAATTGGAGCTCAATCCAGATAATTTTGAGTGGTTTTGTGGGCATGTGTAATGACCCAGTACAAAGCCTCACTTACAGTTACGATGTTACCAACAAGCATGACAGAGCATTGATCACTGATCATGTGCTACACTGTTTTGTTACCATCAATTCGTCTCAGTTTCACAACAACCTTCACTCATCTTTATCCCATTTTATGGGTAAAGAAACTATAGTTGAGAGAGTTTAGGTTACTTGTCTAAGTCCATAAGTTGTGTAGCTGAGATTCAAACCCAGACAGTCTGACTCCATTGCTTATACCTGGGAACTATTATGGTTATTACTACAACTATGAGGCTGAAATGAAATTGCAGCAATAAGAATTTAAATTTAGCATGAGCTTCTTTTCCTTTTTTCCTTTTTTTTTTTGTTGGTTGTGGGGCTTGAATTCTGGGTCTGGGCGCTGTCCCTCAGCTCTTCAGCTCAAGATGAGCGCTCTACCTCTTGAGCCACAGTGCTACTTCTGGTTTTCTGGTGGTTCATTGGAGATTAGAATCTCATGGACTTTCCTGCCTGGGCTGACTTTGAACTGTGATCCTCAGATCTCAGCATCCTAAGTAGCTAGGATGACAGGCATGAGCCACTGTTCCTGGTGGCAAAAAAAAGAATAAAAATTTTTATATCAAATCTTTAGAGATATTTATTTTTTTCAGTTACCTGAGTTTGAACTCAAGGCCTAGTGCTTGCAGGGTTTGCTTGAGTGTAGTGCTCTAACACTTGAACCATACCTTCAGCCTGCCTTTTTATTATTTTGGAGATAGTGTCTCATGGACTTTTCTGTCTGGCCTGGCTTTGAACTACAATCCTCTGGACCTGAGCTTCGAGGCGATCACCAGTGGTGAACTTCCAGTACCTGTCTCTTTTGAGATTTTTAAGTGTATCTCAGGGCTCAGCTTGGTGGGAGGGGAGGAGACCCTAAAATGAGACCTAAGCCAAATTTGGTTCAAAATTCTAATGTGCTACTGAGGCGGGTTCAAGGCTATCTCTAGAATTTCTGGGAATTCTCAATGGCTTCCTGTCTTCTTTGCTTTTCCTCTGAATGTCCTCTGTCCCCTAGCTACCAGTTCCACTTTGCTTACCCATGTCTGAGTGATTTTACTGAAGATCTGAGGATGTGGAAGAAGTTTAATTGCATACCAATTACTCACTTCCTGGTTTTAATCTCCTTTGTTCTTCCTTTTACACAAGGGCAAATGTGCTTGGCCAAACATGTCAATTTCAGGCATCTGGGAAGTGATAGAAAGAACTAGGATTCCACGAAGGATTCTGTGGGCAGATCGATTGATCCAGCCCCCTCGAGTAAGGAGAGAAACTTGTGTGTCTTTTTAGCAATTCCTTTTAAGTCCTGCATTTTCTCTACCTTAACCATGTAATAATGAAATAGGAATCATCCAAACTAATATAAATCTTATAAAATAAAAGATAAAATAATACTTTCAAAAATCAACTTCAGGAAATGGAAACAAGTTTTTTTTCTTAAAAAGTACAAACCAGCCAGGAGCTACTGGCTCATGCCTGTAATCCTAGCTACTCAGGAGGCTGAGATCTGAAGATCTCGGTTCAAAGCCAGCCCGGGCAGGAAAGTCCATGAGACTCTTATCTCCAATAAACCACCAGAAAACCGGAAGTGGTGCTGTGGCTCAAGTGGTAGAGTGCTCGCCTTGAGCTGAAGAGCTGAGGGACAGCGCCCAGGCCCAGAGTTCAAGCCCCACGACTAACCAAAACAAAAACCATAAAACAAAAAACAAAAAACCCAACCCCCTATATAAATACTTGAAATTGAAAAAGGTTTTAAGGTACAATTGCCTTAAATTACACACGTTTCTAAAATACCCATCTGACTGGACTGCATCCAGAGGACTCCTTGATATTCGACACAGATCAGGTTAGACCTCTGGGAACTGGTGGCAGACTGGAGAGAAAGTAGAATGGAGACCAGCAAGGCTGTTTGTTTGTTGCTTTGTTTTGTTTTGTAACCTCAGCTTCATTTTACGACAAGAAGCAATTACAAATCTGAGGCTAGGATCTAGACCATTCCACACAGAGACCTGATAGGATGGGAGATCTTTGCAATGCCTCTGGTGTCTGTGTTTATATGCTTCTGTCATTATTGTCAATTAAATGACTGATTTCCTTAAACCTTAGGGCACACAAAACTTGGTAACTGGGGTCTGCTCTCAGGGCCTTGTGATCACTAGGATTGTGTGTTCTGCGGGTGTTCTACTCCTGAGCCATGCTTCAAACCCTGCTTTTTGCTGGGTATTTTAGAGATGAAGTCTTATGGGCTTTTCTGCCTGGGCTGGCCTCACACCATGATTCTCCAAATTTCAGCTTTCTAAGTAGCTAGGATTACAGGCCTGGGACACAGACACTCATCTAGAACTTACTTTGAGGAAAATGTATGCTGAAAAGAATCTTAGAAACTCCCCATCTTTTTCACATGGAGATTGGCTTTGCCACAGGCCCTCTTCCCCGCAGACACCCCCATAAAGCAAAGAGCAGGGATCTCTGTGGTGAGAGGTCTGGCTTCCATTTCAGGAGTCACACTTGGTTATTTAATAAAGCGAAAGCATTTGTTCATCAGTGTAATTGATCACTCAATATAAAACAATGAGTGTCCAGTTGCTAGCATCCGGGCACTGTGATGGGAACTGAGGAAACAGCAGCGAACAACCACCACGTTTCTGCTGTCCTGATGAGTGCCTTTTAGGGAGAACAAAAAAAATCTGCAATATGCGACGAAGACAGATAAGAGAACAAACAGGGTATTATGGTCAGGACAGGGCACATTTCCCCACCAAGGCTCAGATATTGAAATGCTGGTTCTCTTCTAGGGAGGCTGTTCTGGGAGAGGAAGTCAGTCATTAGGTCCTGTTCTTATCCCCAGGGCTTCTCTGTCCTTCATCTGCTTCCTGTTCACCATGAGATGCGCTGATCCCGCTCCCATGCCAGGATGCTTTGCCTCCCCCTGGGCCTAGAAACAACGCAGCAGCCCGTGCTGAATGAAACTCTTGGAAACCATGAGCTAAACTACATCTTCCTCCTTTCAAGCTGCTGTTCTGTCCCAGTGAAAAGCAAGCTTACCAACACAGAGACAGGCCTTGAGGGAAGGTGACATTTGAATGGACATCTGAAACAGTCAGGGAGTGAGCTGCATGGAAATCTAAGGAAGAAGGCCCTCTGAAGCGGGGTTCAGCCATGTCAAAGGCTTTGACACTGATCTGTGCTTGGCTTGTTTCTGGAACAGAGCAGCACCAGTGGAGACACAGCGACTGAGGAAGGAAGGGTAGAAGATGAAATGGGGAAGTAATACCATAGATAATTTCACTCTTTCCTGGAGTACGCTGATGTCTCAAAGCTTGAGGATGACGTTTAAAGGTGACTAGGCATCTAGTTTCCCAGATAAGGACAATGGGAGAGGTGGTGAATTCTTTCCACTTTCCTCCAAACCCCTTTTCCACCTTTGCAACAGCCCTGTGAAAAGTCATGTTATTCATAAAGACTAAGCCTTATTTTCTTTTTAAGCCACTCTGAGTTCTAATTGAGTGATTTTTTTTTGTCTCCATTAGAAGCAACTTTCTTTGGCCACAACTCAGTCTCCAGCCTTCCTTATTTATTCCGTTTTGATTTGTGTAGTCACACCCTCTCTCCCTAATCTTCCATTATTTCTCTAGGTCTGTATTTTGGCCAGAGCAGTCTTTCTATATCCACTATTATATAAAGAACTATTATATAAAGAACTCTTGTAGATTTTTAAGGAAGTTTTTCGCTTGTAGAAAGTAATAAAAGTATTAATTTCCTCTTCAGATTATTTAAATGGATCATAAAACAGCCTCATTTACTGAGCTTACCTGTCCTTATGTCCTGAATAACCAAGAGAGAGTGTATGGTCCAGGGCACTAAAGTATTTATGCACACTGGTGGTCTGAAAGGTTTAATGTCTCTTCCTGGAGTCATTAATTTAAAGCAGGGCAAGACTGGCTCAACATTATTATTTCGTCTTAAGTACATCTGGAAATTCAGAGAGTAAGCCCTTGTTTAACTCTGTCCAAGAAAAAAGAAGTGCATGTTCATAATTCTTCCCTCTAACTCAAGCATATACAGTTGCTCCTCATACCCAGGAGGCTAAAGGGCATGAAGTGGAAAAGGAGGCCAAAGGTGGCAGAATGATTACTGCCTGCTGATTAGGCACTGGTTTAGGGAGCAAAGAGTCATTTCAAGAATCAAGAAGAACAAAACAAGAAAGCAACAAGAACAACAACAAAAACCAAAACCCAGGATTTATTATGAAAGCCAAAAACCCCCACAAGAAATAACTTTCTAAAAAAATTGGCCAGTATCATAGCACCAAGGAAAATAATGTTAATCAAATAGTAATAATCTTATTTATTATTTAATGGACAGTATTATTTATTAATTAACAAACATCATTTATCAATTAACAGATATTATTTTTACAAGAACAACAGAGAAGAGAGCTATTCTACCCGAGACTTGTTCTTCATTGGAGTCTATTTGGCACATCTTCATTTAGCAAGGGAAGTCAGATGTTATTTTCATTCCAGTAATTTATTCAGAGAACTCAATGGATGCCATTTCCATTGTTAAAGGAGCGTGAGTGGCTGAATAGAAACAATGACATGAAAGGGTAAATTTCATTTGCGTTTTGATTATCTGACTGATGACAGGATTTTTTTTTTCTCATAGAAAGTGCATGATAGGCTCCAATGGTTTTAATTTTATTTTTTTCCAATTTTTCCTTAGATTTCTTTTCTTTTTTTTTCTTTTACTTTACTAGTTTCCTTGTCGAGTGCTAGGTTTTATTAGCAGTGGTTTAGGTTTAGAAACGCATTCTGAGAGAATTAGCTCTTCATTTCCTGCTACTGAAAGAACAAAACCAAGAATACGGAAAATCAAATCGAGTGGATTATTGATTTTGGGAGAGTCCTGTACTTTGGGAAACCTTTCACTTCAGAGATTAAGGCTGGTAGACAGTACAGCAGAAAAGCATACTCTCATATACATACATGCGTATGCACACATGCATAATACCTGAATCCTGTCAGTTCCAGACCTTCATACGGTAGTAGCTAGCCTGAGTCCTTCCCTTCCATGAATGATGTTTTTACTATATTTTATTTCTTCTTTTTTATTCAAGTCTGCCTGTGTTGTATATTTTAACTGATTTTACTTTAGATACAATGTTAGTACCTGTTTTCTAGGTATAGTAATTTTTTTTAACTAACATTTGGTTGAACATATATGAAACCCAAGTTTAATCCAACATCTTGGAAATACCAGAAGTTCTTTTTGATGTAGTATACCTATGGAATCTATGTGTGCGTGTGCGCATGTGCGTGTGTGCGTGTGCGTGTGCGTGTGCGTGTGTGTGTGTGTGTGCGTGTGTGTGTATTTTTTTCAGTGAAGGCCTGCTAGGAAAAGGCAAGATTAGAAAACATTGCTGTGAGAGTTTGCTCTGACTGTGTGGATTCTTAGTCAAAAATATAACCTTCAAGTTGGATACTGGTATATCATGACTACAATCCTAGCTACTTGGGAGGCTAACATATGGAGGGTCAAAGTTTAAGGCCAGCCTGGACAGAAAAGTCTGTGAGACTCCATTTACAAAATAGCCAGGAAAAGCAGCGCTAGAGACATGGCTTAAGTGGTAGAGTACTAACTGGGTAAGCATGAGTTCAAGCCCCTGTACTGTCCACCCCAAAGAAAATCGTCCTCACAAGCAGGGAGAAATCTTCTGTGTGGCCGCCCTGCTCCTCAGTAGAAGTTTGACAGGCCCTGCTCCCATTCCCACGGATTTAATTTGACAGCGGAAACATTTGACAGGAAGTTTACATTGAAATTGGAGTTTTAAAGTGAAATTGTCATCTCACTTTGAATGGATCTATGATCATAATACACTCAATATCTCTTTTTAAAGACACACAAATTTCTTTAACAGATATCTAAACAATTCTCTTTTCTCCTTGAAGTTAGATTTCTATCTTAGTATTTTATGCCAGTATAATAGACATTTATAATGAGTATCTGTTTTGTATTCCCCTATCATATGCCTATCCGACAAAACACTTAAAAATCCCACGTTTTCTTTCATAAGCTCTATCCTCTATCCTCACGTTTAAATTCAAACTCTCTTTGCTATAATTTTAGCTTAGTCTAGAGGTTATGATACACATTTTCTGATGAGCCTCGTATTATCATTGTAGTTATTTTTATATTCAAATGCTAAGCATAATATGTATTATAATTTTTATCACTATTAAAAGTAGAATTAAAACAGAATCATCTTGGGGATGAAATGTTAGTGAGCTATTTGATCAAGGTTTATGCTGCTTTGAGTAAATGAGATAGATGACACAAATATTTTAAATTGTCCTTTTATATGGAATCCTAGAGACGGTTACATCTCAGGACAATAAATGGTTCCAGCAGGGTGAGAATTGAGATATTAATTTTAACCCTCCCTCCCTCTCTCCTTCTCTCCTTTTCTCCTTCTCTCCTTCTCTCCTTCCTTCCTTCCTTCCTTCCTTCCTTCCTTCCTTCCTTCCTTCCTTCCTTCCTTCCTTTCTTCACTCCTTCCTTCTTCTGTTTCTTCCTGTTACCAGGGCTGAGACTCAGGGCCTCAAGTTCACTTGGCTTGCTTGCTCTCAGCTGTGAGAGATCATTATCCAGATCAGGAGTTCTTTTCTTTTGTCAAATGGAACATAGACTATATATAAAGGGAAGAAGGAAGGAGAAGGCTAGTAAAGGTGCTGTGAATGGTGCCTAACTGGTTAGATGGCTTTTAGAAAATAATGGCTATGAAAGTCTAGAAATTAATTTCCTGTGCACTATTTGTGCTTGCATATATTTTGAAGTGTTTTGTGTACTTTTAAGAGTAAGTAATTTGAAGAGAGCACTCAATATTGTTCTTAAAATAGTCCACAACCACTTTACCCTGGAGTGGTAAGAAATCAAATCACCGCCAGAAGTGAGAGTCCAAATTAGTGCAAGGACCTCAAATCTTGGCAGTGTTTGGAGCGTGGTAGAACAGTCCTTTCTAGAAAGATTTGAATCAACAGGAATTCTGCTACAATAATATTTTGATTACAGTATAAACTTTATTTGCTTACCATTGCCAGCTATTCTTTGCCTTTTAAATTAATCTAGTGCATGTAGTGCAGAGAAATGCAGTTGTTAGTTTCTGCCTCAATGAGTTTCCCTAATTTACGCTCACGCCAATGTACTACTGATTATGAAATGTCCTAGACTTTTACTCTCAAACAACAGGAGAAAACTCAGGGACTGATACTTGCTTGGCTTTTCTGCTTATCTGGCACTCAACCACCTGAGCCACACTACCAAATCAGCCTTGGTTAGTTCTGTAGAGATGAAGTCTCGCGGCCCCAGGGGTTTTGAACCTTGCCCTATCCTTCCGATCTCAGCTTCCCGAGGAGCTAAGACTATAGGCACGCGCCACTGTGACTGTATGTGTCTAGGTTTTCTTTCAAATGAGAAACATCCTACAGTCAGCTTCTGGGCCAAGTTTCAGAAGTACTTGTGGGAAACAAACAAACAAACAAACTAGAAGGAGACAGAAGACAGGGAGGAAGAAGATGTAGAGAGAAGGGTAGATACAGAGGTGCCAAAGAGGATGACAAGGAGAGCTGAGTATGACTGGGAACTCCATGGGGACTCCTTGGGACACCATGGTTCCTGGTGTCGGGGCTGGTGCCATCGTTACCTAACTCTATTTAGGGAACTTTCCAAAACACAGAGAGGCTTGGGGATCTGGCTCTCAGAACTTACACAAGCCTGGAACATTCACAAGAGAACTGAGCTCTCAAGAGAATGACAGTTTGACCAAAAGATCAAAGGTTTGGTGCATTGGGGCTGATTTTCAGAAAGCCTTCCAAATTGTGAAGATTTTCCTCCTTGTTATGGAAGTCAAAACATGAAAATAGTCATTTAAGGTACTTAGAAGCTGCTTTCTTCTTGGTTCACAATGTTCCATGAACATCAGTGCCCTCCAATCCCACGAACACAGAGCAGGCAACGAGGACGATTATCCTTAAATGACTGACATATAGCGCTGTGTAATGAACGGTTTGGCTGGTCAGAAAGTTGCATGGCTAAATTTACAACTCTCATGGCCTTCCAAGTTGACAAAGCATGGGACAGGAGGAGGAAGTGTGTGTGAGAGATGAGCAATAGTTAAGAGGGGACGGCAAAAGAAATCTCAACAGTTGTCTAAGATTCTGAGTGTTCCAGAAGAGACTGATTCATGCGTGTTAGATCTAAGCGAGAAAGCTCTGTCCCATTCTGCAGACAGTGCATGGAGTAGGGGCAGACCAGGAACACTGAAAAATGTAGATATAAGATGCAGGGCCTGGGAATCAAATACAGTGAAAACAGGGGCTATACCACGGGTAGGACCATCAAAAGAAACAAAAGAGGGGAAGGAAACAACAAAATGCTGAAATAAGGATAAAGGTTGAACCGTTGTAACAATGAGATATACAAGACACTATGTTGAAAACAAACTTTGCAATTTGGAGGAGGGGAAGTTGAGGAGGGGGAGGGAAGGGGTGGTAGGGAAAAAACAAAGGAGGAGGTAACAATGCTTGATACAGTTGCTCATGTAACTGTAACCCCTCTGTATAGTATCTTTACAATAAAAAATATATACAGCCCCCCCTAACAGTGAGTACTTTATAAAGTTAAGGGCCAAAGTATTGTTGGGACCTTGGCTACAGGGTATTTATTAAGCCAATAAAAAGACTTAAAAGCCATACAACGAGACCTACCCTAGGGACATCTGTGATAAACAGAAAGTCAATATAGTCTGTAGTTACTGAAGATGCAGCAGGATAATTAATAGCAGCTCTCTTTTATTTTTACATTTAACTTATAATAGGATGCAACAGAATTTTTTAAAAATTTGTGAGTACTTTTTAATAACTTGGAGATGTTTAATATTTACTTGGGAAGACTGGAAGCAAAAATGCAATTGTCCCCCAAATCCTATACATCATTGTTTTGGCTGCAGAATCTAACTCACGATACGAGACCCATAGGAAGAAACCTCTCAAGTGCACCAAGACTTTCTGGTTCACTCTTACCACAATTTGGACCAAACTTCACAACCATACCTGACTTATTGGACTAGGAAGTCAAGGAGTTGGCATGTGTTTTTATTGCAGTTAAGGTTATCTGGATTTAAAAAGCATTGCATATTTTGATTTCTTACTTTCAATTGTGCAGGAATGTTTTAATTGGATATTGTAACTGAAAACGTTCAATCTACATTGATTACCTAGGGAGATCTATTTTCAACTCTGAATATTTCCAACACAGGCCACCCCCTAAAAAAAGCTGCAAGCAAGACCTTTGAACCTAGAAAGATCAATAAATCCAAGATTTCCTCCCTGAAGTACTTTTGGCTTCAGCCATCTCGTTTAACTTTCTCTATTGTTCAATTACCCAGATAAATCCTGGTTTGCTCTTGTACCTTGCACTTAAAATCGTCTTTTCCTAAATTGATGAAAATAAACTTTCAAATTGTACTCATTTTGATACTCCATAGTCCCTTTCCATGGTAATTTAAGAAGCTTAACCTTGGTGCACAACACATATTTGGAGAATGTCTGACCAATCGTAGTTGAAGGGTTTGGTTAACAAAAGAACAGAGCAGAAGGGGGCTAGGTAACTGTCTCCATTTCAATTTCACTCTACAGAACACCAGCGCTATTATCGACTCCCTCTGCAGTTAAATTAAGATGGGTTTTGCAGAAGTAGCGAGTGTTTAGACACTGCAGATTTAAGAGAGAGGCTTCCAAAAGTAACATGTGTTTCTCCTCACATCCTCCCTGGGAACACACTGATGAATCCAGAGTGTGGCTTCCGGGAGAATCTTACTTCTTATTATTCTAATTTTATGAACTCAGAGAAAGAGAGACACTTATAACTCATTAAGGCAAATCTCTGACAGGCTGAGTCTCTAAAAAGCCAGATGTAAGACTGGCTTTTTCTCCTTTGCGAGGATAAGGACGTTTTGAGTTCAGACCTGTTGTTGTAGACACAGTTTGCTTAAGTTAAGAGAAAATGCTAACTATTGGACTGGATTTTGTCAGCAGGGTAGGAAATTATTAGAAAAGGCTGTTGGAAGAGCAGTGGTCTTGCTGAATGGGAGGGCATACGTGTGATTGTCGCACACACCCTGGTGCTGAAAATTCAAGATAAAATGGAATGAATGGGAAAAGAAATCCCCAGAGGTAAGTTGTGCCACAGTGTTTGGCTCTTGAACGTATCTGTCTTTATGATCTGCTCTTGGCGACCGCACAGGCATCGTGGGCCCACTTACAGATCCAATTAAACTGTTCTCTATACAACCGACAGAGCGATTTGAAACCACAACAATAACAACAGAACAGGTTACACACACACCCCACTATTCAAACTTGCTCACCTTCTCACTGCAATTTGAATAGGTTCCTCTGAGATCTCATTTCTTTTTAGGTCTTCCTCAACCACTATCGCCCTGCCTGGCTGCCCTTCTTCCACACGTTACCTGGCATCCAGACCCGAGGCCCACGAGCCGGGGCTCTCTCCGCCAGCACCCAGGCTGTGTATTGGCGATGAAGGTGCCGCTTTTCCACGCATCTCATCCAGCTTAACCTGCGTATGTTATTCTTTGCTTCATTATCTTGTTAATTTTCTTCATGATACTCATACTATCTGAAAGCGTGTTTTCTTGTTTATATCTTTAATATCTTCTTTTCTACTAGAATGCAAACTCAAAAAAAAAAAACCTGGTATCCAAAACTATTCTCTATGGTATTGCCAGAATTTTGAACAATGTCTAAATTGTTTTAAATGAGTGTAGACTAAGGGAGCATTCAGCTTCTCCAACTGTCCCTGTAGATCAAGGCTACTAGATGGCGCTCATAAGAACCCAATGCTGACAGCATTATCTAGAGTTGCTTTCCTTGAGTGGCGAAACAGTTATACAGGTGAAACAAAATTATAATGAAAGCCATTGCTTTTCATCTTTCTTAGTGTTACGGAATGTCATTTAGAGGTGGGTAGGATTAGAGGTCTGGAAGGTATTTTGAGTGCTAATATTTTATACCCTTTGATAGGCATTTGACATATCCAATGATGATGTTTAGTCTTCTAAGTCAAAATATCATATGACTCAGACTTTTAGGAGATAGGCTTGTGATTACGACTGTCTGAAGTCAAAGGTAGCCTGATAGAATTGTAGATGGCTAAGATCCAGGTGGTAAGAGTATGGGCATTATGATGTTGAGAAAGAGTATGACCTTCAGCAGGCTGAATGTAAACTCCAGCCAAGGCCATACTCACTCTGGCCTTGGGTGAGGTATAAGATAGCTGGTCAAAATGAGCAAGGACAGCTCGTTGTGCTCATTTATAAAAGTAGGATATGCATGGAATTTGTAGTTGTGATTTTACAGTGTTACAAGTATTAAATGACAAAAGATATGTAGAATGCCTAGCTCTGTTTCTTTTGACATGATAGGTGCTCCTTTCATGTTAAGTTATGAATGGAGTTGTTATACTATCTTCTTTCTCCTTCATAACAGAGCCCTACTTTTGTTCAGGGTGATAATATGAATACCTAGATGATGGATCATACTTAATCTGAGACAGTGATAAGCAATCTTTTTACCCATTCTCCTAGCTCCTTTTGCAACTACAAGTGATCACGGCCCAATTCTGGATGAGAAAACTAATGAAGAGCCCACTATATATGGGTATCTACCTATATTGTTATTACTCCCTTTCCCCTAAAGTGAATGTAGAAACAAGGATTTGTGAACATCCGAGCCATTTGAACACTTATCTGTGGGCACTCATATTTGCTTAGGCCACTATAGGGTTTTATTAAATTACAAGCATTTCTAGCTGATGGTAGTGCATATATGTCTATTTGTGGTGAGTGTGTGTATCTGTGTGTGTGTTTAGTCCAGTAGATCAATTAAAGATGATGGCAGTAAGGCAGTTACCAAATGAGAGCAGGGATGGTTGCCAATTTATTTAAGGTCATCTCTGAAGCATGGTAGAGATTAAGCATCTAAATTCTTAACTTTTATCAATTAAATCCGACATTCAGGATGCCAGTCTGTCCAAACACTGGTTATATTTCATTGGGGAAAAGAAGAGTATGTATATTTATCAAAAGCCAAGTTTGAAAAGAAATCTGTTTCCCATTTTAATGCTAGCCTCATTTTATTTCCTTTTATAAAAGCCAATTATATATGCTGTTTATACTTTGGGATATTTGAGTAAGATACAAACAGCATTTAGAGTTCCACTTAAGAACATTTTAGATTTAAAAAAAGTTAAATGTATATGTATGTGAAATAGTCAGGCATGATTGTGTGTGCATGTAGTCCCGAACTTGGAAGGCTGTGGTGGGAGGATTACTTGGAGACCAGAGAGTGAGCAACATAGAGAGATTCCCCCATCTGAAAGAGAGTGCATATGAGGAAAATGGCTTAAATAAAATGGATACTTCAGTTTAAAATATTTTATTGCCCTATGCACAATGTAAAATATATTATGCTATATGAAACACAGTTTTAAAATAACACTACTAAAATAACTGAAAAATGCACACAGAACTCAGAAAACCCCAAAGAGCCAAAGCAATCTTGAGCAAAAAGAACAAAGCTGCAGGCATCATACTCCCTGACTTCAAAATGTACTACAAAGCCCTGGTAACCACAATATTGCATTGGCACAGAAACAGACACGTAGACCAGCCCAAGAGAATAAAGAGCCCAGAAATGAAATCCATGCATCTATAGCCAACTGACTTTGGATTAAGGTGCCAAAAACACACAAGGAGGAAAGACAATAGGCTTGAGACAACTAGATGTCCGTATGCAAAAGAAAGACATTAGACCCTTATCCCGTGTCACATCAAAAAGCCCACTCAAAATGAATTAAAGACTTAAAAGTGTATCCTCCCAAACTGCTTGTCTCTGGTGGCTTACTCCTTAATCCTAGCGATACAGGAGGCTGAGATTGGGGGACTGTGGTTCAAAGACAACCAGGGCAGGCAAATCCTTGAGATTCATCTCTCCAAACAACCAGCAAAAAGCCAGAAATGGAAATGTGACTAATGTGGTAAGACACCAGCTGTGAATAAAAAAGCAAGAACATGAGGCCTTGTGCTCAAGCTCCAGGGAAGAAGAAAAGGAAACCAAAATTAAATCTGAATTATGAAACTAGTAGAAAACATACACAGGCAGACACACACACAGACACACAGACACACAGACAGACACACACACACACACACACACACACACACACATATAGACACACAGACACACACACACATGGGGAAAAAATCCATGATCAACTCTGAGTGAAGGAGTGAGAGCATGAGGCCTTGAATTCCAACTCCAGTATTAGAAACAAACAAACAAAAACCCACCCAAATTATTAAGGTACTAGATAAAAAAACTCAACGTAAAAAACCCCATGCCATTCTTGTAGGCAACGGTTTTCATAAAGTGACAAGAGTTGACAAGAATAAAAACAGATAAAAGAGACAAAAAGAATAAAAACATAAAACATAAATGTGGTAACAGAGCACACCAAATTAAAAACAAGCTTCTGTAGAGCTAATTAAAAGGGGGGCAATCTACAGAATGGGGAAAAACATCTGAAAACTATACGTCTGCACGATAACAAGGAAACAAATAACCTGGCTAAGAAATGAACGATGGAGAAGGATAGATATTTCTCCACAAAGACAAAAAAGAACATACAAATAATCAGTATCATTATTCATCAGAGAAATTAAAGAGGAAACCACATTGACATCTCACACCTATTAGGATGATTGAAATCAAAGGGCAACAAAGGGGAATGGGGGCTGGGGCTCATCATGGTGGAGTGCTAGCCTTGAGTGAAAGACTCGGACAGTGCCTAGCCCCTAAGCTGAAGCTCCAGGACTCACACACACACACACACACACACACACACACGAAAAAGGGAAAACAACACACAGCAGTGGTCACGCATACGGAGAGAAGAGAACACTGGTGCACAGGTGGTAGAATGTAGATGAGTTGTACTGTGTGGAAAACCGAATGCTGGTACGGGCGTACTTCTCACATGCTCCAGCCACCCATGACGGTGTCTCTTCTTCAAAGGAGTGAAGGCAGTCTTCCAAAGAGACGTCTACCTTCCAATGCCCGTGGCAGCACAGTCCACAAGAACCAAACCATGGAATGGACCTATGTATTATACATCACTGAAAAATGTGGTATATATAGAAAGAAGTAGGATACTCTTCAGCTTTAAAAACAAGAAGGAAATGTCACTGTGACAGGAATGAACCCAGAGAAGATGATCTTAAGTGAAATAAGCTAAGCACAGAAAGACAAACGCTAGGCAGTTTTACTCATATGTAAAATTTGAAACAGAAAAGAAATAATAGGCACAAAAGAAATAATAGGTAACAGGGCTAGGGTTTTGAGGGTGTATTTGAGGAGACGTTGGCCGAAAGATGCATAAGTAGTTAGGAGAAGTAAGTCAAGAGATCTCTATATACCAAACATATATATTTATATATACATATATATATGTATATATAATGCTGGGCTCCTTAAAAACGTCAAGAAGGTAGATGTAAAGTGTTTCCAACTAAAAACTGATAGCTATGTGAGGTAATGTGCTGTATTTTAGCTAGATTTTACCATTCCACAATGGATGGTATATGATGGATAGATATAATTTTATCTGTCACTTAAAAAGAAAAATAAAACTGTCAAGTACTTCTTTAGTGGCTACTATGAAGTGCTACTATGTACCCAACAGTGTTTTAGAATCATCGTCACTATGAAGTCATTTTGTCTTATTAACTACCACCATTATCCCCCATTTTATGATTGTGAGTATGAGCTTCAGAGATATTTAGTAATACTCTCTAGTAGGTCTTAAACTTGAGCCCAGATCTAGAGTCTATTATAGATATAGTACTATATAGTATAGATCTATTACTAGCACAATGAACTGAGCTACATTTCTAACACATTTCCACATACTGGTTCATTCATTCATTCATTCATCTGATAGTTGAAGATATTTCTCCATCTCTGAACCCCCTTTCAGGTAAATGAACTTGCCTTTTACTCTTACCATATTTCTCCAGGTAAGCTAACAAATGAAGAACTAGATCAATCATTCATAACATTGTATACTCAAACAACAGTCAGAAAAAATTTCTCCAAAGAGTATCCTAAATCACAGCTTTACTGCCTTAAAGTAAAGAATTAGTTGACCTTTAAGGGCAAGTTAAAAAAACAAAACAAAACAAAATACCACTATACAGATCCTATTCACCCTGGGAAGTAGCGGCTTGAGTTTTGAGTTTTCCAAATCCATTTCATGGCCTAGACTTCAAGAACATTTATATCTTAATCCATCTTTGGGGGAAAACTACATACTTTTCCTCTCTTTATTCTCTATCATTGTGTCTTAAACTGTATGTACAGAGATGAGGACTACTGGTTTTCATTTTGTAATTGGGATAAAAGTTTCTTGGAAGGAATTTGATGGAGGACCCTAGACTGCCCCGTAAAGAGAACAGAGAAGCCGAAGAATAAAATGAGGAGGAGACTCAGATGATTCAGGCGAGCAAGTCCGGAAGTTTGGATCTGGTGGGTGGAACAGATTCACTCAGATTCTTACTTGTGGAAAATACAGTTTTAAAAGAAGCTGCCAGATCTGTCTCTGCTTGGATGCTCTTTAGGCATCAAGGAAATAAACAATTAAGCTTAACCTGGCCACATCCTTTTCCTCCTGGCATGTGTATCCTCTCTCCACTCTCCAAACCTTTGATATTATTCCTTGAGCGAATCACTCATTTTCTCCCGTCCCTCCCTCGTAGCTCGAACTCCTGCGATCAGCTCTCCACAGGACGTGTGTCCTGGACCACACCAGACCCTGGAAAGAAGCAGTTTTAGGGGAACCACAAGAAAGTTCCTAAAATGGCAGCCCCAGCCCTTTCTCCCAAATTATGCTATTTTGCAGTCCTTCCCACTTTCAAGTTTTCTTTTTAGTTTTGTATATGGGATTTAGCTAACATGGATAATACGATAACTAGTCCTGGAAAACCTTAGTGGGGTTACTAAGAAATCTTTCCAGCCTACTTCTTCATTTTCCTTTCACTCATTGGTGTCCCACAAATTAGCCTCCACCCACACCATTCTATTTTCTGGTCCTAAAGTTTCTAATAACAGTTCAGTTCAAGTCTCAAACAGAGACTATTCGATCCTTTTATTAAATGAACTTTCTTTCTTTCTTTCTTTCTTTCTTTCTTTCTTTCTTTCTTTCTTTCTTTCTTTCTTTCTTTCTTTCTTTCTTTTTCTTCCTTTCTTTCCATCTTTCCTTCTTTCCTCCTTTCCTTTCCATTTTTCCTTCTCCTTCCTTCGTTCCTTCGTTCCTTCCTTCGTTCCTTCCTTCCTTCCCTCCTTCCTCTCCCTTCCTCCCTCCCTCTCTCCCTCCTCTCCTAAGCTCTTGCTCAAAGCCTCTCTCTGTTTCTTTCTATTCCCTGCCCTCTGTCATATCATTCTTACACTGTGGCCCTGGGGCCTTGTTTCAGTCATTTTCCTCTCTTTCCCTCTTATTATGGTTTCAATTATGTCTTCCTTTCTCCCTGAGAAAATACCTAACAGCCTAAGTTAAGTACATCAGAAATGTGACCATACTTGGAAGCAGATTTGCTGCGGAGGTAATTGTCTAAGTTGACGTAAATAAATTAGAGTAGGATGGGCCCAGAGTGACCAATGTCCTTGAGAGAGGAAAGAGCATTTGGCATTGGCAGACACAGAGGGAAGGTGGTTTTGTGAAGACACAGGCAGAGGCTGGAATTGTGTTGTCATAGGCCAAGGCGCACCCAAGACTCCCAGGAGCTGAGCAAAGCAAGGCCGCTTCCTCCACTAGAGGATTGAGATTAACTATGGCCCCTCCACTGCTTCCGTTCTAATCTTCTCACCTGAAGATCTAGGGTCTGTTCCAATCGCTTTAGCCCTGGTCTGTAGACCGCGTTTGATAGCACTAGGATAGGGCTGCCATCACCCCGCCCCTCCTCTCGTCTCCTCTTTGCCTTCTATGTTTGCCCTCCAGTTCCCTCCCTACCCCGTTCATCCCTTCCATTTCTTTTCTCTTCCTTTCACTTCCTTTTGCTTTCCTTTTCTGATCTTTAGATAAATATAATATCCATGATATCTTACTACCAATATTTTAATAACTCTCAAATTACATCTCTTGAAATCCTACACCAAACTTATTATTTCTCATTGATTTTTGTTTTTCATTTTTGGTTGGTTGTGGGACTTGAACTCAGGGCCTGGACACTGTCCCTGAGCTTTTGCACTCAAGGCTAGTGCTCTACCACTTTGAGCCACAGCACCACTTCTGGTTTTCTGGTAGTTAATTGGAGATAAGAGTCTCATGAACATTCCTGCCAGGGCTGGCTTTGAACTGTGATCCTCAGATCTCAGCCTCCTGAGTAGCTAGGATTCAGGTGTGAGCCACCAGTGCCTGGTCTCTCATGATCTTTATCTTGGCGTCATATATGTATTTGAATTGCAACATACACAAAAGGAATTGAAACATCCTCTTGTATACAATTCTGTCAGCAAATTGTGATGACAAAAAGATGGTATATAGTGCCATGATGCTATTTATCCATTTATTCCTTCTTCTATTCATTCACTCATTCATTTATTTTGTATCCATTATTATCTACCACTCTCTTACTGTTCATACCTGGTGTTCTACCCGTTGAACCAGCCTCCAACTCAGCTTTTTTGTTTCTTAATTAGAGAAGGAGTCTCACAGATTTTTTTTGCCCAGGTTGGTGAGCAGCTCCGACGATAGTCCTGAGCCACCAGACCTTGGCAATCATATAATCTTTTAAATTTCATTTAAAGTCTGAAAGCTTAAACCACCATCTTTTGTCTAGAATGTTCACAGGAAATATTGAGAGCAACTTCAGCAACAACAACAACACAATTGAAGAAGCTAAACACTACAATAGCTATCACTATTATACTTCACCCTTACCAGAATACTGGAAAGTGAATCTTACCATTGAACAAACTCTACTCATGTCATACAACTTGCAAAAGCTTATGATTATGACCTGGCATTTCTAGGTATGAGTCTGAGTCTGTTTGACTCTAAAGTCCACTTTCTTTCCATTCTAACTCGTATTACCCACTGCATTTGGTGTTGGTGGTCCTGTCCTCACGGGTCATCCAGCTGACCATCTACTGAAGTAGCCATCACAGCCTTCCACCTATCCTTGCAGACTTTACTTCCTCTACGTGTTTGCTGATCTCTACCCTACTTGTTTGCCATTCAAACACTTTCAGTAATTCAGAAGCTGAGTTTTCGTGAGGCTGCACAGAGATGATGTCTATGAGTCAAGCGGAATTAGAATTGGGAAATTCGAATCCGAGACCATTGTGTACCCATGAGACGTGTGGGAGCAGTTGAGCTGAGCAGTAGCGTGGTGGGTGTGGTGGTGGCATCCGTGTGCGGGTCTTTGTGTCTGTGTGGGTGTGTGAGGCGCACACACATGCTGTCTGCAGAGTAAGGCCTCTGTGGCTGGACCGAGTGTGTTTATTGTCTGCCTCTGCATGTGTTCCTAGGTGCACATGTGGCTTCTCCGTGGGTGTGCTGGTCCCGTCGTCTGTGTATGGCTTCTCTGGGCATGTGGCAGTGCTGGGAGAAGAGCTAAGTTGTCAATAGCATTCCCAGACTGCGGCCAGGATCCAAAGCGAAGTGAAACCAGGTCAGAAGTAGCCATGAAACTTGAAACTAGAAGCTACAAACTACTGATAACTAGAAAGCAAGAGAAGACCAAATTAAAAAAATCGGAATGCACAATTCAATGCATGTCCTTTTCTTCTTTATCATTTCCTGGTTTTCAAAGAGTTTCTTTCCCCATTTCCTGGTCGTCCGTCCATTGCCTGCTGGGATGAATTAGTTTTTACTCTGTTTGTGGATCATCTATTGGAATGATTGTTTCTGGTTTCTGACTCTTAAAAGAAGGAGGAGGAGCTGTGGAACCTGCGGGGGGGGGGGGGTGGAAGAGAGGAAGAGTGGGGGGGCAGGGGGAGGAGGGGTGGCTGGCAGGAGAAATGTCTAGACAGAGGGCTCAGCAAGCCAGTACTTGCTCCGCCACGTTGAATCACCAGAGCAGCTCCCTGCCAGGCCTGAGCTGCTGTTCCTTCTGTTTTTCCAATGTCCCCAAATGGTAATTTAACTTGTGACACAGAGGACAAAAGATAAAATAACAGCTAAGATGACGATAGAACACGAGTCGAGTCAGTCTTCTGTCGATGCCACAGCACAGTAAAATTTGCAAAATATGTGGTGGCAATGTGCACATCTGGACACCTGGGTAAGACTTGGTTCCTCTCCAGATATTTTAACGAGTACACACTTTGACTAGTGATCCTGAGCGGTTAAAATGTTAAGATTACTGTAGTTGTCTCTATTTCTATGGCTTTTGGTAACTAGAGGAGGTAGATTTGTAAGAGAAAAGAGAGAAAGAGAGAGTATGGATTCAATATGCTTGAGCAATACAACAGGGACGGCGGTGAGGATTCCTCCAAAATTGGCAATGGAGGAAATAAGTTTTGCCATCTGGGGGAGTAAGTAAGCCCAGAGACTCTCTGCAAGTATGTGCCTGAAGTGTTTGGAAACTCTAGTGAAGGTCACCTGGGTGTAATTTCATGTAGACAGTTACAGAATGTGATTTTAATTTTAGTAATTGGAACCCAACTGTATTGTACTTTATATGGAGACACAATGGAGGACAGAGAAGATGTGCCCTCTGCATCAACGGGAGAAGGAACTGTAATTGAGCAGTGGAGACACAAAAGCTGCACTCAATTCAGTGTGGTATAAGGCAATGATTATGTTTTTACCCACAGTTCTACCTTCTAGCATGAAAATGAAATTTTGCTTGGGGCCATCTTGTTTCCATTTCCTGTTATTATCTGATCACTAAGAGTACTTTCATAGTGAACTGTTCTGCTACTGATGAGGGGATACTTTAAATGGCAGAATGATTACTCTAGACCCAGGAAAGAGTAGTCTAATAGTGTTGATAGACTTCACTGTCCTGTGAATTTGAGTAGCTTGTGGGGTTTCCAGGAACTGATGACAATGGAGAGACACTGACAAGATAGGGGTTAGACACAAAACTGTGAGCTTTTGTGGTGGGCAGAAAGCTGAACTTTACCTCATTATACTTTGCTATTAACCACACTGAATATTTAATACTGCCAGATTATTATTTAGAAACAATACATATATGGAGAAATAATATATTATAACACGTAACATATATAATATATAACAGAATGTATAATATACATACTATATATGCCATAATCTGTGAGAGAGATTGATTTGGATGGGGGGTGAATGAGTATTCTTGAGAGCTATGTGCAATTTTATGGAGTTTGAAGAAATGCAAGTTAAATATTTGTTATTTGGGAATTGTGGTTTATTTGAATGCATTCTTTTAAATCCAATACCTATATAGACTTAAAAAACAGAATATAGCTTTAGGAAGACTCCACATATCGTATTGTGTATTACTTGAAATTATTCATCCTAGAAGCATGTAATTGATATGCAGTTTTTCAGGCTAGGGGGCTATGCAGTTCTGAATATGAACTTACCCTGTTTCATTGCTTAAGATGTCACATGTTAAACCAGATTGTTTTCCAGTGGCCTACACAATATACCCTGCTATTAGTCATCCATTTTCACATAGCTGTCCCTTTGGTATCTCAGACTCAACTCATCTTACTACTGTTCTTTCCAAACCATTGTCTTATTTAGTGTTTCCTATCCCAATAATTATATTATTTCATGCCTATATTTCTAAATCAAAACCAAAGGGTCATCTTGACGATTCTTTCTCTGGTATCACACTCAATTTGTTCAGTAGCTTTAAAATTTAACCATTGATTTCCATGCCATTGTCATGACCTTGGATTAGAGTACCATGATCTTTCAAAGACAACTGAAGTAGCTTCTTTTTCTGTATCTTTAAATTTTTATTGTCAAGTTGATGTACAGAGAGGTTACAGTTACATAATAAGATAGTGAGTACATTTCTTATTGAACTTGTTACCTCCTCCCTCATTTTTCTTCCACTTTCCTTCCCCCTAATTCACCCCTTTACCTCCCAGTTGTACAGATCATTTCCAACATATTATTGCTGTTGCATTGGTTACCCCTTGTCCTCTGTCTCACCATTTTGTTGTTCCCCTTCCCTAATTCATATAAACATATATACCATACCCAGAGTACCAAAATCAAATATAGTGACAACAGGGGATAAACCATAGTGGGGAATAAATACACAAAACAAACAAGAAATCACATAGTACATTAAAAACAACAACAAAGAAAAACCTCTTGTGTACATATCTTAGGGTTCATTTTGCATAGTGTCATTTTACATGGTACATAGATATTGAGCTATTCTACTCATCTGCTAGGAATATCCTAGATATATACTGATTATTACAAATGACAGAAACCATGGACCCTATGTTTCTTTGGGTCTGGCTTACTTCACTTAATATTATTTTTTTCAAGTCTTTCCATTTCCTTACAAATGGGGCAGTGTCACTCTTTCTAATGGAAGCATAGAATTCATATATATATATATATCTGATATATATATGTATATATGTGTATATATGTATATATGTGATATATATATATATATATATATATCACATTTTCTTGATCCATTCATCTACTGAGGGGCATCTGAGTTGGTTCCAAATCTTAGCTATGGTAAATAATACTTCAGTGAACATGGTTGTGATGGTAGCTTTAATGTGGCCTTGTTTGTGGTCATTTGGTTAAATGCCCATAAGTGGGATTGCTGGGTCATAGGGTAGCTCTATGAAGTAACTTCTTCAATGGTCCTGTTTTTATTTTAGGCCTTTCTAAACTCATACCTCTATATGAAAATCATGGCACCCTTTAATCCTATTTCTGTTTGGACTATGCCTTTCCTAAACATTTCTTTTCAAATATTTATCTCAAAATCTTAATTGCTTTCTATAATTTCTTTTTATAATTTTCATATACTTGACTTTCCTGAGACCATACATTTCAATAAATCTTCTGTAATTTCCTCTACTGCTATATACAAAAGCAATGTCAGTGTTATTTACTCCCCAACAATATTTTTGTACTTCAGAATTTTTTGTCTAAATCTTCAGGCTAGTGGCATCTCTGCTACTCAGGACACACATTTTTGTTGTACACTCAGTTGTCTGGATCCCATGTGTTCCTCTTTCTTGACTTACTTCAGTACATAGTGATTTATGAAAGGGTGGATGTGAAATACAACTTTGGATTCTTTTCATGTCTTGAAAAACACTTATTCTATACTCATATTGATTGATAGTTTGGCTGGTTATAAAATTCTAACTTTAAAAACCTGATCCTTGAACTTGGCAGATACTGTACTATTGAACTGACAAGGAATTTATTTTTCTCTCTGGATGCTTTTAAGATAGCTATGTGTGTGTGTGTGTGTGTGTGTGTGTGTGTGTGTGTGTGTGTGTGTGTGTGTGCTAGTCCTGGGGCTTGAACTCAGGACCTGGGCACTGCTCCTGAGCTTTTGTACTCAAGGGTAGCATTATACCACTTGAGCTACAGCTCCACTTCTGGCTTTTTGTTGGTTAACTGGAGATGTGTCTCACAGATTTTCCTGCCTGGGCTAACTTTGAACCATGATCCTTAGATCTCAGCATCCTGGGTAGCCAGGTTTATAGGCATGAGCCACCAGTGCCAAGCCTGTTCTTACATTTTGTTTTAAATTTTTATAATTTTTTTTACTAAGTATAAGCCTTTCACATTTTAATTATTTTACTTTTGGTAGGAGTGTCCATTTTGAACTTACCTTTCAATTGGGTATTTTTTTATTTTAGCTTTTAGTACTTCTTCAATTTTGATATATTTGCTTCCCTAAACTTTTTATTAGTTGAATGCTTTATCTCCGAGAGACTTATCTCAAATATTTTATCTTTTCCCATCTTTTCCACTTTCTTTTCTATCCCAAATTCCAGAAAATAAACTAAATCATATCTTCCTGAGTTCCTATTGACATTTTACTTGACAAATCAGTTTTAAACTCATTTTGATGGTCATTTATACCATATGTCAGTGAGAACAGAGCCATGTTATAATCTTAGAATTTTTTCTGATTGTACGTTTTCTACTTGGCTCCTGATCTCTTGGCTTTCTCTCAGATTTAAAGTCCTAGTTATCACTTTTGCTTTGGGCATAAAAGTTCCTGAATGTTTCATCAGTTATCAGGGGATATCTCTTTAGATCCTGTAGAGGCTTGGAATCCCATGGACTCCTATATCTACAGCTACTCTCATCACCATTTTTGACACAGCAGAGAAGAATCCCCTGTCACATTGATTTTTATGTAAATAAGGCTTCTTTCATAGAGTGAAAAACCCTGTTGTAAATCAAATGTATTTTCTAACTTCTGTTATAGAAACATACTTTCTTAACTCATGTCCTGTGGAATGGATGGATAGCTCTATTTGGTGAGAAAATAGTAAGTGAAAATAATTTTTTAAAAGTTGCAGCAATTCCTTCTGACCCTTGTTAAATAATGCTTACAAGATAGGCAACTTCTTCAAAATGTTGTAAATTCTTCCAGAGTAGAGAGAGTGTCTGAGCATAAAGCTGTGTGGTTCACACACTTCAAGAGTATATCATAATTATCATCACAAAATTTACAATATTAGGTCTATTTTGAGAAATGAGCCATATCACCATATGAACACACACACTGAGATGAAAAACACGGAGGAAATCGCCAGAGGTTTCATGTAAGTTTAATAAGTGTAATCATCTTGCAAGTTCTTGCCTAAATTCTCCTCACTGGAATAACCTCCCTCTCTTCATTATAAAGTTCCTAGCAAAAGAATATGACAGCTAAAAACCTGAGTGCTAAAATTAGACAACTGTGGGTTTGAATTTCTTTGACTTTGATCCATGTAATGACTTGCTCTATCAATGTAAGCTTGAGAAGTGACTATGTCCCATTAGATCCACTCTTCACCCTTTATTCCTTGCATTCTATCTAGTAGTATAACCTCTCTGCATTTTGTCAAACCATCTCAGAAAACTGGAGCATGGGGAAACAATGAGGATGGAGGCATCTAATACCTCCCCACCTTGGATTTTTCTCAGGATGGCCATGTTCCATCCTGAGATGGCACATGGTGAATGTTCATCCTACTTAGATCTCTTTCTGGATTCTAGAAATAAATCCCTTCTTTCTACCAGGTTTAAGGATGTTAATGGCTCCAACATTACTAGCATCAAGGTACTACATTATTCCTTGTGGCTTTTTACACCCTACCTACATTTTGGCAAATAGCTCTTTTAGTAAATCCTCCACTAAGTATTCCATTTTGGTTGAGCCATCTGTTTCCCATTGAAACACCACAAACACATCTTTATAAGACTCAATTTCCTTTTCTATAAAAATAGACATAAGAACATTATTTGTTTCATAATTTATTGTGAGGATTAAATGAAAGAATAGGCCTATGCTATTAGTCATCATAATATAGAAAGTACTTGATACATTTAGGCTACTGTTATTAATAGCAACAGAATTCATTTTAAGATAAATTCAAAGTTCCCTTCCTGCTGATTATACTTCATAATTCTGATTTTGAAACTTTTATGAGTATTGAGTTTTTTCTATATTACCTTTGCTTTGCACTCTTTTGCTTCAGGTATCTTATCATTTAAGTTAAGCAATAAATCTCTGAAAACATAAATAGTAGGTAATACTAGAGGATCACACATTGATAAGCAGGCTAAGAGAGAGTATGGTTTACATAGAGTATGAATATTTTTAACAAAATATATCAGCCACATATATATCAAAGTAAAAATAAAAAAGAGAGTCCTGAAGCTAGGGATGTAGTTCAGTAACAGAGTGCTTACCTAGTCTTCAGAAGGCCATGGGTTTGATCTCTTGTACTACAAATGAAACAAAATAAAATAAAACTGCATGTGAAAAGGCTGCCAATAATGGACATGTATTTGAACCCTCTACTAATTTAGTGAGTTAATTTATTCTCCATCCATGGTCATAAAAATGGAAAATGTCTTTACATATAGAATAAATCAGAACCCAGTTAGAAGTGTAAATGTTCTGGCAAGAGTTAGTGAGATGAAGTAGTTGACGTTAGCCTTTTGTAATCTGTAATTTTATGACCGATCTCAATAGACAGAGAAAGCAGCAGAGGCTACGCAGGAGCAGTCTCCAAGTCACTGGTACCTAACACCATGAAATTTTATTCTGCATTGATCCAAATGTGAAGCACAGCTTGGTACAAGGGAGAGTCAAAAAACATCTCGGGAACAGATGTAAGAAAGCATTTTTGTTCTGCTTTAGCAAAAATGTGGTTACCATAGGCCACCACAGTCAGAGCCAGAGGACACCATGCTGGTTAACGGAAACCAGATGCTCTGGTAAAGAAGCCATGGATAAATATGAATTATTTTCAGGGGAATGACCTTCAATTATCTCCTTAATGTTGAGCTCTGTGTTGTTGCCATAATCTTACTTTGGGTACTTAGAGAAAAGAACAACAAAGGGGCACCATTATTGAGTGATTGATGGAGGACATATACAAGGTTCAGCTATGGTATGTGAGAGAGAAGAGGGGTGAGAGAACAGAGGGAGAAAGAGCTAAAGAGCACTGGAGAGAGGCTGAGAATGAGCTCAAGATCAAAACTGAGAAGACAGGAAATAGAGGAATGTGGGTAGAATTCTGGCTAGCTTCCAGAAGTCTTAGGTTCCAGTCCTTATTTTGGTACTGACTCATTGTGACATGCTGGATCAATTCGAAATACATTTATTATGAATCTACTCTCATCCTCATAATGCCAAGACTTTCCTGCTATTGCAAAATGATGGTAAGCCTTTGTAGAGTTCCTGGTTTCTGGGAATACCATGAAAATTAATAGCAAAATGATACATTTCCTTCACCTCAGCCCAGAAATCCCCATACTGAAACTTTTGTCTTAGATTCTATCCTAGATTCACAGCTATGCATCTTGAAGATGCAAAGATTGAAAAGGCATTTTCCTCTTCCCATCCCTTTATCAAGATGGCTCTTTTTCCACCTTAATGACTTTATGTTGTTGGCTGTGTATTTCCTTTAAAATGGGTGATAAAGAAAATGTGGCTTGTGTTATTTATTTATACGGATGTAAAATATTTTTCATTTATAAAGAAGAACGAAACTGTGTTTATAAGGAAATGGGTAGAGTTGGATAGCATTATGTAGGTAAATTAAGATAGACTCAGCAAGACAAGTGTCAGGAAACATACAATAAATGAAAGATATCAGACTAGAAGCATGCCAGCATTTAAACTCAGTGAATGAAAAGAACCAGGTAACATAGAAAATGCTATCTTCTGAAGACAAGTAGAGAAAAAGAGCATTAAGAATCATCAAAGAGGTAGTAGGATGGCAAGAAAAGCACAGAAAAACCAGTGCAATGGAGAATGAAACCACACAGTTCCCAGCCCATTTCTGGCTTCCTGGGAAGGGACAAGGTAGGACACTTGACCTGAGGGACAGACTGGAAATTCTAACTGCAAGTATTCTCCTGTCTCTCTTTAAGCCCAGTGCTGGATTTCTTGGACAGTGGTTGTTACAGTGGGGAAGGCTAGCCTTTTTGAAGAAGGACATTCTCCCCACCCTCTTATCTTAGAGGATGATAGCAGGTATCTATGTAAGAGAAAGTCTATTGTTTGAGACTGAGATACTCTGAGGACCTGAAGACAAGGAAGATTCATAGCTCAAGGAGTCTTGGGACACCCTGCCACAGAACCTGGGATTGCCATGACATGTGGTTGAGGAGAAGGACATTGCTTGATGTGGTCCCATTGAGAAGTTCGAGCAGTGAGGAACTTTTGTGTCAGTGAAAGGTGCCATGGTGGTCCAAGGCCCAGCCTTCCGCAGCAAGTCCCATCAGGTGAGGCTCAGATGGAAATCAGACACTGGGCTTGTGGCTGGCTTCATATTTGGCTTCCAGGGCCTACTTCTTAGCTGTGTGTTGACTGCTAGGTAGGCCAGAGTCCTTCACACACACACACACACACACACACACACACACACACACACACACACACACACACACACACACACACACACACACACACACACAACCATTTTTGTAACATGATACAGCCTCTCCCCCTGTATAGGGAGGGGAGTTGTTGGGTTGGACCTGAAAGCCCTGAACTTTCTTCCAGGAACTGCATCCTGGTGTGTGTTTATTGGCAGTCAAGACTAAAGGGCCAGCCTCCTTCACCACAGAAGGAAATGTACTGATGGGCAGGGTATGTAGGCACTGAGAGCAGCAGGTGGAGTTACTAGGTCTTAGTTCTCCCCCAATCAAAGAAGAACTAAATGCTGTTTATTCATCTACTTTCTGATACATTCAGGCATCATCCTGAGGCGTGAATGCTTGCTCCCAATGGAGGCAAAAACCAAGGGCATGTGGAACAAGTAGTAATCTTCCCAGTCTCTAGGCTATAAGAGTCCCTGCAGCCAACTGCAGCTCCAAGTACACAAAGGATAGAACTCTGCTTCTGTAGTGAAATTAGCTCAGAAGTGGAAATTAACCCTTATACAGAAAACTCTATATAGATCAGCTGTCTCTTTTCAGTGCTGAGGATCAGGCCTGATGTGCTGAGGGCAGGAGTAGAATATTTGTCTATTAAGCCATACCCCCAGTATGTGCGGTAAGTCCAGTGTTGAGGACAGCTCCTAGGTACAAGCATTTTGAGACTATTTCAGCTGAAAGACTACTGTCAATTCAAACTTCCAATCAATGCCTTGGTTTTAGGTGTATAAAATCCCAATGTAGGAAAAAAGAAGGCAATGTCTTTTCTGAAATTTGCAATTCCACAATAAAGGATGTGGATGATTGTAAAGCAAATAAAAATTCAACCAGTGGATTCAGAAGAACAAAAATAAAAATGATCAGTGAAATGAAAAATAACACACGTAAGCACCTGAATAATTCGAAGAGGATACAAATAAACAGCTGAATAAACTCAAAGAAAATCCCAGCAACCAGATGAAATGAAGACAACTCAGGATATAAAAGCAGAATTCAATAAAGATACAGAAATCCTGAAATGAAAAAAAGCAAATTGAAGTTCTGGAAATGAAAAGTTCAATATCTCCAAGGTGTTAGTAGAAAGCCTTGTTAATAGAAAATAACAAGTTAAAAATAGAATATCAGGGATTGGAGACCAAACCTATGAAGAATGGCCAATAGACACATGAAGAAATGTTCAAAATCTCTGGCCATAAAAGAAACGCAAATCAAAACTACATTGAGATTCCACCTCACCCATTTAGAATGGGTATTATCAAAAGAACTAATAATAACAAATGCTGGCAGGGATGCAGCCAAAAGGAAACACCACTACACAGTTGTGGGAGTGTAAACTGGTGCAAACACTCTGGAAAGCAGTAAGGAGAGTCCTCAAAAGACTAAACATAGAGATCAGATCCCCTGTGACTCAGCAATCCCACTCTTGGGCATTTATCCAAACAAATACAAACAAGACCACACTAAAGCTACCAGCACAACCATGTTCATTGCAGTGTTATTTAGCATTGCTAAGATATGGAATCAACCAAGATGCCCCTCAGTAGGTGAATGGATCAAGAAAATGTGGTATACATAAACAATAGAAATTCTGTGCTTTCATCAGAAAGAATGACATCACTCCATTCATAAGGAAATGGAAAGACTTGGAAAAATATCATAATAAGTGAAGTAAGCCAAACCTAAAGAAACATAGGCTCCATGGTTTCCCTTATTTGTAATAATTAGTACACAACTAAGATAGCCCCAGCAGAGGATCACAATAGTGCAATAGCCCTGTACCTATGACCATACAAAAAAAATGATGCTAATTGAAATGAACTCCAAGATATGGAAACAAGAGCTGTTTTTGTTGGTTTTTGTTGTTGTAGTGTACTGTTTGCAGTTATTTCTTTTTTCTTTCATTGTTTTCCTTTGGTTTATTCCTTGGGTTACTGTTTTTGATTTTGATACCCTTTTTCTTGTATTTGTTTATTTGACTTGGGGGAGGGAAGGAGAATCACAGAAACATTCGGACAAATGGTGAACCAATGCAACACTGATACTCACTAGACACTCTGTTGGAAATGAACTTTACAACTTGCAGGAAGGGGAATTGGGAGGAGGGGAAATGGGAGGAAACAGTGGGGGGTAACACTGTTAGAAAAGAAATGTACTCATTACATTACTTATATAACTGTAACTCCTCTGTACATCACCTTTACAATAAAAGAGACCAAACCTGTGAACTATGGATATAAATTGAAGAAGAGATACAAGCTATTAGCACAGAAAATGCATTCCATAAAATAGTAGCAGAAATGTATCTGATTTTGTTGTTTGCTTTTGTTTTTGCTGTTCCTGAGTCTTAAACTCTGGGTGTAGGTTCTGTCCCTAAGTTTCTTTTGCTCAAGGCTAGCACTCTACCATTTGAGCTACAGCACCATTTCTGGCTTTTTCTGTGATTAATTGGAGATAAAAGTCTCATGGACTTTCCTACCTGGGCTGGCTTTGAACTATGATGCTTAGATCTCAGCCTCCTGAGTAACTAGGATTACAGATGTGAACCACCAGCGCCTGGAATCTATCCAGTTTTAAGAAAGAGCAGTCATATAGATATAGAAGGCTTTCAGAATGAGAGATAGGCAAGGAAAGAAACAACCCTAGATATATTGCAAAAACAGAGAAAAATGTTGGAAGCTGTAATAAAGAAGTGACAAGTCACATATAAAAGCAAACCCATCAAAATCAGAGCAGTCTTTTCAATAGCAACTAAAAGCAAGAAGGGTTGTAATAATACTTACTAAGCCCTGAAAGAAAGTAACTGCCAACCTGTTTTAATGTATCTAGCAAAGCTCTACTTCATAGCTAGAAGAGAAATGAAAAACACTATGATACACAAAACTATAGGAATTCATAACCACTATACCATCACTGAAGAAGAAACTTAAAATGAATCCTACACACAGAAGAGGAAGATAAAGACAACCAGGAAAATACAGGAATTGAGTACAATAGGCATGTACATTCCCAAAAATTGGAGGCAAATCTTACAAAATAACAAAATGACAGGAAACACTACCTACATTTCAATATTAACACTGAATATGAATAGTCTCCAACCAAGAGACATATATTCATAAATTGGATTTTTAAAAATGACCATTTGCTTGTCGTGGATATGAAGCATAGCTTACCAATAAAGATATGATGGAAAAAAATTCTAAGAAGAAAAAAATCTACTTGGATACTTAATCCATGTTTTTTTCTGCTAAAGTTTTTCAACAATTTCAACTTCCACAAGAACACTCTCAACTAACCATCTTTCTACGTTTACTGACACAGTGAAACACATGTCTCTCTTTGATCTTTCTCCCTAGTTCTCTCCTTCCACTTAAAACCATTTTCTTTCTTTCTGGAAAATCTGACCATAGAATCAGATTTTTTTCTGCTTTCCCTTATTCACTTTACCGATCCTACTAAATAATTGTCAAGATAGTAGGACTTAAGGCCTACAACTGAGGACAGATCCTACTAACTTCTTGTTTGCCTCTTGTATCCCCTCAAGGTGAAAACTAGTATTAGTTTGCTAAGACTGTCCTAATGGGTTCCATAGACTGGATGGCTTAAGTGACAAAGCTTTGTTTTCCACCCTTCTGAAGGCTAGAGTGTGTGCTCAGGGAATTGTCAGGGTTGGTTTCTCCTGGGGCCTCTCTCCTTGGCTTACAGATGGCCACATCCGCACTGTATCCTAACGTGGTCTTCCTTCTGGGTGTGTGCATCTGTGCTATCTCACTGTGTTTCCCTTTTTGAACAAGGACGCCAGCCATATGAGATTAAATCTACGTGTTCATCCTCAATTTAGCTTAATTACTTCTTTAAATCAAAATATCATCAAAAACATCAAAATACAGTAGGTAATGGAGTTACTATACATACCTTACATGAATTCAGATTTGGAGGGCATAATTTAGTTCATCTGTCCTGTAAACCAGCCAAAAAGAAACGCCTCTAAACTCTCTTTTTACACCACTTCTCTTTCCTACTTCTACATTGGTTAGTGCTTATTTTTATAGAAAAACTTCCCAAGTTTAATTTATACCAGCCCCCAAATTCTCACATGGCTCATTATTACACTGCCTAAAACAGGGAGCAATGCTTGTCATATTTAATAGTATTTCAATGGTTTTGATGTTTATGTCCTTACACAAGCCATCTGCGTGTATCCTAACGTCCAAGGAGATACATAAGGAGAAATACACAAAGAAGTAAAATGAGCACAATATAGCATGGGGGGTTCTGTATTAGGTATTCCTTAAAGATGTGATGGAAACATTTAAAATGGCAAACTCTCACTCTGTTTGGGTTCCCATCTCTTGTTCTTGTAAAGATTTAGTAGTACTCAATTTGTTAAGCAAAAAAAAAAACACCCTGGAAATTTAGCAACATTACAAGGTCAAAAATAATAAAATAACTAGTAGTTGGCAGGGGTACACAGCACAAGGAAATTACAATGGGACAGTTTATTGAGACTAGTACTTTCCCCAAACCAAATGCAAAGGATGGTTCCAAAAACTCTATTAATATTAAAATCTTGACATGATCATCCTATAATTTTAGAATCATATGTAAACTTAATCAGGTAAACACTCTAATATGGTTTCTGGAGTTAAAACTGGGATGATTACCTGTATTAATTTTGGGCTATGTGACACTTTGGTTCTCTGAATTGAAATTATATTGTTATCTTGGGCAGCTATAAACTTTCCACTGCTATTCTTCATGGCACCTTGGGAAATAAATCCTGAATGAGTGTGGCAAGAAAGCATTCAGAGCGATCTGCCTCTGCTTATTAAAAAGTAGTAAAGTCTCTGTAACCAAAAGATGAGTTGCTTACATCTGGGAAAGAGAGTTGGATTTCTAGTCCATGTCATCTATCATAAGTTACTAGTTGCAGTCCAAGAGCTGAATATTTATTACAAGCAATGATGGAAGAGGCAAGAAGATTTTTCCAGATCTAAGGATGTGTTTTGAACCGACGCTCAAAGAATGTGTTGCCTTTAAGCACTGAGCCAGCTTGATTTGGATCTGTCACCACCAAGAGAGAAAATGTCTGGAACACTGTAGTGTCATTTCTGGGTAGTCTGTCTTTTATGACTTGTCATGAATTACTAAAGGGAGACAAGTGAATACTATGTAGGCTTGGGACTGCATGAAGCTGTTAGTACTGTCATAGTAAGCAGAAACAAGACCACCAGGCAGCACTAAGACCACCCAACACAAAACACGAGCTACCATTAGCAACATCCTTGAGACTGTATGCCCTTGACATTTGCATTTCAGGATGCCGAGCCACCAAAGCATGCTGTAGGGTAATTATTGCTTTGTGATGATATTTAGCAACTCTCATGATGTGGACCACCAATTCTGGCTTGGGTTGCTTCTTTTTATTAGCACCATCTGAGAATGTCTGTGGTATGGAGGCTTTGGTGAATTCCGTCTGTCCTGTGGCCAAAGGAATGAAAGGAAGAGCAACTTCATTTATTAACATGGAAGAATTCTGTGAGGGAAAAAAAAACCCCATGACACATGTCTGAAAGGAGCTTTATTGAGAACTTTTTAAAAAGACTTTTTTCAAACAAAGCATACCACAATGTTTTACTACTGCGTATTGAAGTACCTACGCTCTAAATGTAGATCAACTTGCATTAATTCAGAGCTGCCCTGGGATCTTGTATCCAACGAACCATTCTGGTGAGAATGTCTACCTCAGACAGACTCAGTGACAAATCTGTCCCATGGTTAATAACAAAATAAAATTCCCTAAAAGAAGGAACTAGGATAAAGATGTTATTTACCTTTTTTTTTAGAAGGGGAAAAAGATCCGATCTCTTCCTTTTATTCTCTTTCCCCGCAGACTTTCCTCACTGCTCTTTCCTTCATTTGAGTCTACTTTTATGCTAAAGGTCTTGGTTAAATTTTTAAACTTAAAAATCACCAATACCACTTTTTTTTTGTCTTGATTCATTTGCTGCATAAGGACTGATTTCCTGTCAGCCAGGTTTGTTTGTCTGTGCGCATGTGTAGGTGCTGTTTTGCTGTGGCTGTTGTCCCAGTTTCTTCTTTTATATTCCAGCTCTCTCAGCAAGTTCTTTATTGTAGTTACTTCTACGTTTATTCAGGCTTTTCAATCTGTTAACCAGCAACAGATCTCTCTCTCTCGTTCATGATTTCAGACTTCTGAATTAATTTTTTGAGCCAATTTCTATTCTCTTTGAAAAGCTTGGATTCCAAAGGGAACAAAGAACTAATAGTTACTTGGTCTTTTCCTTTTCTCACCCAAATTGATTTATATGGAAGAACTTGTCATGTAATTGATTTAAACCACTTTGTTACCATTACCATTGTTTATAAAAACCAGTCTATAAAAATCAGTTTAATGATATGATCTATCTATCTATCTATCTATCTATCTATCTATCTATCTATCTATCTATCTATCGAGACAGAGAGAGAGAGAAAGGGGAGAGAGAGAGAAAGGTTAAGTTCCATATTGAGTGCAAAAATCTCTTGACTTAAAACTTCTGACACTAATAAATAAAATTATTATTCTGCACCAAAGCCAATACTGAAACAGTGCTAGCAGTAATAGTATAAGTATTGTTAGCCATTCCAAGGTCTCTTGTTCTGAAATGAAACTGGATTCAGTTACAAATATTTGTGATCCAATTAGTGATTGAGAGATACGCATTTTGTAACCTTTTCTAATTCAACCAGAGCAGAACATGTAGGCATTCTACACAGTACACTGCTGTCATGAATGTTGGGAGCTAAACATAACTGAAGAAGATTGCAAGTTAAAAATGAGGCAAAGTTGTAGAATGGCTAGGTTTGGAAGAAGGGATTTGTGAGGAGCACAGCTTTTTGGAGCTTAGATTCCTGTTTCATCCCCATATGCGCATGTTCTGTTTGGGAACCCATCTTATATGCCACTATTTCCAGTAACCAAATCCCAAACTGAATTTCTTCCTGGAATGTTGAGGTTTCCAAGTATTAACTTATTTACCAGTTACAGAACAACACAGCGCTCTCACGAACCTACTCAGGCCTCCCTGGCCATCATTTCCCTAGTCTCTTTGTAAGAAATGCCTGACTTTTCCCTATGTACACACACTCTCTGGTTTTACATAGGAGACTCTGTCTCCTTTGCCACTCAGGAGCTCTCTGTTTTCCCATGCCCTGACTCTTTCTTTCATCTCCAGAGGCTGATCCGACTATTTCCTGTGGGGAAAATGCTTGGCCCAAATGTGTGTAATTGTGGACTGTCCCTTAGGATCTGAGGTTGTGGGAGGGAATAGTTCTTGGTGCCTGGTGCACACAGATTGTGTCCCAAGAGAAGAATCATAGAAAACAATTAAGTGAGCATTTGTCAGAAATACTGGCACGTGCACATGCCTTTTTGGTTCCCTGAAGATTTGCTTTCTGCTTTACTAACCTCAGGATAGCGGCCAGCCAGATGGAGAGATGCCAAGCCCATCTAGACAGAAGGCCACTCTACTTGACTATCTGGAAATCATTCTTTCGCTCACTTGGGAGGCTGTGGGGCCTCTTTATTTCCTCAGAAACAAGGCCCACCCAAATGATTTCAAGAGCACATCGCAGCCCAGTCTCGGCGAGCAGACAAGCTGTGAAAGTTGGAAATCTGTAGCTCTTTCCCTTCCATCTTCAGTGCAGTACATTCCTTTCCCAGCCACATAGGTTTACAGCCTTCCAAGACCTCGTTTGTGAAACGCCATGGAACCCAGCGTCAAATAAAGTTAAGATGAGTGATTAAGGAAATCTGTAGCCACTGAGAACAACGTTCCCAGTCGAGTATCAGCAGCGACCAGGAGAGATGCGAGTTTGCCTCGTTTTCCTCTGACCCTGGGGAGAGGGCAGAGAAGCTAAGGCCCCGGTTTGTCTCTCGGACTCCCAGCTTTTGTCTCTACTCTTGCCAGTGGTGTGCTGAGAGGGGGAAGGACATTGTCTTCCCCTTTTCCTCTCCTTGGCGGTGCATAGCCGGATGGCAGCATCCTGAATGCGGACTGGCGGTCAAAGCCCCACCGAGGTCAGGCAGTGTCTGAAGTGGGAAAGTTTCTTCCCATGCAGTACCATCCCACTGCTCTGACTCCAACCTGAAGGACATTCTACTCTCCAGTCTGCTTTCAGCTACCGAAGCCTTTCCTGTTACACCAATACCATCAATGTAACACGACTGACAAGAAGACAGAAATTGGGATGCATGAAGTATGCCTGATTGTTCTTCTTTTCTCAATGTACTTCGTTTTAATTACCTGAATTGGAAATAATACTTGAATTATGGCCTTTCTAATTTGTCAATCTGACCACATCAGTTTCCTCCTTTAAAGTCTCTAAATGGCTCTTTGCCCCTGGCAACATCTCCCCCAACTCAAGCCTTTATTGACATACGGCTTTTCCACTCATCAGGTCTCTTAGCCTTTCTGTCCCTGTGCCTAGACATTCCGTGTACTTGAGAGCCTTTCTTTCGCTGATTGATTTAGAAAAACTGCTCCTTTAAAATAAGCTCAGAAGTCCATCCTTCTAGGAGAAGCCCTTGGTATCTTTGCATCCTAAAATTGTGTATGTATCTCTTTTAAAAAATAACATGTTACATTGTTTCGTTGAGGCTAATTTGCAAGTCTCTCCCACTGAACATTCCCCATACTGATTTATTTGGGGGAGGGGCTTTGTCCCTTGTCACAAGAACTACAAGGGTGCTGAGTTCCTGCTCTTCATGTCACTCTGCAGAACAGATAGGTGAAATGGAAAAGGTTAAGTCATATATATGCCATTCATACATATACTCCTATTTATTATGTACATTTATGGACGTGTGTGCATGTACTATGTGCATGTGTTCATATCTTGCTCCCACATTCCTACATCTCTTGAAATCTGTTTTTTCTTCCTTTTTGAATAGTCCATAGAAGCAGCTCAATCTCTTACTCTCACCCTCATTTTTGTTCTTATTTGTGGGTTTTGATCTTCTTGGAGAAGAGGTAATTTAGTACAACTTCCCTCCCTCCTCTATTCCTCTCCATTCTTCCACCAGAGACCTGAAGCACTAAACTCCTGCCAAGCAGCCATCTTTTTTGGAGTGCTGCTCACTGGGGTCTGTACCCTCTCCTGTCCTTGGAGACTAGGAGGAGGGGTCACTTGCCACTGTGGGCAGTACCTGCCGGATTCTCCCCCCATTTCTGTAACAGCACTTTCACTAACGGCTCTTCACAGTTTGAGTTTGCCTCTGATTCCTGCATAGACTCTGACTGATTCTGTGCTCAGTAATTAATTAAGGACTTACGACTCATCAATCTCACTTTGTAAATTAAGAAAAGTGCTTTCTTTGATTTCCTGATACTACATTGCAATGATATTGGTAAGTGTTAGAAGCCAGCGTCTTAAACATACCTTGAACCCAAAGAAATATTCTCCATTGAAGCCGGGCACTGGTGGCTCACGCCTGTCATCCTAGCTACTCAGGAGGCTGAGATCTGAGGATCGTGGTTCAAAGCCAGCCCAGGCAGGAAAGTCTGTGAGACTCTTATCTCCAATAAACCACTCAAAAACTGGAAGTGGCACTGTGGCTCGAGCGGTAGAGTGCTCGCCTTGAGCTGAAGAGCTGAGGGACAGAGTCCAGGCCCAGAGCTCAAGCCCCATGACCAACAACAACAACAATAAGGAATATTCTCCATTGAAGTTGAAGCTTCTATCTCTCGTCTCTGTCTCCTGTTATATCTGTTCGCCATTCACTTCATATTTATTGACCATTGATTCCTGCTTGTTCTTATCTTCCAATTTTGATCTTATCTTCCTCCTTATTGTGGAAACATGCTTAGGTCAGAAATCAGAGAAGCTTGACTACCATGCAACCCTTCAGCCAGTGCTGGTGCACTAGTTTTCTTATCTATGAAATGGGATGAGTACCACAACTCCAAGAGAGCTCACGGAACTGCTGAACAAGACACACACACTTTCTTGTCATTAACTGTCTATATCTTTTCTCTGTCATCTTTTATATCACATAATTTTTTATCTTTCTTCCTTTTCCGTGATTTCTCTTCATGTTTTTCTAAAGATACCACCCTCTCGGCCAGACTTTCCAAAGTCCCTTGGAAGATAAATGTATGCTCTTTGGGAGGTCCTATATGGTTTTCTCTCCTGCCCTACTAGCACTCTAATAGAATATTTCTCATTCTATCTGATCATCCTATTAGAATTCTGACAGAATTTTTTTCATCTTCAGTAAGAATAACATTCAGAAGAAATATAACCTTTTCCCTAGACTCGTGTAGATGTATAATTTTCCTTTGTTTTGCAATTTCTGAGAGTAAGGTTCATGGTGAACACAGAAAGTTTTCTAGGATTCCACGTACCATGGCTGAATATTCTTCTCTCATATGTCTTTTATAATTGATGGTCTAACAACATCACCAAGACACATTTCATTTCCGCGTAGTCCAAGTGTTAGCTTCCTTTGTTCAGTGTTCATATTTTTATTCTGAGGGCCTTGGGCTAGAAATTTTCTTAAAAAGCATGACCCTCACTTCACCCAGGCAGGGTGAAGTCCAGTGTGATAAAGCCAAGCACATTGGTAACAACAGGGGATGTTAAGAGAACAAGTGTCTTGGGTTTCAGTCTGTTTTGTTTCCTGATGCGTTCATATAGCATCAAAAGCACGGCCTTAGCTATAACCCAATAGATATTTGTTAAAGTATGAATGCAAGATTCAATCAATTGAATGGGAGTCATGCCAAGAGAGGAGAAGGGAGAAATGAAATAGGCAGAGAGCACAGCTCATGAAATGGGTCAGAGGCCAGAAAAATACAACCCATCATTAACAATGGGATGGCAGGTTTCTCTGGCATGAGGGCGTGGAGGAAAAGATGGGGTATGAGGAGAGCTGAGGCTGCAAACATCAAGGTATCCTTGATAATGACTATCACCTGTGGTGTGCTTGTCACATGTCTGGTATTTTTTAACACCTTGTCTTCAAACCTTACAACAACCCTATGAAAAGATGAGTGATTCAGCCTCTGTTACTCATTTCAACTCAGTTTCACAAGTGGTAGCAGTACAGGAGAGCAGCAGTCTAGTTGATCCTGACCATATACATGTATGACTTTGATGACAGACAAGATGAGCAGAGTCTAGGAGCTGTGTTCAGTTGCTTCTAGACAGAAGAGTTTGGGCTGCTGGAATGTTCTTTCAGCTCCCCTCACACTCATTCTTTGGAAATAAGTTGGAGAGGACCGTAGATAATAAATTATTCAAAGACTTGAACTGTGGTGCAGTCAGTTTCATTGGGCCAATTTTCAGTTAAAATGTGGAATAAGTAAACCAAAGGAAATAGAACTGGAGCATAGCTCAGCTCAGAGCATAGAACCCTGGGAAAGCACTCTGGCAACCCCATCAAACAATGTGAGTTTTGGAGTGGGCTACAGCAGAAGAACTGCAGAGATTGACTATTTATAATTCTAAGAACTTTCAAATTAGTGGCTGGAAATTTACAGTGGAGGTCATCCTTGAAAGGTTCCAAGAATCTTAGACTTTTTGTCTTGGAAAAGACCTCTTAGAATGTGCACTCCAACTTCCCTGTGTTATGAGTATAGAAACAGAGGTCAAGAAAGTTCAAGGTCTCACAGCTGGTTTGGAGGTCAATGCTTATTTCCACTTATTTCCATTTTCTTCTTTTGAGTGCTACTTTTAAGCTATGAAATGCTTTCTTTAATTTAGTAAAACCGTGCATAAGATTGCATAACTCTTGTTTAATAGTTCCTGGGTCAGTTACTTAACTGTTCAATCAAAAGAAGTATTCTTAGCTCCATAAGGATGCAGGGAAACTCCCCAGAGGATGTAGGGACACAACTGATTTTCATCTGCTACTTTAAAAAATAATGCATAGTAGTCTTTTGCTCTGTGGAGCTAAAAACAACTTGTGCACACACATGGCTGAATTATGTTGCAGCATGAATCAAGTGATTCAGATGAAATACTCATTTGTGGGGGGGGGAAGGGGGGGAAGGAGAAGGATTGGGATTGGGGGGGAGGGGGGAGGCTGGGAAGGGATGTGAAGGGTAAACAAAGGAGGAGGCTGCAATGCTTGGTAAGAAATGTATGCATTATCCTGCCCATGTAATTGTAACCCCTCTGTACAGTATGTTCACAAATAAAATTAAATTAAATTTTAAAAAAAGAGAAAAAAAAAAGAATGGAAAGGTCAGACAGGATGAAGTACTGGCTTGTATTCAGGTTGCATCGGAATCACAATCCGAATTTGACTTTGGGAATGCTCACGGGACTCTAGCTGCCTAGAGTCTCTTCTTGGAGAGGACTTAGCAGACTTGGGGTTCTGAGCACCTCCAAAAATTCTTACAGAGGGCAGACTCTGCAGTGGTTCCTCTGGGCTCAAAGGCAGAGCGTTAGCTGGTGGTGCTGTGCACACTCTGGAGGCCAAAGCCAGGAGATTGCAAGTTTAAAGCCAGCCCGAGCTTCATCATGTGACCCTGTCTCACGTGACCGGTGTGGAGCTGGGCATAGGACCGTTTTCACTGTCATTGTTAGTGAAGCTGTAATACGTGGGCTGGTGGCCACGAATATGAAAGCCTCCAGTATATAGCAGAGAAGAGTTGTGCACTAAATGTTTAATGCTGGAAGAAAACAAAAGGAAGGGAGGATGGAAAGAGGAAAGACCATAAGAGCTCTTAAAACACAGAATGTCCAGGCACTGGGGTCTCCTCCCTGTAATCCTAGCTACTCAGGAGAGCGAGAACTAGAGGATCACCGTTTCAGACTAGCCTTGGCAGAAAAGCTCACTAGAATCCACCTCTAAAATAATCTGCCCAAAGCTAAGCTGGAAGCATGGCTCAAGTGGTACAACACCAGCCGAACTGAGCAAGCAAGCCAAGCAAACTTGACTTCAAACCTCAATATCACCAAGAGTAAACAAGAACAACTCCCAGAACCCCTGAAACCAACATTCTTGAAAACAGTGGACCTAAAATTCACATTTCTCCATATAAGTGTAACAGATCAAATATGGATGCAACATTTGTACCTTGGCAAATTATTCTATTTGCTAAATTTGTGACTTGACTTTGAAGTGAAGCATAAACTTCAAGGAATATTTGATACACTTATTTTTATTGAGCTTTCTTTTTATATATTGGTATTGAAACCATAACAATTTAGCCAAAGTAATGAGTAAGAAATATTTTATATACAGTGTCAAAGATCCAAGAGCCAGCTTTACCATTACAAAGCAGGTGAAGTGAGGAAGAGACTTATTGAAAGAGAAGTGTCAGTTGACAAATCCCATTTATTATGGAAATTACTCAACTTAATCTTAACATACTCTATAAAGCCCTCGGTTTAAAAAAAAAAACAACAAAAAAACCCTCCCTACTCATAAAGTCTATAATCACAACTTTTGAGGAGTTATTGTTTTAAGGTGTTTTGTAAAATAGTACAGATTGAAATTTTGAATAGTTTTATGCTGGAAACAATGAAAAAATGATGGAACTGTCTTCCTTTGTTACATGGGGACGCGAGAGAATGGAGGGATATATTGTAAGAGTTCATTTCTAGAGCATCTTCAAATGAGAGTTCATAGGCCCACCAACCTCTTCCTAGCTTGGCCAACCCTTCCTTCCTTCCTTCCTTTCTTCCTTCTTTCCTTCCTTCCTACATTCCTTTCCATCTTCCTTCCTTCCTTCCTTCCTTCCTTCCTTCCTTCCTTCCTTCCTTCCTTCCTTCCTTCCTTCCTTCCTTCTTTTCTTCCTTCCTACATTCCTTTCCATCTTTCTTCCTTCCTTCCTTCCTTCCTTCCTTTTTTCTTTCTTTCTTTCTTTTCAGACAAGGACTCTCTATATAGTCCAGATTGGCCTGGAACTTGCTATGATCTTGAATATTGGAATTACATATATGTATCACCATAGCCAGCTTCAATCTCTCAATGAATACTCAAAGAATATCGAAATAAAAGTTTTGAAAAGGAATCAGGCTAAACACAATTGTGTTTCTGTCTCCAATAAAGATAGCTAAAATCAAAGTAAAAAAAATAGTAATAATAGCTGTTGGCCTCTGTGGAGAACTTAACCACGTGCCAGGCAATGTTCTGATTACCGCACATGTGTTCATCACCAGGGAAACCTGCGACTGGGGTATGATTATCATCTTCATTTCACTGATGGGAAGCTGTGGGCAGAGAGATCAGAATTTGCTTATGTTGAACAGCCTGGTAATTGAAAGGGCTGGGATTCAAACTCAGGCAGCCTGTCTCCAGAGCCCTCATTCCTAATTTCTTCACAAACATTTCTCCCCTTTCAGCATGGCCCCACGTATTCCAAATAAATGAAGTCTCCTGTGGGCGTCTCTTTCCCAGTGAAGGAAATAGTCATGCCCTCTCCTTAAGAAAGCCACATGCGCTTCAGTTCCTCGCAGTGAGTGAGACGTTGGCTGTCCTCAAAGAGAGCCACAGTGTCTGCTTGATAAAAGCCGTAATTTCCCTGACCTGCTCTGGGCTGGCTCCTCGGAGAAAATGTAGGCAGACCCTTGGCAGCTGGGCTCTCCCAGACTCTGGAGCCCAGGCCGTGTTAGTGTTGGCAGTGGGGGACGCTGGGCTTCCTGCGCATTTCATGAACTGTCACATCAGCCCCTTTGATCCTCCCAGGGTCTCCAGTGTGCCAGAACCATGACTCCATGTTACTGCTCTGCTCTCAGATAATTGCCAGAGAAAACGCGAAGGTCGGCAGCCACCGAGGCGGAGCACCATGTGCAGTGGAGATCGCATGCGCAGAGGCCTCCAGACTGGAGCTATTGCTTATTTTTATTGTCCCAAAGCCACGGGGAAAAAAGGGGGGGAAAGGAATGAACAGAAATGGATACATCTGGAACAAGAGCCAGGCATGATTTACTCACATTTTTACCTGACCTGAAATTGCTTATTTAGAAAAAAGAAACATTATAAAGTCTCAGGAAAATGTCATGAATCAGCGCCAGTGTGATTTCACATTGGGGTTCCATAAACTGTGTGTGTGTGTGTGTGTGTGTGTGTGTGTGTGTGTGTGTGTGTGTGAAAGTAAAGAAACTGTCCAGGAAAATCAAATGAGCCAAAGGTATCACCGCCATCACAGCCATCACCATAGCAACAGTGACAGCTCCCTGTCTCCATGGTCCAGCATGGAAACTCCAGACACTGGAGGGGGGGTGGGGAGGTGTGCAAAGGAATAGAAACCTGCTGGCTTACCAGTGACTGCCCTTTCTTATGGATAGGTGTGAACTCTGATTGGAGCAAGCAACAAACAGGAGACTATAATAGACTCCTAGTAACATATTATTGCCTCAAAAATCACGTTCGGCTAACCACAAACTACATCTAACTGCAACACACAACCAGGGGGAGTCAGGGGAGAAGAAAAAATAATGGATTAAAGGCCTTCACCCTTCCTTACTGTTTCCTTAGCTAGTGTTCATGGCACTTTGTAAGCAATATGAACACAGGTTTGAAGCAATTAGATGATAAGTGCTATTCTTATAGCTACCAGCTGGAAGGGACTTTAGAGACCATCGATTTGTATTAATTAACCAAACTCCAGACTTTATTTGGTTTTCATCCATGTGTCCATGAATGGCCGCTTCTGTCCCAGAATTTAATCCAGAGTAGCACATTGCATTAGCTCTTCTCTCTCTGAAGTCTCCTCTGGCCTGTGAGAGTTTTGCAGTTGTTTTTTTCCTTCAAATGACCTAGAAAGTCTTGAGACGTGCTGGCAAGATGTATTGTAGACTGTCTCCCAAAATGATTTGTCTCACGCCTTTTTTCATGTTTATACTAGAGCTATTGCTTTGGGGAAGAAAAGATGGCTGGCGTGGCATGTTTCCCTTCACACTGCATTGAAGGTCTGTAACAACCCCGGGACCGTTCGGTTGGTGTTCTCTTTGTCAGGCTTCTAGAGTGTGGACTTACTATTTGTCCCCTCTCTTATTTTATTGCTTGGGAGCAAATTACTAAGCCCCACCAATTCTCAGGATGAGCGTGGAGGTAAGTTTTACCTCTTGGAGGTAAGGTAGATATATATGTTGTTCGGAATTCCTCAGTAAGACCCAATTCTTCTCTCTATGATTACCTCCATTCACTTGTGTACATTCAGGTGTATGTATTTTTATGCTTTGGGTAATCATACAGTGCTGTTTCGTTTTTTTGCTTCCATAATACCTCTCCAGTGCCAGTCCCTGGGAGCGATAGTAACCTGGCATCTGTGATTCTTTGTCTGGTCCTGATTTATTTTGTTGTTGTTGTCTTCTTCCTTCTTTTTTGGTCACACCAAACGCCTTGGGTTTCTCTCCTATTTCACCTGTCCCAGTCTTTGCACTAAATATTTTCCCAATATTTTCTCATTTTCTTTTTTTTTTTAAAGATACTTAGAAACCAAGAAAAGCATCCATTTTTATAGTCAAATGAGTTATCTGAGGTACGGAAGAAAGAGGTTGACAAGATGGCTTCAAAGCACAAAGAAACTGAGAATCAATGTAGAGGGAAGTAGATCAGTCTGCCACTCTAACTCGACGCTCAGGGCTGTAGATGGACGTCAGTTTCTGTTTTATTGTGTGATGCTATAATCTGTTTTGTTCATCAGCGTATCACAAGTGCCTGTAACAGTACCTGGCACATAACAGACAATGCGTGTTTATGGAGTTGGCTGAATTGCTTCCAGGGATATCAGATCATTCTGTCTTCTCCAAATATATGACTTTCTTTATTTCTGCACCTTTTTTCTCAAATTGTTTTTGTTTTTGTTTTTTGTCAGTCATGGGGCCTGAACTCTGGGCCTGGGCACTGTCCCTCAGCTCTTCAGCTCAAGGCAAGCGCTCCACCGCGTGAACCACAGTGCCACTTCTGGTTTTCTGGTGCTTTTATTGGAGATAAGAGTCTGACGAACTTTCCTGCCGGGACTAGCTTTGAACCAAGATCCTGAGATCTCAGCCTCCTGAGTAGCTAGGATTATAGGCATGAGCTACCGGTGCCAGCTTCAAATTGTTTTTACATCATCCCTACATCTGTAGCTCAACCTTCTAAGAGTCAATTCAAATACCTCCCATGAACTCTCTTAGCCCCCACTCAGGACTACTCACATGGTCTTCTTGATATCCCTGCTCCAGCACTTCTGCTGTGCCACAAGTTAGGGTTAGATATACTCTTTCTTCCCTCCTCCCACAATGCCACCAGTGTGTCCCAGGCTAAACCACTCATTGGGGTTCTTCTACATCTCTAAAGAGCCTGGAAAAGCACTCTGTTGAAATGAAGAAGGTAAACATGAAGTCATTCCCCACATATATAAATTGACCTCTCAGCTACTTGAAATATTTAGTATCTCTCTGTGCATTACTAGTATATATGAAAATTCCAGATGTTTCCTTTACAAGAAAGCGAGGGTATACTGCATCTTGAATATTGTAGCTCTAGAAGACTGGCAGAGGTGTAGCGGAAAGGCCGTGTCAAATGACAGCTTCATAACGCACCTCCATACCCTGCGATGTTAGGGTGGTATGCTGAATCCTCAGTGTCAGGATGTCACACAACTGACCTGAACTCTGAAATGTATTGGCCCTGTCTCCATGAAGCCAGTTGTAGGAACCGAGCCACACGAATTGCTTCCATAGACTTGTGAAACAACTTTGACAAACATGAAATAAAGAATAAGTGCAAGCCCTACAATAAGTGTCTAATTTATAAGTCTTACAATTGTTCATTTATGACTACGTGGAGGTAGCTGTGTTTGGAATGACTCACACTGACCTGTGTTTGAATGTATTTGGCATACACCATATGTTAGAGACCAACAACCACATCCAGGTTGGAATTGAACAATATTAGTCTGGCTCCCTTCTTTAGTCCTCCATTAACATATGGTAAGGATCAGGCTTCTACTTTTCTGTGTTTTTGGTCTTGGTCCTGATCCACACTGGGTGACTATAAAAATGAGAACACACATGTAGATTAAGGAATTTCTATATTCTGTTTTTAGAATATACAATCTTCCCCTTCCTTCAGCTTACAAGATGTTAGAAATTAAGGGTAGTGTAGCTTCCCAAGGGCAGCTGTAAACTTCAGATTTAAAATATTGTGATGATGAAGATGATGTGGTTTAAAACTGGCTAGCTGTCTGACAGACTCATTTGCTTTTCTTCTAATGTGCAGTTAGAATCTTTTCTAGTCTCTACTACATCTGCGTCACATGACTGGCCTTAGCCAATTCGGTCTGAGCTTATATAATAAGCATTGAGGTAATACATGCCTTGAGCAAAATAGCTCAGGGACAGCACCCAGCCCTGAGTTCAAGCCCCATAGTCTACAAGAAAACAGACAAGCAAAAATCTCTTGATTCAAGATCCATTGCTTTGCCTTGTACTGCTGGCTGCAAATGAATATGGTAACTTGAAGCCAATTTTTTTTGTAATTAATATATTTGCCTGCTTAATTATCATTATTTTAAAGTATTGTATAAAGGGCTACCATTCAACAAATCAGTTTGTAAGTAAAATGATATTGAGCAATGACACCCCTTTCATTATTCTTCCCCTTTCCTCCCTACCCAACCCTCCCCTCCGTTTCCCTACTTTCACAGGTTATGAGCTGAGGTAATGACTGCGCTCTCTCATGCCTTTCTTCTTTCTGTTGGTTATTATTCCTTCTCTCCATGGCTTTCCCACACATACCTTTCAAGGGCTAGGTTCCAGCTATTCATTTTGCTTGACTGTGAGGTAGTTTTTCCTCTGGAATTATACCATTTTCCCTCTCTCTTATAGATACTGTGCTTTGGTTAATACATTTGTGTGTTAGCTCAACTAGAGGAGGCTTCAAGGAGAATGTTCTTTTTAAAAAGGGGGCAAATAAATGATACAAAATGGGACAGAGTAATATTTTTAGACCTTTGCAATTTTTGACAATAGTTATAGAAGTTGCTCAGACTAATTTATCTAGAAAATAAGATGGACTACTAACAAAATAGTTCAAGTTGATTACTAATTTTTTTTCTCAGTTTGGTCACCCACAAACACATTTCATGATTTTAAGGCCAAGCCATGTAATCTAAGTACATATGTAGTCAAAAGTATTTCTGTAAAGGAGACAATTTCCAGAAGTACATTGTTACCTGTACTAACCATGATGTTTTATTTTCTTGTGAGAAACAATTCCAGCTCCTTATTGTCATGCTGATTCAAACATCTCCCCGGGAAAGATATTTGTTCTTTATCTGTGTAAGTCTTCCCTCTGAGAAGATTATCTAGCTGAAAAGGATGCACTGCCTTAACTTCATGTAAGACCTCCATTTCCCAGGAGGCTGAAAAATACTTTAAACTTAGATAACAGATTTTCCCAGACTGTATGCAAGGATTCAAAGCATTTTGTGCCTGGATCTGAATGACATATTATATACAACATTTTTCATATCCCAATATTTTTTTCCAAAAGTGATGAGATTTAATTTTGAATATGACATTCATCCAAGTTGTCATTATTTTACAAAAGTATCTGGAGAGTTCTATTGCGAAAAAAATTGGCAGAGATATTCTGATTGTATTGGCTATATGAATAAAGAATGGAAATCTTACAAAAGCATTTGAGATGAAGTCAATGGAAACCAATATTGTCTATGAGATAAAGGAAAAAAAGAGGGCTCATGGGCCAAGAATATTGGTCTTTGCCTTCTGCAAATGTATCAACATGTACTTAGCTATGATGAGTATCCTGGCATGTGCATACTGGTTTATCATCATTCCAGAATCAGTCTCAGGCCATAGGATGAAGGTTCTGGCCAAGGCTTTTGTGTGAACAATACTCAAGTGTGCTATATGTAGCATGGCTGAGAAATGTAAAGACATTTCCCTCAAGAATCAGCAAAGTTTCTCCATGGAAGGACATTTGTGGGTAAATGCCCCAAAGCTTAGAGGGTAGCAAGGAACAAGAGAAAATACAATGAAGCTTCCCACATACAATGTGTAAGAAAAAATCATTCCAAAAAATCGACACTGCTGTGTCTATCTCTTTCCAAGCCCTGATATTCCATTCTGTTTCTTTAGACTTATGGTAAATTATGAAGTAAGAAAGAAGGGAGTAAACCAGGCATGCGTTCACAAAGCACCAGTTGCTGTTCTCACTGTTTACCCCTTAGACCAGTTAACACTGAAAAAGTCCAGAGTAATATGGATGAAGGAATAATTTAAATTTGTCTAGTCTTAGAAAGGATTCCAAAGCAAGGGGTTTGATCTTATTTCTCATAGGAACAACCAGAGTTATTATATAAATGTATGATTATTACATAAATGTGTGATCTGCTCCAAACAAAACTCACTTGGTTCTTCAGAGTGACCTTTCATGGATTTTATTACTGCTATCACTTATTTGTAACGTAGCATAGTGCCTAGTATGACCGGTCACTAATCATTTTATTTCTTCTATTTCTTTCAACAGCTATTTGTTATAGAGAGAATTTTTAAAAATTTGTTATCTTTAAGTAGTTGCACAGAAAGTTCCTAAATTAAATTCCTTTTTTCAAGATTCTGTAACTCGTAAGTGGTGGCCTACGAGTATTAACTTAGACTGAGGTTCCTTCTAGAAAATGTTTTCACGCTGTCAAATTGAAAGCTTTGGAAATTCTTCTCACAGCAGGAAATGAAGTAGCTTAGCTATGTCTGCTTTACTTTTATGAAAGATAAATATGGCCAAGGTAGGAAAGTTTCACACTTCCGCTTTGTTTTAAAAATATCACAAAATGAAATCCATGCCTATATCTCTTCTTGGCTTAAGTGAAATTTAAAATGTCAATTGATGTGACATTGGTTTGAATAAATTGATATATTTGGAGTTTGTAAGTCCATCCCATAGAAAAATCTGGACGTACTAGGTACAATTATAGTGACTTTTCTCTTGAAATCATAACAGGAAAAGGGCAGCCCCCAGGCTCCAGAATCAAAGAGGTCAAGGTGTGCAGTGCACATGTGGAGCCCGCCACCCCTCAAAAAAGTCGCAGTTTCTGTCGGCTGCGTGGACACATGTGATAATGCTTTGAGTGGAGTTCAGGAAGGGAATTAGAAGGAAGACCATTGGTGCAGATGCAAGACCTCAGAAGGTTGCATCTTGAATAAAGGGACGACTGGAGGAGAAAGAGAAAACCTACCAATGATATACAGATACGGCAAGGAAGGTTTTATACTAGTATTTTTTGGTTGGGGAAAAATAGGAGTATCTCCTGAGAATTTGTAAATATGAAGCCCTCGCAGAAATTTAAAATTTGGATTTGCATAACCTACTTCATCCTGAAACAACCTAAACTTAGAGAAAATTATTGTAAAAATTGGCTAGGCATTGGCATATGAAAGTAGAGAAGTAATGTGGAATTCCACTTGAAGGTACAAAAGATTCTCATAAAAAGTAAACTATCCCCATTTAAGGAAAAATTTCTACTTTCGTTGATACCTTTTATAAATCACTCAATGAAATAATTGGCCACAGGTAACTATTAGCAAGTATGAAAAAGAGAAAGCATAGAATCCGTTAAGAACATGAGATAATTGGGCAATAATATGGAGTTAAAATTATTGTACTAAATGCATACAGATGAATTCAAATAATGACTAAGGCATCATGAGAAGCAATTAACATATTTGGAGAAAATGTCTCTCTCCAGGAATTAATTGTTAAGGAATTAAAATTTTAAAAATTAGTAGAACTCAGTACCAGTGGCTCATGCTTATAATGCTAGTTACTTGGTAGGCTGAGATCTGAGGATCACAGTTTGAAGCCAGTCTGTGTGAATGTTACCTTCAATTAACCACACCCCCGCAAAAAAAAAAAAAAATCCAAAAGTGGAGCTATAGCTCAAGTGGTAAAGTGCTAGCCTTGAGCAAAACAGCCCAGAGATAGTGCCTTGGCCCTGAGTTCAGACCCCAGGACTGATATACAAAAAAAGTGGGCAGCTTAAAAAAAGGTAGCATCTGAAAAGAAATTAGTAGACATCAGAAGTGAGCGCATGCGTAAAAGTGAATTGATGAAGGTTGTTGAGATTGGTTCAGGAAGTAGGAAGCATCAGGGAAGAGTAACAGAAAGGAATCTCATCAAGGTGCAACCGTTCACATACATGGACATGCCAAACCTCTTTGTGCCACCAACTGATGCTATAAAGATAAATCTACATTGGACAGGTACTTGTGGTTCAAGATAGGAGGCTGAGATTCAGAGGACCATGGTTTGAGGCCAGCCCAGACACACACATCTGTGCAACTTTTATCTCCAAAATAACTAGCAAGAAGCAAGGCTAGAAGTGTGGCGCAAGTGACAGAAGCTCAGCTGAGAGAGCAAGCAGAGCCAGTGTAAGGGCTTGAATTCAAGACCTCGTCCTGGCAAAAATAAAAGCCTATCTTTGCACATGATAATGAGCCTGCAGAACACCAAACACTAATGCCAAGCCTATGGAGCAATCAGTTAGCAGAGACGGGTTGCTAGCAAGTGAGAGATCACTATCCAGTAGTAACATCGAGGGGAAAGCTACCGTATTTTAAATGCTGCTTCACACCAACGGTAGAAGTTGAAAACGCAGTAATTTTTATGTGTTGTCGAGAAATGATTGTACCTAAAATTCTGTATCCTTGCTAAATTATCCATTCAAGAATGAAGACAAAATTCAAATACTTTCAAAAGCAAAATCCAGAGCCCATTGCTAAAGTAATGAAAGAGAATTTTAGCTATTCTATATACAAAGCTTATAAAAATTGGTCATCTATACAGGGAGATTAGCTTCTTAGCATATGCTGTACACAAAACTAAACTACCAAATCTGAAAACTTTTAGATGCACATTTGACTTTGAAGAAAAGTATTTTAAAAATAAGCTATAAAAGGCAAAAAATTAAAAAAGGAAAAGATGGATACATTCAATGACGTTAAGAAAATAATAAATGATACTGTGCTTGCATGCTCAAAGGCCTTGGGTTTAATTCCCAGCTCTCTAAAAAAGTAAGTAAAAAATACAAATGCAATATTGACGAACAGAAGGTATTTGTGATATATAGCCAAGTGTATTCCTTGGGATAGGCTCAACCATGGCATAATAACACCGGCATTTCCATGGCTTGTGGCAATAAAAGTTGGTATTTTGGCCGTGCCACATGCCTGCCGTGAACCGGCAGCAGTGTGATAGGCTGTGGGCACACAGAGACCAGCACCAGCCTCCTCACCTCGCTGAAAACCACGCCAGAGGAGAGAGCGCTCAGGCACGCGCAGCGGTAGTTCATTCTTCTACCGTGGAAGATCTCCCATCGCGTCCATTGCAACTCACTTGGCAGAGTGTGTTCGTTGGCTCTGCTTAACTTCCAGGAGCCCAGGAGATTCGAGCTTTAGGTGCCAGAAAGGACGGAGAACTGAACGTCAGTATGCAGCAACACTGATGAGAACACTGCACAGAGCATGTAAATAGCGAATATCCCGTGAAAGATAAAAAGCTAAAGTAAAAAGGAAAATGGAAAGGTATAAAAGTAATTCAGAGGAGGAATAAGCCCAAATGGCTTCTTTTTAGGTCTGAGATTAGCACTTGAACTCCATACTTGAGGCTTTCATTCTTTGGCTAGTGCTCCAGCAACCGAGCCACACCTACATCCCCTCAAACTAAAGCTCTATTTTTTTTTAAGTGGTTGGAACAGAAGCCAAGGCCTTGAGCATGCTAGGCAAGTCATCTACCCCTGAGCCATAACTCCAGCCTCAACCTAAACTTCTAAAGCACACCAAGTAGCTAATATTTAACAGCCAACATATTTGTAGTAAAATGATGGATTCACCAGCTAAATGAGCATGCTAGAAAAATGTAAACAATAACAGAAAGTAATATGCGTAACATTCCAAGTTATCAAAATAATTAATAGTTGTCATGAAGAAAAATCACAAAATAAAAAAACCAAATATATGGCTCAAAGACCTGAAATGGAAAATACAGTCATTAGAGCAAAATATCAGAAAGATAAATATGTCATATAAAGGTAGAAGAGAGTATTAAGTGAAATGGAAGAAAGTGCACAGGGAATTCTTTGAATGTGAGGTAACACTTGAAATAGAAATGAGGAGACTCACAGGATAGAATCAATATGCTTCATTAACTGGACTTCCAAAGGTGAGGGGGAAAAGGCATGAAGAAGCAGTATTTAGTGTGATATATACACATTCGGAGGAGGATGGCGGAGGAGAAGCTGGAGGGTAAACAAGCTCTCGCGTATGTGTGCACATGTAGGTATGTGTACCCATGTATCACTCCTCAATAACGCTTGAAGAAATATAATTTTCATTCTATGAATACGAACAATAAAGCCCAGGAAAGTGGAAGGAATTGATCAATATTACAGAGAAATTAGGAGATCATGCTGGGATTTGAAATTAGACTTGCTTTAACTCAGAGTTCACTGTATCATTATTATTACTACATAATAAGTCTTCCCTGAAAACACATGCTTCTTAGCTTTCTGGTAAGAAAGAACTCATCCTCCCAGAAGAGTGATGGAAGGGTGGGAGAGGGAGGAGGCAGTGACTCCCGCAAAAAAAAAAATAAATAAAAAAAAGATAAGCATCTATTTTAGCACAGTGACAAAATGCGTATCTCTGCTGAGCAGTTAATTTAGTTATTCAAACAGCTAAGATAAGCATTTATTCTCTTGTGATCTCCCATAATGAATTTGTACAGAGTCGTACTGGGACTTCTACCTAGTGTTATTAAGATGTTTAAAAAAATGCCTCCTTTGCCTGCTAGTATCACCTAGCCGTAGTTTTACTTCAATAAGATGTCTTAAGGAATCTTCTGTTGGGCTAGAATGCTGTTGGCATGAAGTTGGCTAAATAACCAGACAGGCTCTATTCTGTGCTTGTTCTATGCCAGATGCTTGCTTGCTTTATTTATTTATTTCATATTTATTTATTTCATTAATTTTTCAGTATTTAGAAGAAGGTACCACAATCACGTACATCTTATATGTGACAGATCCATTTGAAATGGAGAAAAATTGAAGGGTAATAGAACTTGGAGATTGGCCCCAAATTGGTTTGACCCTAAAATTTATGCTTTCAATCCCTGGTTAATACTGGCTTCAGTTTGATAAGCACAGAATCTAGTCTCCAGTTATGACCCCAGTATAACCCAAACATTGTCTCCTCTGTATTGCTCCTTTTAAGATATAAAATCAGGTAGTTAAAATTGGACTTTGAGACAATGCAAAGGAACCAATCAAATAACTAATTCATAATAAAACCAATATTATTGTAGTAACTTATACTGGCGGGCAAGTGACTTTCTTCTGAATCCTAGGCAAGCTAGCTTCAGGGCTGTGTGATCGTTGCAGTGGCTCGGCCCGTGCTAAGTCGCACAGATGGAATTAATATTCTGTGGTTGCATTCTTAAAATTCTTAAGAATTTTATCATAGAATTTGTGTGTTTTTGCAAATTCCAATATAAAAAGGAATTACGCTGCAAGATTTAAGTCCTGACTCACACAGTCCCACTCTGATCCTCCCGCCCCCCCCCCCATGCCCCATGAGCTCCCAGCTGAGTGCTCCTGTCTTGCAGGCCCCTCTTGACTCCTACCCTCCTTCCTGGCCTTCCCCCTCCCGGCTCTGGTAATAACTGCCATCCTCTGTGAAAGGTGAAGAAGCAAGGGCACTGAGCCACTGCCAGTGGCTGTGCCTGTAGTCCTCGCGAGTCAAGAGGCTGCTGCCTAAGGATTGTGGTGAGGAAGCTCAACAGGGAGTAAGGTCCACAAGACTCGTATCCCCAATGAACCACCGAAAATGAAACCACACCACACACACACACACATGCACACACACACCACACACACTCACACGCACACACACACACCATGCACATGCACTCCACACACACACCACACACACTCTCACACACACACACTCTCACACACACACACACACACACACACACACACACACACACACACACACACACTCTAGAAATCCATAAGTGAAGTTGTGGCTTAAGTGGAAGAGTTAACTTTGAGCAACAGAGATTGTGGACAGTGCTGAGGCCCTGAGTTCAAGCCCAGGAAAGAGAAAAGAAAATGAGAGAAAGAGAGGAAAAAGAGAAATGAGAAAGAAAGAAAGAAAGAAAGAAAGAAAGAAAGAAAGAAAGAAAGAAAGAAAGAAAGAAAGAAAGAAAGAAAGAAAGAAAGAGAGAGAGAAAGGGAGAGAGGGGGGGAAGGAAGGAAGGAAGGAAGGGAGGGAGGGAGGGAGGGAGGGAGGGAGGGAGGAAGAGCACTCAGTACTGACTCTCTACCCAGGCTGGTAGCAGGTTGGTGTGCTAACTGAGGGAGGGCAGGAGGCTTTAACCATGGAAGGAAGAGCCTCTTCATTCCCTTTGCTCTGCTCCAATCAAGGCCCTGGGCACGCCCTGGTACAGAGGTTTAAATCCTTTGGAACGTATCATCTGCTGTGGATTGGGGTAGTATAGCTAAGGGAAACAAGGGACATCTGCCTCCCTAGACCCCAATCTCAGGCCAGAACTCAGATGATCAATGCAATGGCCACAGGGAAGGGAGAGTGTTAAGAATTAGCGAGTCTTTATTTTTCTCCTTTGGTTAAGTCTTTCTTCACCTATGTTTTGTATAAGTCTTAAAACATTTTGTTAACTGTAAGTATTTAATTCTTTTTCAAGTCATTGTGAATGAAATTATTCTCAATTTCACTTTCTGATTATTTATTGTTTCTGTATAGGGAATAGATGAGTTTTGTACATTAATCTTGTATCCTGCAACTCTGCTGAACTTGCTTACCAATTCTAACTTTTTTGTTGTTGCTATAAGATTGCTGTTATACAAGATCTTAACAGCGACCAATCCAAGTGTTTTTATGTCCTCATTTCCATTTTATTTCTTTCTCTTGCCTAGTTGCTTTGGCTAGAATCTTTATTACAATGTTAAATAGGATTGGTAAGAGAAGATATTCCTTATTTATTCTTGATCTTAAAGGAAAGAAATCGGTCTTTTGCCATTCTGAATGGCATTAACTGTGTCTTTTATTGTGTTTTTCTTTTTAAAAAATTATTTATCATGCTGAAGAAGTGTCCTCTAAAGCTAACTGATGAGTATTTGTATCTTTTGGCCATGTTGAGACCTACCCTTCAAGATAAAGCATTTGTATTAATTAAGAATTTGGGTGGACACTTTTGGGCATTTACCCAAATGTTTACAAACAAGACCACACTAAAGCTACCAGCACAACTATGTTTATTGCAGCATTATTTACCATAGCTAAGATATGGAACCAACCCAGATGCCCCTCAGTAGATGAATGGATCAAGAAAATGTGGTATATATACACAATGGAATTCTATGCCTCCATCAGAAAGAATGACATTTCCCCATTTGTTAGGAAATGGAAAGGTTTGGAAAAAATTATATTAAGTGAAGTAAGCCAGGCCCAAAGAAGCATAGGTCCCATGGTTTCCCTTATTTGCAATATCTAGTATAGGTATGAGTCAAGCGGAAAAGGTCAGATAATGTGATGTTAGGAAAATGAACCCTTAAATATGTATTTTAATGTTTTCGTTTCTTTCATGCATATGTTTCTAACGCATTTATAAGATTATTTCTTTGTTGCTTTGTATGTCCCTCCCCCACAGTGTAACCCCCGCTTTCACTATATTTGATGTCAGTATAACATGTGGAGGAGATGGGGACAAACATGTCGTTTAAGGATTCAGGTGGACCTGTTGCAACAATGAGAAGTACAAAATGTCATGTCAAAACCAACTTTACAATGTCGGGGGGGGGGGGAGGGGGGTATAATTGGGTGGGGGGAGGGGGGAGGCTGGGAAGGGAGATGAAGGCTAAACAAAGGAGGAGGCTGCAATGCTTGGTAAGAAATGTATGCATTATCCTGCCCATGTAATTGTAGCCCCTCTGTACAGTATGTTCTCAAATAAAATTAAATTAAATTAAAAAAAAGAAGGAAAAAAAAGGAGAGAGAGAGAGAGAGAGAGAGAGAGAGAGAGAGAGAGAGAGAGAGAGAGAGAGAGAGAGAGAGAGAGAGAGAGAGAAAAGGAAGGCTCAAAAATATATTTGCTTCTGAGGGGGGTGTGGAGGAGAACAAAAACGTATTTGCTGGTTCATCGTTGATTTGTATGCACTATAAAACAACCTTATAAATAAAACCAGTATCATTTCTGAATCATAACCCCATCAAAAAAAAAAAAGAATTTGGGTGGAATTTTGCATAGGCTAAAGGCTCTGATGTTCTCATTTTAAACTATCATTTCATAGTCTAAAGGTAAATAAAAAGGTATGGCGCTGGGCTTCCGTGGAGACTCTTACCTCTAATTAACTATTCAAAAACCAGAAATGGGGCTGGGAAGGTGGCTCAGTGGTAGAGCGCTTGCCTTGCATGCATGAGGCCCTGGGTTCGATTCCTCAGCACCACATAAGGAGAAAAAAAAAAGCTAGAAGTGGTGCTATAGCTCAAGTGGTAGTGCGCTAGTCTTGAGCTGAAGAGCTGAGGGACAGCGCCCAGGCCCAGAGTTCAGGCTCCATGACCGGACCCAAAAAAACAAAAACAAAAACAAAAAACCAGAAATGGTGCTGTGGCTCAAGTGGTAGAGCACTAGCCTTGAGCACAAAGAAGCTCAGGGACAGCGCCCAGGTCCCGAGTTCAAGCCCCACAACTGACCAAAAAAGTAAAGCTATGATAATGATTAAAATGCCTTTTCAGTTCACTTACAATGACACTATATCCAAATACAAACCTCTCTGGTAAACTAAGCAGGAAGGCTATATATACACACATTCAGTGGCATTGTTTTCATTTTGAACAAAGAAAACCACACGTTCACATCACACTGGGCCCTGAAAATGAAGTAGATTTTCTTAATCCAGAATTATACCAACTTGCCAGTGGCGGCACGAGACTGGCACCAACTGTCTTTATCAGAGCCGTGCCCAGGCATAGACAAACATACACCCGTCTACACTGCTCATCCAAGGGCGTGACCCAGTGCCGCCACGCCACAAGAATCCATACTCCCACCCCATCTCCAGCCAGGGCTGACAGAGGAATGGAGAGACTATATATATATATCTTGCCTGAGTAAACACCCTTCCCTTTACATGACAGGAAATACCAGTAGGAGAATATATATACTGTCCAAGCAGTCAGGAGCAAACTTCACAGGATGATTCTATGAAAATGAGTCATTCGTATGTGTGTTCACATACATATCCTACATATCCTCTTAAAATGCATCATCCTTCATTTAGCTGACTGATAGAAAAACACAAAGTTTCGTTACTAGCTTAAGATATGTGAACCAACATTCTACTGCTCATCAAATAAATTGATCATTTTGCATATTCATTTGAGCCATAAAACGGTAAATTAAAAAAATGTTTTTTATCAGCACTGAAGTTTAAACTAAAAGCCTTGTGCTTGCCTGCCTGTGTCATGCATTCCAGACATGCCCCAGCCCCTTCTGCTTTAGTTATTGCAGGGTATTTTTCTTTCACAGTGTGCATCATTTTCCACTGATTTCCAACCTTCTTTAAGCCTAGAACACAATATCCCAGTGAGAAAAAGCCAGTCAATGTAAAGAAGAAGGAAAGAAAGAGAAAGAGAGAAGGAGAAAAAGAAAGAAAGAGAGAGAAAGAGAGAAAGAAAAAGAAAGGAGGAAAGAAGGAAGGAAGGAAGGAAAGAAGGAAGGAAGGGAGGGAGGGAGGGAGGGAGGGAGGGAGGGAAGGTCAGAGAACAAGAGCAAATATGCAGTATAAGGAAGAAAAAGGAGACATTCATTAAAAATAGAGAAGAAAATGTGAGGCAATAAAAAGATCACACACACACACACACACACACACACACACACACACACACACACACACACACACTCACTCTAACCCTGGTTGTAGTAACACAGGCCAGCATGCAAAGGACCACCAACTGTCTTTACTAATTTTTTTTAAAGCAAGCAGATCTTAGTCCTCATAATTTTGACCTTTAAGTTTGGGGATTTTTAAATTTTTTTTAGATTTATGAGTAGGCAGACTCATGAAAAAGCCTAATTTAAAATTAAGCTAGCTGCCAATCTTCTGTCCTGTGAGAGTTGGCAGTCAGCTCAGCCCTAAAAAACAAATGAAAATACTTGGATGGATGGATTCATTCTGCAACAGAAAAACGTATCTTCTTTTTTTTTTTTTGGTATTTATTTTGGAGACAAAATAAATAAAAAAAATTTTTTAATGAGAAAAAGATTGGTTAGGTAATTGTAACCCCTCTGTACAATATGTTCACAAATAAAAGAAAAAGAAAAAGAAAAAGATTGGTTAGAGTGTCCAGTACTGAAGCGGCACCAGGGACTCAAGGTAGCAATTAGTGACTGAACACAAGTCAAGCCTGGGGCCAGCTGGCTTTTTAGGGCTCACGTGTTTGGACACGACTCCCCATTAAGCGCTTTATTTCCAGGACTGGGAACTGACAAAGCTTCTTGTTCCAACCAATCTAAGACAAACGCGGTGTCCGTGTTAGCAGCCCCCTGGGAACAACTTAACCAGATAAGACTGGTGTGCGCCAAACCCCGCTAACTCTGTCCTGTGCGTTGTTCTTTCTCTTTTCTTTCTCTTCTTATTTTCTTGAGGCTCTTCAAGGAGTCCGAGGTCCTGTGTGAGCAGGCGTGCTGACTGCGCATGCCAGCCACCAAGGGCAGTTATTCTGGCGACCTCGGGCACCAAGCGCCTCCTTTTTCGACGTATTCTTAACGATACGTTTATCATCTTGAAGTCGTTGTGTGAAGGAGTTGGGCGAAGGTTCTGCTGAGGACGATGGTGTCTAACTCCTGGCAAACTAGTAAAGCCGGGCACAGGCCTGGCAAGGCGGAGGTGAGGTGTTTTGTTTTGTTTTCAGGTGAGGATCTCCAGACAGGGAAACATGAGTTCTCAGTTCCCCAGGACCGCGCCCCCAGTCCTCTGGGCAAGTGTCCCCTGAGTGTGGGGTCTGGGGCGACCTCCCCACGGACGCGGGCGGGCTGCTGGCCCTGGCTCCCGGCCTGGGCGCGGTTCCTGAACCCCGGAGCTGGGTGGCGCAGAAGCTCCCACCGCGTCCGCCAGCGCGGGGCTGTGCGTGAGGCTGCGTGTTGTGACGCGGCCTCCGTGCGCGCGGGAGCGTCTCCCGGGTCGGCTCAGGTCCCGGCGCGCACTCACCAGGCTATGGAGACTCACCCGCTTTAACCCGGGCGGCGCTCCTGGGCACGTCCTTCTGATGTTCTGCAGGAGGCTCACGTCGAAGCCAAGGAGCGCGGGCCTGCCCGCGTCCGCGGAGCCCGCGCAGAGGCTCTCCGGGGTGGCGTGAGAGTCGCCTTTCCCCCAGCCTGGCGCCGGGCCTGGGTCGTTGAGAGCGGCCTGGTCCCCAGGCGGGCGCGGGGCGGGGCGGGGCGGGCGCGGGGCGGGCGCGGGGTCCTGGGAGACGCTGAGCCGCGTGCACGCCACGAGGCCGGGGCTGGGGGGCTCTGGAGCCGAACCCGGCGTGGGAGGCCCGCTCGGCTGAGGGCAGGTCTTCTCGAAGGCCCAGGCCCGGGCCACTGAGGAGGCCGGGGCTGGGAGGCTCGAGGGTGGGGTCTGCCTCCCCACGGGGGATGTGTCTGCCCGTGGGGTGCGGTTCGGAGGCCCGGTTCAGGGGCGGGGCACCGCAGGGCGCCGGGCCGGGAAGGAAGCGGCCTCCCTCCTGCCTTTGCTTCTGCTGCGGGGTTTCGGGCTCCCAGGCCGGGTCGGCGCGGGGCCTGGGAATGGCCAGGAGTGAGGACGCGGGCCTGGGTGCGAGGGAGGGAGGGACGGAGGCCCCGCGGGGCTGTGACTGCGGGGCGGGGGGAGGGCGTCTCCCCGCCGGCCCAGGCCCCCCCCCCGGGCTTTGGCCATCTGCGCAGGTGAAGACGTGACCTCCGTGTGTGCGCACGGAAGAGCGCGCGTTTGCACGCACGCACACATACACACGCACGCGCACGCACGACCTCAGGCACACCGGAGGAGAGAGGCCTCCGCAGTGGCCAACACCTGCAGCTCAGGCTGGAGGCCAAGGGTTTAGCGGGGTTGTTGTCACGTGACGCTGGGAAAGCGGAGGGGCGATGGGGACAGGACGGGGGGACGGGGGGGGACGGAGGAGGGACGGGGGGGGGACAGAGGAGGGACGGGGGGGACAGAGGAGGGACGGGGGGGACAGAGGAGGGACGGGGGACGGGGGAGGGACGGGGGAGGGACGGGGGATGGGGGGACAGAGGAGGGACGGGGGACGGGGGGAGGACGGGGGGACGGGGGGGAGGACGGGGGGATGGGGGAGGGACGGGGGGAGTTCGGGGGAGGGACGGGGGGATGGGGACGCATCTCGCGCGCACGTGCGGCCCCCGCCACACTTCAAAGCGCCTCTGCAGACCGACGGCCCCGCCGCCCTCCACGCGCAGTGCGGAGGCCGGGAGTGACCCGGGGCGAGGGGGGGAGCGGGGGTCCGGGGTGGGGTGGGGGGCGGGGTCCGGGGGTCCCGGGCCGGGGCGGGTGCGGGGCGGGGTCCCGGGCGCTGACGCCGCGCTGCCAGCTCGCAGCGAGCGCCCTCGCAGGTCCGCAGCTCGGGGTCCGCAGCCGGGCGGTGCCCCGCAGAGCCGGGCCCGCGCCGCACCCGCGCTCCGGAGACCCCGTGCGGGCTGGGCCGTGGGCGGAGCCGAGCGAAGAGGCCAGGCCGGCGCGCAGAGGCCTCGGCAGCCGAGCGCGTCCTCGGCGAACCGAGGGGCGGTGACCCCCAACATCCAACCGTGACCCCCCGACCGTGACCTACCCCCGACCGTGACCCCCCACCGTGACCCCCCAACCGTGACCTCCCTGACCACCAGCCCCCCCTTCCGCGTCCCGCAGGACGCGGGCGCAGGGTAAAGAGGACTCCCTCCCCAGGCCGTCACCCCGCCATCGTCCATCCTCTCCTCCACACCAGGCCCTGAGGCCTGGACACCTCCATCGAGTCCCCGAGGCCTGGACACCTCCATCGAGTCCCCGAGGCCTGGACACCTCCATCGAGTCCCCGAGGCCTGGACACCTCCATCGAGTCCCCGAGGCCTGGACACCTCCATCGAGTCCCCGAGGCCTGGACACCTCCATCGAGTCCCCGAGGCCTGGACACCTCCATCGAGTCCCCGAGGCCTGGACGCCGTCCGTGCGGAACGGGCGCAGGACAGCGGGCGGAGGCCCGGCCTGAGCTGGGCGCTCGCGGTGCACAGCTGTAAGGACGCCCGAGGCAGAGGCGGAGGCCACCGAAGGGAAGGAAGAGGGCTCCGTGCTGTGCGGCGCACTCATGGCGACACAGGCACGGATGAAGGGAGAGGCCGAGGGACGTGGGGCGGCCAGGCCGGTGGAGGACCGGCTCCAAGGGCAGCGCGGAGGGCCTGGCGCCGGGGACCCGCGGAGGGCGGGCTGGAGAGGTGAGGCCCGCGGGCCACAGCGCACAGGCGCAAAGAACGCGCACCCCGTCTCACCCCCAGCGTTCCTCCCGTGGATAGCTCATGCACAGGGGTCCAGGGGGCCCTGCCGCGTCTGCTTGGCCCTTGGCCCCCCCATTTCTGTGCTTCCTCCTCTGCCCTCCCCGACACAGATAAACGTGCAAACAAGACACAATCAGCAGCAGCTACGTGCATCTGAGTATATAACACAGTATTTACTGAGACAAGGCTACGTGCAGACCTCTGGCCCAGCATGGCCACGTTCTAGGAAGGCAGATCTGCACCGTAGCAGGGGAGAATGAACTGGAAGAGGAAGGCCGGAGGCTTCAAGCAGGCAGCGAGCTGGAGTCACGAATGGAAGGAGGTGCTGAATCCCTCAGAGCCATGGCTCTGCACCCTGTAAGAGGCTCAGCCTCAACTCCCAGCGCTCAGACTCTACAGATCCCGAGGTTATCAGAGCCACTGGTCCAGACAAAGCTGCCCTCAGGGAATACCAGGGGTGAAGTCCAACCTCTGGAGTGAGAGCCTGCGTACATTCTCATGCACACAGTGAGCAGGTGCGCGGTCTTAGCCAGAAAACACCCTGACATAAAACAATGCGTTTTGTGGCGAAGCTTACCTCAGAGGGACCAGTCAACAGTGAGTTCTCTTGAAAGTTACATGTATATATTTTTGGATGGTGTTTGGGTGGTTACAGTTCTTCTAGTATAATAACGGGAACACAAGGTAAGTGAATAATTAAAATTGGTAACTGAATCCCTGCATTAGATTCTCAAGTGTTTACGGGTATAATCTTCAGGAAATCAAGAATAATTAACCCACCAACAGGAAGGCCCTAGCAGGATAGAAACAGTGATCAGTGTTTGCTTGTAAAATGTTAACTGTCATTGCAGGAAACTAGACCTCAGAATGAATGGACCGATTTACCTAACGAAAAACAGAAGATCTTTACGTAATTTAAAAATGATGAGTGGGAACCGCTCTAAAAACATGTCTTGTTGCTCTCCTCAAAGAAAGAATAGGTAGTCAAAGCCCTTGCTTTGCCTGGAATACTATTGGCTCCCATTAAAAGTGTTCAGTTAAGACTCACTCATTTGTTTTTGGAATTTGCAGCTTGGTTTGGCTGTGCTGACTGACTGTGCACCTTTGATCCATCTTTTCATTTAACCATCTCTGCCAACTGCTGAGACCTTTATGTATTGAGTTACAGCCATCAGTCTTACAACAGCCCTCTACTATAGCTCCATTTTCTTTCCTGCTCCTTTGTTTTCTTTTTAATTTAATTTTTTATTGTAAATACACTGTACGGAGGTGTTACAGTTACATGAGTAAGATAATGAGTCCATTTCCTATTGAGCATTGTTACCCCCTCCTTTGTTTTTCCCCTACCATCCCTTCCCTCCCACCTCCACAACTATACCCTCTCCCCTCCCCCAAGTTGTAAAATTCGTGTTCAACATAGTGTTTTGTACATTTCCTTGTTATAATGGGTCAACCTGTATCCTTGTTTCTAGCTTCATTTTTTTTTACGTGAGCAAACTGAAGGCCCAGAAGGATTAAGTTAACTTGTGTCGAGTGAACTTGGAACTACCAAGTGACCTAACTCCACTACCCTAAAGAACATACTGGTATATCTAAAAGCCCCTGGCTGCTGTTACCTGAAAGGGTGTGGCATGTTTTAACACCACCAAGTGGCTTAGCTGAGTACAGGGAAGACTTAGATTCCATTCCCTCCCCTCCCCTCCCCTCCCCTCCCCACTCCCCTCCCCTCTCTTCCCCATGTCTGAAGGCTCCATTTTTAACTCTATGGTACCAGAGAAAATAGGGACCTCTTATCCCTGAACCTGGAATTGAATCTTAATTAACAGGTCACGTTGCTTGAGCCAGACAACATCAATGCAGCAAGCTCAAGGTCTGAAAGCAATTATGGGGGCCCTAAAAATAAATAGGCTGCAAGTAAAACAGAACTTAGTAATGTGCACTTAATTTATAAATCCCTACTGCGTCTACCAAGTACACAGTGTTACAAGGAATTTAGTCCTGAAAGAAGCTTCCCCACCGGACAACCTCTCTGTGGACTGGTCGTGCTGGGCAGTCTGCGCGGGGCGCAGGAAGCCTTGCTCCTCTCTGCGTTCAAGTGGTCCAGGTGTCCAGCTTGCTGTCAGCCACGAAGGCAAGAGACCAGCCCCTCACTTCAGCAGGCCTCTCGGGGCTCTTACTCCTGTAACGGCAGAGGTGAAACCAAGACGTGTAGTGCGGTTTTGATGAGTGTCTTCGTTGACAGCCTTCCAGGGAAGCCGGAGCTAGTGACCTGCTTCCTCCTGCTGATCAGCAGGAGATTCCAAAGCCAGGGAGAAGTCATCCTTAGGGTTGAGGAACAGAATGCGGCGATGGGTGGTGTTCTTCACGCAGCTCCCACAGCCATGTTGAATCCTGCCCTGCCGGAGCACTGAGAAACCACTGATGGACTGATCTGTGCTTTAGCCTGGAGGAGAGGATCGGGATGTACGAGGCGGCCCACCCGGCCCGCCCAGCCTTCCCTTGCCCGTGTGCCATTTGCCTCTGCCTGTTACGTGTGCAGGCTCCATGCTGAACCCTCCTTCTTCATACATGATCTCCCAGGAAGTCTGGCTGGTTTTATTTTCTTGTTTTGGTTTTGTCTTGCTTTTTCCTCCGGCTGCTGCTCTTGACGCCCATTGTCATTTGTCCAGGTCATCCTCACGACCGTCCACTCCACTGTCAGACTGACACTAGACGCAAGGAATAGCAGTTGCCACTGGCAACTGCTCACATCTCCTGGGAGCTTGCCGGGTGCTGGGCGCTGGGCCGCATCCCTCCTCTGAAATTCTGGATGATGTCACAGCTGGGTAGAACTGCTGCCTTTGATTCAGGCTCCGGATCTGGCCAGCTCTTTACCCAGAGCCATCTCTTCCTCCTTTGGCCTCTGCGTGACAATGTACCATTCAGTTCCTCCTCCCTCTCCTGTTTTTTCAAACATGGTCTTTCTTCTACCCCTCAGCCCACTCTGTAAGCCCTTGGACCCCATTTGCTGGGTCACCTTCTTAGGCAAGTTGATTTCAGCCCACGTCCTCCTGTCCCCATCTCTGGAAATAGAGCCATAGCTCTCCTTCCAGCTTCTGTGGTTAATTGGAGAGGAGAGTACAGATACTCCTGCCCTGGCTGGCTTTGAACTGTGATCTTCAGACCTCAGCCTTGTAAGTAGCTAGGATTATAGTTGTGCCTGGTTTCATATCACAATTTTTATAACAATGACCAGTATTTATCTGGACAATCTTGAGGCTCTGTGTAAATGCTAGCACTGTGCCTGTGGTGGCTACTGACTCAGGAGAGCATGTCTTCTTGTCCATTTTGTTTGATGCTCTCTCTCTCCACTTCCTAGAACAGATCCTGGCATATGCTAGGCACTTGGACATTTGCAGAAAACTTTTATTGAAACAAAGAGACAGTTTTATGGGCACACTAAACAGTTAGATATGCACGTTTATTTTTGTCCCCGCTTTATACTTTCTACTTTTTGGTGATAAGAATATATTTCTCAAAGGAGTTTAGCAAAGTGTGTTTAGAACCCTTAAGGAAATTATAGCCTTTGTGGGAGAGATTGTAAACTGCCTACCCAATATCCATCTGTCTGTCTCTCTGTCTCTCTCTCTGTCTCTGTCTCTGTCTCTGTCTCTCCCTCTCTCTCTCTCTCTCTCTCTGTCTTTCTCTGTCTCTCTGTCTGTCTGTCTGTCTGTCTCTCTCTCTCTCTCTCTCTCTCTTTCTCTCTCTCTCTCTCTCTCTCTCACACACACACACACACACACACACAGAACACACTGCAAGTTTTGCCTCTGGTCCCTTTTGCTTTTACTACTTTTTTGAGTAGGTTTTTTTTTTTTTTTTTGACAAGATCAGATTGGACTGTGATCTTCCTTTTTGTACTTCTCGTCCAGGTGGGATGACGTATGTGTCCAGCTAAACCAGAACATTTCTCCTCACTTTTGCAAGTCGGTTTGGTCATGTGAATGTGTCTTCACTGACACCGAGCGTCAGTGGACCTTCCAGGTATTCCTTAGGAGGGAAACATTGATGAAATTGTTTTTGCTCTCTCCCCACTTCGTAAAACTTAAAATCAAGGTTGGATGGTGCCTCTTCTACAGCCACCATGGACTCAATCAGAAAGGTGGGTACTACAGGTCGCTGGGAACGTACAGAAGCTCTTGGTATGCCAGGGAGCCACACTCACAAGACCCAATCCTGGACAGTGTCAGTAGGTAACACAATATCTGAAGCATGTCCAGTTTCCTTCATCACTTGGTACCTTTGACTAAATAAGGCCCAGTTACCTCAAAGAACTCACGGCTTTCCTGACCAGGCTTTCCAGAATAATCTATCTTTCTCTACCTCATAGCCATATATTCATTCTCACTCAGACTCCAAGTCTATCAGCAGTGTATGTGCTCGGTAGAACAGAAATCACAGCAACAATGAGGTCTGGAAAACTTTATTTTACTTTTTTTATTTTCCCAGCCTCTGAAGTACAGGAGGAGACACGAGAATGGGAAGGGAACAGGCGTCCAGAGAAGCAGTGTGTTTACCGTTCTATCAAGTATCTGCCATTCTTTAGCTGTGGCTCTTTGTGTCAGAACTGGTGTGGTTCAGACTTCGCAGGGAGTATGCAGCAGTAGGAATATCATGGAACTAGTGTCATGCACATTTTGCTGAAGGGGAAAACGATAGAGCTCCGGGAAGAGAGATGGCAGGGCTGTGGTAGCTAGCTGTGCTGCTATAACTGAGCACCACAGACTGAGTCATTTATAAAGAGTCGAAGTTTCCTTCGCTCATGGTCTGGGCGCTGGGAAGTCTAAGCTTGCCACGGCCTCCTTTACCTGTCCCTGTTCTAACAGAGGAGCACTGAATGGACCTATTTGGTTGGGTATCTATTTCTCTTTTTTGATAAAACCACTAGTGGTATCATGGGGCCACAACAGAATGACTTCATTTAGCTTGAAGTACTTGCTGAAAGCCCCATGTTCACCTGAAAACGCAAATATAACGATTCCATTCCCAGCAGATGTATGCCTGGAGGCCTTACTCAAACCGTAGCAAGAACTAGGATGGACATGCAGACCTCGACAGTACCAGCACATTGCAGACAGCTACAGGCCAGTCAAGAACTCTGCACCTTGCGGTGGCTTCTCATCTGGCCTCCTCTTTCCTCCCATGTTTCAAGGAGACACTCTCCAGCTTGACCCTTCGGTAGTGCTGCCCAGCACTTACTTCCTGTAGGTAACTGTATGGTCTTTCCTCGGATGCCAGTGTTCAATGGTGCCTTCACCAGCTACCCATCACCCCACCAACTTCCTATCTCTGTTCTTCTCCCCATGAACAATTTGTTCCCAGTGTCCTGTACCACATCGTGCACACACGTGTTTACAGACTATCCTTTTCACCTTTCTTAATTGGAAGCTCCATGGAGAAAGGGTGTGTTGTCTCCTTTCCCCAGCATTGTCTCGACAGAAACCACAGTGGTACCTAGCACATGATAGGTGTTGGTGAACAATTGTGGAATGGATAAATGCATGGACTGGCTGATTACACTCAAACCAAAAGAATACTGTCCATAGAAAGACTAGATGGAAGATTTTTATTTTTTGAATACTTTTATTATCTTTAAGTAGTTGTACAAAGGAGTTGTCATTCAACAAAGCAGTTCATGAATTCGGAGCCTGTTGATCAACATTCTCAGCTATACCTCCCAAACTACTGCTTCCCTCACTTTTCTTAATTTTGAGATTATGTATTGAATTTTTCTACCACTTAACAAAGCACTTGACTCTGCGATGCATCTTGATCAGTGTCCTTCCTTCAACATCTTCACCCCTCTGCGGCCCACCATTGCTCTTCTTTCTCTCAATTTTGTGGTATATGCAGTGAATTCTTGCCTACATTCTCTTACCTTCCCCCTTCCTTCTAACCTCCTCTTGCTAGTATCCATTTCCTGGGACCTATTTTGCTGGGCTTTGACTTAGTCTTTCTAAACAATTATACTATGAGCTCTCCATAGAGTCTGTTACACATCAGTTAATTCATTTGTGACCACTTGCATAATAGTATGTTTAATTCTAGATTTATAGCTACCACCATTGAGGGAAACCATGCCACTTCTGTCTCTCTGCGTCTGGATTCCTTCGCTTCATATATTTTTTTCCCAACTCTTTCCCATTTCCTTAATAATGGTACAATATCATTCTCTCTAATGGATGATTAAAATTCCATTGTATGTGTATGTACTATGTTTTCTTGATCTACTCACCCTTTGAGGGGCATCTGGGCTGATCCCATATCTTGGCTATGGCAAATAATGCTGCAATGAACATGGTTGGGCTGTTCGTACAACCAGATCGTATCTGGAACAGGATACCTAGCCTGCGAGCTAGGAGAGCATTCTCATGCTTGGACTCTTTCCTTCCTGTTCACCTCAACTCTAATTTTACTGGTGGGAAAGCAGTCTTTGTGAGTTCTTTCTTCCAGGGGGATTAGCCCTGAAGGAACAGTTTATCATTGAAAAGAGATTTACTGTTTGTGAATATAACTGCAAGGACTTGGGAGCTATACTGCAGCTTCAGGAAGACACATTGTAAAAAGCGCTTCATCCACTCCTTGAAGTGGGGTATGTACACCAGGACATGACCGTCTGCAATCTCCATTAACACTCAAAACCCATGAAGACACCCAGGATCACTTCTTTTAGACATTCGTTTCCAACAGCAGCAACCTTGCCATCCAACCTTCCTTTCCATTCTAAACACACAAGTCTCCCTGCACATTACACATGAATGATGTCTTCAAGGAATTCAGGGACTTTTTTTACTTTAACCTAAAAGTTCTTTTGACAACAGTTATGAAGGCTGAAGTCTTGAAAGATTTGAGTTTTCTTAAATTATAGACATAATTTCAGTGATGTTAAAGAGTTCAAGCAAAATTTGAAGTACCCTTCCCCATCATTCGGTCCTTGAAACTCTAGTCATGGAGGTTTTTAGGACGTTGGATTGAGAGGAATGTCACATCTCCCTGGATCGGTGTGGCAACTAAGCAAACCAGGCAGGCAGGTAAGAATTTGAATCCCAGATCTTGCTTGTGGGAAATCTTGATTAAGTTCTCTATTTTTTCTCACCCTCATAGTTTTTCAACTTTAAATAATGTCAATAGCAATAACACCATAGACTTGAGAAGTACCACACACACAACACACAACACAACACAACACACAACACACACACACACACACACACACACACACACTATACATGAAGTAAAAGTAAAGGAATGGCTATGTTCATTAGCTTGATTTAACAATTCCACAGTGTATGTGTATATCAAAACATTTCTTGCACTAGGTTAGAGATTTGACATTATCTGCTTTATCTGAACTTCTTAATAACCGGGTAAGATGAGGCACTTCACTGTCGTTTCTTTATTTATGAGGAAAGTGAAGGTTAAACAATGATAATTATGTCTCAGTGGCCAAGTTTAAATTTTAAAACTGTCTCATGGCCTGTACTAGGTACTCTAGAAATGTAAGTTTCTTCATTCATACTTACTGTTGTCCTCATAATAAGTCTTATCTGGAGCGAGGCATGACAGGCTTCTGTCTTTTGGACATTTTATTGATATTTATGTACGTTGGTCACCTTCACTACCAAATGAGAGCAATGTTACTATGAAGACTCATTGAACTGAGATACGAATATAATCCAAAATAATGCCTGTAGCTTTGATGATGATCAATCACTTCTTAGTTTGAAATTCCTAAGTAGCTTCCCCAAACTGGTAGATTATGACCTTGTGAAATGATGCAGAAATTTGTATTTTAACAAAATCTTTAGGTGTACACAATGGAGTGTGAAGATTGTTCTGTGAGCAGAACCCAAGGTGGGTTCATGAAGAAAGCACTTGGACAGAGGATCTCAGTGGCAGAAAGCAAAAGAACACTGACCGCTCTGATCATTTTCAGTTCAAAAGGCTCTAGCCTGCAGGCAGACAAGGAAAAAAGGCTCTAGTCTTTCTCTTAGGCTTAGGATTTTGGACTTCAATTGCTCATTTGTATTATTCTTGCCCTAAACACTCCTTCAGTCCACTTCCTCATCTAGGTAAGGTTTCGTTCTATTTACAGACAGGCCTTCATTAGGCCCTGAAAGTTCCCCAGAGTTGTTAGACCCCAGCTCATCACACATCCACACGCACTTGCCAGGAGCATGCGCCCAAAGCTGTGCTGAAACAGGCCATGTAGGCAGAGGCTAGGAGGAATCAAATACCTCAAAACTACCAAAAAAGCTGTTCATGATCACTTAAATTGTGATATAAATCATTTTAACAAGGAGAAGAGCAAAAGCTTGAGTCACACAAATTAGATGAATTATATATGTAGATATGTTGCATGATGTCCATTCTAATTAGTTTACTTTTTTTGGGGGGGGTCCGGTCATGGGGCCTGAACTTTGGGCCTGGGCGCTGTCCCTCAGCTCTTCAGCTCAAGGCTAGCGCTCTACCACTTGAGCCACAGCACCACTTCCGGCTTTTTTCTTATTGCTTATGTGGTGCTGGGGAATCGAACCCAGAGCCTCAGGCATGCAAGGCAAGCACTCTACCACTGAGCCACCTTCCCAGCCCCTAATTAGTTTACTTTTTAGTGACATTTCTTCAAGCATCATAAATACAATTTGGTATAAGATTATCCCCTTTAAAAATGAGAGGGAAGGGAAAGCTTAATAGTAATGTGGGTTGCAGAATAATAAATTAAGTTCACCTGGCAGGGTTCTTGCTCTAGGCCTGAGGAATGTAAACGAACACATTTCTCGTGAATGAGATTAAAAAAAAATATCCATGGAGAGACCAGTTCTGAAACGTGAAAGGAGAGGCAACAGTGCCCAAGCCTGACCCCAGCATGCACGGCACGTCCAGGTTAAGAGCTACACTCCCAGAGCAATTTCCATACCAGGTGTGCAAAATTGTGTAAGCCCCAACAAAAGCTGTAAGTCCAACAAAGCTCAAGCTAGTTTTGTTTCCTCTGCAAAATGATAATAACAACTTAGAATTGAACATGTTCGAATTTCTTATGTTTTTAAATATCTGGTAGGGGGGGAACCCTTCACACTGGAATGGATTCTTCCAGAAGGTACCAACTTCAGCATGCTAAAAAGCTCAATGACATTGCAAAATTCAAAGTGGGGTTCTGGTTATCTGAACTGTAGCAGACTTTCCAGCTCTCAGGCTTTCATTTCTTCATCTCTGACATTAGAAAAAACACCTCTTTCAAAGGGTAGTTGTGAGGATCTGATACTATAATGCTTTCAGACGTCTGCGCCATACTTTACTGCATACTTGAAACGTTTGGACCACACTGTTGTAGTTACAGATGCTTCCACCAGGAAGCACATACTTCTACCTTTGTTGGAGCAAGTAATCAATGCTCAGGACCAATGAGGTTGATAGTGATTGTGAGGATGATGGCGGCGGCGGCGGTGGTGGCGGTGATGGTGAGGATGATGAGGATGGTGATGATGATGATAAATTATGTTTTGTACTTTTGGCAAAGGAACTAAAGCAAAAGTGGAAACTGAAGAATGTGGAAGCCAAGCCAATTATCTGAGCAGCAGGGGTGTTGGATATACACTAGCTGGATACATCTTAAGGGAGATGGTACTTGGAGACATGCTTCATGTCATCAAGAAGCTGCTATGCCAACAATAAATTTCAGTGCTGTCATACATTTAGGCATTAGAGCCAAATGCAACGCCAGATTTATCTGAGTTCTAGGAATGATGACCATCTGTTAACTCCTTGTCTTCTGAGGAATTCAAACACACTGTATGATCTTTCTTTTTTCTTTCTTTCTTTCTTTCTTTCTTTCTTTCTTTCTTTCTTTCTTTCTTTCTTTCTTTCCTTCTTTCCCTCCCTCCCTTCCTCCCTCTTTCCTTCCTTCCTTCTTTCCTTCTCTCTCTCTTTCTTTCTTTCCTCCTTTCCCTCCCTGCCTTCCCCCCTCTTTCCTTCCCCCTCTTTCCTTCCCCCTCTTTCCTTCCCTCTCTCTCTCTCTCTCTCTCTCTCTCTCTCTCTCTCTCTCTCTCTCTCTCTCTCTCTCTCTCTCTCTCTCTCTCTCTTCTCCCACAGATTTCACTGTGATCATCAGGGAACTGGTGAAATCCATTTCTATTTTCTGTCAGGTAGAAGGAGGACCTGGAATTTACCATTACTTTTGCAAAGTGGCACAATGGAAACACTCAGTTTCTCAACACTAAGCAGGACCCAGTAAACCCCACCCAGGACAATCTCCCTGCCCTCTCGAGCCTTGGAGCCCCCAGTAGTTCTGCTTCCCTTTCATTTCACTTTAAAGAGTAATATTTCATACATTTTAAACCAATTTTGTGGCCTTTTCACTCCCCTCTCACTGGACGGTTTGAGGTGGGTTTTTTTTTCTTTCTGACTTCTAAGTAAATGCAATGCAGGTGTGAGCATCACGCTGCGCAGATGGGAAGGCAGCCGACTCCCCGAGCTCCAGGGAGCCACACCTTGGGTTTTCCATTACAAGCAGGTGAAGCACGCTGGGATCAAACGGGAGATCTGAGGGAGAAGAGCAGGCATTCCAGGAAGTAGCCTCAGCCTCCAACCAGGATACACCAGGGCACTTGGAGGGAGCTCCAGGATCAGAGAGAGCCTGTCTGAAAGGAACCTCAGTCCACCAGGAAGCTTTTATATGTTGGGAATGGATGTTGGAGTTTGAGATAAGAGATTTTTCTAGAACTTTTTCAGAATCGTTAACAACAGGCCCATTGTCTCAAAATAATTGAGCAAACAGAAAAACAGAACTGACAAGGAAACAATAGCATGTAAGCAAAAAGTAACTAGAACAAAGAAAAGTAAGCTTTGGGGCTCTGACTTCAGTCATCATTTACTCAAAAATCATAATACTTCTAGAAAATGACACCTGAGAAAATGATCAGAGGTTTCTGTTAAAAATATTCATTCCGCCGGGCGCTGGTGGCTCACGCCTGTAATCCTAGCTACTCAGGAGGCTGAGATCTGAGGATCGCGGTTCAAAGCCAGCCCGGGCAGGAAAGACCGTGAGACTCCTATCTCCAATAAACCACCAGAAAACCGGAAGTGGCGCTGTAGCTCAAGTGGTAGAGCGCTCGCCTTGAGCTGAAGAGCTGAGGGACAGCGCCCAGGCCCAGAGTTCAAGCCCACGACCGACAAAAAAAAAAAAAAAAAAAAAAAAAAAAAATATTCATTCCTCTGTTATTCACGTGAGTAAAGTATTGGAGGCAGGTGTCACATTCAATATTACGGTCTTTTAAAATAGTTCATGTAGCAATACAATAAAGCATTAGACACATTAAATGACATTTTAAAGGATGTTTTGTGATCTAAAATGTGTATAGTGTTGCATTTTGTAAAGGCAAGATACAGCGTGAATACTACACAAATAAGACTGTGTACAACTTTCATAATCCAAAAGAAACACAAAGAAAGAATATTAGCACTAAATATTTCATAAAGGAAACTGATATCCTATCTTGCTTTAGGTGGTGAGTGTCTGAGGTATTTTTATATTCTTCTTGGTTTACTTTTCAAATACTGGAAAATACAACATGAATATTTTCAGTAATATGAATAAATATTATTTGAAAAAGATGGTAAAACAAACCCACCTAGAAAGAATGGACAGCAGTTTTGGAAACCATGGTTTTGGTTTTTTCCTTTTAAGCCTCGGGATGCATACTAAACCATTTCAGATGAACCTCATTCAGCTACACCCCGTGGCTACCTTGATTCAAGCATACAGGAAGTCACCAAGGCCAACCCCTCTGATGGCCTCCCGAATGCTCATCATGTCTGAGCCATTTCCCTTTGGTCATGTGGGGAACATCACTCCCGTAGATACAGAACTGTGTGTGGTCCAACTCCTGTCATTTCCAGTGGGCAGAATTTATTTGTTGGTTTGTTTGTTTTATTTTTTAGGGGGGGGTCCGGTCGTGGGGCCTGAGCTCTGGGCCTGGGCGCTGTCCCTCAGCTCTTCAGCTCAAGGCTAGCACTCTACCACTTGAGCCACAGCGCCACTTCTGGCTTTTTTCTTTTTTGTTTATGTGGTGCTGAGGAATCGAACCCAGGGCCTCAGGCATGCAAGGCAAGCGCTCTACCACTGAGCCACCTTCCCAGCCCCATAGTGGGCAGAATTTAGACAAGGAAATAGGTGATGGCACGCAGGGACTCACATCAACTCTCGTGGCGTTGCTTCTGACCACCATTGCTTCTCAAACCCTCCAACAGTCTGTTCATGTTTCCTGGTCCAGAATTTGCTCAAAGATGTCTGTTTAGCTTTCCTTTAACATTTCCCCTAGTCACCCAAATATGTGGTAGGAAAACTGTCCAATTTGCTTTATAGCTCTTTTATTCTCTGAACTGAATCCTATTTATTGTTTATTTGGCTCCTAAGTGATCGCCTCTTGGGAAATGAGCATTTGCATATGCTGCAAGTAGTAGGTAAGTAATATGGCACAGAGTCTTAGGGGGATATTTTAATCCTTATCTATACATTATATACTATATTATGTATATCTAATTTAATTGAAAGTATACATAGCTTTAATCTCAAAATGCCACTTCTAAGAATTTATTCTACTAATCAGCAGTGATTTATCAATAATAGCTTTTATGAGATTATTTGTTATTGAGAAATACTTATAATTTTATAAATGTATACAATTGATAAATAATAACCAAATATTTATTAGAAATAATTGTCATAAGATCATTATTTATAAACTGAGAAATATCTGGAATAACTTAAATGAGATCAATTAAGTGAATAATATATTCACAAATAGCCTGTGTGGCTTTAAATGAGAATATTTGATTAAAAAGAATAACAAAGGAACTGTGTTATGGCTCAAGTGGTACAGCACTAACCTTGAGCTGAAGAGCTGAGGGACAGCACCCAGTACCAGAGTTCAAGCCCCACGACCACCACCACCACCACCAACAACAAAAGAATAACAAAAGTCCTATACAACAAAGTGTATAGTGTCACTCTAGTGTCACCAGGTAACTTTTATCTTTTTATAATTTTAAGCAATATTTTCCAGATGCTATAAACTGAGTGCGTATTACTTTATTAACCACGCAGAAAGAGTTACTTCAAAATTTCTTCACATTTAAATATTCTCATATGAAATTTGGTTTAAACAACAGAATCCAAAGCTATGTTACTGACATCTTTCAGGAAGACTCCAACGCTCTGAGAAAAGGTGAAAAAAAGCAATATTGGCTGAGAATTCCTATGCGCCAAAGACCTTGCCACGCTTGTTTAAGTCTGACGTGGCTGGTGCGCAGTCTCTCTCTCATCTTTGTATCCTGGGCTTGAACTCATCCAGAACATTTTCTCACTAAGTCCTCACTTGAGATAATGGAAAGCACCCTGGATTCTTCAGAATGATGAGGTATCAAGCCACTGCTGAGGCTGGGGCTGGGAACTGTTCTGGGCTGGTGTGGGTGTTGGAGAGCGTCAGCAGCCTGGGGAAGCGCATGGAAGCCAGGAAGCTAGTTCATTGCAGCAGCAATCTGCTTCTCAGACAAACACGATGGTTTCTATGCAGCCCAGCGTCAGGAAGCTGCAAGCAGTTCCCGATGGGAAACGGGAAGCTGCGGAGGTAATGTGTGCTCCTCCTCCTTTCTTTGGGATGTGATTATGTTACCAAATTACTTAAGAAAACGCACCGAATTGCAAAACAAACATAACTTTTCCTCAAATGCATCAAATGGCCAGAATGCTTATGAAGTGAGTGGGAGAAGGAAACATTAATTTTATTTTCCCTATAACTGGAAGTTTTAACATTTTAATTTTTGAAGAGCCCTTATTTTGGCTTTTAAAATTCTTTGCTTCTTTTCTAAGCCACTAGTCATAAGAAATGACATTAAAAAATAAATTTTTTCCTCCATCCATTGAAATATTCTAATTCTTACTAAGTGAGGATGGCTCACACCCGTAGTCCTAACTACTCAGGAGGCTGAGAGATCAGGTTGTGAAGCCATTCTGAACAGGAAAATCCACAAGACCCTCATCACCAAATAACTTTCGAAAAAAATGGAAGTGGAGCTGTGGTTCAAGTGGTAGAGTGCTAGCCTTGAGCAAAACAGCTCAGGGACAGGGTTCAAGACCCAAGACTGGAAAATACACACACACACACACACACACACACACACACACACACACACACACACACACACACACACACACACACACACACACACTTTTCTAATTCTTCACATTAGCTGAGGTTACAATTTTTTGTATAGATGTTTTTCTTCTAGTGACTCCCGATATAGCATGTGACATTTAGAGAATATGTATCTTGCTGGGCGCCGGTGGCTCACTCCTGTCATCCTAGCTACTCAGGAGGCTGAGATCTGAGGATCGTGGTTCAAAGCCAGCCCAGGCAGGAAAGTCCGTGAGACTCTTATCTCCAATAAACCACTAGAAAACCAGTGACACTGTGGCTCAAATGGTAGAGAACTCACCTTGAGCTGAAGAGCTCAGGGACAGTGCCCAAGCCCAGATTTCAAGGCCCACGACCAACCAAAAAAAATATGTATCTTAACGGCTCTGAAACTTTTATTATTATTATTATTATTGCATCATCTCTTTTTATTTTCCTAGACAGCGAGGCTGCCTATCTCAACTTCATCTGGATAGGAATAAAAAGATCTTGCATAATAAAAAGGTAATCTGTGCTTCATTTAGGCAAAGCTTTTCTAGCGCGCTTCTATAACTAACTGACCTAGGGAAGGTCCAGAACTTCATTGAAATAAACAAGGAGCGTGTCCTTATCCTTGATACCCGGGTTTCACATCTCAACGCTGCAAGGAAAGAAGAAAGCTACAGATCTGCTGTAGCACAAGATATATTCCCCCTGTATATTGCTCTTCATCCTACACGTTCCTCTTTGCCAGGAGGAGGATTAATAAATCACTTCCCAGTCATTCTTCATATGTTCCCCAGATTGCAGCTCATTCTCCTGAACCACAAGTGAATGCACTTTGCTAGGCTGTAAGAGCAGCCTATGATATTGAAACCAGGCTCCTCTCCCTCCAGCTCTACCATTCCTATTGCTCGATCCTTGTTGTCTGCTCGACAAGTCCATGGTCCTGAGCCTCCATACTCCCTGGGTCTTGTTCAAAGTAGAATGACAATCTTTCTCACTTCTGGCTGGCCTCGGTTTGGAAGTCACAAGTGTTGCTGGGTTCCTAGCACCTTATGGACCACAAAATACAACCTATGCTGTGGTTCTGAGACAAGAAGATTCAGAAGCCTGGTGGGATGTGTGTTGTCCTGGTAAATAGAGGATGTGTTCGTTCTCTGTCGGTACACTCTCTGATGGGAACTGAATGTGGCTGAGAATGGACTGCCAGCTTTCCCCCCTCCTAGGAATAAGGACATTCTTCTTCTAACTTTAACTTCAATGGCAGGCAGGAAAAAAGTCCTAAGGAGAAAAGCAGTTAGGCATAAAGAAAATAATGTTGAGAGAAAGAGGAAATGTATAGAAGTCGCTTGGATTTTAAGGCAGGACACTAAAAAGTAAGATCATAATCTCATTGGTGGTAATCATTACCAATGAAAATTTAAATACTTGATTGTCTCCAATATATTGAAAAAGACTTGTGGTTTGGTTGTGTCTACAGAAATTAGAGAAATTGGAAAATGAATGTCTTCTGTGATAAGTGGAAGTAAGAAACTAGGTAAATAATAATTTATTGGACCATATTTCAGCATGGAGGTAAGAAAAAGCCAAGCTATGCATGTTCTCAAAACAATCTCATCTATTTAAAGCAAATTTCTAGCCAGGACTTCCAGTCCTTCTACGATCCTCATAACTGTCGAGGAGTGCTTCAGAAGCACATCTTACCTCTTACATCCTGACCTTTCTAGAAATCCCAGCCCTGTTGAGAAGAATAGGATATTGTGAGTTCCCTTATCTAGTGACTTCTATCAACTGCACAACCTTAACATAGACTCAATTGTGTAAAAATCGAATATGGATCATTACATTTGAGGCTGTCAGTTATCCTGGATGCATTTAACAAATCAGTAAGAAAATCATCAAATATCACATGTATGTGTACAGCATAATAGTAGAGGAATATAAGTAATTTTAAAATAGAGTTCCAGACAAGAACTCTGCAATCCAGTTGAGGAGAGCACATTATGCGTTAGCTATTGCTAGGTAGTATTACTTAATTTTCCATAGAGGTGAAATGCCTATATGATCTATAATAGCCCCAAGTTAGACCAGGAACCATAGTGACCACATAGCCTTTAGGAAGAAAAAAATAAAAGAGACCCAAGAAAGAAAGAAATCAACCCACCAACCCACAATCACTAATAATCTGTTAGGGGTCAAGGACCTGATATGTCCTCTTTAACCAGTGCCTGAGGTTTGTTTTACATTTAACAACATGAAAGCCCAGATATGCTTATGAATTTTCCAAGGTCACAAAGAGTCAGGAATTGAACCCAAATCCAACTGTATTCACAATCTTACTGTCTTTGCGTTCATTCTGGAGGAGGGATGGCTGGAGGTGGCAATTAAGGAAAGGCCAGAGCATAACTGCTGCACAGCATTGGCACCTTCATGGAATGATGAAGATTGGACACAGGCTAATGCTCTCTCATAGCAGAGGGAGAAGGAGAGAAATACGATAGTGGAGAACGTGGAAGGGAATACTGTAATTGAAAGACATGGAGCCAACCGCTTTCTGGTGGTTTCTCCTGGAAGAGGCCCAGTGAGAAGTATCCACATGCAAGTTTTATATAATGGGCAAGAAGGAAAAATTGGTAGAAAAGTAGGGCAGTGAGAAAGGGAAGAGAAGGCAACAAATAAAAGGTGACCTACTGAGCCAAAAGAGTCATTGGCATTTAATCTTATGGTGAATTTCTAGAAAATTGTAGAATACCAGACCTCAGATTCATTGCTCAAGTAGTCAGAAACCTGGAGGATTTATGCTCTATGTCCTACAAGGCATTGGTTAAGAGTTATGGGGTAGAGGTATTTGGTAGGAGTAGTTAATTCTTTCTCCTTCTTCACCACCACATGTACAAACAGAGCCCCATCCAAGGCTGTGGTGGAACAATCCAAGCAAAGCATACTGACGGTTGAAGCTGGCCCAAGAGCTACTGGGCACTGGCAGCACGGTCTATAAGCACCACATCTTCAATGGAGATATTCCCTACTACTCACTCCCCCCGCCTTTGAAGTATATGAATATGTATATCGCTGTCTTTCCAATTTCACAAGAAGGACTTGGGATGGTGGTGAACAAAGCAGATTCTGGAGCCCCCAGAGCCTCACATTCAGGGATTCAGCCCAGAAATGTGCATCAGGAGGCACCCCAGGGGCTTCTGAAATACATAGCTTGTGGGTCTCATGACGAAAACCAATACCTGGACTTCAGAAAACTGCTATCTACTGCTATGACAAAAAAAACTGAAGTAATCAAATCAAAGGAAGGTTTATTTGGCTTGCCGTTCATTGTGGCTTCATTCACCAGAGCCCAGGGCTTCTGGGCCGGCGACAAGGCAGAAACGCAGGATGAAAGGTACCTGTGGCAAAGGAAGCTGCTGACCTCACGGAGGCCAGGAAGCGAGAGGGGTGAGAGAAAGAACAGGCCCCAGGGAACTCCTCAAGGCCACCTCCTCCAACGAGCCCTCACATCGAAAAGGTTCCACCACCTTCCAGAAGCACCTGGTGCTGGAGACTAAGTGAGGCATTTCAGACCTAGACTACCACATGGAAACCACGTGACACAGTGAGAGCATAGAAATTAGATAGCAAAGGCTGGCCCGGTGGCTCACCCTGTAATCCTAGCTACTCAGAACGCCGAGCTCTGGGAATCACAGTTCAAAGCCAGCCAGGCAAGAAAGTCTGTGAGACTCTTATCTCCAGTAAATCACCAAAACACGGTAAGTAGAGCTGTGGCTCAAGTGGTAGAATGGGAGCTTTGAGCAAAAAAGCTCAGGGACAATGCCCAGGCCCTGAGGTCAAGCCCCAGGATCAGCACAAGGAGAAGGAGGAGAAGCAGGAGATGGAGGAGGAAGAGCAGATAATTAGGGGAAAAGGACAGCTGAAGAGGAGGAGGGGGAAGATGGGAAGGAGAGGAAGAAGAAGATATAATTAAGGATAAAGAACATAGGAAAGAGTAGGAGGAGATAATTAAGGAAAAAGGGGAAGAAGGAAGAGGAAGAGAAGGAGGAAGAAGGGGAGGAGGAAGAGGAATACGAGGAGGAAGAAATAATGAGGGGAAAGGAGTAGAAGGAGGAGGAAGAAAAGAAGAAGAAGGAGGTGGGGAGAAGGAGGTAAAAAGAGAAAGTTCCAAAAAAAGGATTACAGATAAAATAGGCGGATTAAGATTTGTATCCCAATATACCCACTGATTAATTGTTACCATAATACAGACCTCAAAAGATGAATAATGGAGTACAAAGGAATGTTTTGTGTTCATAAGCAGATCCCTAAGCACTGAACTTGATACTATCATTCAGGATCTACAGTTATCTTTATGTTTTACCAAGGTCTTTATGTAGTTCATGCCCCTGTGAATCATAATTCTCTTTTTAAATCATCTCATTTGACTCAAGTTATTAGATTTCTCTTATTTGCCTTAGTTTTAGGTAATTGACTGCTTGTTTCTTGGAATATAAAGAAAAAAGTTAAAGAATGATGCTTCACCAATGTAATTGAATAAGTAAGACATGTTTAGAATAATAGTAAAGATTTTATAGGGAACATAAATTCTATTAATATTGGTCTCATTTGGTCATGATATGGATCTTCTGTCATAGCAAAATGCCACCAACAGACACGGAACAAAGCAATCTCCTGCACCCGAAATATACAATCCATATCTCATCCTGCAAAAAAGATTAAGCTGGGGCTGGGAAGGTGGCTCAGCGGTAGAGTGCTTGCCTCACATGCGTGAGGCCCTGAGTTCGATTCCTCATCACCACATAAGCAGAAAAAGCCGGAAGTGGCGCCGTGGTAAAAGTGGCAGAGCACTTGCCTTGAGCTGAAGAGCTGAGGGACAGCGCCCAGGCCCAGAGTTCAAGTTCCATGACCAACAAAATAATAAATAAATAACCTAAGAGCATAATCCATGTGTGAAAATGTTCTTCCATCTAACTCCACCGGACTGCACCTCCCCAAGTATTCACTTTCCTGAAGCTCAACCAGTTGGTCCAATAGTATACAGATGGCCCTCAGGGCTCTATCCGACTCTTACGGGGTTCAAGAGCCTCATATTTCTACACCTTGATTTGCGCTATTAAAATGTATGAGTGCAGATTTAAATGATCCTTGAATTTTTCTACCCCTGAAAGATTTTTCTAAAGGGAAATACCAAGATGACCAACAAAAATATAGCTGATTCTCGTTATTTGCAGCAAAGTCATTACAAACATGGAACCAGGAAACACTGAACCACATCTACAGGGGAAATACTGAGTGAGGTTTCTATTAGTCTCTGAGCACATGTTCATCAAATGAAAAATATACAGTATTATATTTTGTTTCTGTTCGTTTTGAACATCATAGTTAATATACATTGATTAATTAAGATTAAACTCACAGCCAATAGACAACCGTGTATGCCTGGTGCTTATCTGTTATGGCTATTTTCTCTATATGGCCCAACACAGCCTTCTTGTACTTAGAAACTCTAGATAACACTTCAGCCCTGTGCTTGGAGGCCATTTGAAACCAGACCACAAATAAAAAGCACAGAAAAGCAAACTACAGTTGACGATCAAGGGACATGCAGAACATGGTCTTGTTCCACCTGGGCTGGAGGCATGTCCCTGGATTACACCTGCACCACAAACATTGACTTGTAAGTTACAAATGAAGCAAGTAAGCAAACTCACAAATATGGAAGCTGCCAATACCTAGATTCAACTATGTATTTAAAATAGCCAACATGTGGAATCAACCCAGATGCCCTTAAGCGGACGAATGGATCAAGAAAATGTGGTATATATACACCATGAAATTTTATGCTTCCATCAGAAAGAATGACACTGCACCGTCCATAAGAAAGTAGAAAGGCTTGGAAAAAATTACACTAAGCAAAGTAAGCCAGAGCCAGAGAAACAGTTACATGGTTTCCCTCATTTGTTGTAACTAGAATGTGCCTACAAATCTACAAGTCAATACACTGAATGACAAAAGACAACAAAATATATGTGGACATGGTAACTTCTACAGGACTCTGGACATTCACATGGTGAGACCGAAGGAGGATTTTCTTAGGAGAGGACCACAAAGGCTCAATAGATATGTGCATATAATCATAAAATATTGAGTGAAACGAACCGTAAGTAATGGAAACAAGAAGTGTATTATTAATTTGCTTTTATTTCTCCTTTGTCACTGTTTTTGATTTCGGTCCCTTTTGTCTTCTATGTAAGTTTATTTGTTTTGGGGAGGGGAGGAGGAGCACAGAAATGGTGGGACAAAGGGTGAACAAGTGCAGCGGTGATATCACTAGACACTATTGAAAAAGAACTATACAACTTGCAGGGGAGAGGAATCTGGGGAGAAGCATGGAGAAAAGGAAGGAGCAGTTGACACTGTTCAAAAAGAAATGTACTCATTATGTTACCTCTGTACATCACCTGTACAATAACAACAAAAAATAAATACAAATATTTCTCCTATAATTCTATAGTCTCTTGCTTTTATAAGCAGCAAGCTTTCTTCAAAATCTTAAAACAGTACAGCAATCCCCCAAGACCCCTTTCATGGGTCCAGTAAATTGTAATTCCACCTCAGAAATGGTGAAAAGTGGATGTGAAGCTGGGTCCTGAATATCCCTAAGAAATGCCAGAGCTGAGCCTAGATGATCCACAGGTGTGAAAATAATGCTGTTTGGCCCCCTGGCCTGTCCTACAGAAAGATGTTTTCCCTTCACTACCTGTCAGCTACATCCTACACTGAAGGCCTGAGCTAGACGTCCAAAATCATTTAAGACATGCCTTCTGGAATGAAAGATGACTGAGGAGTAATTTTGTCCTGCCGGAGGGTCATCTGAGGATTAGCCGGCTAAGCCCAAATTAGCAACAAGTGGGTCAAGACTGCAGTTCATTTGCAGCCACAAGAAGTACCTTGCTGCCATTCTGCAGAAAAATAACTTTCCATTTAGCACAGATATGAATGTTATCATGGGTTCATTCTAGGATGCCAGCTGGAGCCTGCAATGTGAAGGGTAAGGGACACATTCTTGTAATGACATTGCAGCACACACTTAATGCTCTTAACATATTAAGAAGCTATAGAGGGACTCAGGATGTTGCTTGTGCTCAAGTGTTTACTTAGCATGACCAAGATCCTATGTTCAGGCTCCAGCACTGAACATAGCAAACAAATCACACACAAAAGATATAAGGCAGAGGTACACCTAGATTTGTTATGTTACGTGGAAATTTCAGTAACATATTAAAATCAGTCATGCTATCCTTATTGATGTAGAAACTGTACTTGTCACCTGTACAACTATGTTCATAAAGACACAGTAACCGAGCTCCAGAATTTACTGACTAGGCTGGTGTCAAACATTAAAAAAATAATATTAGCATAAAAGCATGCATTTTCCTGTTAGCTATTTGACATTAGGCTGAAGAAATATTAAACTCTCAAGAAAACAATCCAAGTGTCTGACAAAAAAATGGTTTCACAGTCATTTGAAAGTATTTGACCAGAATATTTAATGAAATAGACAAGTATTTCAACTTCTGAATCCTCATATTTATTGTGCTTTGAAGGCCTTCTCTTTATTGGGCTGAAGGGTGCAGACAGTACTGTCATTGTCCGTGGATGTTTTCATTTCGTGTAGTCTAGTTAGTTAGTCTGTTTAGATGAGTAAAGCATCAAGGTGATGTGGCCAGGATGAACCAGCGGGAGGAAGGAACAAAGAGCTAATGCTGTTGCATAACACTCGTGTTTGTGCTGGTAACCAGGACACTTCTGTGAAGCACAGTATTTACTCTGTAACTGAGCAACTTCATAATTTTGAACTTCTCCCTCACAACGATGTCACTAATTGTATTTTATATTACTTATACTGATTTTATTTATATTATGAAAAGTATCAGGCCTGGGAAGGTGGCTCAGTGGTAGAGCGCTTGCCTTGCATGCATGAGGCCCTGGGTTCGATTCCTCAGCACCACATAAGCAGAAAAAAAGCCGGAAGTGGCGCTGTGGCTCAAGTGGTAGAGCACTAGCCTTGAGCTGAAGAGCTGAGGGACAGCGCCCAGGCCCAGAGTTCAGGCCCCATGACCGGACCCCTCCAAAAAAAATGAAAAGTATCAAAATGTCATTTTCCAAATACAAAAATGTATCATCACATTAAGCCTCTTTAATTGTCTCCCAGGTAAATCACATGATTCCTATCTCATTATACTCACAGAAGATATGAAAATTCTTGGTAACAATACCTCCTTGATATTTTAAACAAGGAATCTAAAACCTCGAAATTCACTTAATGGTATTATCAAAGACTCAGCACAAGTTGGTTGCAGAAGCCCTGAAGCTTAGCTCCCATCACTGATTTAACTAGCATCAATTAATCAGCACTGATTAATTGTAGGAGGTTCATTCAATGCACCTGATCAGGTTCACCCCCCCCACTCTCCCTCCTCTCCACTTCCTGCTTCCCAAATCCTTCTCAACAAGCTTCACCCCCGCATTTTCACACATGAACACAATTCCAGCAAGGGTCAGGGGAGGGCGGTGCCGGGGTCAGTAGTGGATTTAAGCATAGCTTCGTGTTCCTTGGGCTTGCTTGCTCAGCTAGTCCTCTACCACTAGAGTTATCTATTTAGCCCAGTGTTTTTGTTGCTAACGTGGGAAATAAAGTCTCATGGATTTTTCTGCCTGAGATGGCTTCAAACTGAGACCCCGCAGCTCTCAGCCTGCTGGGTAGCGAGGCATACAGGTGTGAGCCACCGAACAACCGATCCATCTTCCTCAGCCTCTCCACAAGAATCCTCATCACAGAGAGCACACGGTTCTCCTCCTAGCAATCATTTCTATTAAAAGTACATGCATTATTTGCAATAACTAGTACATGTCTGAAACAAGCAGAAACGGTCAGATAAATTGATGTTAGGCAAAATGAACCCCAAAACAAGGACTCAAGTGTTTTTTCTGTCTTGCTATTGTTTCTAACACATTTATAAGATGATTTCTTTGTTGCTTTGTATGTCCCTCCCCCACGGTATAACCCCTTTTTTCACTGTATTTGATGTTGGTATAATTTGTGGAGGGGAAGGGAAAAAACAAATTGTTTAAATAGGGATACAGGTGGACCCATTGCAACAATGAGATGTACAAGATGCTATGTCAAAAAACGAACTTTACAACTTTGGCGTGGGGTGGGGGGTGGGGGGGGGCGAGCGGGGGGATGGGAAGGGATGGGAAGGGGAAACAAAGGAGGAGGCCACAATGCTTGATAAGAAATGTACTCATTACCTTGCCCATGTAATTGTAACCCCTCTGTACAGTATTTTCACAATTAAAAAAAAAGATCCTAATATAAAATGTACAGTGAAATATTTTTTTAAAACTACATGGGAAGTGCTTCACCATGGTGTTGTCACACATGCGTGTTTACATGTATGTTTATCTTTAAGGTCTAGCAGGCACACATGACAAAAATAGGCAACTTTTGTTCTTCTGAACCGGGCTTATTTTGCTTAATATAATGATCTCCAGACTCATCCACTTCCTGAAAATGAATCATAATACCATTCACCCTTATGATTGTGATTCATATATATATATATATATATATATATGCACACACACATAACACTACATTTTCTTGATCTACTCATCAGTTGTCGGGCATCTGGGCTGTCTTCCCTATCCTGACTGTTTAGAACAGTGCAGCAGTAAACATGGGCATGTAAGCACCTCTATCACACCCTGACTTACACTCCTTTGGCTAAATAATGAAGAATACTATTCCTAGATCACGTGGTAGTTCTACCATAAATTTTTTTGTGGTCCTTCCATACTGATTTCCAGACCAGTTGCACTAATTTACAGTATTAAGGTTCCTTTCCCCACCTGTATCTTGACTAGGATTTGATACTGTTTGTGTTTGTAGGGATGGCCATGCTGGGTGACCTTTGAGTCTCCTCTGAGAGTTACCAGGGTTGGTTCTTACCCCCCACATAGCTCAACAGTGCTTTTTGCACAGGTAGCCAAGGCCTTACATAACCCTCATGGTGGCCACTGGGAAAATTCTAGCAAAGACAAGAAGATCTCTTAGGAAAGCAGGGCCTGGGGGGAGACGTGTCTTGTAATGGCTGGCATTTTTATTGAAACCCTTTGTTTTGGAGAACATTTTATTTGTGGGAAGCAAGAACCATGTGTCTGGAAGTCTTGTCTCCCCTGACTCACATCCAGGAAAACGAAAGACAAGGTCAGTGTGGCTTCCAGCCACCCCCATTCTCAAGGGTCCCCCAAAAGGCATTCCTCCGGGTGTTCAGATGACATCATCAGCTCCAAGTGTTTCTGAGGGGACTGGCGGCTCCCTGAAATCTGTCAGTTGAGAGTTTGGAAGAAACTGAGAAATCCTTGAAAAACACAGAGGGATCAAAGGTACTTATTAAAATGTTTTCCAAAGAGCTCTGGATTTAATAAGAAGCAAATGAGATTGGATAGAGAGGAATCCAGAGACTGAGGCTGGTGTGGAAAAATCGCCATGGCAAAGAGCAGAAGAATGGTGCAGAACAGTGCTTCTTTGGAAGCAGAGTACTAAGCAGTGTGTTACCCTGGAACCCGGGAAGGGACCCACAAGCAAGTGATCACTTAAACAGATACATCTTTCTTGAGATCTGATCCAAGAAAAATAACAAGCTACAAAGTACTAATGAAAAGAGAAGACTTAGTCTTCTCTCTTACCAGAAAGAAGAGCCTTTTGATCTCTTACAGGAACTTGAAAATAGAGTCTCAGCTTTAATTAGGCATTAGTCATGAGCACTCTGTTTGCTTTGAAAAATGCTTTAGAAAAATATGTTTTTTTTTTCTCCTCGTAACAACTAAACACCCAACCAAATTACCCTCAGTACACTTTGCTGTAGAACAAAACATAGTTTCAGTGTATGCTACTATGTCCATGGCCGAGAATCTATTCACAACATAAACTCCTAATCTTCTTAGGAGACATCAGAAATAGCTAATACTCGCGTGCACACAAATATGGAGGCATCAAAATTAAGAGAAAAAGACCTCCTTAGACTGCCATGAAACTTTTCTCCCCATACTTTCAGCCAAATTTGAAAAGAGGGCCAATATGTAGGAAGATGTTTATCCTTAAAGAATCAAACAAATGGATGGCAGCAATCTTCTTGTTTAATTTACACAATTTGTGAGAGGTAGTATGACCTAACACTAGAAAGGAAAAACAAAGATGGAAGTGAAATAGCCAATATTCATGGAGTCTAATAAAGGCTGTTTCAGATACGGCTTATACGATTTCAAAGTGGAACCAAGCATCCGTGCTCCATGCCTGTGATCTTTGCTACTCAGGGAATCGTTATACACTGTTAGAAATAGAGAGTGATCAAGTCACTGCGAAAATGAGTGTGTAGTTTCCAAAAAAAAACAAAAGCCCTACCATATGATCGACTTAGATTGTTTCTGGGTATATACTCAAAGAGAATCCAAGTTGGAAAACTATAGGATACCTGCACATCCATATTGCATTACTATGTTTACAACAGCCAAGTTATTAACTTAGATGCTCATCAACCCATGAGTGGATAAAGACACATATCTTACAAGGAGAATTTTATGCATCCATAAATAAGAACACAGTTTTCTTATTGGCCATAAAAGTACATGGAACTATAGATCATTGTGTTCAACTGAAATAAAGAAACTGGGTCTAACTGGGGCCATCTTGGCCATGTTAGGGAATTGGGTTTAACTGGCACCATCTTGTCTTCATGGTGTGAATTCCCAGAGGCAGGGCTGGGGACGTGGACAATGGGTTGCTGCACTTGTCACAAACCAAAAGGATACCAGGAAAAAAAATGAGGGGAAGAGCTCTAAAACCCAGGGCTTATGAGGTCTGGGGCTCGGGGAAGATTTTGCTATTGAAGTCTAACGGTGGTATTAAGTGTTGGCCTTCTTTCTCTTGTTCTTCCATTTTTCAAATGCTCTTCTCTCTTGCCTGCTTTATCACACACACTCATAATGTCCCAGACACTTTGGTCATAGAAAGTTCCATCTCCCCACATAAAAGCCTGACATGCCATCATTGAGTGACGACAGTCTCAATATATACACATTTAAGTTTATATTCCAGGCCTCCAAATAGATCAAGGGGAAACGAGACAAGCTGTTGCTCTTGTCTTCAAAACTAGGTGATTCTACTGTTTTACCGTGACCACTTGGACACTCGTGGGCTCACAGGAATCTCTACAGTCTTCAAGCAAACCAGAGTTGCTGAGCTTTTACTACCTGAACAATGCCCAAACTTTTACCCAAGTGGTAAAGAATGAACGAAGTTACATACCTGGAGTCTCCAGGGACAAATGTGGGACAAATGTGGGACTTACGCAGCCCTGGCCTCAAACTCAGAATCACAAGTGCAAACAATGAGGGAAGAGGGGCCACACCCAAGATCTAAAGGAACCCCTTTCCCAAGACCCCCAGGGAGGTGAGGTAAGTCAGCAAGGCTTTAGAGGCCAGCAGATGAGATGTGGCAGAGACTAACATTAAAGGACCACTCTCTCAGAAGAGTAGTTCCTCAGAAAATGGAAAGGGCCTGGGAATTAGCCAAAGACCTAAATTCAGATCCTGACAGTTTTTATGATGTGCCATGTGTCTTTGAACGTGTTATTTGATCGTGTGTAGACTTGGTTTCCTCATATGTAATAAAGTGGAAAATGCTGACTTCATAGAGGTAATAACACAAAGATTAAATAATGTCCTAAACAGTCTGCTACCAAACTGTTACTCACCGCAGGATGACAGTGTTCTGAGAGCTTCGGTTATGGTTTGCGTTCAAGGATGCACGTGAGGCTACAGTTCTTCAAAACTGTGGGCTCCTTTATTGGATCCTTCTCCCATTGCCAGCGATAGTGGTGAATAATTAGGTGCAAATGCTTGTTCTCTACCAACAGTTGTTGGAGACAGAAAACTCACTTCTTCAGTGCTTAAAAGCTACAAGACACTAATGTATGTCTGTGTGCCAGCAGTTTAGAAATGGAAGTTTTCACATTCCTTGTGCCTGGTTTTATTAGTTTACCCCGCCCCATTGGTGTTAAGGTTTTATAAATAATCAAGACAGGATTGATTTGTTCCATTTCAGCAAACTGTAAAAGAAAACAGTCAAGAAATCACTCCCATCATCAGCCCCCTAACCCCCCCCCCCACCAATCACATTAGTCTTTAAAATTGGGCGTAAGCCTGTGTAGCTTTTCCCAATTAGGTGAAAGATGACTTCATTTCAGTCATCTTCAGGGAAGTTATTTCTGGTTTAGTGCAAACATGCCAAAATAATGCAGCAGGCTTCCTAAAGAGTCCAGTCTCTTTTTTTCCCCCTCTGCTGCACGGAGGATTCCAGACCAGCGTGTGGATGTGACCCAGAGGAAGAGAAGGGCATTGAGGGAGGGTCTGGGCTCTCCCATGCTGGGTTTCCAAACCTTTCCAGCAGAACCCCAGGGCCTCCAGACAAGGGCTGCCCTCTGGATATGAACAAGGGAAGGAGCAAGAATCTTCCATCAGAGCACCTCTACTTTTGCAGAACCTACAAATCAGGCTTCCGTCTATGATTAGTCCAATCTACAAGCATAGTTGAACACTTCTCCTGTGGTTCGAATTTCCTCTTCCATTTCCCCACTAATTGTCCTCAGAACCTCTGTCTGAGCAACTTAGACAGATGTTCCCTAAATTCCCTGTCAGCTGTATTCATCTACATGAATGCAGGAAGACAAGCAAGAACCCCCGTGGAGTGAGGGTACAGACTGAATGCACTTGTCTAGTTTGGTTCGTTGGTCTATTGTATTCCATGCCCCTACTGTTCTGCCTACAGCTACTGCACACAAAAGTGCAAATTTAATGTTTTTTTTTTTTTTTTTTTACAGCATGTGAAACAATCTCCCTTTCCTTGATACCAGGTTTTGCTTTTTTCTCTTCAAGAGGGAAATCATTCACATCAGGATTGATTTAATTTTTCCCTCTTTTAAATCATAAACAGTCCTGGTACAAGAAACAGTAGCTGTTATTGATTAAAAGTTCATTTGCTTTGCTTGAGCTGATGATTGATACTCGGAGGGCAGGAGTAGAGATGCTAGATCTGGGCTGGGGGAGGGGAGGACGGAAAGTAAAGCAATTCTGTCACATTACCTGTGCTTTGTAAAAGTGCTAGTGTTGGAGGAAACTTGGGGTTGGGGAAAAAAGCTTTATTTCTCTCAAGTTTAGTAGCTGTTGGTCTCTTTTTGTTTGTTTTGTTGTGTTGCAATGCTCAGGTTCACCAGCGATCATTACCTGTAGTGTATGTGAGCTCGGGAGAGGTCCTCCGAATGGGCTTTTAATGGTCTGTGAATCAAGCAGCTACCAGTTCAGGAAATGCATGCATTTTTATAGGTGCACAGTTTCAAAGCTTCTGTTTGTGAGTGCCAGCTGAGAGGTGCCTTTGTGCATGTTCTTCACAGACCCAGTGCAGCCATAAAGACCGCCTTTGGAAGCCTTAAAAAACAAAGAATACATTTCCTTGTCCCGTCTATGTTTTTAATGCGAAGAAAAATAAGTTTTGTGGTTTAAAAAAAAATCTTTCCTTTTGGAAAGCCCTTTGAACCATCAGAAAAGTACAATTCCTCAAGTGTGGTAGTCAAATTCACTGAGAACATTTTCAGTGGCATTTATAATCAAGGCATGGGTTCATTAATATCCCAAGAAGGTAAGAAGTGATTAGTTGTTATAATACTCTTACACTTCAGGTTTCTGTGTGTTGTGGGTTTTGTATGAGCGTGCGTGGTGAACTTTATCTCCCTATTAGTTTTGACTGTAGCAAACATCTACCATACACTAGAAATCTTTGAACTTGTCAGTTAGTAGAACATCTGGAAGTAATACTGATCTTTGAACAACACCATTTAATATTGACATATTAAATTTAAAATAACAGAATATATATGACACAAGGTTTTATTAGATACTAATAAAGGCAATGAATAGCAGGACCAAATATTTAAGAAACAAAATGTGGCAGGAAAACTGCATTGGAAGATATTGTATTACATTTATTTTATTTGAAAAATTGGAAAGACTTATTCATATGAAAAGGCACAGCACCCAGACTAAAATTGTAGGAAAATAGTGATCCATAGAAGCAAAATTTGATCACTTGCAGCATAAATAAAGGCACAAGGAAATTCTGAATGAATTTCTCAAGTTTATTATCACAAATCCGATGGTCTCAAAGGTGAATTAATATCTTCAGAATTGTCTAAGCTTGTGTCAAATGAAAAAAGCAAAAGAAAAAAAAGGAATGCTGAAGATTTTACTAATTCAGCGTAAAACTTCAGAATGTTTTTGTTTTATTTTACTTTTTCCAGTAAGCATCAAAATCAAGAGTGAGTAAAAGAGCTAGGGAGAAAACACACAATGTCTTCCTGTATTTAAAATGATGGGGGTTTCAACAAATAAGTAAGTGGAAGGCTCCTAAGGGGGAAGAAAATCATGGGCAAGGTGATAAATAACTTATAGAAGAAGAAAAACTAACACAGATGCATAGAAAAAAAGTTACTCAACATTGATGGTAATAAAAAAAATTGGATTACACTTCCACTCGAAGCATTGCAGCTGTGGCCATTTGGGTGTGGCCAAAGGTATCTTGGCGCTCTGAATCTGGAAGAAAACTCCATCTTCCTTTCACTTTATGTGAGAATACTTATGGGGAAATTTGAAATTTTAGAAGCTCTTCAAGCAGTGTGAACAGGTAGGAGCCTTGATCTGGAAATAGTGTTTTTTTGTGTGTGTGTTTGTTTTTTGTTGCTGTTGGTGGTGGTGGTGATTTTCCTTTAGATTCTGTTTCTTTTAGGGGAGTAAAGGAAGGGTACAGAAAGGGAGGGAGGGAGGGTGAACAGATGCCACAATGTATTCAGTATACATTATGTGGAAAATTATGTACCTTGTAGTCAGGGATGGGAAGGGAAAACAAGGGAAAGCTAAGGAAAGGGTGACATTTTCCATATAAAAAGCAAAGTACTCATCACCTGACTTAGGAAATGGTAACCTCTGTACAACACCTCATCATAAGTGTAAATAAATAATAATAATAAAGTTTGTGATATGCATGGTAAGACTAAGACCCAGGGTCAAAAAACAGGAAAGGATGTGCGGTGTGTACTTCATACCGAATGTGGTTTGAGAAAGTTGGTGTGAATTAGAAATGATCGCAAATGTGAAATACATCTACCACAAGGTCTGCTATTGTGGCTTTGAGTTTGAAATACTGGTGTTTCTTTTAGGATCAAAGCGTTGGCAGGGTTAGGCAGGCAAAGGACAGGCTCCAGCCTAGCCAGCAACAAAAACTCCAATTTTTCCTCAGGAGACATACAGTCTGAGAAATGCTCTTGGTCGTGCAAGCATACATATTCAAGTTTATTTTGAAGTTGCTTTTGAAAAATATTTCAAGTTAAAATGCTTCTAGTTCAGAACAGTGCAATAATGAGAGTCAAGATCATTCTGTATGATGAGACAGAAAAGTTTCTGTCTGAATATCTGTCTGCCTGTCTGTCTCACACACATGCACATACACACATGAACACACAACCAGTATTTACTCCAGTGCTTTCCTTGGTTGCTGCTTTGGGATGTGCTGAGAGAGTCAGTGCAGACGCCCACTGGTGTTCTCTTGCCTGATTCTGGAGAAATCCAGGGACTGTCAGTGTCTTTTCTGCACCATGCATTTGATTAGTTTTATTTACAGCCAAAAGGTCAAGTTGTTAGAGAAGGGAACGGGAAACTGGGCAGACATTTTCCTATTCTGTATCTCAGAATTCTGATAGCACTGCCATATGACTGTGTGGCATCCAGATTGCCCGACTCGGAAAGACGGTCTGGAGCATTCAGACCAGATGGTCACTGCACCTACATGTTCCCAGGAAAGTAATTTTAGGACATGGGAAAAGCATACTACTGGTAAAGTCCTCTGTGACAGAAATGGAAGGTATTATAGAACAAAAGACATAAATGATACATTCCCTAGCTAGGAGCAATGCTGCATGCCTGCTCTATCAGCTAAATTCAATGCCAGCCAGGAAGGAAGGAAGGAAGGGAGGAAGGGAGGAAGGGAGGAAGGGAGAAAGGAAGGGAGGAAGGGAGGGAAGAAGGGAGGGAGGGAGGGAGGGAAGGAGGAAAGGGAAGGATGTATCTTTGGATATAGCTCTAGAGTAAACCTATTCCTCTATCCAGCATGATACAAGGCAAATTCCTTGAGGCAGGGATTAGAGTTTATTTATGTTTCTATCCCCACTGCCCAGTAGATACCCCCTATAGCAGGTGCTCAGTAGATATTTGTTTATTGAATCCACAAACACATGTATGTGTTTAACGTAGGGAGAAAGAGGATTACCATTTTACAGCACTGCCGCAGGCCAGGATGCCAGGCACAGGATAATGCACTTCACACAGCTATCACATTCACTCCACGAACCCTACAAGCCAGGTGACCAGAACTTCCCCGAAGATGTCTCAAAAATCACACCCTCTCGGAAAATGATGTCTGAACAGTGCTATGATTTTGGAATGTGAGGAAAGATTCCCCTAAACTCATAATTGTACCCAAATTTATTCATAAACATGTACATTCTAATCCATTCCTCCTTTTCTGAAGAATCCCCGAGACTCAGAATGATGGTGGAGTAATGTGAGGATCAGTAAAATGGAATCTTTGCATATGAATCCAGCGTTTCCATTCACTGGGTATAGTGCTATGAGTCAGACTCCTCTCTGAGTTCCAGTTTGCTTCACTGTCACATAGGAATAATTGACATTGTCTGTGCTTTCCTCATAGAGAATGATCTTGACTCGAGAACCAAATTAGATGAACTTTATAAAATCTGCTACATTGTTCAGAACAGACATGGTCTTTTACACCCCAACACCTGCCAAACTGCTCAAGAAATGGGTGAAATGAAGACCAAGCATAATTCCCAGATTTCAATTTCTCTAGTTTAAACAATTATTGCTATTATCAGAAATAAGAAGTAGAAACAAGAGTTGCCAGCCAGTTTTAGAATTGATTTCTCTTTCTACTGGGTCATGTGTCATAAACTTAAGCTGAAAATAAGCAAAGGATTCATTCATTCACTTGGATTTGTTGTTAGAACATGATTGATGAGTGCCTGACCTCCTGTGTATTAGTCCAAGTTCCTCATTTTCCGCTGTGTAGTGTTGGCAGGGCTTTCTTTTCTTGACTATTACCATCCCAGATAAAATCTGTGGTTTTTAGGAAACATAGTCTTTAAATACCAAGTTGTTCACATCAGCCAAGGCAAAGTGACACCCACAGGTCACGTGTAAAGAAGGCCCCACGGCTTCAGCCACGGCCTTTGGTGACCAACATTTAGGAGGTCATCTCTGCTCATTATTCCTCAATAACTCCCACTGCTTTTCCTTCCTTAAATGTTTTAAAATTTACATTAAAAATGTTTATTGTAGAGGTGATTTCAGAGGGTTACAGTTACGTAAGTCAGGTAATGAGTGCATTTCCTTTTGAACAGTGGTCCCTCCCTCCCTCATTCTCTCCCAGTGTTTCCCCTCCTTCGTTTTTCCTTAACTCAACTTATTTCTTTAGCTTTTTTCTTTAATGTAATAAAATACAAGGCCAGTAATATAGAAGAAAAATAAAAAATGCATAACAGAAGATATTGACCTCTTTAACAGTGTTAGAGCAGAATAAATTGGTATGTTTTCAGTGTGTGCCTTTGACTCTCCTCTCCACGTACTGAGACATACTTGGTTTCTGGATGCAAGGCTTCAGCATTTCCAGGAAGCAGCCAACTGCTGATAGCTCATGCCTATAGTATTAGCTACTCAGGAAAATGAGACCTGAAGAATTGTAGTTCAAAGCCAGCTCAGGAGAAAAGCCCTTGAGACTCCATTTCCAATTAGCCAGCAACAAGGCCAGACTGAAGGATTGACCTGGGTGATGGAGTTCCAGCTGTGAGTAAGAAAAGCAGGTGACAGTGTGAGGCCCTGAGTTCAAGCCCAGGTATTAGCAGAAAAGGAGGAGGAGGAGGAGGAGGAGGAGGAGGAGGAGGAGGAGGAGGAGGAGGAGGAGGAGGAGGAAAGGGAAGAGGAGGAGGAAAGGGAAGAGGAGGAGGAGGAGGAAAGGGAAGAGGAGGAGGAGGAGGAAAGGGAAGAGGAGGAGGAGGAGGAAAGGGAAGAGGAGGGGGAAGAAAAGGAGGGGGAAGAGGAAAAAATAACAACTGTTTAAATTTGGGGTAAAGTGGAGACCCTGACCTCACTGGGAGTCATAATGGCATTTATTGGCTGAATGATTCCTTCTTTTGATGTATAATATTTTCAGTTTGCCATTTATCTTATCCTGGCATTATGAATTAAAATTACTATATAACTAAAATTAAAATGTAACTATATAAAAATACAAAGCAAAATATACCTTAAGCTAAGAAAGGACTATATATAGTCCATGAAAAAATTTATATAAGCAACTTACCAGTGCACATGGAAGCTAATTACTAAAGGTGGTGGTTGGAAATCCTTTGAGCAATCCTGATGCAAGTCTGTAGAAATCATCGTCTTCTCCAAAGCCTCCTCACATTCATCCTGCTACTTGCTGCCTCCCTGTGTGTAATCACACTATCTATCCTGAGTCACATATCCCTGTGAGGTCGATACGTTATTACTACTTCACAGATCATGGAACATGAATAGCAAACACAAGAACGCTACAGTTTTTTCGCTTCAGTTTTCTCTCTTTAAGAATGATCCAGAGCCGGGCACTGGTGGCTCTCACACGTAATCCTAGCTACTTAGGAGGCTGAGATCTGAGGATCTCGGTTCAAAGCCAGCCCAGGCAGGAAAGTCCATGAGACTCTTATCTACAATGAACCACCAGAAAACCACAAGTAGTGCTGTGGCTCAAAGTGGTAGAATAGAACACTAACTAGCCTTGATTGCAAAAGTTCAGGGACAATCCCCAGACCCAGAGTTCAACCACAACATTGCCAACAACAACAACAAATTAACAATTAACCACTAACAATTAATTAAAATAGTTTCTAATGAAACTGTGATGTTTGTCAGTGAATCTTATTTTTTGCCCATCCTACAGGCTTTATGTTCTTTCCTCAGTTATCACAAAACCGCCCCACCCATTTCCAGTCCTAAGCCACTTTGCACGCCCAGCCTGTGTTAAAGCAAGCTCCTCTGAGCCTAGGTATTTGATTCCAACCATTTTCCTCCCAGAGATGCCTGTGGTTGAAGCCAAATACTGTGCAGCTCTAACCACTTAAAACAGAGCCACTGTTTCAGATGCAGAGTGGTCACAATTGGATGCAGAACCTCTGCTCTGCGAGTGACCAAATTTTAAAAAAAGCCAGTCCAAACACACTGAAGACCAAATGGAGCTTTAGTGGTTAATTGTGTGTTGGTTCCCATGGACAGAGTTCATGTTTCCATGTGTCATTTGCAGAATATCAAAGAGGAATTATAGCAGAGGCTAGATGAAAGGTTTGCTCTGAGTGATAAATTGGGGGAGGAAGAGGAGACTGGCTGGCGTAGATGAGTTTGTCAGAGGTTATTTGTGGATACTCAAGTTGGGCAACGTGAACACAGCTCTTCTTGAAGAAGAGCTCAATATTAATATCCAATTACCCACTGCAAAACTGCATGGGATCCATTGGGGCTTCTCTGTATTTGCAGATATTTGCTGAACACCTTCCATGTACCGAGTATCAGATGCCAAGAATAAGCAGTGAACAAGGCAGATGAGGTTTCTGCCTTCTAAATGGTTTGAGTCCAGTTGGGGGAAAGAGAAAACTGATGAGCAAGGTTACGATGGGTCACAAAAAGTATTATGGAAAAAACATAGAGGAAAGGAACTGAACAGGAAGAAATGTCAGAGAGTAACTCGGATGCTAGAAAGACACATAACACGAGATGCTCCACAAAGACTTCCTTTAGTGCACGGGGACAGTGGCTGGGATGGACGTGTGATGGAGCCAGCCACAGCAGAGGAACACTGGCTGTGAGGAAATCACAGAGCGAGAAAAGGTGAAAGATCATGGTATGAGACACACCGAAGGCAAGACCTGAGGATCTACACATCCAGAAGGATGCCATCGGGAAGTGCAGCAGAAGCCACAAATCAGAAGTCAGTCTATAAGCTGTGGTCAAGAGGAAAGACTTTGTTCTACTGCAAATAGAAGCTTTTGAATAGCATAGCCACAAAAACGATGCTCATTTTTCTACATCACAGTTCAGTGGTACCTGGCAATTTGATAGCTATGTGAGGGATATCAAACCCTAATCTTTGACCAGGACGGAACTGCTCCTTTATTCTTGCTATGCTTAAACTTCACAATCATTTCATTCTCCCAACAATTATTATTCTGCATCTGCTTTGTGATCATTTCTGCTCAATAAGCCATTGGACATGCCACTTTGGGGCGGATTCATATTCCTCCCACACCTCCTCTGAGTTATCATGTAGATTGTTCAGAATCGTACTTAGCATTAAAATGAAATGTGGTATGTATACACAATGGAATTCTACTTATCCATCAGAAAGAATGACGTTGAACCATTCATAAAGAAATGGAAAGACTTGGAGAGGAGTATGCTAAGTGAAGTAAACCAGAGTGGAGAAGCAGAGTTGCATGATTTCCCTCTTAGTGGGAACAAGACTGCGCCCCTAAATCTAGAAGTAAGCACACTGAGTGGCCCCTAGGTGGTTATAACAGTCCACTGATGCGTAATAGAATCTGTGGAGAAGGCAAATAGCATAATTCTTTGGAAAGACTAAGTCAAAGCCCAACAAAATGAGTACGAGGAAATGGGAATTTACAAGGGGGAGGAGTCAAAAGGAGAGTGGTAGAAGAACCATCGGGAAATGAGTAGACCACAGGCAAGAATGCATGGTGCGTGCCACAGAACCGAGAAAGGTAAAGGAAGAGGTAGGTGAAGATGTTGAAGATGACACAGCTCGAGATGCATTGCACGCATCAATTGCTTTGTAGAATGGCAAAAGTATACAGAACAGGCTCGAAACTAAGAGAAGTGGGGGGGGGCAGGTGAGACTGTGCGTTGATCAGGAAGCACAAATACTCCCCCTCCCTCCCCCCCCCCCCCCGCACTCTTAGTCACTCACTAATGGCTCTTCATGGAAAATACAGATTTTCCTCTCATTTGACATACGCAGTCTCATAATTTCTTGTAACATATCCCTGTCACTTACATTGATACAAGAGAATGGATCCAAAGATGACTTCTGGACGCTGGTTGGGCTATTTTTTTTTAAACCTTTGACAGTTGTCTTGTTCTAAGTCAACTTTTTTGAGCAACTTGGCATTCAACCCAAACCTCCCAGGGTGAGTTTGGGTGAGTCAGCCATAGACCTGTAGCTGGCTACGGAGCGAAATCAGATACTTGGGCCTGCAAGAACCAGTTTTCCCAAAGATTTCTGCTGACTCGTTCCCGCCACTCCATTTCACAGCAATGGGAGCAATCTGACATTCCCTAAGCATTTGCGCTCATAAATATTCAGATTGATAAAACGTGCTCAACATTTTATTTAATTATGACATTTGATACTCATAGATCAAATGATGCTTTCGGTTCTAGGAGAATAAAATAAGCTACTACTAAGAGTAGTGTTTTATGTAGGGCTTATTTATGAATGAGAATATTTTATTCTTTGATGCCCCAAGTGTTTTTCTAGATACTAACCCCGTGAAAGATATTGTACTAAAGTTAAGTTAACTTACAAGGACTCATATTTACCAACTTGTACCTGATATGCACTAGTTTTTAGGAAGGATTATTAAGAAAGAAAACTTATGGACTAAGAAAAATCTTGAATCTACTTGCGTCTCTGAGAAATTTTATAATTTTATTTGATAAGTTGAAAAAAAAACTACTTCAACACAATTCCCAAGAAACTCTAGGACCTAAGTGTTGAATTGACCCTAAGGAAATTGATTAAGCTTGGTGACCAATCACTCATGCCTGTAATACTAGCTACTTAAGAAGCTGAGATCTGAAGATCTTGGTACAAAGCCAGCTTAAGCAAAATAAAAGTCCTCAGGTAGAGTTGTGGTTCAAATGGTAAAGCTTTAGCTTTGAGCAAAAAAAAAGCTCATGAATTCAAGCCCCAGGACCAATACAAAAAATAAAAGAAATGTATTGATATATAAGGGGTCACAGTAGCTCCTAGTCCAAGATTGTTTAGCTCTCTGGAGTTATTAATGCATGTAAAAATATTTTCTATTCTCTCTCTGTCTCTGTCTGTCTGTCTGTCTGTCTGTCTGTCTGTCTGTCTGTCTGTCTGTCTGTCTGTCTGTCTGTCTGTCTCTCTCTCTCTCTCTCTCTCACACACACACACACACATACACACACACACACACACACACACACACACACACACACACACACATCCTGGGGATTACCCTCAGGGTGTGGGCACTGTCCCTAAGCTTTTGAGCTCAAGGCTCGTGTTCTATCGCTTGAACCACAGCTCTCCTTCCAGAGTTTTCACTCCTTGGTTAATTAGAGATCAGAATTTCACAGACCTCCCTTTCTAGGCTGACCTTGAACCATCTTTCTCAGATCTCAGCGTCCTGAATAGCTGGGCCTACAGGCATGAGCCACTTGCTCATTTTTAAGTCATAACTGCATAGCTGTTGACAGTGTGTAAAGCATCTTTACATTTCCTAAACCTGTACCTCTCATTCCAAGCTCATTCTGGGCTGTTGGTGCTGTAAGGAATGCTTTGCTTTGACATTGCAGGCTTTGAAGTGTTACGTTGAAGACTTAGCATTCATTAGCCCAGCATTTGAAGCTCATTGCTTCCTGAGGAACATAAACTCTGTGCACTGATGCCTCATTTCTTCGCCTGCAGCTCCCACCCCAGCTGAATCCTTGAGCAACATCAACTCAGGCCTTACTGATCACAGAACTTTCTATCCAAGAGTTACTCTGCAGTATCCAATTGTCCAGAACTGATAGCTTCTCATGGAAAATTCATTACTTTGTTACTTCTGGCAGTCGCGTTTGTTTTCCTTTGGCTGGCCAGGCCAGCGTCGTTTCCCGCCGTGTGAATAACTGGTGACAGTGTGCAGTTCCTTCTCCTGAAGGCCTGTCAAAGTCTAGTCTGACACAGGTAAACTGGACAGGACCAAGTGAACACCCTGGGCTCTCCAGAGCCACATCAACATTGTCACGCTCTGCCAGACAGTCTCCCTGGACTATCCATGACGCGTTTGAGCCTTCTCCATCCAGCACAAGATAAGATTCTGGGAAACAGAACTTTGTCCTCAAAGTTCATGTGCCATGGAAAACGTAAGCCACCCCACAGACTCGGGGTCAGAGACCATCGCTGCAGATTTCCATCGGACCCTTCTGAAGTGTGCGACCTTGCACTACTCACCTCGCAGCTGGGTTTATGTTCTTTTTACTCTTAAGCCCAAATTACCTCCGATCTATCTATCTATCTATCATCTATCATCTATCTATCTATCTATCTATCTATCTATCTATCTATCTATCTATCTATCTATCTATCTATCTATCTCTATCTATCTATCTATCTATCTATCTATCTATCTATCTATCTATCTATCTATCTATCTGTCTGTCTGTCTGTCTGTCTGTCTGTCTGTCTGTCTGTCTGTCTGTCTGTCTGTCTGTCTGTCTGTCTGTCTGTCTATCCATACATCTGTCCATCCGTCCATCTGTCTGTCTGTCTCTTTCAGGGTAATTTTGGAAGCATTTGCACATAGGCATCCAAGTTTCTTTTTCATCTTTCTTGCATGGCTTAGGTGAGAGGGAGAGGAGAACAACTCCTTTTTTTTTTTTTTCGGCAAGACCTTTCCTCGCCCCTGAGTAATGCTGCCTTTACAAGGAAGTAGATATTGCTTTTCCCACCCTGTGCTGAGGCTGTTTGTGCGATCACAGGAAATTCAGAGATCTGCGTTGTAGAAGACTTCTGCAATTATGTATTGCACTGTCTGATTTCTAATACACTAGATAGCCCCTTTTGAATACATCTGTGTTTCCTGTAGACTAGAACTGTCCTAAAGCGGAGGTAACTATAGTTTTTAGTTTTCAGTTTTTAATGAAAGTAAAAACTGCGCTTCTTGCATGTAGTGGACTCTCAATAGTATTTATCAAATTGAATATAAAACCAACTGCATAAGTTTTCTTTTAACAACGCTTGGTCTATTGATGGTCTTCTTTTTAAAGCTTCTATTTTTAGAACATTCTTTGTAATTTTCAAGTTGAAAAGTCAAATAAAAACAGTTGGCTGAGTAATTTCGTCCTTAGCCAACTTGTTTAATGTGTTTTAATAAATGCAAAAATGTCCATTGTCTCCTCTGTAGCCTGAAGAGAGATTTATGTTTGGCTCTTCAGGATAAATTTACTTTCTAATAGATCACTGAGGCTAGTGAAGGGAAATCTTCCATCTCTCTTTATTAAAAATAAAGCCTCTCAGTTCAATAGAACACAAGATGTCTCCCTTGCCCGGCATGTAATTCAGGTTGGATCTCCTTCTCTGTTGGGTTTTTATTGAAAAATACCCTAGTCTTCTCATTCTCTGAAGCACTGGGTAGCTGCCAATTCATTCAGACTCTGGGCATCTGGTAAAGCTCCAGCTTGATTACATTGGTCAGGCTGGAGAGAAGCAGACCCAGGCTTCGCTCTTCTCGGCATGGTTTCTCTATTACTGCCTTGAAGTTTATCCACTCTGCGAGTTCAATCAACTTGAAATTACCCTGAAGTTTTCCATCACTCACGTTACCTTAGCCGGTCACTTTTTAGCTACTTGGATTTTGTACGTAATATTTATTAAGTTAAATTACTCCAATAGAGCTTGGAATCCACAAATGTATAGTAAACACATTTGTAATTACTATCTGGATAGTAAATTTTTTTTCCTGAGAGAGGAAAAAAAGACGTAGCTAAAAACTGTCTTGTAGGCATTTCCAGATTGAAGAGAAGTAGAACTTGTAGGTATTCTGTGATATGTAATTAATATTCAATCTAACTTTGATGGGAGTGAAGACCCTTAGAGGAAAGCATTAGTCCTTGAGTATTAAAATGTTGAGTGTAATTTCACCCACATTTTGATCGTCAAAACCAAACACACTTGAAGATATTTTTGGAACTAATCAGATTTCTAACCACTTAGAATTTTGAAGTCTACATTTGTATATATCATGACAACTTCTTGAAGGAAATTTTAAGCATAACCATAAGTAGCTGAAGCTTCTTTGTGAATATATGCATTGTCTTAGTTGTACCAAAGGCTTTTTTTCTGAAGGAACTTGGTCATTCACATCACCAATGTTAATGTTTTCATATGTTTTCCCTGCGGGCAGCTTTCAAGGCTACAAAGTGACCTGTTAACATGCCCAAAACAATAGCTTTCAAAACAGAAACTCAAAAAATGATCTTGTTGATAGTGATAGAGATATAAGTTAAGTAAAAGGACACAAGACTATAAATTCTATCAATAGTTTACAAAGCACAAGTGTGATCATTTAAATACTACCCAAGTATGCATGCTTGTCATATAAATACCTACAGACTATTGAAAAAGGAAAAGATAAGATTTCTGTTATAGTAACCTGGGAAACAGAAGGGTCATAAACACCATTGTAAAAGGCATACATGCTTAAAAACTTTCTTTAAACAGAAAGGTTTCTGTAAAAACAGAAACTTGTAGATAGTCTCTCCACCTCTGGTGGCTTATAGTAGATTCTTAACTTCCAAATTGTCTGATACCAGTTGAGTTGGGTAGGAGTTCTAACTTGGGAAGGAAAAAGGTAGAAGTAGAAAAGTATCCATTAGCAATCCATTCTACTCTATCTTGTTCAGTTATTGCTTCGCTTCCTATGTTATTATTCCAGGATTGCTCCGATTTCACCTACTCAACTAGGTACCCACGAGCAAGATTTCGTATACTACCCTCTTTAACCCAAAAAGTAGAATTATTGCCTCATGTAACCAATTGCTTGAGCCAGGAGTTTGGATTCTATCCATTTATTCCCTCTTCTCCCACTCTAAATGGGTTCCATTGATTTATCTGCTCTCCTCTCCTTATGTCTGGTTAGATCGGTTTGCCTGGCAGGTGCCTTCTCTGCGGTCAGTTCCGCCATGTCTGCCAGGCTCACCATGTCTGCATGCAGGCTCACATCTCACTGATAACGCCCCAACAGATGGAATCCAAGGCTTCTTCTTGGATTTGTAGTAAAAATGCACCGCCCGGCATCCCTCAGCATGCTTCTACCTTGAAAAGCTTTTGCTGGCAAAGGAATTATCAAAATAATGATCATAAGTATTGTGAAAAGTATAAGAAACCCAGACTTTTTTTTAAGTTAAGGACTCATTTTAAGAATAAATGTAGTAATAAGGCAAGCAGAACTCTGATTCATTGCCAGTAGAAATGTGAAATGTAAAACTACTTTGACTAATGTGTGTGTGTGTGTATAGAGAGATAAATATGTAGAAATGCCAAGCTACTAGACTTTCACTGATTTCAAGAGTTTAAATAAAACCACACTAATCAAGATAGTGTAGGATTGTCAAAATAGCAGACTTACAGATCAATGGAATGGAATCAAGAGTCAGAAATAAAATAACACACATTGAGCTTTAAACAACAACAACAAAGATGCCAAAGTGTTTTAATAGGGAAATAAGACCCTTAGTTAACAATGCTGCCGCAAGGCAATACTCACATGTAAAAATTAAATCTTGATTCTTACTTTCACAATTTAACTCTAAATAGATCATTGACCTAAGTGTGTATGTAAAGACTAAAATACTTCTAGGAAAAACTATGACAAAAATCTTTGGAACCTTCAGACACAAGATATCGTAGACTAAAACATACACACACACACACACACACACACACACACACACACACACACACACACAGTTAGAGTTCAATGATATAAAAAACATTTACTATTTAAAAAATATCTTTAAGAAAGTAAAATGGTACACCACAAAGAGAAACTATCACAAAGAGGGAGAAAATATTGTCAAGAGAGTATATGATACAAGACTTGTACAAAATACATAAAGAACATCTATCTCTCTATAAGAATGACATTTTGAAGCAAAATATTTGAATTTCACTAAAGTAGATATACAGATGATAAATAAAGCATTAACAATGCTTAAGACAGTCATTAGAGAAATGTAAAACTACACTCATTAGAGTAACAAAAAGTATAAAAGTCTACTGTTTCAGTTTTGGCAAGAATAATGGGTGATTGCGGCTCATCTACATTGTGAGTAGGAATGTAAAATCATACAATCACTTCTGCGTGTCTAACCAAATAAATAACTTACATAGTGAAGCAGACACATACTTACCGACAACTCAGCAAATCTACTGTTTGCTTTTACTTAAGAGAAATAAAAACATAAATCCACTCAAAGACACGTACTCCAATGTTCATAGCAGCTTTATTTATAATAGTCCCAAACTGGAAACAATCCAATTTTCCAGCAACTGAAAGGCTTCTTAATCAGATTTAATTGTAAAGAAAAAAATATGACTAAATCTGATTGGAAAGCCTAAAATCATGTGTTTTTCTTGTCATCATAGTCATTGCCAGATAATCTAATGGTCAATTTAGAAATCTTAAATTTCTAATAAACACACACATATCTTGGACCATAAGTTCCATTCTTTTTTAAAAAAATTTAGTATTGTTTTGTTGTTGATTTTTGTGCCACTCCTGGAGCTTACACTCAGGGTCTGAGTGCTGTCCTTGAGCTTTTTTGCTCGAGGTTAGTGCTCTATCATTTGAGTCACAGTTCTACTTCTGACTTTTTTGGGGGATTAATTGGAGAATCTCACAGACTTTCCTACTCACACTAGTATTGAACTGTGATCTCAACCTCCTGAGTAACTAGGGTTAAGTTATGAGTGACCAGTGTCTTGTCATACATCATACTCATATACAGAGAAGATAATCTACCATGGGTTTTGCTTCTCAGTAATTATTTTACATGTGATGCATTGCTAAAAACAGTTTTAAGTGAATAGCTTCCAAACATAAAGTCTCCACTAAATATTTATAACCAGGCTTTTCTCTGTCTCTTTCATGTTTTGATATAAAGGAAGTTTTTTTTCAGGTTGACACTGATTCCTTGAACTTCACAAGGATTTCCTTGCAAACTTGACCAAGTTTGAGCCACCAAATACCTGTTGGAGCTGATTTATCTGTTCAGTATTTTCTAAATCCTCTTGATGAGAAGCCAAATCAGAGAAAACATGAGGAGCAGTTAAGAAGAGGGCTTTCCTTTTATGGATGTTAATATGAAAGCCCAGTATATGCAGTAGAAAATCTTTATCTTTTAACACACACACACACACACACACACACACACATCTCTTAATGCAAAATTGTCATGCGAGGAAAAACCTTTAGCAGACCAAGTGATGGAAACCTGCTTGACACAGACTTACTAAAACTTTCATATGAAACCATCAGAATATCTGCCAGAGATTCTACATAGAACATAATTTGAGGCATTATCCTTGTCCAAGAAAAGCCAATCAGCTTTTCAGAAGGTAACCAAGAAAAGTGGGCAAAGGTGGGGCTAAAGTAGGAATGCTGGAGAAGAAGAAAGGACTTGCAAGTGGACCTCAGATGCTACTTTCTGTTTCTTAATAGATCCCTTGCGATGGGGCTCTTCAATGCCACAGAAGACTTTTGAGCTATCAAGAACTTAGACACATTTTTCTGAAATAAGTGTCTTGGACTGTAAGATAATGAACATCATTCATACATGAAAAAATCATTAGGAACTTTCAAACCTTACAATTTGTATGAAGTGAGCCTAACCAAAGTACAAATAAAATCTGTTGATAATTACATTTTCCATCGTATTCTGCAAAACGTCTATCCTTTTCTATCTTGTCTTCCAAGTATTGTATTTTCTCTTTGAGTTTCCCAAGAAAAGGTGGTGGAAGTAATAATTTATCGGAAAATATAACATTTGAAAGTTTGCATTTAAAGATGTTGCAAATGTGAGTGAAAATGAAGAATTATCCATGAAAACACAAAATAATCCACTTGGGTTATTAGGCTTATTTTGTTTCTCTAAATAGAACCCACAGCCCTTGCCGTTCACACCATGACCCTTATTTATCTCAATAGACAAGAGCAGTCTACTTGAGAGAAGCTCCTTACATCTACACAATCCTGGTTCAAGTCTTTCTTTGGAGAAGATAAAGTACCATCAACTAAAGAAACCTGCGTAACTTCACCCCAAATGAGCTTTCCTAACACACACAACTCACAGGTACATGAGTCAGCCAATGCGCCATCCCTCAGAGATGAGAAAATTCTCAGCAAAAAGCATCTAGGAAATCAGATGTAGAGTACCACCTTATCAGAAAACAGAGGGCTTGGAACATCATAGAATGATGAGGGAAACAGGGCCCCACACATCAAACAAGAGCACTGGGAAACAACTCATTAAAATGAGACCAAGATGAGGCTTTTCAGATCACACATCCAGTATGTTTATCTATCAGGGAGAATCAGTTACCACTAACAGCCAAGATACATGCTTACTCAGAAGTAAACTAAGCCAAAATGCCTCTATCAATTTTGTTGAAACAGATGTTATAGAAATGATTTATCACTCCTGTTTCTATGGATGCTTCAAAATCTCATTGTTTCTAGCAAAGTCAATTTTTGGTCACTGCTGTCATTCCCAGAATCCTTCGGAATGCATTCCAGAGGAGTTGTGGAACTCTCTAATCAATGCCAACCCAAACTTCTGAGTTTCCCTGATAAAAGAAAACTGGGTGTCTCGATGTATACGAACCCAGCAAGAATAATGCTCCTAGATCAAGAGCATCTCAACAGTGTGAGTTGTTCTCGAGTTTCATGGGTTTGGTTGTGTAAGCTTGGCCCATTCACGTGGGCACATATACACAATGTCCTATATCTTCCCATTTTCTCTCTTTATGTTCCCACTGACGCTGGGCTGTAATGTGTAGTGGCTGATGGGAACACGTCAGAATTGTGAACACTGGTGCTATGGTTGTCTGCTTTGTGCAGACCCAGTCATTCATTCAACAAATAACGAGAAGCTGGTTAACAAGTGATGAGGTGCATGGAGAAGGCCAGAGAGGATGGATTATTTCCAATATATTCTAGCAAAAATAAAGCGTGATAGCTCAGGGTTGTTCAGTTTAAATAATATTTTTTTCTTACCCGGAGCAACATGAGGAGGAGAATGTGTGAACGTGTACCAAAGATCTCACTTTCACCGCTAACAGCCATTCAAATTTCCTTGTCTACAGAATATGAAATTCAAGGAATCATTTGCCTAGACTAGCTAGGGAAAGAGTGGGAGAGAAAAATATTCTTTCTCTGCTGGATGTAAACCTGAGGAGAACGGGGCCTCGGTGTCTAAGCAATCACTTTGCATGTTCTCGAATCTTAGAATGAAGGCAGACAAGTTCGCAGATGAGAATCGGGAGACAGCAGTGGAACCTCAGGATCCAGAGCACCTGAGCCTCATGCCACACCAACCCTGTTCCGTTAGAAGAGCCAACGTGTCCTTCCGCACCTCCAAAGGCTCCTGCATTCTGTCCTTTTCTTTCTGTTGTTTTTTTCCCATCGTTGCACAAGAAGAAGCTGATACAGATGGTGAACAACTAAGTCTACAAGATCTGTTCCAAAATAACAGCTTCCAATGTCCTGGAGTAATTGCATTATAAACAGGGTGTGGCATGTTTCTCTTGTAAAAGTCAAAATTGAAAGAAAAATAACACACCCACTAAGTTGGAGAATAATAAAAAAAAATAACAATGTGACCCCATTGGAAGTACTTTTAAGGTAGGTGAGGATAGGCAAATGGGTGAAATGATAATTGACAGATGGATGGGTGGATGGATGGATGGATGAGAAAAAGAAAGAGGAAAGGCAGGCTTTCTTAGAGGTTTGGGGTGATGCTGACATTCTTGACGTATTTGTAGCCTTTGGAGAGATAGTTTTATAAAGTGTGAACTTTCTTTCTCTCGCACAGAATGTGGACTATTGTGAAACTATTAGAATTAAGGACATTGTACATGCCCCCGGTGCCACGATTTCTAAATCACATATTTCTCTTGGAGTCAAATGAAATGCCATGTGGAATTCCATCACAATACGCTACCTTAGCAAGAGGAACCGTGTACCCTTTTGGCTGATAGACTGCTTTGAGTGCACTGACACTGAAAACTACACAGAGAGAATTTGTAGCGGGAGGTGACCTTTCAGAGATGGTGTTGAAATCTGGTTCATGATTGAAGCAGGGCGCGGTTCAAAGAGGGCAGAGATGGAAAATTCTCCGTTGGCAACTGAGTAGAAATGTGGGGCTAAACTGTTGAAACAGGCACCAATGTCTGCTGCCAGAAGAGGAAAGAAAACAAAACAAAACAAAAAACGCTAACAGCAGTTTTCTCCTGAGCCAAGCACCGAGTTAAGTGCTTTCGGCCTGATCTCATTCAATTCTAGAAGTGATGTTGATTCCACATTATTAAGAACATGAGCAAGTTAGAGTTGAGGGGTGAAGTTTTTCCAGCGCTTCACAGATAAACAGGTGAAGGCTAGGTTGGCATCGGGTCCATCAAATCCCCAGGGAGATGCTCTTACCAACTAACTGGCAGCAAGTATCTGTCGCCACTTCTAATCGAGAGCAGATTTTGCAAACACATCTGCTCATATCACAACCCCCTTTGTTCCAATTAGTGTGTGCAAGATACTGCCTCACAACCATGGAAAAGTATTTTAATTTTCCTAGAACTTTCCTTCTTTTCTCGCTCAGTCTGGGTTATCAGAAGGAAAGTATTTTTCTTGTCTGCCTTTAGGTTGAAGAGGAAATACTTTATAACCTTTGAGTAGGTGCTAGGGTGTGAACTCAGGAATGCGCACTCGTAGTTACACACTTAACCAGCTTTATTTTTAATTTCCAAAACATATTTAATATGAACTACTGCTACGAGCTTACATCGTTACTGCTCTTCCCAATTCCCACTTGACCCACACTGACAGCTGTCCACTTAACCTGAAACATAAAATCTCAGTCTTTTATTTTAGGAAATTTTCTCTTTTTTTTTTCTGTTTTAAAACCTCTAAAAATCTAAAGAGGTGGAAACAGACTCTCCAGGGGGAAGATGCTTCTCTAAGTGTGATTGCAAACTGCCGATTTGTTAGAAAGTGCGCTTCCTAAGAGAAGACATCCCGCGGCAGCTTTCCTGGGATTGGGCTCCCTCCCGGCAGGTGTCTCTGCTGCGCGGGTCTCATAGCGAACACTTGGAGGGTTGTTTTTACTTCTAACAAGCACACATGGTCAAGGGCCGGGGCATGCTCACGAAACCATTTGGTACATGACAGGAGAGATGCCTAACGGCTCCCCAGGGCTCCCACGGATGTCTCCCTGCAGCGATGGTTTTGGATGACTGTGGGCAGGAACACAAAGGTGGTTGTCTGGAGACAATTCACATTTTATATTCATCCTGGTGGATGAAGGATGTTCTTCTACTTTGTTTTTAAGGCATCTTGACACAGAGTCAGATAGACAGACAGACACCCCGAAACTGACAGCCCTCCGGATTCAGCCTCCAAATCAGACCGTCCACCCCCATTTTTATAATCCCATTTCAGACTTGGAAAGGACCTGGAGAGAGTATGGGGAAGTTGTCTTCATGATGATTTCTCCGGCTAAGTTCATAGCATGCATTCTGTGTCTGAGAAGATATAGCACCCACTCTCTTGTTGCAGCTACCCTGCGATAAGCAGGCAAAGGTACTTGATTAAGTATCCATCCATGGTCACACCACATAAAGCAGCAACTGCTCAAATAGCTATCCCCAAGTCCTAACCAAGGTACAGAAACCCACACTGTGTCCATGGGCTCCTCAGCATTGCAAGTAGAATCCTATCATTACTGCTAACTAGAGCTAGGCCCTGGCCGTCTCTGCTCTCCAGTAGTTTTTCTCGTGTTTCTGGCTACATCAAAGCCATTTAGACAGGTGTAGTCTAATTACGAAGGAAAACAGATGGAAAGAATTTACTTTTTCAGGAGATTCAGACTTTGACACACTTAATACTAATCTAAGGCTTATTGAAAAGTTAACTGCATCAAGGAATCCAATACAGCCAAAGATATTTTAAGGGCAGATAAAACAAAGAGCAAAGGATTTCACTTCCATTAATCTATGCCTCATAAACATTTTAAAGGAGAGAACAGGCAAGTGGCATGAATCAGGGAAGAGCCAGCTATACAATGACATGTTATATTCTAGTCAGCTACCTCAAACACCGAGAGAAACAGTACCTGACCCAGAACAGACACCCAAATGATTGCTCTCACCCAGCATTTATCACCAAGTAGACACGTCAATGTTGTTTACTGATGGGTCATTGATGGATCAAAGAGGATTTTGAGGTGAAATGTTAACACAAGACATTGAGGGAAAGGAATGATAATGATAACATAAATAATAAAGATAACAATAATACAAAAATTAAAAGTCCGTTAGATGATCTAAAATGTATTGATTCATATGAGACAACATCTTAGCAGCAGTGCATCTCATCTAGACTTGGTATACACCAGTATCAGACTGATGGGCAGAATTGTTCCACTTGGTGTGGATTTTAGTTTAGAGAAGCAATCTGAGCCAGGGTGTTTTCAGTGTGCTGGGCGGCCGTGGACTGAGTAGGACCCATGCAAAATACACACCGTGCTATGTATGTGGAAATACTGGGCTATTCGGAACCAAAGCCCTCCACTTCAAACTCATAACAAGACCTAGCTCAAATTCTAGAAACATTTAGCGAGCTAGGTTTCCAGCGTCCTGGATTTTGATGTCTGGGCCTGCCAGAATCAAGAGCAGGACTGAGTATTCGCTGGTGTCACGTACATATAGATTCCAGGTTCTAGGGAGAGTCACTCACAAGACATTTCATCCGATCCTTGTCCACTGAGTGGTTACTATCTAATTGCTGCTAAGAAATGGTTGACTAGCACAGAATTCTAGCCAAATTGCTAACTGAAAAAATGTTTTCCAAAACTGTTTGATCAGCATGCTTGTTGGCAGATTCTTTCCCTTCAGAGGTCCTTCCCTGTCTGCTTTGTGTCTTACACAAAACCCCTGCAGCACATCCAGGAGCTCTGTATCCCAGAACCTCACCCACAGGTCATACCCCACAGCCATAGCCAAAAGCTGATGGGCTCCTTACTTGTTACTTACGATCTTCCAGGCTAGTAGAATAATGATTGCATCACTATTCAAAGGATGTTGCTAGCTGAGAAAATGGAAGGAAGTTGTGATTAACTTCTTACTGAGCCTAAACCAAATGCAATCGTGCCAATGGTAGTGCTGCTAAGGATTGACAGATGACTCTGCAGCCATGTCAATGGGCAGATGGAATGGAAGATTATCAGCAGGAGTTGGCTTAAATTTTTTTCTTTTTTAACCCACCCAATTTATTTGCTAGCTACTTTAGACAATAGGGGATTAGAAAGAGCAGTGACTATGCACAAAAAGAACGCTTGATTCGAGGAATATATCAGAATCCTTAAGTTTGGGGTGAGTCACAGTAATCCCTGGAACTATCCCTTTACCCTAGGGCAGAGTTGTTCTTATGTTCCTGAGACTTTTCTCCTGATCATATGCACACAGCTTTATATATTGCACACACACACACACACACACACACACACACACATACACAATCTCACACTGTGATGCAAATTACAATACATTAGCATAAATTGGTCAATTTGTGAACATTTGCCACACTAAGATGAGAAAGCTTTGTACTACAAAGCCATCTTTCAGTGGTAATGCATATTAGCATGCTGAAGATTCTGATGTGTTCTCACAATAAGCAAAACTAAGTTTAGTTCAGCATTTCTGAAATCTTTGTCATGAGTTGTATTTATAACATCTACTGACATCTGGGTGGGGAGGGTACGAATCATGATGGTTTAAGAAACACCATTGTCAGGAATGGGGATGGTTGCACACAGCTGTAATCCTAGCCACTCAGAGGCAGAATTTTGGAGGGTATTCTTTTGAGACCAGCAAAGCCAAAACGTTAGCAAGATCCACAGCTCCTAAACAAACAGGACATAGGGGTGCATGCCTGCAATCTAACTTAGAGGTGGATATAGGTAGTAGGATCATGGTCTGAGGCTAGCTCTTAGCTTATCGCAAAATAGTAAAATGCAGTGAGGGACTGGGGTGTGGCTCAAGTATAGAGCACTTTGCCTGACAAGAATTAAATTCCCTGTGTAAAAGAAAAAAATGAAAAAAAATGAAATGTTATATAAATTTCCTTTATTCTATATTGAATTTTATTTGCTTGCAAACATATATTTTCTCTTTCTCCACGATAGAAGTAAGTGGCCTCATGGCTGGGCCCTTGCTTTATTTATTTTAAGTCTCCATAAAATAATCCTTATCCACTCACCCTGAAAAAGAAATGACCAGGTACAGACAAAGCAATCAGCTTGTGTTCCTGGATGCGTGCAGTTATTATAACTTTGAATCTGAGGGATTTTTTTTGTAATTATGTAAGAATTACTGGCTTAAAGTCATGGAGAAAAGTTTAACTAGCTAAATTGAGTTGAAACTGAAAATAAAAGAGAGAGCCCGAACGTGGTATTACACCATGTCAAGGTGGCTTAGGGAAAGAAAACATGGAAAGTAAAGTTCCAGTCCAGGGTGTTTTGTGTGTGGTTATTAGTACTGTGCCAGAGCAGTGTATTTCTGGAAGTTGTCTGTTGGTATGTTTCAGAATCCTTTGGGGAGCTCATTAAACACAGGCCCACGAACCCCAAACTCCTTGCAGACTCATTGAGTTACTGGCAACTTGGATCCCAGGAAATTGGCAAGTTTGTTTGGAAACAATTCCGAAGTGGTTCTGTGCCCCTGGAAGCTTGCGTATGAAGCTTGGCCCAGCCCAAGGCCATACGTCTCCATTTCCATGTGAACAGAGCAGCTGCCTTCAGAGACAATTCATTTATTTCCGTGATCTTGCTGCTTCGTGGTCCAAACGCTTTGCGGGGAGCACTCCTTTTGTGTTGCCTGTAGGCCTCTAACGCCTTCTTGGGCTCTATCTGCTCAGTGGTGCAGATCTGCACCGTGGAGTGGATTTGTATGTTAGCAGCTGTCACTATCATTTAGGAGCATATCTGGTGGAGGAGGTGTATGATCAAGCAGGAAAACAGGGTTTGGGATCCTCACTGGAGCAGGACTGTGAGACAAATTAAACTACTTTTCTTGGGTGGCTCTCCAAACTATACTAAGATGGGTAAGTTTAACGGAACATGTGCACATTTTCATAAGCACGATATTTATTCCTCATAAAAATTCTTAAAATATTACATTTGGCTCATGGAAACAAGTATTTTAAATGCTCTGTTTCTAAAATTCCTGAAAGTGTATTTATTCATGGCTCTTATACCAGAAACATGTACACATGGATATTAATTCAACATGATGTCTCAACTTTCATACATGTCAATGGCTTTTTAGCACAGATGTTTGCAGATCAAATATTAAGCCTATGAAATCAAGAGAGTTAGAAGCCAGAAACAAAGGGACCTCTGAGGATTGCATACTCAATTCTGAATAACACTTCCCCTTGGTTATTGTTGTTTGACTAGATGCAAACCCATTATTTCGAAAGTCTATTTTTTTTGTACTAATTTCTGCTTCAAGCCCAGGTTGTTGGCTGCTGATAGCTTTAAATATTGGAATTTGGTATCTCCAACAAGCCCAATTATTTGAGCAACTCATAACAAACGCACATTTTACTGGCACCAAGGACAGATTAGCAACGGCCACTCATCAGCAAATCAGCATATGATTTATTAGTTTTATGGGGGTGCAGACTAAGTGGTAGAGTATTATTAGCCTCGGAGCTCTGAGGCAAAGCCCCAAGTTCAATTCCCCAGCACTGGCTTCTTTTCTCAAAAAAAAAAAAAAAAAAGTCCATGACAGATTTATGGACTAAGTGTTACTGTAACTTTCAAGGAACTTTGAACTTCACACAAATTTAGAGCAATCATCTCAACCTCACACACAAAAAACAATTTTAAAAACTCAACATAGTTTTCTGTCAGCTAAGCTTGCTTTTTTGAATTTTGAAAAAAAGTCACTGAAGTTTCCTGAGACTTAGTTCCATCATCCTTGAAATGTAGGGCTTTTCTCTGTGTTAGCTGTTTTAATGATACTTTTTGCTTGTCTCCCAAGAGGTCTTATTTAATGTTTGTACGCAGGAGGCAGACTTACTTTTTAAGATATAAGGAGTGCTGCCGGCTGATTTTGATGTCCAGCGAGGATGGTGGAGAATCCATGTGTTTGGGGGATTCAGTTTCCTGCTCTGGGTTTTGTGCTTGAAGGTTTTCTTTTTGAGGGTGCCTCCCAACACTCCAAAGTGGGGTCAGGGCTGCCCTTGAACATACCTACAAGAATCTACACATCGTGACACCGGGTGAACTTTACATTTGTGATCTATGAACCTTAGATACGTATTATCTGTGAGTCATTATTTTTGTAAACATCTGTGGTTTGTCACTTATTTTAATTTTTTGGGGGGGTCCACTCATGGGGCCTGAACTCTGGGCCTGGGCGCTGTCCCTCAGCTCTTCAGCTCAAGGCTAGCGCTCTACCACTTGAGCCACAGCGCCACTTCTGGCTTTTTTCTTTTTTCTTATGTGGTGCTGAGGAATCGAACCCAGGGCCTCATGCGTGCAAGGCAAGCACTCTACCACTGAGCCACCTTCCCAGCCCCTAATTTTAATTTTTTAACAAACTATGGTAATCAGGAAGGAGGCATCTAGATTAGAAAGTCACTGATTACTGTTTCAGCTAATCTGTGAATAGAAAAACTATACTGTCAGCCCAACACAACCCTATCTATAAACCTACACTTTGGAGGTAGAGGCAGGAATTCAAGGCCAGTCTTGGGTTATTTAGTGAGTACAAGGCCAGCTTGAGTTTCCTAACAAGAGCTTCATGGCAAACAAAACAAAAAACAAAACACCAAGGCTGGGAATGTAACTCAGTGAGGAGCACTAGGCTAACACATCTAAATCCCTGGGTCTCCCTCCTAGTACTACAATAACAAAAACCTATAATGTTGCCTTGCTAGAATTCACTCCGCTACTCCATGAACAACTTGGTATCTTGAAACCACCCTAATCTTCTAATTTTTCATTTAACTTATGGCATTGTCTATGGCATTGACCTGAATATTGTGGTAAGATTCCTGTGTTCAAGAGGATTTTAGGTTTTACACCAGTTCTAGTTTGTTCATCTTTTACTTATTGCATATGCCATTTGGTTACAGATTGTAGGTTGCTACATATAATTAAATGCCTGATTTAGTAATCATTTAACACCTCCCCCAAAACATAGCACCAAAAAACAAAAGCTGAAGGAGGAAGATTAAACACCCAATTAAAAAAACTAGAAATCAAGGAAAGGAGATGTAAACTGGGCACCGGTGGCTCATGCCTGTAATCCTAGCTATTCAGGAGGCTGAGATCTGAAGATCATGGTTCAAAGCCAGCCCGGGCAAGAAAGTCTGTGAGACTCTTATCTCCAATTAATCACTAGAAAACCAGAAGTGGTGCTGTGGCTCAAGAGGTAGAGTGCTAGCCTTGAGCTGAAGAGCTCAGGGACAGTGCCCAGGCCCAGAGTTCAAGCCCCACGACTGACCAAAAAAAAAAAAAAAAAAAAAAAAAGGAGATGTAAAAAGTATCAACAAAATGCAGAGGCTCATGAGGAAATTCTTTGAAGACCTATGTTAAAATAAACTGAAAAAAAATCTAGAAGACATGGATAAATATCTAGCTATATTGAAGCTATCAAAAGGAAACCAAGAGTATGCAAATAGATCTATAGCAAGCACTGAGATTGAAGCAGCATTTATTGATAAGGGTTGGGCATGGTGGTGAAAGTCTGTAATCCCAGCACTGAGGAGTTAGAGTTAAGAGTATCAATGGAAGTTCAGCGAGGCTACATTAAAGAGAGTTTGTGGCTAGTCTAAGCTGAAAGACACAAATAGAAATATGTTCTGTCTCCAACATCAACGACAATATGTAACAATGGAACAGGAAGAAACTTCCATTACTACTTTAGTTAACTCTGCCATATACCCCCAGAGTACACAAAATGCCAAATTTTTAGGTTTTGGACAATCCCCTGTGTATTTTTTTTACTTTAAATATTATTAAAAGTATAAATGACTACGTTGAGCCCAACTTTCTGATTGATATTTGTTGATACATAAAAAGTCACCAAATTTGAGATCGGCTAGGACTTTAGTCAACGGTCTCCCAGGGACAAGACAATTCAGGAATTAAACTGAAGCCTTATAATTTAAATACATGTTTGCAACGACTGAGTACCAGTTTATTCACAAGTAGTAAAAATAACTAGTAAAAACCACCTAGATCTAATTATCCCATCTTAAAAGCCTGATCTATTTTTTAACAATGCTTCTATTTTGCCTTTTTTTGATTCTTGCTTCCCCTTTCTTGTCTCCGTCTTTCATTTCGACGCTCCTTCCCTCTATCCCTTCTTTCTCTCCGCTTTTTTAATTTTTATTTTTTGTATTGTACCCCCTCTCAACTTCTTAGCTCTTGCTAGACGAGAGAAAAAAGCCTGCCGAAATCTCATGAGCTAGGTGTCTCTCAGGGGTACCAGGAAGTCTCTCAGGAAGTGCCAGAGATCTTGTAAAATATCCAATACAGATTGTATTTTGCAGACTCTGGAGGTTTGCATCTGGACACGCGGCTGCATTTTCTGGGTGCGGAGCCAAAACGAAACGTTCAGTTCATCCATTGCTAATAAACATGTCAGCAGTTTCTTTGCTCTCACATCTGTTGTGAAAAATGTTATCTTTCCTGAAGTGTATTTATTTTGTCTTTAATGCTAGCTTTCATGGATTTCAAAATAAAGATATGCCTTCACTTCACAAATGCACTAGCATAAGCTGGACAGTGCCTGGTAACAATGATGAGATGAATTAAAGACAGATTGTACACATCGGGTCCTAATGAAAAATGATGATGCCTCTCAGGAAGGTTAGACTAATAAGACAACTTAATCAAGGTCATCTAAAACGTATTTCAGGCACTCTATGCATCACGGAAATGCACCAAATTTTTTTAAAATCTATTCTCTGTTTTTCCATTGTTAAGGTTGTCTTCAGTCAAATGGATACTTGCCTTTTTGCCTTTCCCAAGGAAGCACACCAGACTCTCAACTCTCTCTCTATGTTCTCCTGAATACCTGCCCTAACTTATTTGAAGAGTGTTGATGAATATGTTTTTACAAGAGAACTACACGCTATCGTGGAAATGGCACATGATTTGACAATCATTTCTCCTCCTCCTCTACTTCCTATTTATTTTATAGTCGAGAGTATCTATTTCAGATTAATTCCATCCTTAGCCGGTCTACTTCCTTATTGTCTCTCACTAACATTCCATTCTCTCAACATTTTTGATCATCAGGAGATATGATTGCTCACAGAGAGACAAGGAAATTCTTACTAGTGAGTTAGTCACTATGTAGTTGAAAGCGTAAGCAGGGAAAGCTGAGTATCAAATGTGCATTAATTGTGATTAGGATTGTCAGAGATACACGTAGGCCTGCTTCTGCTGATGCTATGGAGATTCTTAACACCACACATCACCTCTGAAATCCAAATTCCTTTTCTTCTTAGTTGGCCAATACCTTATTTCTGGCAACACCAAGAAGGACACAGGGTGAAATTCCTAGCTCAAGCACCCTGCCCCTTCAACGCTCCCAAATAAATCCCTAGCTCAAGCACCCTGACCCTTCAATGCTCCCAACTAAGCCAGCCAACCATCTGTGTTGAAGTTCTTTGCTAAAGCATTAAGACAGTATCAGAAACATTCTATTGAAGGAACAGTTATTAGATAACACAAAAGAAAGCACGCACAAATAGGGAATCAAACGAGCCAAGATTTTGTCTTCTAAGCACCAAATAAAATGGATCCACTCTTGGCAAGATCAGTTAAAGGAGAAAAAATAGAATCCATAAATAAATAATATCAAGAACAAGAAAAGGAGACATAGCAACAGGAATATCTCAGTTAAAAACAACAGCAACAACAAAAAGAATGATATTTAAAGCTATATGGCAATAAATTTGAAAAGTTAGGTGAGGTGTGCACATTATTAGAAAAAAAAAACTTAACAAAAGTAACTGGAAGGAAATATAAATCTTGAATGATATTTTTTACTATTAAAGAACTTGAATCCAAATTCTTTAAACTTGGAGAACTTAAACCTCTAAACTTGAATAACTTACATCTTTCCAAAAACAAACCAGTAAGTGAAGACATTTTGCCAATAAATTCAAGCATTCACGAGACAAAATGTTGGAAATGAACTTTACAACTAAGGTGGAGAAAAGTCAGAGGGGAGGGTAAGTAGAAGAAAAACAAGGAAAGGAGTGACAATGTTGGACAAGAAATGTACTCATTACCTTACTCACATAACTGTAACCCCACTACGCATCAGCTCTACAATAAAATTAAACTAAATTAAAAAAAAACAGTTACAGTTGTAAACAAAACGTTTTCGGGGAGGAGAAAAAGTGGAAAATGTCCAGTTCATTTTGTATAATTAATATAGCCAAAACAGTGAAAGGATTCAACCTGCCAGATCTTTCCTCAGCGTAAAATTGCTAATAATTAAGGGAATATAACACTGGTACAGGGACAAATATCGAATCCAGCAAAATGAAGTGGCCAGGCCAAAATAAACTAACCAAATATTGAAACTTGATATATAACAGAATTTCATGACAGACTACTGATGAAAGATTATACTTCAATAAATGATGTTAGTTCATATAGTTTTTCATAAGAAAAAATGTGAATCATGTAGAAAAAAAGCTTTATTACATATTGTGCCATCACACAAAATCCACATAGATCTAGGACAAAATTTTCTAATTTCATAAAAATGGAATACATTTATGAATTTATGGTAGAGAAGAATTTTTGAAACATAACAAAAATACAAACCATAGGATAATTAAAAATTTTTAATTACATTAAAATTAAGAACTTCAGCTGGGCACCAATGGCTCAAGCCTATAATCCTAGATACACGGGAAGCTGAGATCTGAGGATCTTGGCTCAAAGTCAGCCTGAGAAGGAAAGTCCATGAGACCTTTATCTCCAACACACCACTCAGAAAAAGCCAGAAGTGACACTATGGTTCAAGTGGTAAAGTGCTAACCTTAAGCACAAAGAGGCTCAGAGACAGTGCCCAGGACTTGAGTTCAAACCCCAAGAAAAGCAAAAAATAAAATGAAATAAGAACTTATCAAAAGACTACATTTATAAAGTAAAAAGACAAGTTACAAATGAGCAGAGGATACAAAAATATTACAAGTCAAACCTTAGAATCTAGAATATGCAAAGCAACCTTGTAAATGAATAAGAAAAAACACATGAAAATGTTTTTATAAATAAGTAAAACATGAACATTTTCATGTATCAGAGGAGAAAGTAAGAATGGACTGTATGCCTAAAAGTGATCGATATCTTTCACAACTGTGAAAATGTATAATAACACTACAAACAAGAAACAATTTCATACACACATAAATTAAACAAACAAACAGATACTGATATATTTGAGAATGTGAAGAGGGGATCTAAGTTGGCACCACCACTTTAGGAAATAATTTGGCATTATCAAGTAGTATTGAAAAATACTAGCTGGGCGCTGGTGGCTCACACCTGTCATCCTAGCTACTCAGGAGGCTGAGATCTGAGGATTGCGGTTCAAAGCCAGCCCAGTCAGGAAAGGCTGTGAGACTCTTATCTCCAATAAGCCACCAGAAAACCGGAAGTGTCACTGTGGCTCAAGTGGTAGAGCACTCGCCTTGAGCAGAAGAGCTGAGGGACAGCGCCCAGGCCCAGAGTTCAAGCACCATGACCCATACACAAAAAAATGTACTTATGAAGGGTCTGTATATATTATGTATTTGTAAACCTCAACAATAAAAATAAACATCTTAGGAGGGTTTCATTTCACTAGTTATCCTTACATGGCCATTATAAAACCTTAGTCATTAACACCTAAGGGAAAAGGCTTATTTGGTTCATAGATTCTCTAGCCCAAGATCAGGTAGACCCCTAATTACTTTGGGTTTCCAGCTAGAGTGCTGGGTGGCAGCAGCAGGAAGGTGGTGGACCGATGTTCACACCAGAAGTTAGAAAGCAAAGACTGAACGAGGAGGGATGGGCTTCGCAGTCCTGGGCATCCGCACAGTGACCTGAGGGGCTTCCCGGGGTCTCATCTTTACCACCTCTCAAGAGCATGGGGCTGGAAACCAGTCCTCCAACATGGATGTCTGAGGAACTCTATCCCAATCAGAGTAGGATCTACACAGAGGTCCTGAGAGGAGGGCAGAGGAAAAAGAGTGGGGAAAGGAAGGAAGGGAAAGGTGAAAGGAAGGGGAGGGGAGAAGAAAAAGAAGAGAGGAAAGAGGAGAGGAGAGGGGAGGGGAGGAGAGGGGAGGGCAGGAGAGGAGAGGGGAGAGGAGAGGAAAAAGAGAGCCAAGGAGAAGGGAGGGGAGAGGAGAGGAGAGGAGAGGGGAGGAGAGGAGAGGGGAGAGGAGAGGAAAAAGAGAGCCAAGGAGAAGGGAGGGGAGAGGAGAGGAGAGGAGAGGGGAGGAGAGGAGAGGGGAGAGGAGAGGAAAAAGAGAGCCAAGGAGAAGGGAGGGGAGAGGAGAGGAGAGGAGAGGGGAGGAGAGGAGAGGGGAGAGGAGAGGAAAAAGAGAGCCAAGGAGAAGGGAGGGGAGAGGAGAGGAGAGGAGAGTTACAAGGATGAAGTAAGCCAAGTCTTAATTCCAGGGACACAGCATCATCATCAGGAATTTGGGAACCCGTTCCTGTGGGAAAGTTGCATCCAAACTCTGCTGCCCTTTAGAAGCCGCCATAAACATTTCTATTCACAAGGGATCAAATTTTATACTTATGTGGACCTGGGGTGTATGAATCATGTTCTCAAGATGGTCTTTTATAGAAAAGAAGTAAATGGACCACAGATTGATATATGAGCTTTCCCTTCCAGAGCTAGTAAAACAGCCCTGTAGAATGTTAAAGAAGAAGAGAGGGCACTTACTGATGACTAGAGAGGAAGAAAATGGTTAAATTACAATCAGATCATCTACAGTCCATGCTGATTTTCAAACCAATATACAAGAGGGTGTGAAGCCTGTGGCTCACAGGCTTGTAGACTGAGTAGACTTGTGACCTTGAGTAGACCTGTGACCTTGAAAAAGTTGAAGCATTTTCCTCCCTTCTCATTTTCTCTTCTTCAAAATAAAACTTGAGTTGAGCCTTTGCTTTCTCCAGTATCTTCTAGCCCTAATATTTCATAGTGCTAAGGTCCATAGATTCAATGATACCATTCCAATTGTGGTTTCCCGATTTCTACAGAGAAACTGAAAAAGTGTTCACGAAGACTCTGATCTCCCCCCATTTTCCATCTCCCAGTTTGGCTTAGAGGAACTTCCTCTCTCCAGAAGAGCCATGTGCTGGCATCCCCAAATTACCTTCTGACTCTGAAGGCCTGTCCACCTCCACACCAGCATTGAACATTCGAGGCTTCATGCCTAAAATATACTTGATGACCTGACTCACCACTGGCTGTAATGCCTTTTCATGTAGAAATGCCTTTCATAGTTAAGAGGAAGTGGAGCTGTGGCTCAAGTGTTAGAGCACTAGCCTTGAGCCTAAAAAGTTCAGGAACAGCACCCAAGCCCTGAGTACAAGCCTCAGGACTGGAACAACAACAAAAAAGTTACTATGGAAACGGTCCTGTGGCTCAAAGTGGTAGAGTTCTAGCCCTAGGCGAAAGAGCTCAGGGACAGTGTCCAGGCCCTGAGTTCAAGACCCAAGACCGACAGAAACAACAAAAACGACAACAAAACTAACAAACAAAAAACAGAGTCAAGAGCAATAAGAGATTTCAAAAAAAGAATGCTTGAAGGTGGGGGTGAATATACACCTATTTTTCTTTTACCACAGGGATTTGTTTTTATGGCCTTCAAAAATGAAACAATTTTTATCTTAAAAGCAAATATTTCTAGTGCCTTATAATGCTCATGTTTGAAAACCAATATATATTGGCAAATAACGTGGGAAATAGACATGCAGAACATTTAATAATGATGGAACACATAAAGCATTTTTCTTTTGTTTTTATGTGACAGCTGGATGAGTTTCAACTTCCTGCTCACAGCACAGGCTCTAAACTTCCCATTCCGTCTTTTCTTCTTCCCCCTCCCCCTCCCCTTCTTGTCTCCTCCTTTCTCCTTGGGAAAACACAAATGTTTTTGATTACATAATAGCTGCAAATTTTATATCTCCCTCTTCAATTGTTACACACCATAAACAGAGAGTAGTGGGCCTCAGACTCCATCAGGACAAAGGTGGGTCTGCATCATCGGAGGCCTTTCGTACTGGTATGGTAGGAAAAACATTTCTGCACTGGCCAGACACCATGTCCTGACTACCAGTGACCCTTTAACCAGGCAGATGAACGCATGAGAAGCCAGTTCAAGTGGATGAGAAACAGCGACCATCAGAGCTCAGAACCAGTAGAGGTCCTGCAGGTTCACTTAACACAGTGGGCAGCTTACTACCTGACTAAGCAATAAACACTGACACACTAAGCAACTACAGAGTCTGCAAGAAAACACGATACAGAGTCCACGCTCGAGGGATGCTAGTTTTCTCTTCTCTAATCTGGAATTTTCTTTTAAAAGTAGAGTTCCAGCTGGGCATCCTAGGAAGTCACCAGGCTGAGATCTGAGGATTGCAATTTGAAGCCAGCCTGGACAGGAAAATCCCTGAGACTCTTATCTCCAATTAATCACTGAAAAGCCAGAAGTGGAACTCTGGCTCAAGTGGTAGAATGCTAGCCTTCAGCAGAAAAAGCTTAGGGACAACACCTAGGCCTTGAATTTAAGCACCAAACATTGGCATCCCCCCCAAAAGAAAAAGTGATTTGTATACACAATGGAGTTTTCCTCAGTCATTAGGAAGAATGAAACGATGTCATTTGCTAGAAAATAGATGGAAGTGGAGATCATCATGTTAAGTGAAATAAGCCATTATCACAACAAATATTACATTGTTTTCTCTCACTTGTGAAATCTATGGAGGGAAAACCAGGGTCATGAAAGTGAAAGTGGGCTACTAGGGAGGTGAACGGAGAAGGCGGAGGAGGAGGAATAAGAAAGATTAATAGAGGGGTGACTATGATTAAGGTACATTATATGCATGTAGAAAAATATTACAAGGAGACCCCTTGTTTTGTACAATTAATGTATGCTAATTTAAGCATGTGGAGAATGAAGTGAAGAAATTGGAAGATAGGAAACAGGCAGATTGGTGGTGAGGCTACTAAGTTAGCAAAATAGCTGCCTTGTTTGTATAGGTCTGTGGACTGTAAACATGTGTTACATGCCAATAATATATACTACGTATTGGACTATAATCATAATGTGGTTATGATAGGGAAAATATATCATAAATCATATAAATTAGGTCAGACAAAGTTATAATACAGGCAATGCATGACATAATATGTTTTATATGTGAAAGAACTCCCTTGTAAAGAAAGATGTTTGAAATATATGGATGGCTTTGCTTATGTTTCTATCTTGTTTACCAGGAAAAAAATGTAAGTGTAGTCAAAGTTTCCACTTACTGACTAAATAAACTTCATAAGAAACATGAAAATAAGCCTTTATTTCATATATTCAGATATGTTGATAAATATATATCTGTATGTAAAAAGACATACTCTATATAAGGATATCTATTTATATATGTAATATATACAAGCTCTGTGTATATAAGGATATCTAGTTATATATGTAATACATACAAGCTCTGTGCGTATTCACATGTGACCTGCATATTACTTTCATATTCACTTCTTTGCTTGGCTATATCCCTAAATTTTGGGTCCTCAAACAGTAACCACTTACATCACACCAATTTTGATGACCACTTTGAAGAATAAAATATCTGCTTAAAAAGAAGTGTCTCCTTAGGTCCCCTTTTCTAGTGACACTGAAAGATCATGACATTCAGTGTGAGGTCTTTGGATGACCACTTTGAAGAATAAAATATCTGCTTAAAAAGAAGTGTCTCCTTAGGTCCCCTTTTCTAGTGACACTGAAAGATCATGACATTCAGTGTGAGGTCTTTGGTTCCTGGATCATAGGAATCAAATGTAAAAGGAAAACAAATGAAGAGCTCTTGAGCTTGCCAGGGAGAGCTAAACGTTGACGTGAAGGTTGATTAAGGAATTTCATTTTTGATTCTTTCTAACTGTGAAAAAATGAAATTTGCTTCTGAATTTCTAGTGATACTTACTAGAACATTTTTTGTAGGAAATGTTATATCTGATGTTTATTTTGCAGTCAAAGAATGGCTCAGAGTTGAAGTACAAGTGAAAAAATGTGATTTAAATGGAAGATAATGAAGCTGGTATGTGGGAAGCAGGGAAAAGAGATCTGGTAGCATTAGCTTTTCTACTCTTGTACATGTTAATTTTTCCATTTAAAATTCTAGTTATTATAGGATATTGTTTATTAAAAATCAGGATAATATTATTGTTTGTTTTTCTCTGTACGGTTAAGACACATGTTTTTAAATATATAATTTAGCTATGGATATGTGCCACAGCTATAATATTTTTTTAATTATAAGTTATATCAGATACTGCTCTCCACCAAGCATTCTACAGGTGACAACTCCTTAAGAACCAGTTTTCAGAAAACAGAATCTTCATCTGTGTTGAAGATATACTCTGGCCAGAGAGTTTAAACAAACTCTAAACTACATTGGGAAAGTCCTCAATGATAGAGCACTTGCCAAGCATGCATAAATCCTTGGAATTCAATATCTAGCATTGCCAAAAAAATCTAAATACATCGAGTAACCATAGTTTAACCATGAGCTAATGTATGAGCTCTCTAAACTCAAGTACAAATATAAAAAGGGACCTGCCAACATAGAAGTCAACAAGCAATTTATCAACAAAACTTGAATGAAGTTGCTTCCTTAGGGAGTAGTGAAAGAAATAGTCATAGAAGGCACCCATCCGGCTAGGTACAAGGAAAGTATTCATCCACTATAGGTCTTGGCTTCAGTGTAGCATTCTGACAAAGGGACGTAAACATGACAGCACATAGAGGACTATTAAAAACTCTAAGTCATCTCCAAATAGGGATTTGTCTCAGTGCAGATGAGAGATTGAGAAACAGAAATTATCTCCTAAAATAAAGAGGGAAGATACATGATTGATCTCCAGGCTCACTGAAGTTTCTCTGCGAGTTTTGAAAGAACAGGAAAGTCAAGCACGGTATCCTTTTATCTGCATCTTCTCAGACCGCACCCCCCCAAGTCCTGGACAAGTGTTCTGGATGCTGGCTGGTGGCTCCTCATCTTCCCACACTTCTCAGAAGACCTTGAGAGAGAAAAGCCCACCGTTTTTATAAAGGTTCAAATATCTTTTTACAAGGTAGCAGCAGAGTCAGCAGAAAGTTTGCCAGCTGGTCTCAGGCGATTCACCTATGGTGTTTCTGAGGTTAAGGGTCCGTCTGACGGGCCACACCTCCACATGGAAGAAAAGAAGTATAAGGAGTTTGTTTCACGGGTCATAACCAGGGAGTGAAAGGGCAGATAGAATCTGAGAAGACCAAAGGACTGGAAAGGGAAAAAGTCATGAGGTGAGCATTGGTAGCTGTGGACATCTTGTCCTGGACGTCTGAACGCAGGTGGGCATTATCACAGCGGAGGATGATGTTCTGCAGAAACCACAAAACCTCACGCAACAGTAGTATGACTCTTTTTGTTGGGAGGAGGTTGTTTCTTCTGTTCTTCACAGTGCCTCTAATCAATTTGCCTCTGTGGAGTCTTATTCACACTGGCGGTGAATAAAAATTGCCTGCTCTGTTGCTCTACTGAGCTTCTGTGTTTAAGGAATGAGGTCAACTCTGCCATATGTGATACAGCAGGAAAACCTTTAAGCCATTACAGAGTGTGCTAACCCTCTCAATTCAGTGCATACGTGTAAAGAAAATATCAAAGCTGGGGAAAGAATGACCAGAAATGTTTAATGGTAATAGTCTCTTACGGTCACTCTGGGCCAGTAAGACTATTTGCTCTTATCACCAGTAGAGAACTCCATAATTGATAATGAATCAAGAAGCCCATGCACAGAATCCTTGGTAATATGGAAGTGTAGCACAATTCATACAAGATCAAATAATCGCTGTTCCCCTCTAACAAATTTTAAAAGTGATATTAGAAAAGATCAAACTGTTTCTAAGTGACTTAACTGCATCCCAGAAAAAGCTCAAGAATATTTATAGGAATATAAAAATATCCAGTACCCCCCGAAAGTAGCATTCACAATGTCTGGCACCCAATCAAAAATTACAAAGCATGTGAACAAGCAGGAAAATGCAATCCAAAATGAGCAGAGAAGGCAATCTATTGAAATCAACCCAGAGCTGACACAGATGTTTGAATTAACAGACAAGAATATAAAAAGTCTTTGTAACTGTATCCCATATGTTCAAAAACTTATGTAGAAACATAAAAGAAAAATTTTAAAACCAAATCAAACTTCAAGTGATGAAAACAAAAATTTCTGAGATGACAAATGAATCAGATGGAATTAACAAAAGATAGAACCTTGAAGAAGGAAATGGAGCAAGTTGACATGAAAATAAAACAACAACAGTAAGTTCAGAAATAAACACACAGAAGAGTTTTAAAAATACACAAAAGAGCATCAGTGAGTGAAGCAGCTTCAATCACCCTAACATAGATGTGTTCAAAAGCAGAAGGACAGAGACCGTTTGAAGAATAAAAGAAAATGTGAAATGGAAACCCAAAGATTCAAGCAAGATCAATATTAATTCCAAGTACGAGACATAAACTACCTCTATCAAGGTAAATCTTGATCTTTGTGAAGATTTCTAAGGTCATTGTCTTTATATTGAATGAAGACTAAGATTTCTCACATCATTTATTTTCTCTCTAAGTTTTGCCTGTTGGTGTCTCAAGGACCTTGTCTGTTTCATTTCAGTGTTTGATCTGGTAGCTCCTACCAAACATTAAAGGAAGAAATAATACGATTCTGCAGAAATCTTCCAGACAATTGAAAAAGGAAAAGTGCTTCTCAACTCATTACATGGTTCTAAAATAAAGTCCCTCAATATATCCATAAACTGCTTTCTACAATGATGCCAAGACAATTGCTTGTTAAATATTTATTTATCCATTTATTGCCACAACAATTCTCTAGAGGAAAGATAATATTCGGTCATTCAAATGTGAAGTATCACTGTGGTTCCTAACTTACACCATGTGCAAAAACTCAGAAAGGATTGCAGGTCTAAAAGAAATTCAAAAAGCTACAGAACTGCCTGAAGAAAACTAAATTGGAGAGAATCTTTGTGATGTTATATTAGGCAAAGATTTATTAGAATACCAAAACTATGGTCCATAAAAACAAATCGCAAAAACTGATCAATTGTATAAATGAATCTCATTTTGAAAGACATTGTAAGAGAATGAAAAGATCAGCCACAGGCTGGGAAAATATTTGGAAAAAAATCATAAATCTTGTAAGAAACTTGTATCTAGTCTATATGAAGAACATTTAACAATCGTAAGAAAACAAACAATCCAATTAAAAACTGAGAGCGCATTTTAAGAGTCATCACCAAAGATGTTTGAATGCTAAATAGAGAAATGAAAAGATGATCAATCTCATTAATCATTGAGGAAATTCAAATAAAAATCTACATCACTACCCATTTAGTACAGTGATTCGTTTTAATCTGACTGAGGACAAGGATTGATAGAGATGATGAAGAACCAAACTGATGATGGGAAAGAAAAATGGCAGAACCATTTCTGAAGACCATTGGGTAGATTCCAATATAAGCATGTACTTATTGTGCCATCTAGGCTGAAATGCAAGCATATGTGCATACACAGGACTCTACACAGACAAAAGCTATGTCTATAGTAGCACAAACCAGCAAACAACCTAAACATCCACCAACACATACAGGAACAGAGAACCTATGTTGTAATGACACCAAGAATAAAAATAAATTCATTCTTGATAAATATAATTGTGAGTCTAAGAATTTTCACTGCGAGTGAGAGAAAGCAAGTTATATAAGATCATGGCTCTACAATCTGAGTGATAAAACCCCCAGGAAATACAGACGAACCTAGTAATAGAAAAGAAATCAATGGCTCAGAGGAAAGAGAAGTATGGAGGGGAAAGGCTGCCCGTGAGCAAGAGGCTGAAACGCTGGGCCCTTGGCGTGCTCACTGATTGTGTGGAAGGTTTCGCGCAAGTACACACACGTCACATTGTATACTGAAATATAAACAGCCTTTTGTGTGCCAGTGATGCCCCCAATGAAGCTAGTAAAACCATCTACCTTTTCCTAGTCTATTAACCTCCACTTTTCACAACCCAAAAATCAGCCCTTAATTAAATTTTTGCTCCTCTTAATTTCTCTCCGGAAATTGCCACTCGTTTGTCTTGTTTTAAAAATCAGTAACTCCATCTGAAGGGGGTCTTAAGGATGTTAGCACTGCCACCTAACGTAGAATTCAGGAGGACTAACTGGGAGACCTTGAAGGGGAAAATATGATTTATAATTTTCCTTATTTCAGAGGAATTTACTTCTGAAAAACTAAAGAATTGTGTACAACATAAAAATCATATTTATGTAAAAATCATACAAAATTCTATCAATTAAAGACAGCTATCATTGTTACTGTTTTATTCTATGCTCGGTCCCCAACATCCAATGGCTCTACTTACTTATCTTTAAGTAGCGGCACAAAGGAGTTGCGATTTAACAAAGCAGTTTATGAACACAACGTAGTCATCCCTTTCAAAGTTCTCACTCATGCCTCCCCGTCCATCTCTTCCCTACTCTTCTTGATTTTGTAGGGTATACATTGGTTTCTGGACTGCCTCCTCCCTCTCTGCTCTTCACTGCTCTACCTCCCTCCTCCTGACCCCAACCACCCCTTTGCACCCACTTCCTGTGTTCATTTTGTTGACCTTTGGCTTTGCCTTCCTAAGAAATTATACTATGTGAGTTGTCCCTTGAATTTAGTGTATTTCAGTTAATGTATTTTATACATTTGTATACCACCAACATATTAACTCATAAGACTATAAGCTAATTACAGCTTCCACAGGTGATAGAAAACACATGCTGCCTTTGTCTCTCTAGCTCTGACTTACTCCATTTGACAGATTTTCCCATGTCTTTCCATTTCTTCATAAATGATACAAGGAGTATAAACAGCACCAGATTACCCCAACTATTGAAGCAAACAAGAAGCCTTCCATATATCATTCATTCATTCAGCTAAGGGATGATTAGAGTGTGTCTAGTATATGGTAGACTCCGTGGTATTTTTGAGTTGTGAATTGATACTGGAGTAGGCACCCTGCGTAATATGTATCACTTAATAAAATTTTGTATGTAGATATTTATAACTACCTATTTATAGATTCGTTTAAACTATGGATCAGAAGATTAAATACTCAATTTTACATTCCCGAAGCCACAGGAAATCTTGGAGTAGTGATGTTTTCTATGAAAACATCAAGCTGAAAAATCTCTTTGTCCTAATTATACACAAGTCTTGCTTTGATTCTCTAGAATACGAGAGCCTTTTCTAGCTACACATAAGCATACACACACACACACACACACACCCTTGTGTACACACAATGTACATGCACACCTTTTGGTCAGGCTGCTGCAAGTGTCTTCTTACTTACATTCACACACACACACACACACACACACACACACACACACACACACCCTTGTGTACACACAATGTACATGCACACCTTTTGGTCAGGCTGCTGCAAGTGTCTTCTTACTTACATTCACACACACACACACACGCACATGCACACGCACCCTTGTGTACACACGATGTACACGCACACCTTTTGGTCAGGCTGCTGCAAGTGTCTTCTTGCTTGGGTCACCTCCTTCATTTTGTATTCTGTAGTCTGAAGGCCGTTTCTGGCCTCCAACTTTCTCCTGAGAGATGGAGATGCCAAGGATATAAAGTAGGTTGGTCTGCAAAGGTCAGTATGCACTTCAAAGGGACCGGGTACAGAAATGGAAAGCTCTTATTATTTTTTCTGTAAGAGAATTGGTTCAAATGTTGGATTTCTATTAAAACCTTTCATTGGTCAAAATGGATTATTGCCAAAGAAGTTGAAACAGCTCGTGCGTTAGTGTATGGCGAGGGTTTCTAAAATAACACCTGAGCAGCATGAGGTGCAGGTATTTTTCAAAGTGAAATGGGCCTGGCAGCCAAGGGGTGGTGCACCTTGCAGGAAGGTGAGACACCAGTTCTGTCCCATGGGCTGTTCAAAGGGACCAGCCGCTGGGAAGGAGCACCAGCTGGAAAGGAGCCACGCAGCAGATGCCTTCATTTCATTCACGGAGCAAACGGAGCACACAGCCCCTTACATTGATGAATGATCAGAAGGAAAAGTCCATGGCGGCCATTCAAACTGGAAGGTAGAAAATGCTTTCAGGGACCGTGTGTCAGGGAGAGCTCCAGATGGGAGGGTCAGGCCGCTTCTCCCCATCGGATCAAAACCCACCAAGACTGGCCCCTGGGATGGGTGCTCCATAAAAAAACAAAGCAAGACCCACTGGGTAGCGGTGGAGCAGACAGACCTACATCCTCCTTTCAGAAACCTCCTGTCCGGCACTCCTGTCTCTGTCCGCTCCTTCCGTGCAGCCTGGGCCCACGAGCCCTGCAGGATTCTGCCGGACTCCTTATCTCTTCCTGATCCCTCTGAGGCTCACCGTCTGTGCTGCTTCTTTACGTTCACAATCTGCATCAGCCATTGTTTGTGAACTAGAATGAACATATTCGCATGTATCTCCTTTGTATAGATCATGCATTCTTAACTGCTAGTAACTAGAGGTCTGAGACTATTTTCAATTTCTCCTGCCTAGCAGTTCTTTGATTTGCAAAGATGCTGAGAATCTTCTTTGTGCCAGTCAAGCCTATAATATACATATATTGTCACATTGGAGCTTTAAAAAAAAAAAAACCTTCAGCTCCAGAGGATTTTGAAAAGCACCAGACTGAGAGGGATGCAGGGTTAGGCGCCAGGACTATTTGGAAATAATCCGAATTTTCACGACAGGCAAAGGTCAGTGCGTTTGAACGGGACGCCAGGGTAAATGACAGTTTTTGGCCTTCCTATTACTCTTGACTATGTCCTTTTATTCAAGACTTTGGTGGCTAGTGACAGAGATCAACTCTTCTTACCTTATGTAAAAGGAAATTCATTCATCATTTTCTTAGCATACTTGAGCAATTTACAGAACTGAAAGAACAGATACAAAACTCAGTGACAGGGTGTTTATCCAGAGACCCTAAGCTAGAAGATTCCTTCTGTCTCCATATGACAATTGTTCCCACTTGGCTTCGTTCAGCATTCTGTCCGTTCATCTACCACCAAGCCCAGGTTTATATCTTTCTGGTTCAAAAATCTCAGAGAATATATTAGTCCCAAAGATTGATCATAATGGATATTACTTTGGTCTTGTGTGCATCTTTGATCCAATCACTATAACTAAGCAGATGGAATACTATAATTGGATAGATTTGAGCTATTATTCTTCTTGTACCTTCTAGTCAGGGAACAAAATTATAAAGAAAACAAGCAACACAAAGTTGTTATTTCAGCCAGGCACCGGCGGCTAACGCCTGTAATCCTAGCTGCTCGGGGCTGAGATCTGAGGATGGCAGTTTGAAGCCAGCCCAGGCAGAAAAGTCCCTGTGAGGCTCGAATCGCCCACTAACCACTCAAAACCCAGAAGTGGGGCTGTGTCTCAAGCGGTAGAGCTTTTTGGCTCAAAGTTAGTGTTTCACCACTTGAACCACAGCACCACTTCCAGTTTTCTGGTGGTTAATTGGAGATAAGAGTCTCATGAACATTCCTGCCAGGGCTTTGAACTTCGATCTTCAGATCTCAGCCTCCTCTGAGTAGCTAGGATGACAGGTGTGAGCCACTGGCCCCCAGCCTAGTTAGATATTTTTTATGTTGTCTCCTTTCACAGAGTACTGGCTTTGCTTTTAGTGGACTATTAGCTTATTGGGATAATTTTAATATAAACAATCATTAGGCAGACATAAGAATTTGTTTCCTGCTTTGTAATGGTCAATGCTATTAATTCCTAGAAGAACCCCTACTAAACCCTACTGATTATCCAGTCTTCTACTAAATTTACAGATTACAAGATCCAATATTTTCCCCCTCAGTTCCACAGACTTGCTCAAAAAATTTCTATAGGATTGTTTCTCATTCTTTGGCTGATTTCTAAATTGGGAAATATCTTTTTATTAGCATAAATTAGTAGTACAAAAGGGTTTCATTGTTATATTTCTACATATGTATGCAAAATAATTCGATCAAATTTACCCTTCTATCAACTCCCTTCTTCTCTCTATAAAGCAGTCTTTAATGTGTTTCATTATGGTATCTACACACACACACACACACACACACACACACACACACACACACACACACACACACACTTTGATAAAGACAATGTACTTCAATCATGTTCACTCACAATCACCTTCTCCTTTCCTCCTCTCCCCTCTTTCCTCTCAGTCAATCTTCTGTCAATACTCATCTAACAACAACAACTTCTTCTTCTTCTTCTCCTTCTTCTCCTCCTCCTCCTCCTCCTCCTCCTCCTCCTCCTCCTCCTCCTCCTCCTCCTCCTCCTCCTCCTCCTCCTCCTCCTCCTCCTCCTCCTCCTCTACCTCTTCTGCTTCTGCTTCTGCTTCTGCCTCTTCTTTTTCATTTTAGATCAAGATTCATATATGAGCAACATAAAAGGTGGTATCGGACTTTGCAATCTCAGTCAACGTATCTTGATGGGAACACAGCATGAGATGTCAGGTTTACCCTTTGGAGAATCTTAAATTCTCAATTTCTGGCTTCCATACAACTTTCAAATGCCATCATAATTATTTTTTTAAATCTATCTAGTTTTCAAGTTGTATTCACTGAGTATACCTCTCCTATAAAAGTCTCATTTCTTGGATAATGTTGTATATTTTTAATGCTTTGCAATCTCTTTGCCCTGTTGTCTCCAAAAAGATTTGGTTATTTACAATAAAATAACCAGGCTTATTTTTAAATAAACATCTTTAAGTTTATATATATTTTTTATATAAGTAAAAACAGGAAAGTATTCTTTATCCCAAAAAGATTTTTCCCCATCCAGTCAGCAATAAAATTTTATTAATGGAATTTTTACTTTATCCTTCGTACAAGCTAAAGATCTCTTTGGGATTGATTTAAAATATATTAGATTTCATCCATAAAACCTTTCCTTCTTAGGAACGAATTTCAGTGTATATCAAAGGGAGTGCCTATGGGGTCATATAGTGCTAAATGCCATTGCCACAATAACTGCTGAAAGGGAGGTCGGGTTGGCGAGAGTAACCTAGAGTCGTCATGTGACCCGACGCTTTCAGTGTCTGTACATGGCCCGACGCTGTCCCTGTATCTTCTCTCTTCCCCAAAGCAGCTAGGAACCCAGTGTTCCTAGGTGGACGGACGTCTCCCCCAGATACGAACACAGTGCCCTGTGATCACTAGCACCTCCCTGCCAATTCTATTCCCACCCTTTGGCAACAGAAAAATGCCATTTGAACGTTTTTCCTAAGGGTCAGTAGATGGCCTGGCTCTTCTCCCCAAAGGTAGGAATAACAACACAGCTTTTATACTCTTAGACGGGGCCACGTTCAGTGTAGCTACCTCTTTAAGGGAAAGTTACGAGACCATGTTCTTGGGGTGGCTTGGGGCACCCCCACGGGGAGGCCAGCTTCAGGGACCACACATCTATTATGAAGTGCTGAAAGGAGAAAGGAAAACAAATAATAAAGCTATAAAATAAAGTTTATTTTATCAAAATTAAAACTGCTTCCTTCCCTCCACTTCAGAGTAACCCTGGGATGGAGCCGGCTGAGGATCACATGGCTGGAATCCCTTAGCAGTTACTTCCCCGGCAGGAGCTGCCTGCCACAGACAAAATTATTGGGTTAGGAATGTTCACAATTCAGAGACCTGATTGGCTGACTCGTCCTCGGGGGTTTCAGATTCAAATATTTATACATCTAAATGGGAGCTAAGAAAAGAAAGCAGTTCATAAAGAGAGTCCCAAAGCGTGTATCATTGCAATAACAGATGGAAATATTATATTTTTGAAACATTCGTTCTATGAAGTCTTTTGAAGTATGTTTTGCTAGAATCAGCTAAGCCAAAAAGTAGAGGAGAGAGAAAGAGAGAGAGAAAAGAAAGTTTCATTTCCAAATGTTAGTGTCAGCAGAGTATAAAGATAGCATTTCCTAAGAAAGACATATCACAAAATACACTTCAACAGAGTACATTTGTTAAGTCTCTACTTCACATAAATGTCTCAGGAGGGAAATTTTTCAAAAGATACACTTGACTGTCACTGCTCAGTTTGTGTGGAAAGTCTCTCATATCTTAACCTCTGACATACTTGGGGAGTTTCTGTCCTCACTATTGAATTCAACATGTTTCCTAAAAGGATTGAAACTCAAGATAAGACAGGATTTGTCACAAAGGGGCTGCTGGCTGTTTCATGAGGTTAATCAGATTGCCATCACTGGCACAAAACACCTGAAGAACAAAAATGAACTTACAAGAGGAATGATTTGTTTTCATTCACAGTGTCAGAGAGTTTAGCCCACGGTCAGCTGACCTCACTGCTTTGGGAACCATGGTGAGGGAAAACATGTGATGGTACAAAGGAGAGAAAGGAGGGGTGGGAGAAAGAGAAGAGAGAGGAGGAAAGGAAAGGAAAGAAGAAAAAAGAAAGGCAGGAAGAAAGGAGGAAAGAAAGAGAGGGAGAAGGAAGGAAGGAAGGAAGGAAGGAAGGAAGGAAGGAAGGAAGGAAGGAAGGAAGGAAGGAAAGACAGAAGGAAAAAGGAGGAAGGAAGGAAGGAAAGAAGGAAGGAAAAAGGAGGAAGGGAGGGAGGGAGGGAGAGAGGGAGGGAGGGAGGGAGGGAGGGAGGGAGGGAGGGAGGGAGGGAGGGAGGGAGGGAGGGAGAGAGGGAGGGAGGGAGGGAGGGAGGGAGGGGAGGCTAAAGACAAAATATTGTCCCCAAGGATAATCTTCGGTAACCCAATCCTATCAACTAGGTTCCAGCTCCTAAATTCTGTATTGCTTCTCAATAGCCCATCAGATTATAAAACTACTGATGGATTACTATCCATTGATGACATCAGAGTTCTCATGAGCCAATCACTTTCCTCCTGGCCCATCAGCTGGCAAACAAGTCTTTGGCACACAGCCTTTCTGGAAATATTTTAGATCCAAACCATAACACTCATACTGAGATTTTCTTTTCTTTCCATAGGAGCCTATACCCCTGACAGAATCAACAGTCCAGAATTACCCTGCCTTTCCAGGAAAAGCATCTCAATACTAAGCAATCAATTTGAAGTGTTCCACAGTCAGTCTGATTTCTCTGTCATGTAGCTCGTGGGACATGATTCAGGTATCCTGCTAGTCTCAGTGATTAAGCTGAACCAGCCGTGTGACACTGTGATTAGTACACGGTAACTGGCTGTTACTCTGGCTAAGGAAATACAATGTGCAGCAATACAATGATTTCTACTTTGTGCCCAGACACGAGCTCTCGCTGTGGCACTGAACTGCGAGTGTAATTTCTGGCCACATTTATTATTAGGAGTGACAGAGCAAAGCCTGGACTGGGAGAGAGGCTGATAATTGTGAGGATATCAGAAATGAAGTCAGTCTTTCCCGCTCAAGTTAGGAAATGAGTAGCTATGACGGTCAGTTCATGCAGACACGGGCAAGCGTTCGGGGATTTGATATTTGCCTGACCCTGAGCACTAAATGACAGGTAGTTGGGAGAGGGCAAAATAGAATACAGTCACCAATGGCTTTGGAAAAGCCGGGGTGCAGATCTCTGCCAAAAAAAAAGAGGGAAGAAGGAAGAGAAAGAGACACTTGTTCCCTCCTGCACAGCCATTGTCCCGCGAGGTGGGGCCCTGGGGATGGCTGCTCAGGGAATGCAGCTGCTCGGAAGCCAATGCAGATTTCCACCATGGCAGAAGGACTCGGGCCCAGCCTTTTCCTTGTACTCTTTTGATCACAGGGCTCAGGCTTGGAAAGATCCTCACCACTGTGTGGTTGTCGGGTGCCTCAGTACACGCTGGCTCAAAGACTTCACTTCCTGCTGGCCGGCCTCTGGCCCAGTGATTACTACTCCTCGGTGGTTCACTCACTTCAGCTCTGGGGTTGACTCCACTAGCACTGCTGGCTGCGGACGGGACCTTCAGTGAGAGGGTGTGCAGTGTGCCAGCCACAGCGGGGATGTGGGGAGGGAACAGAAGCAGGGGAACCAAGAACCACTGATCCTACTTCAGAGCAGTTTGCAAGAGAATTGCCTGGGAATTGGTTAACATATAGAGGATCCTGGTTTCACTGGCGTTCCTGAAGCAGGAGTGCTGGGGTGGTACTGACCTTAGGAATCCCCCAAGGCGGGGCTGGGAAGATGGCTCAGTGGTAGAGCGCTTGCCTTGCATGCATGAGGCCCTGGGTTCGATTCCTCAGCACCACATAACCAGGAAAAAAAAAGCCGGAGGCAGAAGAGTGCTGGCCTTGAGCTGAAGAGCTGAGGGACAGCGATCAGGCTCAGAGTTCAGGCCCCACAGCATAACACATCCAAATGTGTCAGTTAGGAAACCCAGGCTGAGAAAGACTAGCTAGCTTTGTCATGTGTAACAGAGACCTGACTCCCATGGCTCATAAGCAATCACAGCACACTGTTTCCCACCCTTTCCCTTCTCTGTGCTTTTGTAATTAGACTTGTGTCTAGGCACCCTAACCAGGCTATTTAACTATATTCTTTGATCCCATTTGTTTCTCTGTAAAAGACCCTGTTTGCCAACATAAGCCCACTTTCAAATCCAACTCTCCTCAGCTCGGGACGTATTAGAAAGATGTGTTAAACTCAGAGCAGCTATCATAAAAGGAAACACTTTTGTTAGTATTAAGAAGGCTGTATAAAATTAGACTAGACACATGGCAGTTTGGATGGCTCACAAAGGCACAGAAAGATTTTTCAGACACTTCATTGAGTGATAATTATATAGAGTATTTAAATTTGTCAGGATTATTTTATAGCACAGTTTCTGCTGGATCAGGTGGGTTATGGTAAAAAGTAGGCAGATTGGAGCAAATGAGTAAAAAATGACTAATTTTACTCTAGAAATTGAATGACATTATGAAGAATAAACTTTACAATGGATCATAACCATCATAGGCTGAAAGTAGCACATGGGAATGAATGACAGAAGATTTGCCATTCCTGTGTTTATAGATTAGAGTTCAGAGTATGCCCAGAGTCTTAGACTAACAGAGTAGTCTCATATCATGTTATTAATGCGTAACTAATGGCCTATGAATGGGAAAAACTTTTAAAAGAGTGAAAGAATATAACTTTTGACATCAGACATACCTAAATTAGAATCCCAGACGTGCCGCTTACTACTGTATGGCATTTAAGCAATTATTTAACTCCTTTGTTTTAATTTCCTCATCTAAAAATGAAAACTTACAGGGTTGTTTAGGTTGTCAAAGCACAGAAGAGAGGAGAAAACGCTGAGATTCTTGGGCTATTGAAGAGAACAAGTGACAAAGGGAAAAATGGAGGCAAATCAAGGAAAAGTACATGTAGACTAATCCAAACTAAAGCGTAACAAACTGAACATGTGAATCTCCATCTGAGCTAGGTTACCAAATCCCCAGTCTTGTGCCCACAGAAAACCCTCTCAAACTTTAACATCACGTAAAGACTATTAAACACAGTTGGAATACATGCATTGGACAAGCCCTGGTGAAACTGGGCGATTTTATGTCGCGTTCACCCTCATGCCTACCGGTTAGTCGTGGAATGAATGCTTGTGTTGGTGAGTTCTCACAAGGGTCAAAATACAGGAATCTCAACAAAGGAGGAGGCAGACCAACATAGAAGCAACATACAGTGTCTCTGTGCCTTCTGGGGGATTGTGTGTCTCCTGTACAATGGTACCAGTTCTTAGTCATGAGAACCAAGTGCTGGAGGTAAGGTTTTCTGTATGAACAAAGCAGATGCCAGTTAGATCGCTCAGTTGACTTAAAACTGATACCAATAAACCTGGTGAACCACTGTTTAGAGAGACAGGTTATCAATAGCTAATTGTTCAATAAGAAGAAGATATTACTGCTTATTATCTCAAATTAGATGACATAGCAGAGCACTTGCTTAGCTTGCATGGGACTGGAATTTGATATCCAGTACCATTAACAACAACAACAAAAAAAAACAAGGTCAGGAAAGTCATGTTTTTTTTCCCTAAACGTTTTAACAATGTGATGGAAACATGATAAAGTACAGAGTAATTAAATAAATCCTTCTCCTATTAGCATTGATGTCCAAAAATGGGAAGGAAGGGCAGATGGAAGGAGTGAAAGAAGGAAGGAAGAAAAAAAGAAAAGGAAGGGAGGAAGGAAGGAGGGAGGGAGGAAGGGCATCCACATTCACTACTATAACAAAACGCTACAGATAGGAATAAATTACAAACAATACAAGTTTCCTTGGCTCATAGTTCTAGAGCCAGGAAAGTCCAGGGGGAAGGTCAATCAAATTTCGACATTCATTAAAAAAAAAAAAACCAACAAATTCAGACTATGGCAATATTGAAGTCATAGGAGAAGGAAGAGAGGGAAGGGAGATCAACAAATATACTTAAAAAGCGTAAATATAAAATCTGCAGTTGGGCTGGGCGCCGTTGGCTCACACCTGTAATCCTAGCTACTCAGGAGGCTGAGATCTGAGGATTACAGGTCAAAGTCAACCTAGGCAGATTCCCATGAGACTCTTATCTCCAATTAACCACTCAAAAGCCAGAAGTGGGGCTGTGGATCAAAGTCATAGAGCAGTTTCCTTGAGCAAAAGAGCTCTCGGATAGCACCCAGGCCCTAAGTTCAAGCCCATGGCCAACAGCAACAAATCTGTAATTTTTTTCTAACAGATACATATATATAATATTATATATTATATAAAACATATAATATATTACATATTTTATATTATATATTATATGTTAACATATAATATATAATATATATTACAATATAATATATAATATATGTAATATATGTAATATATAATACATAATATAATGTAATAATAATATATAATATATTATATGTTAACATATAATATATAATATAAAATATGGACTATATTAATTAAATATATATTTTAAAATATATTTTTTAAATTCATTAGCAATCTCCTCTTTTACCACTGAAAAGTAGTATGGGGGGGTGGATTTTTTTCCCCACTAAACCTACAAAAGGCTTCATCAACTTCAACCATCTGTCTGAGACAGCACGTGTGGAACTACTACACCTTTAGGCTCAGAACTCCCGTGTATGACCAGCAGTATGACTCCGCTAAGCACCTAGGATTCCATCCGAGCAGGATCTACAAAAGGGGAGAGCAGAAAAGACCTGGTACCCATCCTGTCAGCCTTTGACTCTGAAAGCCTGAAGCCTTGCGCGTCAACAAGACTCCCTGCTCCCAGTCCAGGCTCAGGAGCTCAGATGCACCCTGCTAGACTCCCTGCTCCCAGTCCAGGCTCAGGAGCTCAGATGCACCCTGCTAGACTCCCTGCTCCCAGTCCAGGCTCAGGAGCTCAGATGCACCTTGCTAGGCTCCCTGCTCCCAGTCCAGGCTCAGGAGCTCAGATGCACCTGCTCATTCCACCTCCCAGCTCAGCACAGCCTTCCCTCTGCCTGGGCCCTTTCTCCACAAGGCTCACTCCCATGTGTCACACGTCCCCTGCTCAGCGGCATCGTTGCAGACTATTTAATCTAAACAAGCCTGGAAGCACTCTCTCACATTACTATTTCCTTTTACTTTTTCCTAGGGATTAACTCAGCGCTCTGTGTTCTTGCTTGCTTGTGCCTGGCACTCTGCCCACTTGAGCAAGGTCTCAAGCCAGCTTTTTGTTAGGTAATTGGAATCTTGAAAAGCAGTGTTCTGATGTCATAATAAAGGCAAAGAGTCATTTACATAGTTGGGATAATGAATGCCTAAAAACATTTTATTTTAATAATATTTGCCTTACCAGGATGAGAATATTGTAAAGTATATATTTGCATAATTTCATTTCTTAACGAAGTGGTTATGTAACTATAAGCTAGACCAATCGGCAAATTGTAGGTTTGCAGGTGAATACCTTATATTTGCATAAAACATCACTGTTTACAGAGGGAAAACTATTGTTAGCTCACCAGTTAAGTCAGTCATCAAAAATGAATCAAGACCAAGAATAGTGTGCTGCTATCTGCCTGGTGTATTCGTCACGCATGGATGCTCGTTTGGGGCTCAAATTTGGGGGTAGAAAGATGAGTTTGTTCTGTCCTTCACTAGTCCTGTGACTTTAAACAAATCCTTCATTCTGACCGAGCCTCATTGCTTTTGCTTTTCTCCACAGAGAGATAAGAATACTAAGTGAAATGAGCCCCAAGATATGGACAAAAGAGGTTTTTCTTTGTTGTTGTTGTTAATGTACTATGTGATTTTTTTTGTTTCTTTTGTTCGTTCTTCCTCCTATGGTATATCCCTATTGTATTTGATTTTGGTCCCCTGCATCTTGCATATACATTTATCTAATTTGGGGAGGGGAAGGGGAATAACAAAATGCCGACACAAGGACACAGGATGACCCATTGCAGCAAGGATACCCACAAGACACTACATTGGAAATGAACTTTACCACTTTGGGAGGGGGAGGAGTTGGGGAGGTGGGAGAGGAAGGCATGGTAGGAGAAAAACAAAGGAGGTGTAACAATGCTCAATAGGAAATGGACTCATTACCTTACCGATGTAACTGTAACCCCTCTGTACAGCATCTTTACAAGAAAATAAAAATATATTTAAAAGAAAGGATACAAGAATATTTACTGCCCAGAACATTTCTAAACTGAATTTTATAATAAAAACCAGAACATGGCTCTAAAGATCCAACATATGGTAACCGCCATTGTCAGCAGAGCAGCATTAATATTATTGAGATACTAAAATATCTCAGTCTTATTATTTAAAAATGTGTCATATGATTTGGTGAAGAAAATAGAGCTGGGAAATATATTCATTGCTGGCATCTCCGGGAGGAATATCTGAAAGTTGTATTCTCCGGTGGCAGTCATGATAATATTTATCTTCTCTATGTAGCCTGTGCTTACAAACTACAGGCAATTTCTCCTGTTCTTTGCAGAGACCTTCTGGTTACCTATAACACATTTTTACCTTTTGCTGATGGGGCAAGTAAAGAAAAAATAACGAGTTGGCTGAGGATCGGAAGACAAGCCATAATTACCCTAATTCTCCAAAGTCTAGTCCTGAATTTAGCCAAACAAACCAGGCTTACCATGTGTTTAACAACCAGTCAAACCTAGAGAGATATTTGGAACAGTTTTAAAACAATTTATGTGTACATTACAGTTCTTATTTTGTACAAAAGACTGAACTGAATTAGAGAGTTGGAGAGTATGAGGGTCTAGATCTGATTCATGAGCTATACGATTATTTTGCCAACAGAGAACCAAACAAGTAAGTTTAGTTTAAGAGACGATAGTGAGCATAATTGGTGTGTTAAAGTAGTTTCACGGAGACCTAAAAATCCTTAATACAATAAATTCTGAGAGGCCGGAGCGTAGAATGGAAAGAATGTAGAAGAGGTAAGCCAAGCCTAGTGGAACACAATTGTACTCCCACGCAAGAAGATTAAAAGTTCTAGGCCAACTTAGGCTACATAATGAGACACCCTGTCTCAAATACATGCCATTAGAAAGAAAAGGAATGAGAAGGAAGAGAAGGAAGAGGAAGAGGCGGAAGGAGCACTGATAATTAATCAAACTAGTTGACCGGGATCACATCTTGCTCAAATAAAGAAATTTAACCAGCTATAGACACAGCACTGGTCTTGTTTGGTTTTTTGGTGCTACTAGGGTTCGAACCCAGGGAGATGCCCCACACCTCTGGAGCCACACCCATACACACTTGGGCCCAACACCAGAATCTTTAATACTTTTCCTTTCTTTTTTAAAATTTCTTCAAGTAGTTGTACAACGGAGTTGGTTTATGAATACAATGCATCCTGACCAATGTTACCCCTTTGAACATCAATATTAGCATTCTCAAAAGTAAAAATATGCATGCACTAGGCATCCTTGAAACTTTAGTAGATACTGATTATACCACCACAACTGGTGCCCCAGGACAAAAAAAAATCTAATCTTAAATCCTATTTCTTTGCCCACAAATAAATGTTTATCATCCACAAAACACGTGATACTATAAAGTAATCATCCTACCATTGAAAAATTGAGTTAGGAGATAAAACATAAAGACACATAGTTAATAGAATTAAATCAAGACATAGTTTGATAAACTACTGAAAGATATCTACAAAGATAGTTGTAGAAATCCATTCGTGTTGATGGGAATTAGAATTAGAGAAAAAAATAAGAGGAAGTTGAATTTGAAATCAGACATGATTAATTAAACTATGGAATGGAAATGTGGGTTTCCACTGGAAGAATGAAAAACAGCCATGAAAATTTTCAGTACAAATGAATTTTTACAAAATTCATCCAACACAGATGGATTAGAAATGAAATAAAAAGCAAGAAAACCTACTAGTTCAAACGTAGGAACGGAGGCCTATAAGAAAGTGTTTTGTCGTGAGAATGAAAATGGAACAAACTTTAAGCATGTGTTTTGAGATATTTCTTGGAAAAGATCTCTAAAATGACAAATGACTGAATGGAGAAAACAAAGATAAGAAGAAAGAAGCAAAAGTGTCTGTGGGTCTCAACCCGCAGCATGGGAACACCGGAAGCCACACACAGGCCTAGAATGCACAAAGGGGTGCACAGCGCTCTGACAGTGGTAATAACTCACAGATGTCACAGGCCATCACAGATAGGTCCCAGAAAACCAAAGAGTCGGAACAACAACAACAAAAGAAATAGAGCCATAGTTAGCCAAACCCCAGTGGTCTGTGAAGATGCAATGTATCTTATAGTGAGGCATCGTTGCCTAAGTCAGACACCCACCTACTAACTTCATGCAGCTTTAGAAAAGGATGAGTGCATTTGCTCATGTGGCCAAATACCGTTTAGAGTGTGCGCAGAATAAATCAATAGATTGTCTTTTGCTGTAGTACATTTTAAGAATGATAATTGATTATCCTAATAACTCATGTTAAATACCTTAATAAATGTAGCAGGAAGAATAATGATTCCCTCAACCAGCCCATTTTCTAACCCTTGCGAAAATGACAGCTTACTCTGCACACGTTGCAGATGGGATCAAGTTAAGGGTGTTGAGTTTAAAAGATGAGCCTGGACTATCCAGTTGGGTCCACTGTAATGACAGGGTCCTTTAAAGTATAAGAGGGAGGAAAGAAAGTCAGCTCTGGAGGAGAATAAAAGATGCCCAGCTTCTGAACTTGACAATGGAAAAAATGACCAGGGGAGGAGGAATGTAGGCAACCTTTAAAAGTGGGAAAAGGCCACGAAACAGATTCTCCCCGAGAGCCTCTAAAAGATATGCGGCCCTGTCAACACCTTGATATTAGCTCCGTGAGACCCTCTCTGGACTTAGGGCCTGCAGAATTGCAAGGTAATAAATTTGTGTTTTTCAAAGCTACTCAGTGAGTGATAACTTGTTACAAAAGCAACAGGAAACGCGCAGAATAATGCTTTGCATATTTCCTGAGCTAGTCATGCTCTTTGCAGAAAGTTTAGAAATTAGGAAAAAGAAAGAATTATTCAAATACTATGAAGATCAAATTAATTTTTCTGGCCGTGACAAAAATAACTGGTTCCTGACTTACCTTCAGGTTTTTACCAAGTAAAAACTTGATAAAATATAAGAAAAAACTTTCATTGGACACAAGATTGTCTTCTCTACAACATGGGAGGAAAATAAGGTGAATTCTGTAGTCTCCCAGCTTTCCCCCGAAAACCATTAGGAGACCATGCTGGAAATATCAAATTTCCAGAGAGAACAGACTTTGAACACCTAGAGGATGCTGAACTAAAATTCAGTTGGTCTATGTGCGCTCAAACAAAATCCAACACTTTCAAATGAAGAAAGCAAGACATACAAAACTCATTCATGTAATATTCATAATGCCTTGCAAACAATCAAAACTATCAGGTGTTCAAAGGAGCCAGGAACAGTGACCCATAACCAACACACATAAATTAACAGAGACACAAAAGTTAAGGCACTGCAAATACGACTGTGAATTTAAAGTTAGAGACAAATGTAAGAAGCAAAGTAGTGGAAACTGTAAAGAATAATGTTAAATTTATAAGCATAAAGTTCATCTTTAGAATCTTACTAGATGATAATTATAGTAATAACAGATTATATTTTACAGAAGAAAAGATAAAAGAATTTACAGACATGGCAGAAGAAGAAAAGAAATGTTATGAAAAGCTGGGAGTTGTGCTTGGGAACAAAAAAAAAAAATCAAAGGCAACAACTCATAGAAAAATGTAAAATGTTACCAAAGATGCTTAAATTGTTAGCTAAGAATTATATTTAGATGGTTTGCTGCAGGATTTTTCTATTATTATTATTATTATTATTATTATTATTATTAGTGCCTCAATCTCAGCTTGCGTGTTTGTTTGATGCTCTTGAATCAGACATTCGGCGCTGCTTTTTTCTAGTTAGTTGTGGAGATGGAGTCTAATGGACTTCTCTGCCCAGGTTGGTGTAAAGTTGCCATCCTGTAGGTCTTAATCTCCTGAGCAGGCCCAAGGGGAGAGTGCGGCACCTTCCCCCCGCCCCGCCCCCCCTCCCGTTCTCCCAGGCCTGGGGCTCCAGACTGAGGGAGGAGGCCCACAGGAGGCCCTGGGGTGGAGCACGAAGTCGCCCTCATCCACTCTGGCTTCGTGGTCAGCGTTCCGCAGAAATGTCACCATGCGGTCACTTTACCTCCCAGCTGTCTCCTCTGACAGCTCAGTGGGTTTGCTGCCATCCTGAACCGGTGCAGCAGCCTCAGACTCGAGGTCAGGGCTTGCATTAACCAGTAAGATGGGACGGGCCCTGCAGAGCAGACAGCAGGCCTGGCCTGACCTGTGGACATGAGAAGTGGCTCAGCGCCCACCACCGAGGCCAGGCAGGCGAAGCCCCTCAGAAGCCCTGTATTTGAATCAGGACAGCTGAAGTCCCATATGGCACGTGTATAGAAGACCAAAATTACCTAGGCCACAGTTCTCACCAGAGTCATGCAGGAACAAAGGTAATGACTTTCTGTAACAAAAGGACCAAGCTCAAGCTCAAATTTCTTCCTTCCACTCCCTTCCTTCCTTCTTCCTTCCTCCCTCCCTCTTTTTCCTTTCTTCCTTTCTTCCTTTTTTTGTTTTTTGCAGTACTAGATGTGAACTCAGGGGCATGCACTTCATAGGCATGTGTGTTACCACTACAGGCTAGTTTCTGAATTTCTTAGAATAGCTTCCTAATTTACTTTGGAATATAAACTTCTTTTCCAAACTCGTTCATCCTTAGCATACATTTGGATTTCAATCTATAAAGAGACACCTTGCTTATTGAAACCCTGCTGCATACATTTGTGTTTTGGAGTTTTTGTCTAAGCTATTCCTGTTTGGTTATAATATTTGGTCTCAAGCTATTTGTCTGCCTATTCATTTCCAAACACTTAGTTCCAAGGCACCTTCTCCATAAAAGTACTGTACATGGGCCTGAACTCTGGGCCTGGGCACCGTCCCTCAGCTCTTCAGCTCAAGGCTAGTGTTCTACTCACTTGAGCCACAGTGCCACTTCTGGCCTTTTCTGCTTATGTGGTGCTGAGGAATCAAACCCAGGGCCTCATGCATGCAAGGCAAGCACTCTGCCACTGAGCCATGTTCCCAGCCCTATACATGTCTTTATCATAGCATTTTTTCATAGGGCATTATCTATTTTCCTTATTTTATGTACTTATCTTTATTTTATGTCCTTTTCTTTAGCTAGACTGAGGACAGGGTTCTACTTGATGAAAATCTTTAAGAGGAAGGTAGTAGGCAGTAACCGCTGAAGGCATTTGAAGTTTTAGGGATTCATTTCAAATTGCTACAGAGGCTACCTGTGGCCTCTGGTTAAATTACATTTCAGTGAGAAAAGTATTTAAATTTCTCACCAGATGATCTGCGTTAACTAGACTTAACACAGATTTTTAAAAAATCAGATAACTATAAACGTATTTTTGTGATGACATTGTATTCTTAGGCTCTGAGAACACGGACATAAGAAATACAGGAACTAAAACTATCAGAAGAAAACCAAGATGGCCAGAATGAATGTCTGCATTCATATTTCCCCACATATGAGTTGATTCAGAGAAAAGTAGATGAAATCTTCCATTCAAACTGGTCTGCATTTTAAGTTGACACTGCATTTATGGTTGAATTTTAATGAGTAAAATATGCATATGATGTGGCTTTACCAATCGTGTTTTGAATCTGTTCTTTGTAACTATAACTAAAATCCCTGAAGGTACTTGCCAATTTACATTTGAAAACTGCCATCTCACAAGTTTCACATAGAATTTTTTTAAATAAAGCATAAACATTGATAAATGCTTATAATCTCATTTGAAGAAAACCATGAATTCATCTCCTATAGGTGGTTCAAGCCCATGAGCCACTTCATGAGGTTGAGATTTAGAAGATTATAGTTCAAGCCAGCCTGGACATAAAAGTTAGTTAAGACTCCATCTCCAAAAATAACCAGCAAAAATCATGGCTGGAGGTGTGGTTTACGTGGTAGAGCACCAGTTTAGTATGCACAGGACCTTGAGCTCAAGCTCCAGGACCCTACCCCACAAAAACAAGAATTGGCAGAATAAGTTTAACAAGGGATTTAAATAGGAACTTTTTGTAAGACTATGATCCTAACAACTTTGCTTTTGAATAACGTTGATGCTTTCTCCAATATATGTTTCCTTCATTCATTCACTTGTCTTTCTGCCTGCCTTTGATTTACTAGTGATGATCAAATCTGGGAAAGAAGAAAACCAAAGAATGGAGTTATCAATCTGCAATAGTCATACAAGATGTCTAGTAAGGTTTATAGTCGAAAGGTCTTGTAAGTATATGAAGGTCTGTCATGTGAAACAGCTTAAGATTAAGCAAGACATACTCTATTCAGATTTAATATACAAGTAATCATGGAAGCTAAAAGCAAGAAAAACTCACAAATAAAAGAATTCACAACCCACTGACCTTCTGTGTAAGAAACATCAAAGCTTCAATGGTAACACATGTGTTTTAGCATGTGTAAGCCTGGCTTGAACCCTCGGCATCAATAAATAAGTAAATAAATAAATGTTTTAAACCAAACCCATATATACTACATCTGTGTCTGTGCATATACCCATATGTGATAAGTCACATTTTTTTGGAAACAGAGGGAAAATCCAAACAAATGAGGAACAAGAAAAAACAAATTACTGTGGAAAAGGTAAGTATTGTGTAAACGTGAAAACATGTTGGATGTTTCCAGAAGCAGTACTAGCAGTGTTTTCTGAGGCTTATGAAATGTGGAAGCACATGATTGCACCCGTGCTGCGGGGCAGGGCCAGACAAGGGAGATTCACTGCTCTACGCTCCTTGTGCTGTAAAAATGTGGCTATTACGCCTGGCTCACTGCCCAACATGCATAGGACCCAGTACACCAGAATTTGGCAAAAGGGAGTTCTTCTTATGAGCCAGGAGCGATAAGCTAAAATCTGCCCCCTGATAGGCTGTTAGGAAGAAATTCATACACTCTGTAGAGCCTGGCTGGAAGATCTGACGCTTGTTCCTGTCCATACTTGAAGAAGTCAGTGGCAAACCATAAAAATGATCAGCAAAAGGCTTAGAAGCTTCTTCCTAAAAGACAGCTGAAGAACTTGGTTATTGAAGGAACTTTTTTCTGGGTATGCCCAGGCCGCAGTCCATTTGGTTATCCATTTACATCCATAATGACTTCACATGGGCCATATAATTTTCAGGAGTCTGCTTAAACAGTGATTAAAAAGTACAACCAAGGTCTACCATCGTAAATAAGATAGAGCACAAGAAGTGTTTGCCACAAAGGAAGGCAGGAAAAGAAAGACGAGGTAACACAAAAAGTAAACGTAGAAGACAACCAGCAAGGTGACTTACACCTAGCTATTACACCTAGCTTGCACTGCATTCGATGTAAATGGATGGGACACTTTCGTCAGTAAGATTCTAAGACTGCCGAATTATGGCCGAAGAAAGGGAAGATATTTTCCAAAAAAGAATTGTTCTAATGAGAACAATGAGACGGTCAGAAGGGTTGACGTGCGGAGGCTGGGTCTAACAGGTGCCATCTTGGCCACGTGGTAGAGAGCGGATGGGGTTTAGCTGGCCATCCTGTCTGCATGGTGGGGGCAGGGAAGTCCCACCTCCGGGCATGGGTGTGCCTGCAGTCCTAGAGGGAGGGGCCAGGACTCGGATGATAGGTTACTGGGCCTGCCAGTCTTTGGGGTAAAGCCACCCTGCACCTGACCAGACCAGCTCAGAGGCCATTACCCCTGCCTCTGTCGGTCTCCTGGCTCCTGGTTCTCTTCGGGTCTCATGGTGTCCCACTTCATCTCCCCACTGGTGAGGGTCTAGATGTTGGTATTGTTTTTCTGTTCTCTCTGTCCTCACTTGCTCTCATGGCTCTGTTTTCTGACATTGTCAAATGCATTCAGTCCACCTGACTTTCCAACAAAGACCCCCGATTTGACCTCTCAAGATGTGGCTTCTCTGTTTCTCACAATCGAGTTACCTTGCAATATTGTAACCCCTACAATAAATAATATAATGGCGGTGGCTAGTGGTAAATGGACTATAATTAGAAAGATGCATAATGTTTCATACCAAGCAAACACCACCCAAAGTCAGTGAGAAGGACTACACTGGCATCAAAAGCAGTCGCTTGTCTAAAGGTAGGAATTAAGAGAGAGAAGAAAGATAGTTTATAATTTTTAAAGGGTCAGGGTTTTTTTTTTGTTTAGTCAGAATGTAAAATACTCAATAACCCCTTGCAAGTTAGATTTAGAATACAAATGTGGAAAGGGGATAGGAAAGACAGAGAGAGAGAGAGAGAGAGAGAGAGAGAGAGAGAGAGAGAGAGAGAGAGAGAGAGAGAGAGAGAGAGAGAGAGAGAGAGAGAACAAATTACTGATAGCAGAAATAAAAGAGTCAATGTGGTAGCATATGCCTAGAAACACAGCACTTGGGACATACAAGCAGTAGAATTATAAGCTCCAGACCAGCCTGGGCTACATACATAGTGGGACCCTGTTTGAAAAAATTTTAATTTTCATAAATTAAATAGAAATTCATTATAAGCATTAAAAAATGAGGATATGGAAATCGCTTTCGGTCAATAGCTTCATGACTCAGGTGACCAAAATCCTTTCCACATTCAGCTTAATAAAATCCGTGGTGAGCCTGTGTTCATGCTCTGCTGAGCACATTCACTAGAGCAGCACGTACTGAAGGCTTCGATTTTTCTAACCTGTGGAGGCCCCGGGGCCTGAACAGATCCTGCTGTCCCAGGACACTGTGAAGTAGAGCATCTAACTTAGTGCTAAAACCCAAGAAATTCCCAAACAAATAAACATGGTTTCATCATCCAGGGCCCTACCAATCGCTCTTCTAAGTGGCGATTCTGGAGCTTTCCATGTTACTCCTGTCTGCTCTAAGGGCTGAGCAGATCAATCATCCCACAGCATACTTCCCATTCTTACCGCAGCTGTGTCCTGTGTGAATTGGAGATGCTGAGATGATAAAAGCGCATGGGGGAAAAGTCTCTCTGCCCTCCAAGGCTCAATGGCCGGACCCTCAATTCAAACTAGTAAAAGACTGAAGAGAGGACAAGATAGTTTTAATTATGTTAATGTGGTTTGTGTGCAGATGTTCTATCTGTACACTGTGCTTTTGTATTTTCTTTGTTTTATGTACTTATCAGTTCTATCCTTTTCTCCTGCAGTCCAAACTTCCAAGGGATATATCATATTTCTTTGCTTACTTATATCACATAAATTTCATTGCATTAGTCACCATACTTGCTTTTTGTTGTCATTTTTAACCTGAAATGCTTACATGTTGCTCAGAGAGGGTGGGAAGTATGATTAGTAATGATATTCATTCTTAAAAATGAGACTTGTACTTGAATTTCCTTCTCCATCTTCCATCAGAGTGTGAACATGTGCTACGTGGACTCAGGTCTCCGTAGAAATAATAATAATTGCAAAATGTCTACTCTGAAGGATCCATATGATTTACTCCTTTATATTCTTAGGAATTATTCTCATATTTTTTAATGCTAGCACACAATGACTTTGTGTGTTCATTGTAGAAAGGAAGCTAATCAATCAGTGGAGAGGTAATAGTAGAAAAAGAACTTCATAAATCGATGAGCTGATCAGAAGACAGTGGACCGTCCTCCCAAAGAATAATCTTAACTTAGAATAAGTCTCAGGTCCCTTTTACTTTAGGCAAGGGTAGAAGTAGGGGAGTGGAAGGGATTAATGATTGAAGGTTTCCAGTCACCTGTCTGGGACAGGAAGCTGTGAACACTGACAGCTGATAATCTGAAGAGCGAGATGCCACTGCAAATCCTGAAAACATCTTGGTTACTTTCAGTGTCTTCAATATTAAAATTAGAATATGATTGACGTACTTAATCAGCATGAATGAGAATAAAACTGTGAAAGCTGTTGGGATTGTTTTAAGAAGTAGGAAGAGGAGATGAGGGAATGCAATAGAGAGGTAAGTTTGATCAGGGTATATTTTATACACGTGTGGAAATGTTCAAATGAAACCCCCCATACATAACTAATGTATGCTAATAGAAATAAAATAAAATAATATAGTATAAAATGTCTTCTCTGACCACAGCACAATAAAAGTAGAAGTCAATAACAAAAAAAAAAAAACCAATACAAACCATACAAACACATGGAAATTAAACCGCATCCTTCTGAACTACTGGTGACTGAAGAACCAGAGGGGCCAGATATGGTCGCATGTGCCTGTAGTCCCAACACTCGCGAGGCTGAGGCAGGAAGATCATGAGTTCAAGGCTGACCTGGATGACGTGGTGACCACTAGGCCATTCTGCATTTCAAAGCAAGATCTTGTCTCAATATTTAAAATAAATGCTTTTTAAATGAAAAAGGTCCAGGATTAGTGACTCAAATCTATCATCCCAGGTGCGCAGCGGGTAGAGAATTGGAAAGATCGCGAAAGTCAGCAAGACTAGGCAGAGCCTAGTGGGTCACATTTGTCACTAGAGCTATATAGAAGGCAGTCTAAGTAGAAGTATTGGGCAAAACAAACATGAGACCATACCTGAAAAATAATCGAAATCAATCTCACACTGATGCTCAGAGGACTAACAGTAAGAAACAAGATGGAAGCCGTAATGAAAACTTTCTCATCAAGAAAACTGACGACTTGGTGGTTTCACTGCTGAATTCTACCAAACGTTTTAAATGACTGACAAAGGATGAGGCAGTGCCAAACCTTCTTATAGGTCAGCATTGCCCTGCTGCGAACACCAGATCCAGGGGTAACAACAACAAGAGAACTACACAGAGCTTTATCCTTCATAAACAGATGCCAACGGAACTCTAGGCCAGCCAGGACAAAAAAAGTGATGATATCCTTCTATTTGCCAATAGGAACTGGACATGCAGCACGTGGAGTCATCCCAGTTACACGGGAGTGTGAATAGGAGGATGGTGGTCCAGACCAGCCCAGGCATAAATGTGAGACCCTACTTGAAAACAACCTAAAGTAGCTGGGTAATCCTAGCTACTCAGTAGGCTGAGATCTGAGGATCCTGGCTCAAAGTCAGCCCGGGAAGTGACTCTTATCTCCAATTAGCTACCAAAACAGCTGTAAATGGAGCTGTGGCTTGAGTGGTGAGCACTAGTCTTGAGCAAAAGAGCTCAGGGACCGATCCTGAGTTCCAGATCACTAGCAAAACCAAAACAAAACAGCAAAAACAAAAACCTAAAAAATACTGAATTCAAACTTCAGTAAAACACATACACACACACACACACACACACACACACACACACACACACACACACACACACCTCTAAAACAAAAAGTGAGTGGAGGTATGGCTCAAGGGGCAGAGTGTTTAAGCAAGCACCAGCTCTGAGTTAAAATGTGAAAGAAAGAAAGGAGGGAGAGGGAGGAAGGAAGGAAGGAAAGGAGGAAGAAAAGAAGGAAGGAAATAAAAAGGGAAATGTAGTTTAAATTGTATATAACATTCAAACACTTGAAACATTGATAGACATAATAAAAACATTTTTTAGCTCTGGCCACTACGTACCACATTACACCAGCAGATTACTTATCATTTCCCACATATCCCACAAAGCTTCCATAGCTAGAGCAACCGCAGTTTTGTTTACAGTCTTGCCTACATCGAATGTCTTTCAACCTTCTTCTTGTTTTTGCCTGTCAAGATTCAGTTCATCTTTAGATCCTCTGTATATTAGTTTTTCTCTTCTTTTTTTTCAATAACAATCCCAACCTTAGGCCGCTTTTTAATAAACAGTAGCAAAGTCCATAGAACAGTAGAGGGAGAAAAAAGGAGAGAAAATGGACAGCTACTACTAAACACATGCCTGCCAAACACCGTAATGTTCTTTGTCACTTCTGTGACAGCCCTACAGTCCCAGCCCATTCCAGTTTACAAATGTTGAAACAGTGCCAATTGCTCAGAGTACCTTCTAATGTCACACATCTGATCATTAGAGGTACAGAAATGTAAACTCAGATTCTCACTTTCCAAAGTCTTTATCCCATGGTATAGCTTTGTATCTGATGGAAGTTTTTGCCACTTTTCTTTAGAAATCAGATGTTTGAGGTCATCTGGTTTGAGAGCATTGATTTACAAATGAAGAAAACAAAGCAGAAAAGGTGAAGAGTTTTGCCAACTAGTTTCATAGTGTCATTGGGGTCGCATAGAGGTCTATAAAAACACATGTATGTAATTAAGACAAGGGCTGTGAAGTCAACCTGGTACTTTGTGCTTTTATAATAGAGTTTAGAATCCATGGGATAATGGATAGTCTTTAAAATTAAAATATTGGCACACACCACAGACAGGGAGGAGGGTCAAAATAGAAAGCTCCAACTTTGGAGAATGAATGACCATCTAGGAAAATTAACAACCCTCTATGACATGCGTACGGAACGCTTCCATGTCACTAGGGCTTTGCAAAGCGTCTTTGTCAGCAAAAGACAAAATGAGTTTTTGACATTCTGATACAAAGTCCATGTGCCCTACAATAAAACGCTAACGTTTCCAGTCCTTAACTTCTCCTCCCTCTTCTATCTGGCCCCCATCCCACAGCCAATACCACACGGGCTCAGGAAGTAGGCAATTTCCTGCCCTGGCTGAGCCGGATATTAAGACTTCTTTGTTCCCTTATCTCTATGAAATAGCACCTCCCTGTAAGACTCCAGTGACCGGCTCTTTCCTGCTCATAGTTACTAAATGGTTCTCTGCTGTTCTTGAACCTGAGTGCTGGCTGAGGCGGAGCAAGTCACCCACATTCTAATTGTATAATGTCACAAAGTGACACACTGGATTAGCCTAGCTTGTAGACTAATATGAGAATAAAGGTGATGTTTTTAGAGATCTAAAACGCTAGCTGAATTGCCCCCTCAGCCTCCCTACATATCACACACACACGCACGCACGCACACACACACACACACACACACACACACACACACATTTAATAACAATTTATGGAAGCGTTCTGTCTCAAAGGAGACAGCCGACGCGATACATTCGTACCACTACAGACTAAACTGAAATTTCTAGGCTGTGTAACATGGGCAATTTGACTCTTCTCCTTGCAGGCAATATATACAGACTAATAACTGCTGACAAGCCCGTGGTACATCCCCGTGTATAGAGACACATGACATATCGATCTGCGCACAAGGCTGTGTTCTGCGCTTGACTGATGGCTGGCGATGCCATTCGCACATCCACAGCTGTCCGGTTTGCAGGTTTCTTACATTTGTTGGAATGCTCTTAAGTCAATAGTCCTGCTCAGCACTTCAAAGCCTTTCCAAAACATTTCACTTTCCCTGAAAGGCAGCCTCCCGTCCCAGCTTCTCTGTTTGGAGCTCTAAGGCTAGGGAGCGCTCCAACAGCGAAAGCACGCCTACCAAGCACCGAAAATAAAATTCAGAGGTAAAAACATCGGGAACAAAATCTACCTTCCTTCTTCCCTTGTGGGGTTAAAAGAACCAAAATATCTTAGAGCAAAAAAAAATGAATGGTCATTTCATCTCGCTGGCTGATTTCTCAAGTGTTAACTAGCCTCGGGGTGGCTAACAGGGATGCAGCATTTTCCAGATGGAGAAAACAATAACTGCATAGGAAAATGGATGCTGGCTGTGCCACAAGGAAAAAGACCTGACTACACGGAGTCATCCAGAAGAAACAGAGCAAACAAGCAAGTAATAGACTAAAAAACAACAACAACAAAAGACCTTGGAATTTCCATTTGCAATTGGAGGATCAATTCTCTACTTGCCTGGAAATTTAAATATTGAATCACGTAGGTTAAGTTTGGAAAGGAACTTAGGATGTCAGCTCTGTGTCTCTGCATTGCAACACTTTCCTCCATTTGTAATTTTGTATTTGTTTAATTTTAAAATCTTTGCTGTTCACTGGTTGGTGATGGTCAGAGCATCTGATGTGGTGAGAAGGCATACAGTAAGATTACAAGCCTGTCCACTAAACGAATGTGGCCCTATGTAGACAGGATGTCTTTTTTTCTATAACTACCCAAACAGATGACTCTAACTTCAGTCTCTGAACATCCTCAGCCATGAATTCTGGTTGTCAGCAAGGTGTCCTGGACACCCATTGGGCCCTTAGTGAGGAGGTACCACCTTTTTTTGGAAGAAGAAGAGGATTTTTTTTTTATGTTACCAGCATACTCTAGGTCAATGAAGAGGAGAATGTTGAAAGTTTCTGTTAAGTACTCATCTGTAAGTAAAATGAGCGTGTGACTTATTAGATGTGTGAATTCACAACTAGGAGTGTCAGACCTCTTCGTGGTAGGACACTTGTCTGGCAAGTTCCAAGGCTCTAAGTCCAAATGCCCTTACAGCCTCCACCTCAAAACGGGTATTCAAACGGAACTGCTAGTGCCAAACAAGTCTCCACACAGCTGGAGAGGTGAACTGATAGACATCACCGTATAGTTTATAGGTACGAATGTACCAAGCACAGACATGAAAGCTACTGATTCTGCTCACTGTTTGGAAAGCTCAAGGAAGCTTCTGCCAAAGAGCTGGATTCTTACCTGAGTTATGAAAGTAACTCTCAGATGGAGTCAAGCAGACTCACCACAAAGAGCCTCTCACAAGGAATCCAAGAACCTAGTACAGACCGTGTGCTGTGTCCCAGGCAGGCCAGCAACATACGGCCATCGATATGCAGAATTTCCATTGATATTTTAAATAAGGATTCGCTTCCCCTGCCTGCAGCCGTGTGCACACACATGCACGCGTGTGTGCACGCACACATCCACCCACACCACCACCACCACCACCACCAGTCAACATCCATACATCTTCTTACATCTGGACGGATGACCTCAGTGACTTGTTACTACACTTGTGTGGGGATGAATAAATAAAATGCTCTGTTTATGTAGACATAAGAATGTAATGGAAGGAATTAACCGGGCCAGACATAGTTAATTTAAATGGCTAAAATGCAGCAGCTACCTGTCTAGCACCCAAATTTTAGGATAGAGAGTAAATAAATACTTACTAGGCAATAGTAGAGAACTTTCTGAGACTTCTCGAGTTTGGCGGACGACCTCTACAATTTGCTTTTAATTGGAAGGAATTGGTCTCTCATGGAAACACCTACCTTCCTGTACATTTATTGCATGTGAATTAAAAAAAAAAAACCTGTCTGGCTTTGAGTAGGCATAGACCACCTCACGGTCTCACCTACAGGAAACTCAGCAGAGAATTTAACATTAAAACTCCAGGTTGTTCATCCCACAGGCAACCGTCCAATGCTACCAGAGTCACAGCAAATCACAGTTGCTGGTATTATGGCCGGCACCCAGTGAAAGAGGAATTATTTGAGATATTCAGTAAGTGGCTTGTGTTTGATTGTCGCTTGGATGTTAATGGATACTAGGAGAATCATGACTACTTGTGAATAATGTTTCTGGTCACTCAACACACTTACAGACTTGGGAAAATATTACATTTTAAGTTGTTTCCACTCAACGGAAATCCACACAGTCACCAGTGAAGCAGGGGTGACGCTATTTCCAGAGCATGCCGACGGACCACCCATGTTTATAACTCAGCAACGATGCCTAGGTCGAAGGGGATATGTAGCCAGGATTTTGGCACCAGACTACCAGCAGGAGGAAAATACTGGAAAATGATGATTAAAAAGTGATTTTCAGAATATGTGCAAACACTGAATTTGAGAGTGGCCCATATTTTCTTTGCTTTGAACTTGATATGCCTCTAAATCCCCAACCCTCCATAGTTTATGCAACCAGATAGTCTTAATGAGATCGTGGAAGACGAGGTGGGAGTGGTTGTAACTTCACAACCAGCCCTCAGAGAGGACTGGAGAGATGAGGTCCACTTTTCCAGTGCCAAGACCTTCCCCATGATCAAAGGAGCCAGCTATACTTTTGAAGAAGAGATTCTAAAAATCGAAAGTGCCCTGAGCTCTAATGAGGTGGCTGGGGAAGAGAGGATATCAGAGACACCTTTCAAGAGAAAAAGAAAGTTCCATCAGAATTTGTAGACAAAAGCAAATGATAATGAACCCAGAAGCAAATGGTGAGCGAGAAAACGACGCCATAGCAGCGGCCACAACTCATCGCTGAAGGCAAGTAAGCTGGGAACTTTATAAGTCATATTACAGGCCATCCGTCTCCATGGTACCACTTTACAGCTGGGGAAGCTGAGGCTCCAGCAGCCGTGGATTTTTGGCTGTACAGCGAGTAACTCTTGAAGCAGAAGTAAAGATCACCCTTGTGGTATTCTTTGGTTTAGCATTTAGAAGGCTGGATCTAGTCCCAACTTCTGTATCATTAGCCACTATATGTCAGATAAATTCAACCAACTTCATATAACCCGTTTTTCTCCTCTGCTCTGTTCCATGGTTATTCAAATAAAATGAAGATGTGGCGCATACATTCAGTGCAAAAGGCCAATAGTACTATCCAAACATAAAGTATTCCTATCAGATGTTATCTTTCTGGAGTTTGTAGCTGAATATGAACTTTACATCTTTCCCACGGTCTAGCATAGCCATGGCAGAAAAACCAATGAAACATATACCACCCATTTTTATAAATTTAAAATAATCTGATTGTGAAATCATCTGGCGGAGCAACTTTCAAAAAGCTGGAAGATGTTCTCAGTGCAATACATGCACTCTTTAAGGAAGAAGCAATGCTCCTCCCTAACAGCTTTACATTTAATGATTGTATCTAGCAAGTTGTTGCATTCCCTGACCATTTGGAAACTAACAAATGGTGGAACTCATCTTCTTTTTCCCGTGTGTGTGTGTGTGTGTGTGTGTGTGTGTGTGTGTGTGTGTGTGTGTGTGTGTGTGTGTGTGTGTGTGTGTGTCCTGGGGAGTTTTTGCTCAAGGTTAGTGCTCTGCCACTTGAGCCAGAGCTCCATTTCCAGTTGTTTTGGTGATTAATTGAAGATAAAGAGTCTCACAGACATTCCTGTCCAGGCTGGCTTTGTACGGCAATGCTCAGATCTCTCCTGAGTAGCTAGGATTATAAACATGAGCCACAGATGCCCTATTATCTTAATACAGAGAAAACCTATGGAAATTATCCTTTCCTGTAGCAGCAACGTAAGTAATGTAAATTCCAAAATGCACAGGAACACTCAGACAAATCTGGTTATTAGATCAATGGAATTAACATTTACTTAAAAATACTATCAGCATATAGAAATTGACTCATGAATTCCTCTGTGAAATTATAACTTAGTACAAATTTAGCATTTGAGTTGTACAAACAGATAAAATAAAATCGACTCCACAAAAGCAATCCATCATTATTTTATTTTCCATCTAGTTTTAAGTGGAAGAACATACGCCAGACTCACTATCCCTTTCCCTCCCTCCCTCCTTCCCTCCTTCCTTCCCTCCCTCCCTCCTTCCCTCCTTCCTTCCCTCCCTCCCTCCTTCCCTCCTTCCTTCCCTCCCTCCCTCCTTCCCTCCTTCCTTCCCTCCCTCCCTCCTTCCCTCCTTCCTTCCCTCCCTCCCTCCTTCCCTCCTTCCTTCCCTCCCTCCCTCCTTCCCTCCTCCTCTCTCTCTTCTCTCTCTCTTTCTCTCACTTGTTCTCTCTTCCTCCTTCCCTCTTTTGTTTTTTTGTTCAAGGCCCAAGCTGGCCTTGAACTCACAATCCTCCTGATTTAGTCTCCCAAGAGCTGAATTATATGATTATACCACAATACCCACCAACATTTACTCTTTCATATCTTCTCAGATGATACTCATCATCTATCACAAATATAGCACCCTTTTTCATATTAGAAGTGGCTGAATTTCAGTTGGTGTATTTTGTGAAGTTCAATCATTCTGGTAGCCAGCACTCTCAGGAAAATGAGTTAGCCAATATTGTCCAAAGGGATTTTTACATTAATTCTGAGTGTTGCAAGACCAAATACTGCCAGGCAAAATGGCACTATTACAAAGGAAACAAGATACCCAAGCTAAATGATATCAGTTATCACGTTTGGTTTCTAGAATTTTAGTATACAGAGCCCTTACTAACATTATCAAGAAACTCTTGGGCTCTTAAATTATTGACAACTAACACCATTTAATTTGCAAAGATGGGAAAATGCTGCCATGGATTAGAGCATTATCTTTGTTGTAAGAGAAACGCTTAGCGTGGAGAATATTGTGACGTGTGAAATTGTGGCATGGATGGCTTGCGCTAACTCGGACAACAGCAATCTTTTAACGTCTTTCTCCTTGTTTTCACAAGAAAAGTTGGAAAAAGAGAAAAACTGCTCATACAGGATAAAAGGAGACATCAACATTGTCTGGCCTGAATAATCGATAGCAGGGAATGACTTAGTAATAATCTCTAGATCAAAGTGATAAGAAGAGATAAGTAAATTGGTACCGTGACCATGGGCCTTGTATACTGGCCAAGATGTGTGCATTTTTGTTCATCAAAAGTGCAGACAAGATAGAGGAAGTGAGCAGGCTTCAGAAGCAGTAGCTCAGGGATGACCCACAGATGGTTAAGAGATTTTAGAAGATCAAAGAATCAAATGGTAGACCCCAGACTTCGCCGTGCGACAGATCTAGACTCAAAGCCTTGCTGCATCACCCCATAGCTGACCTTGGGCGAGTTACTCATGATTGTAAACGTCAGTCATGAATCCGGAAAGTATGGCTGGCGTTGACTAACTAGTTGCTGCTAAAAAGATGAAGTGGCACCTAAGTTAGAATGCTGAGCTCACGTCTGACAACACACCGGGGTTGAAAAGGCGAGGGATCAGAGATGTGACTGAGAAAAGCTGGGGTAGACCAGACTGAGATAAGCGGTCTGTGGTCACTGCAGGTGGGAGTTCAGAACTCCTGGGTCAAGTGTCTATTTTCCTAAACAAAATTAATATTTGTAGCCATAGAAGCCCGATTCAAAACCAGAATTAAAAGTAGATTCAGCTGTAATTGGAGGTGATTTTAAGAGTGCCATGGGTGCAGGCTATAAGGATGTATATAGTTAGAAGAGGTGGCTCACGATTATAGTCTCAGCACCAGAGAGGCTGAGGCAGAAGGAGCACACATTTGAGGACAATTTAGACTACACAGCTTTGGTTCCATCTCAGATAAGCAGATGAATTCATGTGTGAACGATATATATATATATATATATATATATATATATATATATATGCTGTCATCAGGTAATGAAGAATTTTATCCATTAAAGCAGATTAAAGATGGCTGCAAGTGGCTCATGCCTGTCATCCTAGCTACTCAGGAGGCTGAGATCTGAGGACTGGAAAGTCCATGAGACTCTTGTCTCCAATTAACCACCAAAAAGACCAAAGTAGGGCTGTGGCTCAAGTGGCAGAATACTAGCCTTGAGCTAAAAAGCTCAGGGACAGTGCCCAGGCCCTGAGTTCAAGCCCCAGTACTGGCACAAAAAAATAAAAATAAAAATATTGAAATAATTGAGAACACATGTCTTTCAAGGTAACACTAGCTAGCAATCACTAATAGCATCAAGACACCTTCTCCAATTCTCCCATGTCATCCTTGACTAATTGGTCCATTTTAGAACACACACACACACACCACCACCACCACCACCACCACCATTACCATCACCAACATCAGAGTATCTACATTGGCTCTAAGCAAACCAATAGCTAAATCTATGGATGGATTCAAATTTAAAAGTGGTAGAACTGTGGAAGGTGGGGTCTGTCTGGAGGAAGTGAATCTCTGGGGAAGGGTATCTCTTGACATGGACTGGGCCGTGTGGCCTTTCCTGCCTTCCTGCATGAGGAGAGCAGATTTGTTCCGCAATCCTCTGCCTCGCCACCAGCCCATGGTGACCATGGAATCCCCAGAACCATGCGTCAGAAGGAATCTCCCCTGCTTAAATTTGCTTCAAGTACTTGTCATCCCTAAATGGATTATTCTATGCTTCCAAAGTTTATTTTAAACAGTTATCTTCCCCAGCCTCATGACAGTTTTTAAGACTAGAGGGGACAACAACATCTATAATAGTGGAATATGCATACTTGGAGTAAAACATACCATATGTATGTACATATTACAATTTATGTGTAGATATGCACATAGACACATATACATAACATATATAACACACATACTTATGTATGTATATATATATGCATATACATTAGAGAGAGAGCCAATACCAGAGCTTAAACTCAGCTCTGGAGCTCTCATTCAGTTTTTTATCCTTAGCTGCCACTCTACCACTTGAGCCCTGCCTCCCGTCCCAACTTTCCACTCATTAAATGGAGATACGACTCTTGGATGTGTCTCCCTGATCTGGCTCTGAACGCTGGTTCTAAGATCTCAGCTTGGCTCAATATTATTTGTTTATATTTCAAAAAATAACCAATAAGATATTTCCCAAAAGTCATGGGAAGCAAAGCAATTCTGATGTAATCGCGGCTGATGAAGGAGCCCAGAAACCTGAATAAAATGCAGCAATGATTCTTCTCTTCCTTACTAATCTTGGGCCTTCTCTTTCTGCAGGAAGGGCATAAAATTATTTCCAGAGAAATACGAGATTTTTTCTATCAAAGAAGGACAGAGGTTATACAAAGATTGAGAAACACCTTTAGAAATGGACCCGCTGAGTAACTATCTAAACATCACCAGAGACAACACATTTTCCCTGAGAGGCATGTTCAGGAAGGAGGTGTATTGAAACCATTAATCTCCCCTTGGTAAATGGAGCCGAAAAATCAGATTATAAACACTACAATACTAGCTCAAGTAGCTCCTCTGAGGTTACACCGCAGTGATATGTCAGACTTCTTTTGTTGTCTTACAAGATACAACTTTGAGTCACATGAACAAGATCCCCGAATAGGGATTTATTTCTTTACAGAACTGCTAATCCTGTATCCATTTCAAAAAGGAAAATGAAAAAAACTGCTCTTATAGTCACCAGTTTTAAATAAATAAATGTAACACTCTGATCTTTTTAGTCTTTAACTTTCACTGAGGTATTGTACCAATGTGGCTGATTGTGCTATAAGAGCAAATTCTTCTCAGAAAGAATAGTGGATGAGGAACGTAAAAACTTTTATAACAAATTCAAAGCAAAGACAGTCTCAAGATATTAAATACCAATGAAGAATGTTCTTGCACTAATAGCCAAATGTAATTCTTAACCTAAGGTAGAAGCAAACTCAAATTGTACCCAATTTAGGACTAACCGTAATTTTTAAATCATTTTGCCTAACTCGTCCATTTTAGAACACACACAAACACACACCACCACCATCACCACCACCACCACCACCAACAACAGAATATCTATATTCAAAGCATCACATAACCTTGTTTTACTCCCAGATTTACAATAGCAGAACAATTTCAGTCACACAGTTCAAAAATATTGTGAACAATTTACCACTGTAAATTGTAGGGAGCCGAGGCGAGACTCCGCCCACTCCCTTGCAGCTTTGAGGTAACCACCCCAGACGGTGCTTGGTGGGACGCCTGGGCTGTGCGCGTGCGCAAGCCCGGTAGTGTCCCCAGCCAATCCCATGACACCTGGTGACGGTGAAAGGCAGGCGACCAACAATAGAAAGACCCGCGTTCCGATTCTCCTGTATAAGCGGCTGTGTTTCGGGTGCACGCTCTCTCGCGCTCAAGCTCTCCTACAACTAAAAGGCTCTCCAATAAAGCGTGATCTGAGAAGACTCCTGGTGTGGTGGTCGTTTTTTCTCGCTGGTCGAGTAGACGGTCACTACAGTAAATGACTTTTAAAAATAAATCGGGCTGGGAAGGTGGCTCAGTGGTAGAGGCTTGCCTTGCATGCCTGAGGCCCTGGGTTCGATTCCTCAGCACCACATAAGCAAAAAGAAAAAAGCCGGAAGTGGCACTGTGGCTCAAGTGGTAGAGCACTAACCTTGAGCTGAAGAGCTGAGGGACAGTGCCTAGGCCAGAGTTCAGGCCCCACGACTGAATCAGAAAGAAAGAAAGAAAGAAAGAAAGAAAGAAAGAAAGAAAAAGAAAGAAAGAAAGAAAGAAAGAAAGAAAGAAAGAAAGAAAGAAAGAAAGAAAGAAAGAGAGAAAGAAAGAGAGAAAGAAAGAGAGAAAGAGAGAAAGAGAGAGAGAGAGAGAGAGAGAGAGAGAGAGAAAGAAAGAAAAGAAATTGGAGCAAATGAAGACAAGTTAATGAGGTGAAGTTTGTATACCAATTGCCAAGCAAATCAGAATCTATTTAGAATATGAGTTTGGAAAGCCAGAGGAAGCAGGTGTGAATTGTTGTGTATTGTTTTCCTACACCTCAGGAGAGAGTCAAAACTTGGTAAGCATTTGTTGAGTGAATTGAGAAAGTCTGAAGATTTCACAAGTTTGGCTTGTTTCCATCCATTGGTTGGTTTGAGCTCCAAGGCCAACGCAATCCAGGGCAGTTCAGGTGTTAATGCCTGGGGCTTGCCCATGAGAAGAGGGCTCTTGGCAATATTTACAATGTGGGGCTGGTTGTTTTGGAGTCAGGCTGTGAGTCCCGAGCTAAGGCAGAAGAGCAAGAGAAGGCAAACCTCATGAATGCAGGATGCAGGTTCCATTTGGGAGCATACACAGACTAGCTTGTGTCCAAAATTATTGTCCAAAACATTCTCATAAAAGCCTAGCTGGCTCCTGTCTCATACCAGCCTGCGCGATCTGCAGGCGCCTGGACATGGACGTTCTTCTGTCCTTGCATTCATACTCCTGGTGGGTTGGGCGAAGCGTGCGTAAATCTGAATCCAATGTAAAAACTCGACTTCTAAACGACGGCTTTTCCTGTCTGACCTCCATCTTCAGTGACTGAGGGCACTTTTGTGTTTGCAATGGCACCTATTGTCACGAATAGATATGAAGTGTTCCTATGTCCAGACGAATGGGGTTGCCATGGGGAAGCTGGGCCCTGGCCCGACCTCTTTCCTCTGGGACGCATGGCCCATGCCTTCGCCCCGCATGGAGGAGCAGCACGGGGCGCTGTCTAGTCCTGCAGACCGGTGTGCCTGTGGCCCCTGGACCCTTCCTTGCGCCTCGCCCCCCTCCCCCGCCCTCCCCCTCCGTCCTCAGCATCTTCGGGGGAGTCCCCGAGAGCGCACACCCTGCGCTCCCGTCCCCTGCTCAGGCTGCAGTCGAGCCAGGAACAGCCTGGAAGCTCAGCCTCTGTCACCCAGAGCATATCCCCCTGCTGGAACCTTCTCTCACAAGCCCCCTTTGTTCGCAGCTCCCCGCCCCAGCTCTCTGCAGTCCCCCAGATGTTCTCTATCAGAGCCCGAGCCGTGCCAGCGAGCGCTGGCGCACGGGAGTGCACGGAGCCCCGGCCCTACAACCGCCCCCCCATCTCTGCAAATATTTTTACATGTTAATGGGCTCCACTCACCCACAACCCAGGGGGGTTACAGAGCGGGACTCTGCGTCCAGGAAATTAGCAGCCCGAGGATACTGCTTGGCGCCTAGGTTCTGAACCTCGGGTCTCTAACCTTGAACTGTGGAGGCCAGACTGCCAGCACATAGCTTTCTAGTGACAGAGGTTAGATGAGTGGTTGACAGGGAAGTTGCTTCGAGCCACAAAAAAGAAGAAAGGGAAAAAATAGGCCCTATTTTGTTCCTCTGAGAGCAAGAATAGCTTTTTAAGCATCGCTGGAAAGACTTGGCAATGTTTGTTTTCTCCTCTTATTCTGGTTCAGTAAGTAGGCGCAAACAATATTTGCCCTGTGTTCTGGTACTTGGTTGCTCATGTCCCTTTGGAGTCTTTGTAACAGAAAACAGGGCACGTAACAGAAATACTGGTGCAGAAGTATTGGCTAATAAAATGAAAAGTCGGATCTTATGCAGGAAGGCGGGCCAGTGGTGTGTATTTGGAGGAGAAAGGAGGAATGGTGGGTGTACACGTTTTCTTTCAACACACCTATTTATCTTGCTTGCATTGTGTTAAACGGGTTTAGGGCCTGATTGGAAGCAGAATGAAAAAGAATTTCAAGCTACCCGTTATGGGCTGAATGGACGCTTGTGTTTTCCCACATTCAAAGTGAATCCTTAATATTCAATATGGTATTGTGTGGAGACAAGGGTTTCTGGAAGATTAAAAGAGGTCTGTGAGTTTGAGGCTCATGGTTACATATGTGAAATCATTCTTTAAACTAATTGAATTAGGTAAGATTTATTCTTACTTGCCCCAAATAAAACACAGCAAAAAATAAAGAATAAATTCACAGCAGATCTAGACTCAAGATAGGCTGCAAATTTCACAAGAGCTGGAAACAAATGAACAAACAGAACAAATAAAAAATGAATTAACTGACGTGTAATGGACTCAGAGCACAAAGAGGGAAATTTAAAAAAAAAAGACTAAGTGAAAGCCCAACAAAATAAGTATAAGGAATTGGGGAGGGGAGGGACAGGGAGAGAGGGATAGAAAAATGAAGCGGAAGAGAGGAGAATGTAGGCAAGAATGTATTGTATATAGCACAGAAATGAGAAGAATAAGGAAGCGTTGAGTTGAAGAGGGGTGAAGACCTTAAAACGAGGAGAAGAAGGCCGGGAGGAGTGGGCGTGACACTGATCAAGAGGCTCTGTACTCACAAATGGCTCCAGTGAATGCAGCTCCCTTGTGAAACTTCTTACAGAGAATTAAAATATTAGAAAGTAGAATAAAAAATGTCCCCAATCCACTGTGGTTTCCAGAAACACGAGGAGAAAGCAAAGGAAGCAATGACATTGTCCAAAAGAATTGCATTCAGGACCTGACTTATGAAAAGGTCACTCCTCTGTACAACACCTTAATAATTACAATAAAATGATATTTCTGAGTCAACCTGATGGAGCTGGGAGGGGTGGGAATTCCAGCTGGGCACCGCTGGCTCTGGTCTCTTATCCTATTAGGAGGCTGGGATCTCAGCATCTCCTCTGTAAGCCCGCTCAGACTCTCAGTCCTTGAGACTCATCTCCAATTCACCACCAAAAAGCCAGAAGTGGAGCCATGGCTCAAGTGGCAGAGTGACAGCCTTGAATATAAAGCTCAGGGAGGGCGACCAGGCCCTGAATTAAAGCCCCAGGACTGTCTCCCCCAGCTGTCCCCAGCTGCCCCCAGCTCCCCCTCTCCCCCTACAAGGAAGTTCTAGTCACTAATAGTTATCAAGAGGTGTATAGCCCCAGATAGCACAAGGGTTGGTAGTTGTTGAATAAGACAACAAGCAAGTACCACTCCAAAGTTGCCTGAGTTTGTGATCTCTCTCCTTTGTACAACCAACAAAGGCAATGTGAGGAATTGATGTCAATCTTCAGACTGATGAGACAAGTTTGACCAAGCAGATATCAATCAGTCTACACCAGGAGTTCTCAACCATTTTCGCTTCAAGGACTACTTGGATGTCTGATGAAGCTTCTCTCTGAGTCTCAGCTACTAGATCCCTATAGGCATTGATGAGCTTGTTCTTTACTGTTGCTATCATCCCTTGCTAACTTTCTTGATCACGATAGTAATGCACACCTTTGTAAACAGTCCTTTTAATAAATTCCGCTCAATTTGACCATAGTTTCTATGTGATCTGCAAACACCTCACTGTTACATGTGACATGATTGAAATAAAAGAAGTTCTTTCTTTGTGAGTTTTGACTAAAACCCTACGAGATTAAAAAGTAGTCAAAATTTCCCAGACTTAAAGAATATGACATTACCTGTGGCACACAATTGTCAATACGTGTATTGACATTAAGCAAATTCAAATCAATCAAGCTACATACTTGACTACATGCATGGTTTCGTTTCTCTGTTCAAGTTATGTTATTAAATCAATACTTTTCTTTAAAGTGAGGACTGGAAATATAATTCAGTGGTCAAATGCTTGGATATCAGCCTCATTCCCAATTTAAAAAAATTGAAACATATGCTCTAAATATGTTGACAGTATTGCTGGAGGACTTTCATAACACTACCTTTATTACCATTACTTGAAGCATCTCCCACCTTTCTTTTATGTATTTATATAATATATACTATAATATATGACACCTGTATATATTTGAACTAGGGTTTGAACTCAGGGCCTCACACTTTGTAAAACAAATGTTCTACTACTTGAGCCAAGTAGTGTGTTGTCTACCTTTCTTTTAAAGATGCTTAACATGTCACTTCTTGAATACAGCAAGTCATTTTTCCCTCTGCTGTGGTTCTGAAAAGATTCAGAATGAAAACTGTAATTGAATTCTAGAAAGTGTATTAAGATCTTGAAATATGGATTTTGTGTATTATCTTACTCTCTTCCATTTTATTTTTCCTACTCTTTATTTTACTATAGTTTACTATAGTTAGGTTTATAGTTAGGTTTTCTACGATAGACAGACAGACAGACAGACAGACAGACAGACAGACAGACATTATGAGAGATATTATATAGAAAGCACCTTAAATTCTTTCTGGCCTAGCAAGTACATATGAAAAGTACAAATTTATAGTATGTTTAGTTTTGAGGTTTTTGTTTTTCTTTGGTACTACTGTGGTTTGGATCTTGCTAGCCAAACACTCTACCACTTCAGTGACACCCCGAGCTCTTTTTGCTCAGGAGCTTTGAGACAGGCTCTTAGTTTTGCCTAGGATCTTCTGGACCATGACCCTCCTATTTTATGCTTCCCGCTGCCGTGAGATGAAAGACATGTGCCACCACGTAGCTCTTTTCTGTTGGGAGGGAATCTCATGATTATTTTTACCCACACTTACCTGGAACTGAATTGTCCTGATATCCACCTCCCAAATATCCAGGATTTCAAGTGAGAGCCACTGCAGCCCTGCCCAAACTTATGGTTGCTTGACAGATGATTTCTATTAACTAAAGGCAAATGTGTACTTTAGCCTTACTAGTTCATCTTAATTTTATTAACATAACCCAGAGACTATCTGGCATAGAATTGTTCTGATCTTAAAAAGTCTACTCGTGACTATCTATCAAATGCCAATGATAGTTTATATCCTTCATCTCCATTCTCAGAACAATGAACAATAAAATGGTCAAAATTATTTGTTAACTACGTTAACGATTAAGTGGGTCTCTTCTCAAACTATTTGAAGTCTATCGTATTTCAAAAGCATTAAGTCCAGTCAGAATACTGGGATTGGGCCCAGTTGCTAACCTAGTGACTTAAACTCATTGATTTTGTTTCTTCATCTGCAAAATGAGATTCCTCTCATAAAGTTGCAACAGTGCAATGAAACAATGCAGGAGAAACCCTTAGAACAGACACTGCTGAGGTAAATATTAGCAGTATCAATTTTAATGAGATTTTTTTCCCCTGGAAGATACCTTTTCTAGAATCTTGATAACATTCTCTCATACTAGTTATGACCATTTCAAAAGCTCTGATAGAAAATGCATTCAGAGCAGAAGGGAAAAATCTTCATAAATAGCAAGCAATAAACAGGCATCAGTGGTTCACGCTTGTAACCCTAGCTACTCAGGAGGCTGAAATCTGAGGATCGCAGTTCAATGCCAGCCCGGGCAGGAAAGTCTGTGAGACTCTTATCTCCAATTAACCACCAGAAAACCACTTGAGTAGTAGAGCACTCAACTTGACAGTGCTCAGGCCCAGAGTTCAAGCCCCATGACGGACAAAAAATGAAAAATAAAAATAGCAAGTAACACATGAATTTTTTTTAAATCACATCTTTAATGTTTCTTTTTTACTTCTATTCATTTTGTCAAACCACTTATCCAGAAGCTACTTAAGTTTCTGAGTAAGCCTTCTCTCAAATTGCTGCACCTGATAGGAGAATTAAGTCCCGCCAAGACTTTTCTGACTTATGCAAGGCTCCTAGATTCAACCTGTAGGGCTGCAAATACAAAGCAGAAAAAAACCCACACATAATAAAAATTTTCCAGGTGGTTTATGCCCAGTGTAACAGTGCGAGTCCATCTTACCCAGTTAAGCCATCTTTTTTTTTTTCTCCTTAAAGTTGGGCCTTTATAAATGATAGTTTTTGTGAATGTTTAGCAAATATAAAAAGAATCCCTCTTCAGTGGTCTCCTGGAGCTGGTTGCATCAAAGGTAAGCAGCATCTGCATGCAGCACTCTTCCCACCGTGGCATTTCATACTGACGCTATGGAAATCAGCATGTCACCTCTACTGCTTCCTTTCGAGGAGAACTCTGTTAAACACTGCCAGAATGCATTGCTTCTAGTTGGAAAGGATCAATCAGCCTTTGTAAACTCTCAAAATTCAAGCGCCCACCTAATCTTTTAGAGCTAATTGTAGCATACATCAAGACCATGTACCAGAGGATGTCCCAATCTGCACAAATCAAATCAAAGCAATATGGGTTTCTTTCTGGAATACTAGGATATTTTGAAGTTAGTTTTATGTAACATCTGAACATCTGAGCACAGATCTTCAGCTGAAATAGTAACTGTTGTGGTACTTGATGATTACACATGGCAAATTAGCTTGAAAATACTGATACATGATGTAAGCGCCCTTAGAAATTCAGTCTGTTTTATTCAAGACCATTTAAATCCAGAATAGTTTATTTTGTTCTGTAAATTTTATAAAGGCATTTTGCCAAAAGCATTAAATATTTGATTTTACTTGTTAAGATTTGCAGGAACTGCTTTAAATTTATTATAAAAAATAACAGCTACAGTAACACATTTTCCCCTTTCATTAAGGTACTGAAAAACGGACTTTAAGAGCTTTTCCATAAAAATGCCCTAAAATATTCCATTAAAATTAAAAAGGCAACTGGCATTTCACACGTGGTCAGATTTAACTATTCTAAGTTATTTTAGGGATATTAGTCCCCAAGGACCAAACTACCTGAGAGTCCAGCTGTGTTCAAAGGGGATGTTGCTCTCCCAAAACGGACCTCCAGAGAGAGGTGGGCGGAGACAAAGCGCTGCCAGACCAGAGAAAGGAAGGATAATTCTAGGTTAATTTTTATTAATATCTTACCTTCTCCTAATCATCACTGTAGAGAAAAATACGTAGTGGAGCAAGGAGGTTGGAACAAAAGCCCATTTCTAGCATTCATAGCACATGATCCTATGTTGGCAATGTTGAATTGAGAGTCTTAATAGCAAGCAATCTTCCAGGTTGTAAAAAAAAAAATAACAGCATCTTTGAAGTGATGCAATATATGCATACTTATTGTTAACCATTGTATTCCGTTTGGTATGTTTCTCCTTGGTCAGTTTTGTTTTATAGCAAATTAATACATTTCAAGTATGGATCAAACACTAGTAAGTTTTCCATGTATTTCGGGATGGCAGTCTATTATAAACATAATTCAATTAGTCTTGGAATCAGAATATTAAATATTTGTTTTACTGTCCCAAGTATCAGGAATTTAAATTACATTTTTAAGGTATTTACAATCGACTTTTGCACCTTAAAGCTTGCCAGTCTTTCACTAGACTATTTGTTAGGGTCTCCCAGACCCAAACAAACATAACATACTTTTTTATTCCTTAGAGCCAGATGATGATGCCTATGGAATTTTATATTTATGGTATGATATATTATCAAAAAGGTAAACTAACGACTATAAAAATGTTAAGAATCATGGACATAAATGATACAACCCACTCAAATTTAAAAATGGGAAGACTTGCCAACCATGTTTGTATCCTACTTCCTGAACTAGTGGTAGAAACAGAACACTGAACCAGGAATATTTTTGTTTCATTTGCTTGTATGTTCACAATCAAATAAAAACCCGAGAGTGAAGCACTGTATACCCGTGGAGCATAATTCTGACTCCATTTACCCCTTCATTTGACCCTAAGAAAGGCGCTCATTTTCAAGTGACTTCTATACTTCACCAGCTTTTCTTCCAAGCCCAGTAAGACTGGGAAAACAAACTCATAAGCAACACTTCAGTCTTTTATTTGTACAAGGGCAGTGCAAATAATGTGAAAAGCCAGAGCAATGGTAATTTTCGGATGAGTCCACTGCCTTTTGTTGATATGTTCCCTTCAAGGTCTTAGCTTCTGTTCTAGAATGGCTCCTCCTCATACTCAGTTAGACCTTATTCAAAGAGAATGATCCCTTCAGCGTCACAAGCACCCTGGCCACTTGCTGGCCAGTTGGTGGCTGCTGGCTTTTCTTCCGCATAAGTTAAGGCAGGGGCCACTTGCAGTCCATTCGCCTGCTCATTTACTGTGAGCTCAACCCTGTTGGTTGGCTGGAAAGGTGCCATACCTTTACGAGAGCCTAAGGGATATTGGATGGCTGTCATCTTTCTCCTGCTTCCACAAATGCCCTGGCAGAGTTACCGCACCTGGACACTGCGTTCCCGCAGAGCGCCTTGTTAACCAGAATTATAGAAAACTTGGACGAACTTCAGAGAACAACTACTAAAATGGCTAAGTGACTGAGGGGGCCAATTTATAAGGAGCTCAGAAATGTTTGGTTAAGAGGTAATTATACTAAAAAAAAAGGTGTGGTGACTTTGGCATTGAGTTTAAATTCTAAGCCCCACCTCGCCAGCCAGTGGACTCTCTTTACGTTTAGAAATGTTTTCAAGGAGGGGTGGAGGGCTGCTTCTGTCTGCTTGGGTGGTATTCGTCCTCAAGGGGAGTTCCTTCTACAAAGAGGCACAAAAGGCAACTCCATGAGAACAGAGGGCTCATCGAAGCCAAAAGAGAAAGGCTTCCTAAAAGAAAATCTTCCCAGGAGTCATGAAGAACCAACCTGAGCTGTAAAGGGCCGGTTCGCCTGTTCTTCCAGCAAGTTCAAGATGGATCCACACTACTGACTGCTGCTCACCGGGCGTAATTACCATTTGAGAAGAGCAACCAACTGAGTCCAAAGGGTGCGAGAGGGTCTAGAGAATGTGCTGGGTGCTGGCTGCATGCGATGTGTCTACACCAGTGAGTTTCTACTTGGCCAAGGAGGAACTCTTAAGAACAATTACAACAGTCAGGGAGGCTGAGGGAGAGATGGTTACCTAAGAGCATTTACCCAAATATCTTTCAAGTCTCAATATACATTAAAAAGAAAAAGAAGAGTGAATAACGGAAATAACTGAAGTCAACCCTTATATGCGTGTGGTGAGTTTCTGTTGAACAGTAAGCTTTGGCAGAGTCGTTACTATGCAAAAGTGTATTACGCCTATCCTAGGAACAGGACGTGCACTGTCTCCCAATTCAGATTAGACTAGAGTGCCTTATTCCTCAAGCATATTAAAACCCACATCCGCAATGCCCTCTACAATACCGCACTCAATAAATGAACAATCCGATGCCTCAGCCCGGGCAAGAACGTGGGTCTGAAATCCCAACCCACTCCTGTGATAGTCCAGTCATTCTTTATTTATAGTGCTTTTCATTCTGCATCAAGGAAACGGGATGGGTTAACCAGGAGCAGAATGATCTGAAGCTACTAAAGCTCAAGTTCGCAGCCCCTGCACTTGAAAGCTTCCAAGTGTGGACTTACAATGTTTTCTCTTCAAGAAGGGCCCACACCACTGTGTGACTCTCATACTGTATGCCGAACAGTAGAAGGTGAAATTAAGCTCTAGCCAAATTTCTGAGATGTGACTGAAATATTAAAACATGGATGACATTGCAAGTGAAAGTTTACTTTGCATTACTCCAGAGTCACTTTTGACAACTCCTCTGTCGTTACACATGAAAATTAATCTGAAGAGGTTTATCATCTTTACTATGTTACTGCCTTTTAGATGAGTATCTTGTCCTAATAATCACATTTTTATTCTCTCCATCTGTTATCATTTGAAACTACCAGTAACCACTCTGAATCATCACACTGAATTACCACAGCTAGAATTCTTCACTAAGACCATCAGAAGTTTCTGCATCAGTTCTTTTCTATGTAGTGGAAATTGATATTTTTGAAACCTGAATCTACAGGACCATAATTTGGCATTCTACTTCAGTCCTTTAAGAACTTCATTTAGGACATTCATCTTGTCTTCTGGAATTTCCTGTATGCTCCCTGAAATGAAATAACTTCCAGCTTAACCTTCATTTTGTCTTCTTTCCATGTGACAGTTTAACTTCCAGATCAAACCTTATCATTTAATCCAAAATAAAGACACTGTATTTCAGTATACAAAATCAGTATCAGACTGACCTTATTAACTCATTTTTTATCATGAGTGATAAACCAATTTTTAGGCTTTGAATGTAGAGACCCAAAGCTTTGTAGGGTCTTTTAACCTATTGATATTTCAACAAGATCTTCAAAAAAACCACACACACCACACACACACACACACACACACACACACACACACACACACAACCACTATTCACTTTTGTGGCAGACCAAATCAAGATTGCATGCTCTTGTTTTTCACAGTAGCAACAAAATTATAAAACTAAGACTGGGCACAAAACACAAGTTTTGCCTTCTTCCATGTTCTTCCCCTCATCTTACTGAGTTGGTGAGAAGATGCTGAACCCAAAATAGCAGCTCTGTGCTGCCAGTCATTTCCAAGCCAGAGAGGAATTGGTAGATCGCCCTTGCAGGGCTGGTGTTTGTAAATATCCAATGAAATGACTGCATGCCGTCAATTATTTCTGGGGAGAACTGGTAGGCTAATGTGGTAATTAAATTGAGAGCTGATGGAAACTGTTACACCGGAGGGTTATTTTTCTCAGCAGTCCTAGTTAATACTTTGTATGTGTTTTCATTTTTTAAAAAAATGTTTGAAATACTGGTGCAAGGAAAAGGAATTGCCTCTCCATTGGAAAGATATACATTTAAACGTCTTTACATTCCAGTGCAGGTAACACACGGACAATTTTCCAGGGTCTTCTTACAGGGTCTTCTTACAGATTTTAATTGTGATGAACTCTGAAGTCAGAAATAATGTATGTGGAACACATATCCCAAAGCAAAGACATCGTGTATCAAGACCAAACCGCCTGGTGTTAGGTAATTATTTCCTCCTGAATATTCTGTCTGCCACATGTTTTTTCACGAGTCAGCCTCAGGTTCTTCCATCTGGCTAACTCTTCTAGTTCCAACCAGCATTTTTGGTTGTCCATCTAGCTAACCAGCCAGGCAGCTAGCAATACTAAGCCATTACTGTAGGCACTGGTCCAGTTATTTGTAATGCAGTAGGGAACAAGCGTATTTCTGTACATATCTCTCACAGCTGCCTCATAGTTATGCACTTAGGGACAGACAAATCCAAATCTGAAATCTGAGAGAGTCCTGCCCGCTTCCCTAAAGGAAAAGCAAGGTGTTAACTTGTAGCATTTCATCTTTGAAGGACTCTTACCAATAGCCACCATCTTGCTCAGTCTCTGATGCTACAAATACAAAGACTAATGAAAGGGAACTGTAACCGTGTTAAGAATGAATTAAGAGAAGTTGGAAAAAGTTAGGAACAATTTAGGGAAAACAAGCCAAAATATTCCAAGGTAGAGTGACTGGCAGAGTCAGTGATTACAAACAGCTTCTACTATACTTCAAAAATATCTCATTTTTCCTAGATTATAAAACATCACACACCAATGTGAACTTACTAAATATTAATTTGGATAAGTAAGTAAATTCTTTCTCTTTTTTTGGAGAACAAGAGTCTCACTGAATAGACCAAGCTAGCCTCCAACTTGGGATCCTTGTGCATCAGCCTCTCCTGTGCTGAGATTAGAAGAGTGTGTGACCACACCCACTACTCACACTCTTTTTTTGGGGGGGAGGGTTGGTCATGGGGGCTGAATTCTGGGCCTGGATACTGTCCCTCAGCTCTTCAGCTCAAGGCTAGCGCTCTACCACTTGAGCCACAGCACCACTTCCGGCTTTTTTCTACTTATGTGGTGCTGAGGAATCGAACCCAGGGCCTCTGGCATGCAAGGCATGCGCTCTACCACTGAGCCACCTTCCCAGCCCTACTCATACTTTTAAAGATACAATTGCCATGGGGCTTATGGAGTGTCAATCATTCACATTCTGCTCAAAAGAGCTGCTGAGAACTCACCAAAATATTTGCCACAGATCATCGCAAACTAAGAAATGTTATTGAAGTAGATTGTTATGAGAGGTAAATCTCACATGGAGGACAGTTAGGAACATAGATCCAGAGACCATATTGCTTCAGTTTAAATGAAATCTGTAGACACCAGAGCTAGTAACTTAATTTCTTGGTTCCTTATTTTCCTCATCTGCAAAATAGGAGCAATGGTGGAGACTATTTCGCAAAGTTATTAGGAGTCTTAGACAAATAGCTTAAAACAACATGGATTGTTTTTATAATGCTGGCCATAAAATGTAAGATGCGGAGATCGGGCAGGGCTCGCTTGCTCTTCGCATTGTAGATGATGCCTTGTTGCTATATCCTCACGTAGCAGATGGGGCAAGGAGGGTCCCATAAACTCATTTCAGAAGGGTTTGTTTCCACAGCCTTGTGATGTAATCATTCCTAAAACCCTACTTTTAAATACTATTGCATTGTGAATTCAGTTATTAGCAAGTACTTTGGGGAGACACTAACATTTGAACTTTGCATTTCATAGATGCAGAACAATTGAAAAATAAAAATTAACAATATTATTTATCATGTAATTGACTATTTGTGGACAAAACACACTGGTGGCTATGAATATTGCTAAAATGTGACTTTAAGGCCATGCAAAAAAAAATAACACTGACTGTTTGAGTATATTTTAATGTTTTTATTCATTAACCAATGAGTTCACACCTTCAAGTATAATGATATAAATGTGCAATGTTTTTCACCATATTTAATACATAAAATCTTGTTCTCTTAATAGTCAAGTAATTAGTAGTTGTCAGATCCTCGTTTTACATTGATTGAATAAAAGTTGGAATCGTGATCTTGTGAAATAACTATTTGACAAAGGGAATAAAAAATAAGTAACTATAAATAATTTATATATTATAGTTAGTACTGTAAAATTAATTGAAAAACAGAGAACAGTGGATGCTAATTAGATAAGATGGTCATAAAATGTCTCTATGTACATTGAGGCCACAATCTGCAGGAGTAAGAACTATTCAGGAAAAGGAAAAGTTAATAGCCTGAGGAACAACATTTGGAAAGCCCTGTATTAGTAAGAGAGAGAGGAGAAAAAGATGTGGCACATTTCTTTTTTAAAAACTTTATTGTACATATGATGTACAGAGGGGTTTCAGATACATATGTAAGGTAATGAGTACATTTCTTTTCAAACAGTGTTAAGCCCGCCCTCATTTTTTTCCCATTCCCCCTCCCGAGTCCTCTCCCTCATGTTTTTGATTTCTGTACCTTTGTCTTGTGTATAAGTCTATCTGATTTGGGGAAGGGAGGGGCAATCACAGACCTGGTGGGACAAAGGGTGAATCAATGTAACAGGGACATTCACTAGACAGTGTGTTGGAGATGTGACAATTTCTACAACTCAAGAGAAAGCCAATTCGGCTGGAGCTGGATGTGTGGAGTAAAGAGAAAGACAGCCTAATATGAGAGAAGTGGGCTTCAGCGTGCCAATAGCTCGGTCTGTAAGCCGAGCTACTCAGGAGGCTGAGATCTGGAGGGTGGAAGATCAAAGCCATGAGGCGGGAAAGCCTGGGGCCTCATCGCCATTAACAAACAAAACGCTGGACTGGAAAAGTGGCTCACGTGGTCGCAGTGACCGAGCGCCAGCTGTGGCACGCCAGTTTCAGCACAACCCCTTACTCTTCAATAACAATCGATTCAAATCAGTGCTATTCTCACCTTATTTTCACTCTACTGAAAGCATATTCATTCCCTAATAAACTTTCATTTCCTAATACATTTTACTATTATTTATTTCAAAAAAAATAAAGACTAGTAGGCATAGGTCAGATTGTGTAGAACCGTGAGAAAACTAGGATTTTATTCAACGAGTGACGGGAAGCATTTTGGGGTGTGGGGAATGATTCAGTCAGGGGCTTAGCCAGCGTCTCAATTCAAGATTGATTTGGGGTTCACAATCCTCCTGCCTCAACCTCCTCAGAGCTGGGTGGGAAGCTATTCTATACGCTTAGCAAGGGCACAGACACAATGAGGTTTTTATTTTTTATTTTTCTAAGATTATTTGATTGTAGATTACTTTAGCTGTTTTGGTGGAGGAGAGTCAATATTTGTCACATATGGTGTGGAGTTTATGGCAAAGGCTCCATAAACATATAAATATAATGAATAATGCATAATGTTTCTATTTAGCTGAAAAAATATATTATAGGATTTAAAAGAAATTTTTAATTAAAGTCCTTGAAACGGTGATTTCTGCATATACTTGAAGGCCTGAAACAATAGATAATATTTTTAAACTCTGTTTCATACTCTGGGGAAAAAAAGGCACCTGTTCATACACACACACACACACACACACACACACACACACACACACACACAGTTGATACCTGAGGGCCTATCTCATATATAAGGTACATATTACAAGCTGAATGAATGATCTTAAATCTGCCTTAACACAACTGAGACTTCTAAATTCCAGCAAAACCAATCTAGAGAGACTTTCAACCCAGAATATGGAGTGCTCTCAGAGAACAAAGACTTTCTTTGAAGATAAACTCCTACTAAAATATCATACATCATTTGAACAAACCAGCCACCAGAAGGGAGGGCCAACAGAAACAACAGACAGGAGACTTAGCCCCCTGGAAACTGGAAATGATAATTGTATACAGATGGATCTTATTATCTCTTATTATATCTTGCTCATGCTTTGGCTCCCATTCAGGGCCAATGCAATATCTCTTAAAATACCATAATTACCATTTCTGCTAATTCCTGAAACTCATCCAGAGTGAACCAAAGGTAACTTATGATGAGATTCAACATGGGGCCCACAAAGGGGTCGAACATGGCAGCTGGATGAGTTAAATACCCGCAGACTGGTTAGTGGCCTGTCAATGAGAAACCAGACAGACTGCCACCTCTACCCCAGTCACATCCCCTCAAGACCTTCTGTCTTCGTTCAACAGCTGCCTGAAGCCAGGGGGGCGGCCACCGTTCCTGGAGCCTCGCTCCCGCACCCCCACCCCCGCATCCCCCCCCCGCATCGCCCCCCCGCATCCCCCCACGCATCCCCCCACGCATCCCCCCCGCATCCCCCCCACGGATCCCCCCACGCACCCCCCCACGCACCCCCCGCATCCCCCCCACGGATCCCCCCACGCACCCCCCCACGCACCCCCCCGCATCCCCCCCACGGATCCCCCCACGCACCCCCCCACGCACCCCCCGCATCCCCCCCACGGATCCCCCACGCACCCCCCCACGCACCCCCCCGCATCCCCCCCACGGATCCCCCCACGCACCCCCCCACGCACCCCCCCGCATCCCCCCCACGCACCCCCCCGCATCCCCCCCACGGATCCCCCCACGCACCCCCCCATGCACCTCCCCCGCATCCCCCCCACGCACCCCCCACGCACCCCCCCGCATCCCCCCCACGGGTCCCCCCACGCACCCGCCACGGATCCCCCACTACATACCCCCCCACGCACCCCCCCACCCCCGAGGACATCCGACCCCAGCGCCCGCACGGTGAATCTGGGGCATCCCAGAGTTGAGAGTCGGAATGGCCCACTTTGGATCCCTCGCAGGCCTGACGCACGTTTTTCTTTCCAGTTCTCTCCTGGCTGCGGCGTGGTACTTTCCAGCCCGTCTTCTCATTTCGGAATTCACACTCATTTTCCACACTCAGGGCTGGAGGTGACCAAGCTCTGCCCAGGGACTTAGGGCGGATCCAAGAGGCGGCCACGCCCACCCTGGAGGCCACGCCCGCCCGGGAGAAGGCCACGCCCACTCGATAGGCCACGCCCGCCAGAGGCGGCCACGCCCTCTCCCGCTCCCCGCCCTCAGCCTCTTCCCGACTGTCTATTCTCCGCAGGGCCACGTCCCCCTACATCTGCTTGATGAGCCCACGCCAATGAGAAGAGGGCGCCGAGGCAGGTCGCGCGAGATGACTGTCTCACGAGGTTTCCTGTGACCATTTCTCCGGCACTGCTGAGGGCAGCCTCGGCGGGGGCCTCGCGTCCGGGAGCCCCGCGCGCTGATTGGCCGATCGCCTCGCGACCGCGGAAAGGAACCCGGATGTGCCCGGGAGGTCGAGTTGGCAGGCGGGGCGCGGGGATCCCGGGCCATGGCGCAGGGCTGGGCGGGCTTCTCCGAGGAGGAGCTGAGGAGACTGAAGCAGAGTCGAGGTGCGGAGCTGCGCGGGCCGGGGCGCCGGGGAGGGCGGGGGAGGGCCGGGGCGGCCGGCGGGGCCCGGGCCGGCCCTTCGGGAACGCGAGCCCCCAGCTCCGGCTGCGGACGGGACCCCCGCCGCGCGGGCCGGGAGGCCGGCCTGCCCCGGGCCTGCCCCTGCTCCGGGCCTGCCCCGGGCCTGCCCCTCCGGCGCGAACGCCGGTGGCCGGCCCGGGTCTGCGTGACGGGACCGCGCCCGCAGCAGCCGCCCGGGCTGCGGTTGCCGGGTGGTTTCTGCCGAAGGGCTCTGGGAGATGGTGTGTCACACACGTGTGTGCGCAGGCTGTGCGCGCGTGCATAGACACGAGTGCACGCACACACCCACCACGCATGTACGTGTACACCCATGCATGTACACACACGTCACGCACACGTGTGCACACACACGTCACGCACACGTGTGCACACGTGTGCCACCCTGGGTGGGTCAGCCAGGACCTGTGCGGCTCCGCGGCCTCACCCACCGGGTGTAAAGCTAGTTGGTACGTTTTTATTGTGATGTAGCGGGTGGGGAAGTCCTTAATACTTTGCTTGTGATTGGTGTTTCATCAAGGTCGGTGTGGAGATCCTGTCATGAGTACCACTTCATGAGAAGATGCTGCACTCTTGGTACCAAATACACTAAGGAGTTTATCTGTGAATAAAACGAAATCCTGCCATGCTCCTTACTACGTTGGGAAAGTCCGACGTGCTGAAGTACGTTTTACCACACATGCGAGAGTAACAGGGCTCATGAGTGGGAGAGGGAGCACATGAGTAACAGAGCTTCCATGCCGATTACATAGATTGGCAAAACTTTGACTAGTCTAAAGACGGTACAGATTATCTCATAAATGTTCTACTACTAGATGTGGTGAAGTGACTGTCTAGTTGAGTGACTCATCCATTCATATGTCTTAGATGTTCAGGAGTGTAGAAACTCTTGCATCTGATCACACTTCCAAATTCTAGGAATTAGCTTCTGGATTAGGGGTGCCAAGACAATCGAGCTATCCTAAACATTCAAAGAGCTGTTGCATAATGAGACAAATCAGGAATAATGTGATAGTAGATGGTATACAAGATGTTGCCACAGAAGTAGGAAGAACTTCATTATGGGAGGGAATTAGATGGGACTTTGGAAGAGTTACAGGAGTTATTAGCAGTATGTCAGGAGAAAGAAGATTTAGTATAAATTCATTATATTAATAAATATTAATATATTAGAAATTACAGTTGGCTATGTAGAAGTATATTTTAACTTATCTGGCAATTTGGGATAAGTAGAGGATAGTAAGAAAGTGAATATCAAAGCCCCAGACTTAATAGAGAGATGGACATTGAATCACTAGTCTATTGATATCTTGAGAACAGAGAAAGCATTGGAGCATCTCTGTATAGCCATAGTCTAATACAGTGATTGGCCTAAAGACACCAGCTGTTTTCATCTTAGATTTCTCATTTGTTAAACTCGAATAAATGGATCAAAAATACAGTTAAAGAACATAGAAAGATTAGATTGATTGCCAGCAAAAACAGGACAATATTCTGTAGAAACACCTGCATGTACATTGGGCAACATGATCCAGATTGTACTTAACCATCTTGTTTATATACAACAAGCCCATTAAAAGAGAGGTGGATAAATAAATAGGCTTGCTAAACATAATCTAGTAGCTGAACATATTAATTGTACAGCTAATAGGTAAAATTAAAAAGTTGTAGATGAATGTGTACTCGGATGCCATATATTTAAGGTCAAAAATCATGTAAGGCCCGATAAAAAGAACATATCTGTTCTTTTAGAAACATAGCAAATCCAGGGCTGGGAACGTGGCTTAGTGGTAGAGTGCTTGCCTAGCACTTATGAAGCTCTGGGTTCGATTCCTTAGTACCACAGACACAGAAAAGGCCAGAAGTGGTGTTGCACCTTAAGTAGTACAGTGTTAGCCTTGAGCAAAAGAAGCTCAGTGCCCAGGCCCTGAGTTCAAGCCTCAGGACTGGCAAGAAGAAAAAGGAAGAAGAGGAAGAGGAAAAAGAAACAGGAAATCTAAAGGATAGCATAGCAAAGGAATGAAACATAAATTTCACTTTGGGAAGCATTGAATATGTTATGACCAAGGAAGGTCAAATACAAAGGGAATTACAAAGGCATTGATGATTATGAGTCAGGTTGAGACAAGTTAAGCTGAAGTAACAAATATCAACTATTTAAAATAACACAGCTTTGCTTTTCACTCTGGCGTCTTGTCTGCGGTGGGTTATCAGCTGACCATCTTCTGGTGCTGTCGTAGTTCACCCTGCAGGAAGAGAAGAAGAGAAGGTTGACCAGTGCTTTCTCCAGTAGATGACTTGTGTCATTTCTATGTTTGTTTTTAAAAATATTAAGTGATACGAATTTGGGAACAGGATACATTTCTCTTATATCTTCAGAAGTTGGGATATGGCTCATCATGGTTTTATTTGTAAAATTTCTTAAAAATAAATCTTTACAGATTGGAATCGTGTGTGACATATACATACATATATTTCCATGTGTGTTCTATTTCATTATGAAAAGCTTGAAATTTTTCATTCATATGTGAAAATATTCTTTAGGTTGATTTGCCATACTTCTGTCATGTAATAATGATTATATGAATCAGTTTCTCAGTGTCTTTTTTTTGGTCAGTACTGGGATTTGAACTCATTTCTTGAGGTCCCTTGGCTGGCTTGCTTAGCCTGCACTGTAGCACACAAACTGTGCCTCCAGACTGACTTATTTTGCTAATTTTTCTATTTTTTTTGGTTGTGGGTCTTGAACTCAGAGCTTGGGTGCCATCCCTGAGCTTTTTCACTCAGGGTTAGCACTCTACCACTTTGAGCCACAGTACTACTTCTGGTAGTACTACTTCTGGTAGTATTTGGAGATGAGAGTCTCATGGACTTTCCTGCCTGAGCTGTCTTCAAAATGTGACCCTCAGATCTCAGCCTCCTTAGTTACTAAAATTACAGGCATGAAACTCTGGTGCCTGGCTTCTTTTGCTAATTCTTTTTTCTTGAACTGGCCTCATATTTCAATCCCCCATGTCTCAGCCTCCTTAGCTGGGATTTCAGGTATGAGCCACAGGCACCTGGTTTCTCATTTTATTTATTCTGTCCATTGTCCGTTTTGCTTATTCCTGCACAAATACCACTGTGTAACAAACCTTAATAATGTTCTTGATATTAATAGTCTAGTACCCTTGTACTTTTTCTATTTTTATTAGCAAATATCAGCTGTACAGCGAGCTGGGTTCGCTGTGACATTTCTGTATATACATACAATGTATCCTCATCAAAATCACCCTCTTTATCACTCTCCTATGGGTTGCTCCTTCAAAAATAGGTTTCATTATTGGTTTATGTTGCAAATAAGCTTGCCGTATTTATCCTGATTTACTGTCCTCATTCACCACTTTCCCCCTTCTCATCCCCATCTCCCCAACACAGCCTGATTGGCTTTCCTGTTTTGTTTTATTGTGAAGTAGTTGTACTAAGGAGGTTCACCATGGTCTTTCAGACAAGAATATATTTTAATCAAGATAGCCCTTTCTGTTGTTTCCTCTTACCCTTTTATGTAATTCTTAAAATAATATTACCAGATTTCTGTAAACTAGGATAGGAATTTCTTTGGAATCTTTGGATCCATTTGGAGAGATTTGACATCTTTATAGAGTATTACTGTATTTAGGTATTTTTTGATATTCTCGGTAAATTCTGAAGTTTCTTTCTTGTAGAAATTTCAACTATCTTTTTGTTTTACATATTCCTAGATACATGAGCATTTCTGGTATTGAAATATTTTCACTTTAAATTTTCTATTTGCTGCTGATACATGGCACAAGATACTAATTGATATTTCATAGAAAAGGAAATATAAAAAATGGTATCACCACCAATGTGCAGTGAATTAGGAATTAAGAACAAAACAGAGAGGTCACCTCATACCTACTTTATTGACAAAAAGCTTCAGAAAGTAGCTTGTATTAAATTGAAAGTGCATCCACAGATTCATACATTAGCAGAGGAAATGCACTGTGAAAAGCGGCTTGACGCTTGCTCTAAACTTACACTTTTCTAATCAAGTAGTCTTTAAACAATAGCGAAGGCAGAATTCTGTACATGAGACAGAACAACCAAGTTCACAGAAGCAGTTGCAAGCCACCGGTCCCTAGAACTTTTAACCCAGAGCTTTTAAGTCTAGTTTGGAAAGTTTAAATAAGAGGCCTGTTTTGCTTCAAAATTCAAATGTAGAAGTAAAAAGGCCTATCATTTGTAAGGACTCATAATTTCATTTCCTGGGCATTTTATAGCAATTGCTATTTATAAATCTTTATGAAATAGATATAAAAGTCAAATTCTCTTGTTTGTCCTAAGAGGTCAACATTGGCATTACCAGAGCAACAAAGTTTAATAAAGGATTTGATTTATGCTTTAAATTTTTTCCCACTTGCTTTATCTTCTTCCATTGCTTTGCAAAGGTTAGTATTAAAATTAGTTTGAGTCTGTTGATGGGATCCTGGCTAGAATTCGGTAAATAGAACCTTTAATAAAACAATTTAAGATTAGCATTTCTAGAGTAAAGGACTTTGCTCAAGTGCATTTCTGTTGAGCTATCTACTAATGTATGAAGTAGCCCAATAAACAGTTAAAGAAATCCCATTTGAAAACTATCCACCATTTTCTTCCAAGAAAGGAGGTAGTACCCTAAATCATATGTAAGACATCAGAAAACTTGTCTACCTAATTTGATCCAAGTTCATTGTTCTAATAATTACCAAATCAAGTTGAAATGAAAATGTTGGGGATGGAGACGTGGCTCAGCTGGTAGAGTATTAGCCAGTGAGTCAAAAATGTCAGGTACCCACGTCCCTGTATCAGACCCAAACAGAAAGAAATGCAAACCTTGTTTTCAGTCCCACTGTCTGACTCGTAATAAAAATGGACTTCTTAAAAAGGTAAGCTGAGAATGTGGTCATATTAAATGTTAATAGCGTGACATGTATTAAATGTATAGAAAATTCGTTGTTCTTTTTTTCCTGGGTTTTCAAGACAGAATAACTTGGAAGGATCTCTAGAATTATTATCAGAGTGTAATGTCAATACTTCATTTTTTAGAGAAATTGTACTTGAAATTACATTTATCTGCTCTTCATGCAAGCATTTCTTTCATGTAGATCCATTTGAACCTCAACGCCGTCTTCCTCTAAAGAAAAGTCGGCAACAACTTCAACGAGAAAAAGCCCTTCTAGAACAAAGCCGAAAACTCGGACTTCAAGATGGATCTACGTCATTACCTCCAGAGCAGCTGCTTTCTGCAGCAAAACAGAGACTTCACCTTCAGAATGCTCATTCTTCTTCCTCTGCACTTCCTCATCCTCCTACACCCTCCACTCCAGTTGCTGATGGACAGCCACAAGGTGCTGAAAGCCAGCCCAGGGGACCAGGACTTGAGAATTCCCATGATGGACACAGAAGTCTTGAGGTTCCCCCTCCAAAGCCAGATTGCAAGTTGGAGGAAAAGAAAGTGGAATTGTTAGTAAGTCTGCAAGACTTTCTTCCTGTTTTACCTTTCTCTCCCCATTGAGCTTTAAGGAAATAGAACTTGTTGATTTATTTTACATGTTCTCTAGTTTATATTCAAGCCTAGAATTGTAATTAGCAAACTACTGAAAAGAAATTACCATGTGAATAAAATTCAGGGTTTGTTAAGCATTTTAATGTTTCCTGTCAATCTTCACAGCAGTTTTATAGTGATATTGATTGGTTTTGCTTCATAATTGAGATACCCAAGACACAGAAAGGATATTATCTTCCTAATACTTGACTTGGTGGTACACACATCAGTAATTTTAGCTATCATAGTAATCCTTAGGAGGCTGAGTCAGGTAGATCATGAGTGAGATCAGGTAGGTTCCTGGTACCTCAAAAAATGTTTCAAGAAAATCCTCCTAAGGTTGATAGACAACTAATGATAAAGAGTGAAGATTCACTTGTAAGTCTCTCTGTTCAGAGTCTGCCCTTGTCACTCTGCAGAAGCAGTTCTAGGCCCAGTGCCACTTCAGATTGAACCTGTTCTTCATTTTCCAGATGGGTATTTCATGAGCCCAGAAAAAGGTAGTTGTAGAGGAGACCCGAAGGTAGAGTCATAGGAAGAAGTATAGGAAGTTCAGGAGACAAGTACGTAACTTAGCTGCAGAATCAAATGCCTTTTTACTCTTTTTTTTTTTTCTTTTTTTATCCTGGGGCTTGAACACTGGGCCTGGCCGCTGTCCCTGCTCCAGGCAAGTGCTCCACTACTTGAGCCACAGCACACTTCCCTTTTTATCCTTTAATGTGTTTGTATTAGAACCTTATGATTCTGTTTGGCCACACTGATGGAAATTGCCATTCTGAAATTCTTAAAGAAATATTAGAGAAAGGATAGTGTTTCTTTTTGTTTACTCTAATGAGATTTTGCAAATATCTTTTCTAATTTCTGATATTTCCAACTTCTGTTGACCCATGATATTCTGGACTGAGTTTAACATGTTTTCTGTTTGTTGGGAATTTAAAACTAAGAATTCATTTTGTCAAGAGATAGGAATCTACGTGAGTTACGAATCCAACATTGAAATATTGCGTAGTTAAATATCTTGAAGTATATTCTACCAACAATGCCTCACACCAGTTGGAGGGGGAATGAGTTTAAGTTGAACTAGATAATTTGTTTTCTATTGTAATTTTAGCAGCAAGGTTTTCCTTTGAAGCCTAGACTTGCCTTGAAAATGATTGAAGTGAACAATTTAGGTTGGATATAATAAGAAAAACTAGTTTTATTATTAGATGTATGGGAGAAAATTCATAGAAGCATGGGGTTTGAGGAACCAAGAAACATGGATCTTGATAAAAAGAAATTCTGAGGTTATAAGCATAGCAAAAGAAGGGTGTTTCTTACCTATGCTCTAAGATGAGAGAGGCAAAGGGTAGACCAGAGAATAATAGAGCAATAAAGAAGAAAAGAAATAGTATGTGAGTTCACTGATGCAGCATGATAACAAAGCCTCAGAGGGAAAAACTTCTGATCGAAGTAATGACTACAAATATGCCAGGTGGCAGTGTTACCATTTCAGAAGGTGTCGGGTGATCTGGAACAAAGGAGCATGAGGAGATGTCTACAATCGTAAGGTAGAAAGTTGTAGGAATAGAGGGGACTCCTGGAAGTGGTTACTAGGTTTATGAGTAAAAACTTAAAATAATGGCTGTAAGAAATGCCAATGACAGGAATAAATAGTGTTCTGTTACCTTGTTTAATTTGAGTTGGCACCAACTTCATGACTTTATGGGAAATTTTGATATATTTCTCTCAGAATTGGATAGATTGGAAGACAATATGTGTATCTAGATCTTTGAAGTTTTTCTTTAGCCCAGTTAAATTGGGCTTTAGCTCATAGTGCTTCATTACATTTTAAAATGTTTTAAGAGTTAGAAAAAAGTGAGCAAATTGAAAGAAACACATGAAATCGTTGACCATTATGTTAACGACGTTAGAGGGACTTTGCACTAGAGGAAACTACAAACTATGACATATCAGCTGCAGACCAATTTATTTTGATCTTCATTTTGCCTATAACACATAATTAACTTACACATTTCTTTGTACTTCTAAGAAACTGCCACAGTACTCTGGTTTCCAGTTTGTGGGTTTCTAGATTATACACATTTAATGGATTTCAAAGGTCTTATTTGTGTAAGCTTTTTCTACTTCAGATCGTTGTCTTTGTTCCTATTAAACAGAAGAATGAGCTACAGATGGGTCTTATAGGAGGACTTTTGAAAGAAAATACACGTGATCTGCGTGGTTAAATTTTATACATAGGAGGCAGACTTGTGAGGTGTGGGCAGGACAGTACTGTCTTTCATAAATTAATTTCTGTATCTTTTTCTCCCTAGGCAAGAAAAGTCTCGCTGGGAAGTTCTTCAGCAAGAGCAACGCCTAATGGAAGAGAAAAATAAACGTAAGAAAGCTCTTTTGGCTAAAGCTATTGCAGAAAGGTGAGGCACCTAAAACAGGGGAGGTTATTTATACATTGTTCCTTTCATGTTTCAATTCTATTGCCCTGTTCCTGTTCTAATACTTCTAATACTAGCTATAAGCTGTTTTAGAAGTGTTATAAAAATCCTAGTTTTAATTATTAAGAGAATTTTTGAAGCATAGGTGAACTTATAAATACAGCTACAATTAAGATCTAGCATCACTCAGGAGCCGGTGGCTCACGCCTGTCATCCTAGCTATTCAGGAGGCTGAGATCTGAATATTGTGGTTCAAAGCCAGCCCAGGCAGGAAAGTCTGTCAGACTCTTTTCTCCAATAAACCACCAGAAAACTGGAAGTGGTGCTGTGGTTCAAGTGGTAGAGTGCTTGCCTTGAGTTGAAGGACAATGCCCAGGCCCAGAGTTCAAGCCCCATGACTGACAAAAAAAAAAAAAGATCTGGCGTCCATTTTTTTCCATGGTGACCATGTATGCATTCGCAAGGAGAGCAGTGGACAGCTCTCAGTGTATGCCAACAAGAAACAAATTCAAGTTTAGATTTTCATGTGGAGAAGCCTTTATCATCTGGCATGTCAGGGAATCAGGTTATTCTACACAAGTGACTTATATTGTTACAAATCAAAGTGTGTATGAACAGCATATATGTAAGATAATGTAAGTTGAATGTGTGTTTAAGCTGTTTAAATCTCTGCATGAGATGTGCGTTTTCGGATACCTCCAAGTGCTGTTCTGTCCTTGTGTCAGCCTCAAACAGCCACATTCCCATTTAAGCTGTTCTCTCTGTGGCCGTTGCTCTTTTTGTCCTTTTAGTTTGTGGTTTGTAGTCTCTCATGGTTTAGAGGTCAAGGTAGGTCAAGGTTAAACACTAAAGCGTGGTTGAAATAGTGTCAATTGAATTCAAGCAAGCATTCGATAGGATTTCCTTCTTAAAACCTTTAATGAGGTCTGCAAAACTTTTACTATTGAGGCTGGAGTATATAGAGAGACAGAGGAGATGAGAGGAAGGTTAGGTGGATGTAAGAGTAGTTCAGAATTTTATTTTATTTTATTTTTTTGTCGGTCGTGGGATTTGAACTCTGGGCCTGGGCTCTGTCCCTCAGCTCTTCAGATCAAGGTGAGCACTCTACCACTTGAGCCACTGTGCCACTTCTGGTTTTCTGGTGGCTTATTGGAGAAAAGAATCTCACAGACTTTCCTGCCCGGGCTGGCTTTGAACTGCAATCCTCAGATCTCAGCCTCCTGAGTAGCTAGGATGACAGGCCTGAGCCAGTAATTCAGAATTTTTACCAGAAGTGTGTTTGTATTTGAAAAAAAAAAATTCTCAACCTGGATCTCTCCTGAGACATAGGAAATAGCTTTTTCCCTATAATCAATTGCTTTTCCAAAGGCATTTTAGTACTCTTCGGTCTAGCTGAAGTGGGGAGATGATTTGCCAGGGATTTTATGAGGTTGATGGAATTGGCTGGGTATGGTGGCATCTGACCGTATCCCACCTCAGAAAGTAGCGTAGGAGGCTTGTGTAGCCATCCTGAGCTACCTCAGCGGAGCCTCAAGATTTGTAGGTTCAGTTCAGTTCTGCCCCCAGTGCTGTTGACTTCACACAGAAGTGGGAGACACAGAAACGTAAGAAAATGCGCCATCATTGGTGATTAATAAATGGATAATGAACAGTTGAAGTAAAAGGGTCACACTGATAAGTGACTTTTATCTGCAGAAGGAAAAGGAAATGCATAGTGCAGTAAACACCAGAAGAATGTTAAGTAGCATGATAGTGATTTCATGTTTAGGTTTTCTTCTCATGAATGTGTGTGAGGTTTTGAAATGAGTGGAATCATGATGAAAGATGTGTTGTATTCTTTATTCTGTCTCATAGTGTGTATTCTACTTGTATTCTTAAATGTGTCTAGAGAAGGGATAAGGTGGTGAAGTTGGATGTACTTCTAAATAAAGAAATAAGAAAATGTATTGGTTTTGAGCCCTACAGATAGTTTTGAGAATCTGTAGTTTTTGCCTAGAGAATAAGAAAAGAAGCAAAGTAATGAAAGTATGGGGAAATGGAGCCTTAGAAAATGAAAGACAAATGGATATTTTTGTATATATAAAGTAGTGCTGTTTAATGCAAGAATCAGTTCTTCATGTTGCTAAGTATCAGAAATGAAAATAGGCTTAGCAAGAATGCCTTGCTGAGCGTGGTGACACGTGGTTATAACTAATCCAGCCCTTAAAATAGAGTGGGTAGGTAGGAGGGTCCTGAGTTCCAGGTCAGTCGGGGCTGCTGCATAGCAAGCACATGGCAAAACAGACTCCAAAAACCAAGGGCTAGAGCTGGGCGCCAGTGGCTAACACCTATAATCCTAGCTACTCAGGAGGCTGAAATCTGAGGATCGTGGTTCAAAGTCAGCTCTGACAGGAAAGTTCTTATCTCCAGTTAACCACCAGAAAACCAGAAGTGGTGCTGTGGCTCAAGTGGTGGAGTGCTAGTCTTGAGCTGAGGAGCTGAGGGACAGCGCCCAGGCCCAGAGCTCAAGACCCACGACTGACCACCCCCCACCCCCCAAAAAAAAACAAACAAACACAAAGGCTGGGCATGTATGTAGTTCAGCGACAGAGTGCTTGTGCCTCCCGCAGAGCAGGAGAGGGGGAACGAGGAATGTCAAAACCCCTGGTACTGGCCTGGGCCTTTTAAATATCCCTCCCACCCCCCTTATTTATGAAAATAATATGGCCTAATAGAAAATTTGGAAAAATAAGGAAAAGTTCTCTCAGTGTAGTGTTAGAGGTAGACCAAAATGTTACCAGCATTTAAAAAATCTTTTTTTTCTAATCTAATCTTTAAAAACTCATGAACTGTAATTATATATAGTGTCTTTTTTTAATTTATATTATGTATGAATCTGTGTATTTAAATGTCAATCTCCCCTCCCCCCGACTGTCCTGATTTTCTAGATCTAAAAGAACTCAGGCAGAGGCCTTGAAACTAAAGCGGGTCCAGAAGGAATTACAGGCTTTAGATGACATGGTGTCAGCTGACATTGGGATCCTCAGAAACCGCATTGATCAGGCCAGCCTAGACTACTCATATGCACGGTGAGTTGGAAAGGTAAACTCTGACAAGATCTTATTTAGTTTATATATATATATATATATATATATATTTACATACACACACATATTAGCTAAGCTAGTAGGTTTTATGAGACTCATCATTTAAGTCTCATAACAACCCCTTAAGTAATGCATTTATTCCTCTTGGGCCAATTTGAGTGACAGAATCTGCCTACCTGTTGTAAGTTCCTATTAGAGCATTTTCTGCATTATTTATGTTATTTATTTACATTTTAGTCTTTCTGGTGAACTTTCATATATTTATAACGTTTGGCGCTCTTCGGTCTTTCAGAATCTAACAATGCGGTCTTTCAGAATCTAACAATGTAAATGTCTGAGTGACCTGCACCAACAGTATTATTCTATCACTGAGTCTAGGCCCCTTCCATTTAAAATGCTTGACTGTTTGATGTAGTCTTTGTGGGAGCCAGATTCTCACTTTAGTTTTCATCAAAGTAAGGCCTAGCTTATTTTTTTAATGCTTATGAATATTTTAAAGAAAATACCACCGTAAGATTCTTGAGGTTTGTTTTGTCTCTTTTGGATTATACTTGGTACAAAATGGTTTGATATCATATGTTTCCTTGGATCCAACCACTGGCATTTTTCTGAAGAAAAAAAAATCAGAGTATTTTTTAAACGAACTAGCACATGTAAAAAATTACATGGCCCTTACAAAGAGATAAAAGGGCAAAAAAGTATTCCAATTTCAGGGTTTTCAAGTCCCTTCAGCATTGCTTTAATCATCCTGGTTTGTCTTTCTCACAAGGGAATTCTGTGTTAATGACTCTGTTTTGCATCTTTCTCTGTAACACTAGAAATCAATCAGAACGCCTCATTAGTCCAGGGTGAACCACAACATCAGAATGTTTATGTAACAATTTAATAAAGCGGAAATGCTTGATGATGGTTTTTAATTCACTGTTCAGTGTTTAGGAAAGAGGTTTGTGGTTGTCTTTGTGATTTTTTTGTAATTGTTTTTTGACCAAATGGACTGCCTTTATTAATTAACAACCTAAATCAATGTCATCATGGTCTGATAAATAAATATTCCAGATTCTACTAATAAAAATAAACTTGTTAAGAGGCTAACCAAGATTTTTTAAGAGTAAACTAAGCCTTGATTTTTGGTACATTTTATTCTCATGAGTCACCTTTATAGTCTTATAGCCTTTCATATAAATAATTCATAGTATCAGGTATAGTACTAGGTACCTTGGCTGGAACTATAATTTGATTTTGTTTTAATTCTGTCGTAATGGAGGCTGGGGAAGGATACTTCATATTTATATTACATAAGATTAGTACTCTTAAATTATATCTTACAATGCTAGCCTATAGAGAACCATAAAGAAGGTGGAATTATTAGGGGAGAAAATAACCTGTATTATGTAAATTTTCTTAATGAAATTTTAGTAAATTTTTACATAGTAAAAATATTTTACATGATATATTTTGCATCTTTAATGAGTTAATAATGTCAGTTTTTCATGATACTGCTATTCATGTTACTTTTTGTAAACAGATACTTTATATAAATGATGAGGCTGGTTTTAACAGCCTAAGCTCATACCAGGCATGGTGGTGCATACCTGTAATCCCAGCATTTAGTAGAAACACAGGAGAATTGTGAATTCCAGGCTAGCCTGAGTTACCAAGAGGTTTCAAGGCCAACTTGGATTAGACAGCGAAACCCTGACTCAGAAGACCAAAACCGAAGAAGCCTCTGCTCATAGAAGTGGAACCTGGTTTTGGTGTTGTTCATGCATCAGACTGAGACAACCTTTTCTAATGTGCCGTCATAGTTGCTGAGGAATTCCAGATTGAGCATATGACCCAGGGCTAGGGCGGCTCACTGCACAGGCATGGCCCGCCCCCAGCACTACAAATACTGTCACTGTCAGACTCTACTAGAAGGTAGCACTTGGGGGATTCAGTGTCCGTGAGGGAATCCCTTGACTGCCTTAGTTGGGTAGTGCCTGGCACAGTACTGTCCACAAAAGGTTCTGTGTAACAAGTGAGGCACATTGCTTTGTAAAATTGGCACATGCAGAGCAACTTAGGATAGTGGCTGCCAACTTAAGCGAGCTGCTGCTGCTTCTGTGAACAGCTGTGGCCCGTGCTGCTCCTTGCAGTGTGGGGTGTGCAGAAAGAGCCACGCTTCGAACCCTTCGTTACCAGGAAAAACACTTGTCCTTGTCATCTAGGTATAATGGATACATACACACATTTTTAAGTCATCTTATTAATAATTGACAGAAGTAAAAATAAAAGGATTGTGGAAGGTAACTTTATAAGACTATAAGCACAATAAACCTCTTTGTTTCAGGTCAAGTTTGACTCAAACATTAAATGATGAAAAAAATGTAGCTACGTTCTTTTAGCAACATAGGAGAGAGCCGGTTACTTGGAAAATATTGGCTGATTAAGTTTTTCCTGTTTAAATGATTATCCACTGCATGGGAATATCACATTTCTCTTTGTGTTTTATTTTTTTAATCCTTAGAGGTATAATTTTCACTCATTGCTTCTTGAGTTTGACGCAATTCACCTGCCTGGGTTTTGCACAAGATTCACGATCTGAGTTTCCCTTTTCTTGTCAGGGTCATCCCTCACATTCTAGAGAGTATATCTCTGTATTGCACTCGTTTCTTAGTAATGTCCTAACAGATTACCGCACACAGAGTGCTTTGAAATACCAGGAATTTTCTCTCGTGTTTCTGGAGGCTAGACATCCAAAGTCCAGGTGCCCAGAGGCTCCGCTTCCGCAGACACCGCAGGAGTCCATGCGGGGGCCTTCACCAGCTTGTGGTGGCTCCAAGTGTTGCTAACCATGGCCACTCCGCTCCCTTCTGTGCAGCCCCAGAGACATAGTCTCCTCTTCCATCTTGAGATGGTGCCGTAACTCCTCACATCCTTACTCACATGCTTTTCCTGCAAGGTAATGTTTTATATAAAGTAATACTCACTTCTAGTTCCATACACTCCAAAGTGAGTGCTGTTTTTGGAAGGCCGCGTTTCACCACCACACCAGTGATCTTTGGATTTCTCTCACAAGAGTACAAGGTCTTCCTCTGTCAGTTTTCTCTATGTTGCCAGTATGTGTAATAAATGAGAAATAATTCTCAACTCTTTGCAGTGAAAGTTAACAGATGATGCCTTTTGGCTTTTTAAAAATACCTTCTTGAGGTGAAATAAAGCATTTAGATAAGTAAGCAATGATAATAATTTACTTCACTATTGCATCTCTCTACATCATCTCATCAGTCTCTGGTTTCTTATTGTTTTAATTTTTAGCACAAACGGATAGTTTTTGAGTAATGATGAAAACACTGCTAGTGCAATAAGATGTCAAAATATCTCAAGAGAGGGAAAATGACTTCCAGTCCCTAATCTATTTCAGATGTGTAAAAGGGTTCATTGAACCCATTGTAATCATTGTAAAACACAATCCATTTTAACCCAGGTTTTTAAAATATTTTTTCTTGTCCATTGAAAGACTTCTAAGAAAGTATAAATGTGATATGTTTATCCATGAAAATAGGTAAAACAACTTAGAAACTAAAAAACCAACAAACTGATAGTATACCCGGGGTTAATGATTGTAATTTTTTTTTTTTTTTAATCTCAGGGATACTAAAACCAAAAGACAGTTTCTAAATCCTTTAAGTAACATTTGTGAAATCATTCAGTGTTCCTTTAAATAACAAAACAATTCTGTAATTACATTTCCAGTTCAATATGTCTTGCTCTGTTATGCATAATGCTCTTATTATTCTGTTCCACAGTATGTCATCACACTCTTAATTTGGAATTATCCACCAGCCCCCCCAGGCTAATAGTGCAGTGTGTGAAACTAATCAATATTTCAAACATAAATCACTCTGTACAAGAATATAGATGCATGTTTCTGACTAGAGGGACTTTAAAAAAACAAAATACAAAAACTTCAGTGATTTATCTAGGGTGAAAGATCAATAGAAAAGCTATTTGCAAACAGCTTTTGCACATGTTAATTTGCAATTAACTAATGGGACCTATTCTCAAATGTTAATTTCAATTCAGTATTCATGAAACTAGTCTGTAAATTTCTACTAACATACTTTGGCTGAGGGAGACCACCAACTTGCAGAAAAGGGAAATTGGGTAGAAGCGGTAAGATATTCATACACACACACACACACACACACACACACACACACACACACACACACAAACAATTTTGATTTCAATAGGTACTCAGCTAATAAAGATGTTCTCCTTAGGTTTATTTTGTGAGACAGTTAAAAAAAAACAGAAAATATTGTTAAATGAGTACAGATTGAAAGTATGAACACCATGATCTTAACTTTTAGACAGTTGTTTACTAATGCTTTGAAAAGGTACTCTAAAAGGAGAATTATCTTTCTCCGGTAGCAGTAGGTGAGGTGTCTGGCCTATTGATACTGTTCAATCCTAGGCCACTCCTAAGATGATGATGTTATCATCATTATTTTATAGATAAACTCACCAAACTCAGCTAATAACTGCCCAGGATCACTGAACTGAACTTTTCAATCTTCGCCTCTACTTCCACCCCTTCCACAGGGATCCGCCTGTGTTTTTTACTCTGAATTTTGACCCTAGGACACACCTGGTTAGAACAGAGATGGGCAAATCACTTGTAAGACATTTCACCCATAGGCTAACAAGCAGCTTCCAGCCACCGACAGTAAGAGTTCTCTGGGTCAGGCTAACCAAGGTACTCCTTCAGGAGGCGTAAGATGGATCACTGGCAGAGGGAAGTGGATTTGTTGTAGAGCCTCCAGCTGTAACCATATTAGGCTACAAATTTGACAGAGAGTTCAAGTCAGAGAAAGGAATGGCTTCTCAGTATTGAGGAAACGCCTGATTCTGATGGCCTGTGTATGATATTGCCTCTTCCCTGAGCTAGTTTGACAGGATACTTGATTCTTTGTATCCAAAGACCAAAGCAGGAAATGACCAGAAACTTTGGAGCCCCAAAACCTTTTATGATTTTCACTATCTTTCTTTCCAAGACTGTGTCTTACATTAGGAGATAGAACTTTATTTGTTCTAAAGTGCTAAAAACTACTTCCTTCCTGGGTTTAAATAGTAGGTAATGGTAGGAGGAGCCAACAGGGCCTCCACAGCTAATTAACTTGAGAATGAGTTGGCAGTTGGCAAATAGAAATCAGGCTCTTTTTCTTGGAAGAGAGGAAGAACCTTCATTGTTGCTAAAAGTCACCTGATGTAGGAAAAGCAAGAGGTAATGGATGCAGATGTACCGGAAAAGGAAGAGAAAGGGGCCGTTGGAGCTGCCTCTCCATTCCAGCTGTCCTCGTTCAGCAAGACCTTCAGTAGAACTAGCTCAGTGTGGTGGAGGCGCATGCCTGTCTTTCATGCGTTAAAGTAAGCACAACTGGCAAAGGGTGTGCCTAAGCAACAACCAGCTCAGAACAGAGTTGGACATTTGCCAAGCAAACACAAGGCCCTGAGTTCAAATTTGACCACCAAAAAATAAGACTGAAGCCAGGACCTTGTGCCTGCTAAGTAAGCTTTTTGCTACTGAGCTATATCCTCAGCCCATAAAGCTTCCTAATAAGAGCGTGACGGGTATCTCTTGCTGCCAACTGCAGAAAAACTTAAAGAAAAAACTATAAGAAAAACTTAACCCGGGAATTCTTTTTTTTCAGCTGAGAATAATTTTGTCCATCAAGAGATGTTTGGCAGTGAATATCTGGAGACATTTTGGGTTGTCATGATTGCAGGGTTGTTCTAGCAGCTAGTGGGCAGAAGCTAGTGATGCTACAGGATCCTATAAGGAGCTGGCAGCTCTGCACAAGAACAAATTGCATGCCCAAGTTGTCAGCAACAAGAAAAACCCTGCTAAATCTGTACTCAAGCTTTCCATTCCACTTGGTGTTCACATCTCTCCCTCACCTGCTGTCGTCTTGTTTTGTGTGTTCTGTCCTGTTCATGTTCACCACCCACTACCCTCCGGAGCCTTCTTCAAAATGTTTCCTACTTTTCTAAGCCACACATTAGGTGCAAGTTTTCTGTTTGCTCCATCTCTTGCTTTACATTTAACCAGTTGTGGGCTTCAGCTAGCTAGTGCTAGCTCATACTAGCAGACCTTGTATATTTCTCCAATTCTACGTTTAAAGATGTCATACCAATAGTTTGAAACTGGCCAGCAGGGGAATATGCATAGCACAGAAGCTTCACAAAGCTGTCAATCAGAGTTCCCCACCTTCCACCCTCATCCCAGAGCTAACACACTACTGAATTAAAATAAGCCTGTTTGCACACAAACACAGCTTTGGAAAGAACTGCGTGCAGAAGAGTGCTGTTGTAGGAGATGAATCCAAATAAGGAAGCTGTGAAAGGCCCGGCATCTGTGACGTAGTTTATCGGGTGTGGAGACAAGTGTTCAGACGGTATTAATATCCACACTGCCCTGTGCATTTCTTTTCCAATTAGAGTTTATTATTTCCACACTGTCTCTCGAGTGTCTAACCCTAATGGGCCAATCTGTGTATCTGTCCTGATACAGAAAGCGTTTTGACAGGGCTGAAGCTGAGTACATTACTGCGAAGCTAGATCTGCAGCGCAAGACTGAGATAAAAGAACAACTCACAGAACACCTTTGTACAATCATACAGCAAAACGAGCTCCGGAAGGCCACAAAGTTGGAGGAGCTGATGCGGCAACTGGATGTACAAGCCGACGAGGAGACCTTGGAACTCGAGGTGGAGGTGGAAAGATTGCTTCAAGAACAGGAAGCAGAAGCGAGGAAACAGGCGGGTTCCGAGGAGAAGCCGCATCCATCTGCCGGGCAGAGGGTGACATTAGAATTCGCTAAAGAAAGCAGTAATCCTCATGAACAAGCTGCCTCTCCAAAGGCAGACAGACAGTGTGACAGTGCCAGTCCACAAAGTCCAAACCAGGGCGTTAGTAAAACTTCCGCTGCTCTGGCATCATGAAGTGCCAGTGGGCTTCTCAATTAATGTGATAGTAAGTTGATTATACCGTCTATGGTAGAGTATATTCTCACCCCTCATAAAAGCCTCTTTAAAACTGTATATTATGTTTGACTTTTCCAAAGTTCAGAATGATGGTAATTTTATAATGATGGTAATTTTATAATGAGGGGGCATCTTTCACCTTAATTTTAATTCCGTTTTTAAAATTATTATACTGAGCTAAAATGACTGACTTAAAAGGATAGAAGAGTTGGAAGCCATGGGTTTGAGCCCCAGCATTTGGAAAATCAAAAAGGAGAAAAACTACAGAGCTAGGCTGTTTTCAACCGTATATGAACAATAATAGCCAGACTCATTTGTCTTGTGGGAAAAACATTGAGAATACTGTTTTATGTGATTATTGATACAGAAATTACTGTGTAGGAGTCTGGAAGAGAACAACAAAAGTAGTAGATTGAATTATCTACATCTTACTAGAGCCGCCAAACATAGCTTAAAACTATAGTTTATGTAAATAACTAGGCAAGTTAAGCTTTTGCCTTCAATTTTCCTTTAAGTGGTTTTAGTTTAGTTAGTTTAGTTAGAATGTTAGTTGACATATATATACATATATAAATGTCTAATTTTAATGTAGTCTGTTTTCTTTAGTCAAGAAATTCAATGAGTTAAATTTAGATAATTTCTAATTTCTAAAGTGAAGGATAAAAAAATATATATAGAAAATCTCATTACTTTTGATTATCCAAACGATGTCTTTTCTTTCTAAAGTTATCTGTTGGGCATTAATTATCCTATCACAAAGCATTTAAATTGTTAAAAATGTTGTTTTTTTTTTAACTTTAGTAGTTGGTTAATTACCTATTACTGATACTTGCTCATGACATTGTGCTATATGTGAATGTGTATATAAGATTTATAATGTCTCAAATATGTCAATGTTACCTTAAATTATGATCTATATCAGAAATTTAAAAAAACAGGTTACATTTTAAGTCATGAAAGAACTTATAGAAAACTTATGGCTACCCTATTTTTGGGGGGGGGGGGTCCGGTCATTGGGCCTGAACTCTGGGCCTGGGCGCTGTCCCTCAGCTCTTCAGCTCAAGGCTAGTGCTCTACCACTTGAGCCACAGCTCCACTTCCGGCTTTTTTCTTTTTTCTTATGTGGTGCTGAGGAATCGAACCCAGGGCCTCATGCATGCAAGGCAAGTGCTCTACCACCGAGCCACCTTCCCAGCCCATGGCTACCCTATTTTAAGTGAGTTTGTTTGGGACTGTTACCTTCTGATAATGTGGATGAGCTTTGTACTTTTTTATAGTTCGAGTTGAGACTGAAATTTCCATTACTGATTTGTCTAAGCAGAAGCATATAGACAGTACAGTGCTGTTTTTATTTATGAATAACATATATATATATAAATTATGTATTGAAAGCATTGCACAAGACATTTATTTTTCTAAGCAGTAAACAAGTCTGATGTATTTATAGTGTGGTGTCTGTTTTACTATAAAAGAAACAAATTTCAAGCAATTTAGTAAGCATTCTTAAGCAGCATGTGTCTTTTACCTTACAGGTAAAAGTTTGCTCACTCTGCTCTGAGCCTCTGTTAAAGAAAAGTAGTTAATAAATGAAGTCTCACACTATTCCTTAAATACAAGTACATACGATCTCAAATCTCATTGTAAGGACTTGTAAACTGTTTGGAGAGATGAAATTCATGAACAGAATTAGTTGGATGAGGACTCAGAGATCATCTGTTCAGGCCATCTCATTTTAGGCTATTGATGTTGTTTTGGTCAGTTGTGGGCTTGAACTTGGGGCCCTGGTGCTGCCCTGGGCTTTTTCACTCGAGGCTAGTGCTCTACCACTTTGAGCCACAGCGCCGTTACAAGGCCATCTCATTTTATAGTGGGGAGCTTGTCCAGAGAGCCTCTTTTCCTCCCCTTGGAAGTCCCCTCCCTCCCCTTGCGTCTCCCTTGTCTTCTTTCTTTTCTGTGTTGACCTCTCTCTCTTGTCTCTCCCCGTCACCACCCCAGTTTCTCTCTCTTTCTGTTCAAGGGCTTGAATTCAGGGTCAGCACGGTTCCTGAGCTTTTATGTCAAAGCTAGTTAGTGCTCTGCTACTTGAGCCACAGCTCCCCTTCCAGGATTTTGGTGGTTAATTGGAGATAAGCATCTCATGGACTTTCCTACCTGCCCTGGCTTTGAACCATGATCTTCAGATCACAGCCTCCTGAGTAGCCAGACCAGCACCTGCCTACAAAACAAAAACAAAACACACAAGGTCTCACTGTAACTCTGTTGGCCTTGGCTTCATGTCCCCAAATGCACCACTGCACTCAGCACAACGGGATACTCGTGATGGATGTGCAGCCTGCATCTCTCAGGCTGTAAAGTTCGCTGTCTCCCTCTACTTAACCATTTTGCTTTATAACACATTCAAGCGTTGTGTGTGTGTGTGTGTGCGTGCAAAATGCTTTCAGATATGGCTATAAAAGGTCCACTGAAACCATTATCTTGCTTGCCTTTTCTAGGGTGGTATCTGAGTGCTCAGGTGATGATATAAGTGACAAAATCATATTGCATCAAGTTCATATCAAGGCAGCTGTAGCCCATGTGTGCGAGGAGCAGGAGCAGAGAGTGAGCTATGGGAGCTCAGCCATATCAGGACCATATGCACTGACTTCCAGGAGAGCTCTGAGACTCTTTTAAAATAATAACATCTGAAAGGCTTTGATATATAAACTCACAAATAATAACTTTCTGGGAAGGAAATTGTTAGTTTAAAATTGCAGCTAATTGTTATCTTGTTGGTTTTATTTAGAAGATAATCTTTACCAAATTGTAGTTTTCACTTCGTATCTTAAAGCATCCTAGTTATTTTGGTACACTTGGATTCCCGAATTTAAAGGCTCTTGATTCTCCACGACTTCCTTTGAGCTGGAGCTATTTCTCATTGCATTGAAAATAGTAAGCTGTATCCCTCACCCCACCTCAAAATCTTCTACTTTGCCTAATTCTGAATTACACTTCTGCAGGTGGGAAATCCACACTCACCCAAAGCACAGCTGGCTTCCACGCCTGACAAAAATCTCTGATCGGAGTTCCTAGAGCATATTTCACTACTAGATTGGCATTTGAATGATAGAGTAAAAACTCAGCTATAAACCTCTCTCCTCCTTTGTTTGGATTTAGCAATATAGAACTCTCAAGGAGCTTATCTAAGTATTCAGCCACTTCCTCTTTCATGACATTGGCACAAAACGGACTGAAGTTATTCTGACCCAGGTCGTTGCCAGTGACCTTTATAAACGATGCTGGGGGGTTTTGTATTTCTAGGGAGCCAAGTCAGCATTTTAAAAGGCCCTGATAGATATAACTCAGTCTGCTAGACAAGACCTGGGGCCACTCTGGACCAAGGTAATTATGCTTCTTCTCAACATAGATCTACTCCAGGCCTGGCTTGAACTACTCTCTGGAGGGAAGGAGCAGAATGCTGTTCTCCAATCTGCCTTTACTTTAATGTTAGGCTACTTTTGCAAGCTCCTAATCCCAAACAGCTGTGGTGAGAATGCAATGTCATCTGCTTCTGCAACTGATCAGACTGCACGGAGCTACCATCATCAGCTACACTAGGTAAGGGGCATGGCATCTGTTCTTTTTGTCCTGAAGACGCTTGTAGTCTAATTGAGGGAATAGAACGTGTGTCATCATTAAGGCTGATAGAGAACCTATCTGAGTAGGAGGAAGCAAAATAAGAGGTTGGCATAGGGATGAGCCCCAAGAAGGGCACAATTTTTAGAGCATTCTTAATTTTCAATATCCCACCCAGTTATTTAGCAATGACAATCAGTGTGTCTAGGAAGTACCATATTTTTACATCCTTTTTAGCACCAGGAACAACACATATAAGTAAAATAAAAGCATCTGTGATAGGCAGGATGGAGACTTTAGCTTAAAGTGCTTAGACACCACAGCAAGAATGAATTGGAAAGAAGGTAAGGTCTTGAATGTCCTCCATTTAAAATAGGGAACCTCTTGGGATTTACTAGGGCCAAACTCCACCAACTATTGGGGCGGGGGGAGAAAGTATTCTGCCAAGAAGTTGGTAATATCTTCCCCTATGGAAAATAGCCTGAATGTAAGAAATCATTACAATTACTCAATGTATTTCCAAACCAAGGGGCGGTAATCATTTCAGCCAAAAACAAGATGGTGTGCCAAGGTATCTCAACATGGAGACCGGTTCAAGGATCACACATCAGAGAGGTCTTTCTAAGCCAGATGACTCTAGGAGCCTAAAATAGAGACGTAAGCAGGCGGTAAGACGGGATGAGGATAACATTTCTCTGCGATCGTTGAATGCCTGGAGGGTGAGTCACCGGCCAAGGGCTCTGAGGAGCGACGGGACGACCTGCAAGGCACAGTGTCCGCCGCTCCCCGGAGGAGGGGATGAACGAGGAGTCACTTCTGAGCGCTTACTTAGTTGTTGACTCCAAGATACTGAAGTTATGCATTTGTACCAGAGCCTTCACTTGCTTAAATCTTCACAGAATTGCAGTCTCTTCATTAGCCAAGCAAAAACCAAACAAACGCCAATGTATAAATCCATAGCCCCATAGATACAGAAATATGGAAATACAATCTGCTAGGATAACAACTAGTTTCTTGGACCTGGAGTTTATAACTGAAAAAGTAGTTGAAGCAACCACATGGAGTTACCTTCCTTAACCTGATGTGAATTATCTCAGGAATTACTAATAAACATGTCCTCAGTTGACACAGTGGAAACTTTCCCTTCCCTACCACCATGCTGCTTGTAGAAGAGGAGGGATTCTAGAGCTTGTGACCTTGGGTACAAGTCTTTAAATTAACCAAGATGAGAGGTACGATTCCCAACAGCCATAGGTAAAATAAGAAGTACTCAAGAAGGGTCCCTGAAAAGCCCTTCAGACAGAAACAGGTATCATATTTCTCACAGTGTTTCAGAAATGGGATGAAACTCAGGGCAAGGTTTTTCCACGGTTGTTCCTTACCATAGCACAGGACAAAGCCAAGGCCTGGACAGAATTCCAGGCAAACTGGCTCTTGGACAGTTCAGCTGCTCTTTGAGATGACTGATAGTCTCACTATCTTAAAATTTTAGGGAAAGATCTGAAAGCAGGGTAGGGAAATCCAAAATTTCCCCTTTAAAGCTTCACTAGTTTTGTCTATGATACAATCTGGGGGGAAGAAAAAGCACTCAACATTTGTTAACACATAGAAACTCAGGAAATCTACACAGAGTATGAGACTCAAAGAAGAGGAGAGATATTTGAAATTTAAATACTTACACTGTCTAGGGGAACAGATTTGTTTCTCTGCCCATTGCAGAATTAGAAGACAGTAAAGAATTTAAGGTAAACAGGGTAAGTTTATTTGACAAAGAAAGTAGCTCTCCATCCAGAGAGAGGCCTAAAGAGGGCTCCAAGGGAGTTGTCTTGGAGGGCCGTTTTATGGCACAGAGGATCCCATGTCCCCTCCGCTGGACTTTGCACTGATTGCTGAATGGCTTGTGCCACCCCTGAGCTCTCTGCCTTGGTTGAGGAGGGACCCAAGGCATTATGGAAAGCAGCATTCTGGAGCTCAGAACATACGGGGAAGAAGCATTTGAGTAGGAGCGTCATGTACTATGGACACGAGACATGCCGTGATGGGACACATGTTATCTCCCCCATGTTAGTTACGTCCACCACAGTTTAAAATCCTCTCTAGCTCACATTTCCCTTTCTTTCTCTCAATACTATCTTTATCCAGGAGAGGAATGAAGGATGTAGGCAATTTTAGAAGCATAGCAGATTATTTTTATCATAAGGATTAATGGACCCCAAATGGGTGCTTGCTTGCCTTCCTTCCTTCCTTCCTTCCTAACTTCCTTCCTTCCTTCCTTCCTTCCTTCCTTCCTTCCTTCCTTCCTTCCTTCCTTCCTTCCTTCCTTCCTTCTTTCTTTCTTTCTTTTTGGTGTGGGACAAATTTCTAGAATCTAGGTACAACGTTGGACTTCCAGCTTTCTGCGATGTGAGTGTAGTTCATGAAAGTTCGGTGAGAAGGCTAGGGGCAGTTGTGTTCCTCTTCTGGTGGATCTGGTCAGGCAGCTAAGAAAAGTGAGAAACACCCGCCCCCCGGCTCTGGGTAGGGAGCCAGAGATGGTGAAGCAGAAGAGGTCTGTGGGTAGGGAGCCAGAGATGGTGAAGTAGAAGAGGTCTCTGGGTAGGAAGGCAGAGATGGTGAAGCAGAAGAGGTCTGTGGGTAGGAAGGCAGAGATGGTGAAGCAGAAGAGGTCTCTGGGTAGGAAGGCAGAGATGGTGAAGCAGAAGAGGTTTCTTAGGTATCTCGGAGTCTCAAAGCGCCACTTTTTGAGCTCACCCTGGTCTGAGGCTCAGTAAGTGACCACATCTTAGAGCCACGCTTCCATCAGTTAGGTGACTTTCCCCGAGGCAGTCTGGTGAAGTGTTCCATGCAGGTAATGCAGAGATGGATGGGCCCAACAAGCTCAAATTGCTATCCAACAGGAAGCCACGCTGCTTTCCCAGACGTGCACGAAGTTCTCAACGTAAGTCACAGTCTGATTCTTGGAGAGGATTGTTTATCTGCTTGCTTTTGAGATTAGGGCTCCCTAGGTATCCCAGGCTGGGCTCTGGGTGTCACCCCCTCGAGTGCTAGGACTCCAGGCACACACCACTACGCCCAGCCTGATTCTTTTCTGTTGTGTCAGGCTAACACCCTCCAAAGTACATAGGGTGCCAGGGGTGCCTGATGCTCAGCTCATGTACATGATCGTCCCTTACACTGCGAGCTGGCTCCACATGAGCGTCTCCTGGCCATTTCTGTACGTCCCTCAGAGTCACGGATCATAGCAGGCTCTCATCTCTCTGGAGGTGACCCTTCTCTGGTCTGATGTGCCATCTTGTTCTTGGAACCTGAAAAGCCCACACTGCAGCCAGGGCTTCCCCTGGGGAAAGGGCAGAGGAGAGCTGGGTCCTCGGGGACTGCTCAGCCTCTCAGCCCTCCCAGGCTTTGCCTGTGGCCTCCTGTGTCCCGGCCAGGGGAATTTTTATCTTACATGGGCAGGAAGAAAATTGGCTCCAATGGATCAAATAGTCTTCCAAATCTTTTTTCGTCTGAAGCCCGAAGCTGAGCTTTTTCAAGTCCAAAGCCAAGAATTTGTCTCTTTTGTTCTCTGGTTCTGCTGTGACAGCTCTCCCTGGAGGGAGGAATGACTCACGGTCTCGCTGCCCAGATGGGGGCGGGTCAAGGGTAACAGGAAATCTTGGGGAAAAACACATTGGTTAATACATCAAAATATGAGCCTGCTGCATTAGGGTTTCTGTTCATTTCCCATTCTCTGTTACATGGAGATGTAGCCTTCTTTCTTCCTTATAACCCTTCTGCATTAGCTAGGTTTCTTTGGAAGTAAGTAATAGAAATGAGCTCTTTTTTTGCACCCCTTTTTTCCCCAGAGGAAATGAAATGCAGGTGCTAGGCGGAGGCCACAGACGAGTGCTGGAGTCCCGCCCTGACTCTGCATGGAAGGACCCAAGTTCAGGACTGCCGTGAGTGTCATGCTTTCCTCGGTCTCCGCTCTCTTCCAGGTGTTGACTCTGTACATCTTTCATGACTTCACCTCCCCTGTGGAAGGAGCCTCCATTTTCACTCAGTCTCCCTTGGGGAGATTGAACTCTTACTTTGATACCTGAACTCTGACAGAAGGGCTTCCATATAGACCAGGGCCGTCCCTGGCGAGCAGCTAGCTGAAGGCGCACAGCAGAGAGACCAAGGTCTGGCTGAACAAGTGTCTGCACGGTGCCCACCTCCAAAGGAAAGGAAGAAAGCGCTTGCCAGGGGTGAGGCTGGGCACAGCCTCTACCCTGGTTGGACATGATTTCGCCTTTATTGAACCACCTGGGTAGTTTTTACATGCCCACCACATAGCAGTCATGTTGTGCATTGTCTGCTCTTCATGGCTCCGTTCTCTATCCTCTGATAGACCACCAGCAAATTGTGCCTCCGTTTAACTCCTCATCTCCACAAAGCCAAACACTGGGCTTGGCGCACAATTGACCTTCATTAAATGATCAAATCCGTTGACGAATGGAAAGGAAGGAGTTAATTGAATCAATAAGCCCAAACAATTAACGATCACCATAAAAAAAGATGGTAGATATCGTTAAAAAAAAAAAAAAAAAGACAACCAGGTACCTTCAAATGTACAGAGCATACTGGGAGTTTTCTCTAGGCAGGGAAATAGTTAAGTGGTTTGCACTGTCTTCGTGGACTTCTGACATGATATAAAACACTACAATTTTGGCTTTTCCATTTTAGCTGACATAGTTTAAGTTGATGAATATTTTGATTTGTGCCAGTCTCGGGCAGTTTTAAATGCGATCCCTGCAGGAGTCGAGAAGTCCAGTTATAATCATAACAATATGCCTGTCAGTCAAAAGCACCGGAAGATTGTTTAGGTGCAAAGAAAGCATTTTCCCCTGAAAGGAAACAGGGCAATTGAAATCACCTACTTTTCAAGGCATTGAAGTCAAAACTGTTACCAGCTTCATGGTGTGAAAATCCAGGGCTCAGCACCCGCCTGTTCTAACTCCACTATGTCCTGGGGCTATCTAGCCAAAAAAATAAGTTACACACTAAAGTTCAGAAGAAATTAGACGGAGGAAAGGCACAGCAATCAAGGCTGATTTCCCCATCATTACCTGCAGGTCACCATTTCAGCAGGGAATGCATAATGAATTCTCCTCCATTTCTGCAGTCATTGCACCTAGGGATAGATTTGCAGAGCCAACAAATCAGAGAATTCATGCAATTACACGAGATCTGGGTAAAAACTCCTGCCTTCCTCCTCCCCCCCCCCCCCCCCCCCCCGCAGCAGGCTGAAGAAATCACACTTGGGAGAGCTGACCTAAGGGTTGTAGCATAAGAACTGGATGCATGATAGCAAAAAATTTAAATCCACATAGAGTTGGGTTCATTAGAAAAAGAGAAAGCCAGAAACCACTGTGGGAGAAAGAAAGGAAGAAAAGAACAGCCTAGAGAAGTAGATTTCAAAATTGGAGGCAGCCCAAAATTATTCAGATCTTTGGGTATGTTGATGTCAGGACCTTCTCTTTTCAATGTTAGTGTGACCTTAACAATTCCAGCTGCTCAACAAATTTGCTCAGCAACTTTACCCTACCAAAGGAAAACTGAAACACAGACCTGGTGTGCCCTTTCAAAGTTTATTGCATCAAGAGCAGTTTTAAGGTGGAAATGAACTGGTTAAATAAAGGGGTACTATAATAGAAAGTACACCTTTCACCCCCAAAGAATTCCATATACCCCATGCTGATATCAAAAGAATCTCCTCATGGGAAACAGCAATGTGGAGAGCAGAGAGAAACACAGATCTGGTATTCAGAGTCCGCTGGGAGCATCAGACAAATATGAAACAATGACTTCATGTAGTAGATAAATTTCTCACATTCTTCAACCAGTTTTATTAGCTTAATATTCATGTATCCAGTTATAAGAACATAAAGCCTTCTCAAATAGGAACCCTAGTGGGTATTAAAAAATACACCCAGGGTGGAAATCTAATCATATGCTGGTCCTTTTGTCTAGAAATTTATAAAAGCTTTTCAATAGTGGGTGATGCTTTGATTGAGGGGGGGAGGGAAGAGGAGCCGGATCTCTGAGCGCAGGGGTGTGGCCTGCCGGGCAGCCTCTCTGCCACCTGAACCGCACCTCCATCAATAGTAGTTGATTCTTTTTGTCAGGCAAAGATTACGTTTCCTTTTGGATAATGCCACCCTTTCCTCATTGTTGATTCTAAAAGTCATTTAAAAATATGTCTAGGAAATAGAGGGTTGTATTTTAGAGATCAGGGAATAACGTTAAAGGTAAAATTCTGCAGCAGGATCTCACTCACGCTCCTATGTCCAGGTCTAACCCTCTGGACTCGCTGCCCCAACATCAAGATGCAGGGCACACTCGGATGCTCAGGGCATGCAGTTCATCCCAGGCTTGCCCCTGCGGCTCCACCTCTTTGTTCTCTCCTGTGAGAAGCTCTCTTTTCCTTTCGTGGCCCATTCCTGCTCGTAGAACCGAACCGGGCCACGTGCGTCTGCCTCAGCCCCTCCTGGCTGATTTCTGTCTCTTCTCTTGTCCCAGCTCCATCGCTCTGAAAGACTCAGCTCCTCTGTGCACCCCTCAGGCCCCTTTCCCGGTCCCTTTCGTCTGAAATCTTCTTAACTGGCCCTTATTCTATTTGTCTTTCGCTATGGTTATCTCGTGATTTCACTGGTCTCTAAAGGCTAGGTCATATAGCACATGGCACGCAGATCTTGAAATCCAAGCCCCTTCCTGAACAAACTACACCGATTTAACCTCTCTGAAGTTTTATTTTCTCACATATAAACAGGGAGTCATATTATCTAGTTTAGAACTCTCGTGGAAGATTGAAGAAAAAACAATAGATACAACATGCCTTGTTCCTTACACTATAAGTAAATCAGTCCTATTTTGTCTTTGTGGATTTTATCTTTGGCGTCTGTGAGAGTTCCTAGAATCACAGCTGCTTGATTAATACCTACTGAATGAGCTGGTGATTGATTGATTATTGATGATGATTTGCCTTAAACATTGGTTTTCTTCTATTATTTTTTCCTCTAACAACCTGTAATTCTATGAAGGACAGGGCTTTCACTGACAGCTCTTGGTGCACTGGCTTCAGGGAGTTTTGATGCGTGACTTCTCATGAATCTTCCTACGTATTAGATAATTCCTAGTGGCATACAGAGACCGCTTATCCGGGCAGTTGATTCACTTGTCTATGAGCTTCAGTGCTAATCTTCCCAGATGGAAACAGTAGCAGGGTGTTTAAAAAAATAGAGAGTCTTAAGAAAAACAAAGAACTAGAATTAAGCCTCGAAAAATATGGACAGTTTTTAACCTTTTCCACCTCCCTTGCATGCTGAATTTACCATAAAGCATAATAATAAAATCAAACCATCAAGAATAAAGGTATTTAAGAAAGAAGGAGGAGACTGGGAAGGGGGCTCAGTGGTAGAGCGCTTGCCTTGCATGCCTGAGGCCCTGGGTTCGATTCCTCAGCACCACATAAGCAGAAAAAGCCAAAGTGGCGCTGTGGCTCAAGTGGTAGAGCGCTAGCCTTGAGCTGAAGAGCTGAGGGACAGCGCCCAGGCCCAGAGTTCAGGTCCCATGACTGACACAAAAAAAGAAAAAAAGAAGGAAAGAAAGGAAAGAGGGATGGAAGAAGGCAGAAATACAAACAGGCAAGAAAGAAGAGGGAGAGAGAAGGACAAAAAAATGGAAGAAAGGAGGCAAAAAAGTGAAAAAGAAAGGAAGCAAATGTGCAAACGTGCTGTCCCTCAAGGTTGCATGCCTTCTGTTTGTTCCCAGACTTTCCATGACCGTTCGTTGCTGAGGCTCCAAATAGCCTCAGAGAAGCCAGAAATCCCTAAAGAACACTGGTATTCAAAGTCAGACCTTGCCAAGATAACGCACCATCAGCGTCTTCCCTCTGTATCTGTCAGAGTAAGAAACTAGATCTGAGAGGCTGGCTGTTCTTTCCTTGGTCTGAACCCAGGGACTCCTCTGGATTTTGAAGAGTCAGTTTCTGTGAAGGAGAGGCAAGGCTGTGGTGTCCACACAGTTTGAAGTAGTTAGGACAGGCTGTCCCTTGGCATAATGGAAACCACATGCAACCATTATGGATTTCTGGTGCTCCACAGAGGTGGGTACGCATTGCTTTGAAGAAAAGGAAGCCATTTCCACCCACCACTTGCCTGATTTATGCACCAGTCCCAGAAGGGCCAGACAGGTTGGAAAAGATTGGGTAATCGGAGAACTGACAGGGGGTGAGAAAGTATATTTTACAAAAGACTGCAAACTTGACTCTCACTCTAAATCCTGGCCTTGGGCAGTGTGTGCATTACAGAGTCTAAATCATGTGAGTAGTTTAAGTCAGATTGAGGGTGAAAGGCTACACAGCTCTATGAATTAAGGCTGGATTGTTTGGGTAAAAACATTTTCTACGTTGCTTCCACATAAATCAGTCCTAACGAGGCACCTGTAGTACACACGGGCAGGTCTAATGACCTTCCCTCCTCTCTGCTCATTCTCATTTAATTTTCCCTATTTGCGTTTTTCCCAACCAAAAAATATATATATGCAACCAAGGGATTTTTTTTACCCCCAATGTTACTCTCAGTCCAAAAGAGGAAAGAAGAGTCCAGAGCACAGGAAACGAGTGATTGCAAGGAGGCTAAAAGCAGAGAGCATGGGCCGTGGGCTTGAGAGAATTTTCCATGAACAACTGGGAATGAAAATCCCATGTTTCGGTGTAATGCATTAAGAATTCACATCAGCTGCCCCTGGGCAGCTGCCTGCCTGCCTGCCCTGCTCCAGTCACCCCCAGAACTGGATATCCACCAGCTACCTCCCTGGCCATTGCTTCCTCCTCCTCCTCCTCTTGTTTTTTAATCTGTGAATCATCTTGGTTCAAGAGATTCTACCCTCCCCCTCCCCCCCGCCACGTTTTCAGGTGGTTCTTGTCTGTCTGTGGAAAACATTCATAGTTGTTTCTATTAAACTTTGGTTTTTGACATTAGTGTACCTGTTCATGGTTGTTCAGTTACTAATATATCGAAGAAAAGGGTTTCACCTCTGAGTCAACAAGTATCTTTCATGTACCATCAGAAACCTAACAACATTGAAAAGGATTCCACAGTCATTTTGTCTGTTTGTGGACTTGTAAACTGGCCGACTGGACTTGACATCATTTCTGCGCCAAATCCAGCGGTCTTGGGGTCAAGTTGTATGGTGGCCATGTTCACTCCTTTATCTAAATCATCCACTCTTGTGTTCTCTGCTATTTGTAAACTTTTTTTTACAAGCTTCTTCTTTTGCTGCTCATCCTTTGCTACAGATACTTTGCTTACTGCTCAGAGTTGTTACTGAATTCTGAGATCTCATGGAAAACAATGATCCTATTTGGAAGCATCAGCAAGGCAAGTCCTCTGCGTTATCACTAGAGAGGAAACAGACGATGGCTCATCTTCAGGGAACTGATCCAGTTCTCACTGCATATTTTACATAATATCTTTAAGAATCCATTTATTTCCACCAAATCATTGGTGGCATCTGATCTGTCAAACTCTTGTCTGTTTCTCTTAATTGATCATAGTTTTAAAAAACAAACTTACATGAACGAACTCTCCACAGGCTATATCTGGCAGCATGATGCTCTTTTTCAGGATTAGAGTATTTAATTTTTTATTCTTTTTGGCATTCCCAGGGCTTGAACTCAGGTCCTTGAGCTTACTCAGCTTGCTTGCTTGGCTGATGCTCCACCATTTGAGCCATGCCTCCAGCTTGGCTTTTTGCCCATCATTTTGGAGATGGAATCTCAGAGATTACTCTCTGCAAGCTGTCCTCAAAGCTCAAGCCTCCAATCTCTGCCTCCTGTATAGTGAGGATTAGAACAGGCATGAACCACTGGCACGTGGCTTAGTCGCATTTTGAGATGAAAACAGAAAGATAAAGTAAGGCCCATTTAAGATCACGGAGTACTCAGGACTTGAGCCCACATCTGATTCTAAGGCCCTGTGACCAGTCTTCTGTGGCTTCTGACTCAGTACCACCTTTGTGTTCTTTCCCACTTCTATATGGCATTTGTTCACCCATGGGAGGAGATGAAGTTGTTGATGATCTTATAAATGATGAGGAAGGTATCCTGTTACAGATACAACAAAGACATGCATGATGTTTTTCAAACTTAACTTCATTGACTTATTTTATTAATGCAAATCAAATTTGGAGCCTTGTACATGCTAAGTACATACACGATGCAGGAGCTTCACCCAAGCCTCCTACTTAATTATTATTATTTTTTTGGTCAATTGTGGGGCTTGAACTCTGGGCCTGGGCACTGTCCCTCAGCTCTTCAGCTCAAGGCGAGCACTCTGCCACATGAGTCACAGCGCCACTTCCGGTTTTCTGGTGGTTTATTGGAGATAAGAGTCTGATGGACTTTCCTGCCTGGGCTGGCTTTGAACCGAGATCCTCAGATCTCAGCCTCCTGAGTAGCTAGGATTACAGGCGTGAGCCACCAGGCCTGGCTCTAGTTAATTTTTAATGGATAAAAAGTATATACATATATATATATATGTATACTGTTAATTATATATATTCAATGTATAATGGAAAAACTATCTGTTAAACTGTTATTTCATGTCCTCTTTTTTTCTGGTGAGAACACTTAAAGTTGACTGTTAGAGCTCAGAGCGGGTTGAGTACTAGGGTTTGAGCTCATTGTTCAGCTTGCTTGTTGCACCAGTACCCTACCACTTGAGCCATTCATCCAGCCCTGATTTCTGTTGTTTGTCTTAGAGAGAAAGTCTAGCAGACGTTTCTGCCTGGGCTGGCTTTGAACCATGACCCTCCAGATCTCAGCTTTCTTAGTGGCTAAGATGACCAGTATGAGCCACTGGCAATAGCTATTAGAAAAAAATTAAAATACAAAACATTGTTCTTAACCATGGTCACCATGCTATACAACAGATTTCCTAAACTATTTCTCCTGTCTAAGTGGAAATTTGAACCATTTAACCAATATACTTCCAACTCCATTACACCCACTGCGTCTGGTAACCATCTATGTATTGATTATTTTTATTTTCTAGGTCTAACTTAGATCGCACAGTTTGTGTGTGTGTGTGTGTGTGTGTGTGTGTGTGTGTGTGTGTGTGTGTGTATGTCTCTCTCTGTCTAGCTTGTTTCAGTTAAGAGAATTCCAAGTTCAACCATATTATCAAAAATAATATCTAAACAACAACAAAAAACCAATAGCTGCGCACTGGTGGCTCATGCCTGTGGCTGAGATCTGAGGATCGCAGTTCAAAGCCAGACCAGGTAGGAAAGTCAGTGAGCCTCTGATCTCCAATAAACCACCAGAAAACTGGAAGTGGTGCTGTGGCTCAAGTGGTAGAGCACTAGCCTTGAGCTGAAGAGCTCAGGGACAGCACTCAGGCCCAGAGTTCAAGCCCTATGACCGACAAAAAACAATAACGGCAACAACAACAACAAAAATATCACAGTGGCCTTCTCCTTTAAGGCCAAATAGTATTGGATTATGTATATGTACCACAATTTCTTCAATTTTTAAAATAAGTTTATAAACTTCTACTCAGTTTCTTCTAAATAAATCCTCTAACGCTACCGTACGCTACGTACTTTGTATTTCTCTTTGGTGATTTTCCTCCAAAGACATGGGTAGATGGTCCTGTCCGCCCAGGGCCTCCTGCGTCTCCCTCGCCTGCAGAGGAACTGCTTGAAAGCAGCAGGAAGGCCCGTCCTCCTTCAGGCCCTGGAAGGGACATATGTACTTGAGCCAGTCCCTATTGGGAGGATTTCACAGGAAGCCAGCATTGCATTCGTAACCCCACGGAGAGTGTTTGTTCCCCCTTTTTCAATGATTCCAACAACAGTGCTGACTGTTAAAAGCCAGTCTCTGTTTCTGAGAAGACTTCATTTCGCTCTACTATCTGACTCGCACCTGACCGACAATGAGGGCGGCTCCTGGTGGTTTACTCAGAGTGAGGAAGAAGGGCGGGGAGAAGGCAGGGAAGGGCACCACCATCGCTGGCCGCTGCTGGGAGGACGGTGAAGAGTCGTGGCTGGGCGCGTGGCGGATTGCCCGTGCAGCGAGGCCGTGCTCAGAAAATGTGCTCCAGGGAGATCGACGGGTGTGAGGAAGAAGAGAGCATCGTCCAACCAGCTCTCGCCAAGGACTTCCCTTGCTCCGATAGGAAGAAGTTGGCTGGGAGGGCGTTCCCACTTTCAGCCTTGTGGTGGCCTCGTTTTGGTGGCCCGGGTGTCAGATGCTGTGTTCCGTATAGAGTCTGTCCCTGGCATCTGAACTGACGGGAGGCGCAGGCTGGTCCTCCCACAGTCAGAGCTGGGGCGACACTTGCAGTGGCAGATCCACCTGCGCTCGCTGATGGCGGGCGTGCCAGACCGGGAGGGCTCCCAAGTAATCCCCGGGGGTGTCAGCTCCCCTCCCTCCCCTCACGGCTCCATCCAGCCCCTTCCCCTCAGCCTTGAGATCATTCCAAATTCCCCTGCAACTGCACCATTTAGCACGACGCTTGCTTGCCTCTGAGATGTATGCCTCGTAAATACAGCCCACTAAAGTTGGACCAAAGGTCAGGTATAATCAGTTATGAAGCCATATCCAAAGCTCGAGAACAAACAGCTCTAATTAAATAAGATTTCTCAGTGACCTGTCACACCTACTTCCCTAAAGATGAAAACACACAAGTACCTGACATCTTAGATAATAATGAAAATGGTACAAGGAAAGCTGCCAATGTAAATAACCCAGGGAGACTCATTTCCATTCTGAAAACACCTCAGATTCCTTCAGAAAGAAACACATTGATGTGGAAATAGAAATAAACGAAAATAAAAACCGCTACACCCCAAGACAGCATTGTTTAGCTCACATAGCAAAATGCAAAGTGGCTTTTGTTTGGATCTTTTCCGTTTGTTTCCTTACAGTTTTAACTTCTCCCTGGTTAGAGCCCAAGAAACGTATAAGTTGCTGGTGGGCTGGAAAAGATTCCATTTCCTTCTAATGTTTAGAGAAAGCAATCCTCCCACTCCAGTTCGGATGGAAAACTATCTCCCAGCTAAAGAACTTGTGGAGGCCAGGTGTGGTGGCAGACCCCTGAAATCAGTCCTCGTACTTGGAAGGCTGAGGCCGAAGGAATGGAGTTCGAATCCAGTGTGGTCTAACTAGTGAGACCCTGTCTCAACCTAACAAAGCAAAATAGAAATCGGTCGGCACCGGGACAGGGCCTTCTCCAGAGTGTCCTTCTTCAACTTCTGAAGTAGCACTGCATTCCAGATGTTCAAAACTCACAATCTTTCCCGGCAGTTTGGTTTCGTGTTATTACGTCCCCTTCCCCGGGCCGTTGTGGTATTTATGTGGAACTGGCTGATGTGGAGACATGGAGAATCCAGAAGGACACTTCTACGGACACAGAAAAAAAGAGAAGGAGGGATAAACCACTTAACTATTTGACATGCTCATAGAATTTCAAATCAGGGCTTCGGGCTGGGAATCCAAACAGCGAGAAATGCACATCTGTTGAAACGTCTATATTTTGATCTTTCTTACAATGTAATTCATTTTGGCAAAAATCCTTTCTCCTCAATACACTGGCTTGTCATTCAGCAGGGACAAGACAGTAATAGAGCTCCTCCCAATAGTAAGAACGAACTGATGATGCAATTTTATATTTACTAAAGGATAGGTAATAAACTACATATGGCATATCCTAATAGAATCTAATCAAACCACCACCAAAGAACACTTCCAAGTGGGAAGGCTGCTTGTTGGGGATTGTACCTACTGTTTTTGGCTTGGATTCCTATTTTTAAAAAGGATTTGGCAAAGTAACCAAATGCTTCTGTGTATCTCCCTCCATCCCGTCCAACTCCCCTGCACCTTAACAGCGCAGTGCAGAGGCGTTTGGCAAGAGAGTTAATGGTCGTTCTTCAAATTAATGCACAGGAAGTCAGAAATTCTCCTTTCCGTAGAATATCTCTGGTTACTGTTTTGACTATTTTACTACTAAATACTGAAGCTGGAGTTGGGGATCACGGGATGGATGGAGGGGGTTGTGGGAGACATTAAATACTGAAGCTGGAGTTGGGGATCACGGGACCGATGGGAGGAGGTCGTGGGAGACATTACCTCGTTTCAACATGTGTGGTGCAATCTGCCAAATTGCCAGCAGAGTTGACAACAGAAGAACGCTTCCCCGTGGGCTAACCTGCCAGATGATCTCACCTGTGCTGCGTCCTCTTGGTTTCTCTGAAGCCACCCGTAGCCACGCGGAGCACTTGCTGCTTCGGTAGAGAGGCCAGCGCCAGCCACAGTTCGAACGAGCCACTGTACACCCAGCACTCCTAGATGCTTTGCCACGTTATTCCTTTAAGTCTTCGTAACTTTCCTTGGCTCCCCATTTAGAAAGGAGGGAAGTGTGTGACTTCAAAGCGAGGATCTATCAGGAGGGATCCCACCCTGGCTCACAATGGATAACGGGGCCCGTGGTGTGCTGGCCGGGTGGAGGTCTCTCTCCCCCAGCCCCAGTGGCTCAGAGTGAAGAACTGGGGTCAGAAATCCTCAGGGGACAGACCTGCTGCGGCCCTTCCGGTGATGGTAGCTCACCCTGTCGCTCTGCCAGTGCAGCCTTCCTGACCCTCAGACCTACTCACTGCTAGCCATGTGCACACACATCCCCATTGCAGACTCTATTTCTTGAAAATCTGACCTTTGACTGTAACCGGGGTCTAATTCTAGACACATCGCCACCATCATCATCATCGTCACCATCATCACCACCACCACCACCATCATCATCATCACCATCATCATCATCATCACCATCATCATCACCATCATCATCATCATCATCATCACCATCATCACCATCATCATCACCATCATCATCATCATCACCATCATCATCATCACCATCATCATCATCATCACCATCATCATCACCATCATCATCATCATCATCATCACCATCATCACCATCATCATCACCATCATCATCATCGTCACCATCATCATCATCATCATCACCATCATCACCATCATCATCATCACCATCATCATCATCGTCACCATCGTCACCGTCATTATCATCATTGTCGTCGTCATCATCATCGACCACCTAAATGTCAGAACACAGAAAACAACCTAGAAAATAAATAAAACAAAAATAATAAACATTTCCTATAATTTCAGTATAGAAATTTCTACATAGGGAACTTCATACATGAAAGGATATTACTCTTTTTACAACTAAAATGAATGCTGTGTCTTTTTCCTTTTTTTTACACATCAACTCCCACTCACTTCCATATTATCCTTTAGGAAAAAAGTAAATGAAGCGTAGGAAAAGTGCTGAGCCTGAGATACCTCTATGAAACATAGCCAAGGTCTTATGGAACTTTATTTCACTAAAAATACTTTCATGGTGCCTGTGTTGTGCAAAAAGCATTTGAGTCAGAAGTGTTAGCCACCCTCTGTAGTAATTATTGAGTTAGTGCCCTATAACTAGTGTCTGTAAAAATATAATGAAGGGGAATTGGTGTCATGACTCATGCCTGTAATCTTTGCTGCTCAGGAGGCAGAGATCGGGAGAATCACAGTCTGAGGCCAGCAGGTAATGAAGTTGGCTAGGCTTTGTCTCAGTACTAAGCTGCGTGTCATGGCGTCACGCACCTGTATCCTGTCTAGCCAGGAGCATAGGATTATGGTCTACCATCAGCTCAAAGAAAAAAAAAAAGCCCTGTTCAAAAAAAAAAAAAAAAACAACCAAAAAAATCATGAAAAAGGAATGTAAACGTGGCTGGCAAGGTCCAGCATTTGCTTCGCCAAGAGCAAGATCCTGAGTTCAAACCTCATTATTGGTGAACTAATAATAGTAACCAGGATCGTCATAGTAATAACATCATGAGCTGAAATGACTCACCCTCTGCCTTCACTAGTCCACGCTTGACTCTGCTTCCTTCATCCAAGTGGCCCCTCTACACACCGGAAGCCATTAGAAATCCACAGCTATACGCAGGGCATTTTCTCAGTCATCCTGACCTGAGTCAAGTCCACCTTTCATGCCCGTATCTGATAAATTCGTTTCCTTAAGAGAAGCGACTTCAGGCAAGCCTTCCCGATCTCTGAGTTTGCTTCTTTCTGCAGTGAACTTGGTTTACAACTGCGTCCCAGAACCTGCAAGAAGAGTCAGTGGCAGGAGAGGTTGCGTCGGGCTCCATGGTTCTGATCTCCAGCCCCCATCACTTCAGAACGCACACAGCACACAGCCCGTTCTCCGCCAGGAGTTAGAGCACCGTGGCCTTTTGTTGCGTGGCGGGGATTAACGTCGCCCGCTTGCTTAGAGAGAGAAAGGCCTTTCCAAGCTGTAACATGTCGGACGTGTTGAGAGTGTGTGCTTATGTAACACCATATTTTTTAATACAACTGACAGTCTGTCTTGAGATTTAAGTGTTTTTTGACAGTTTTTATGCACCTGTTAATTCAAAGCTCTTAACATATGCCAGTTAAAAAGAGTCAGGCACTAAAACATCTAGCCTTAGAGCTAAATGTGGCTCAGCTGCGCGCTCAGGCAGCCAGGCTGACGGAAGCAATTCCTTCCTCCACGATGGAAGTCAGCTGCACGCTCCTCTCCGGGGCCTGAGCCAGCCGGTCTCGAGGCGGTGGCCGCCACTTGACTCCCTGAGGAACAGAAGCAGAGGCCACGTAAGGCCTTCGCCGCGGTTGGCTCCTACGTGTGACTGCAGTACAGGTTGAGAAGGTCGGATTCGCAAGGCCGTGTTGTTGGTAGCCGATGTCCAGGGTGAGCTGGGCGGGAGCTCGGACCTCAGTTCTGTTCTGTGCAAGGCTATCTGTCCACTCACCGCCTGGAGCCTCCCGTCCGTCCCTCCCACCTGTCTCCCGAAGGACTCAGGGCCGACGCCTGCATTCTTCCCAGACTCACTTTGTGGGTTTCAAGGCTTGTGTTCACTTACAATACAAAAGAGCAGTCTTTTCTGGAATCAATGAAGAAATAATTCTCATTTCTACCTCCACAGCACCTGGAGATGAAGCCCGGCGCCAATAAAGAGATCATTTTCTTCACACCTTCCGCTCCGCTCTGTGACTGGGGATCGAACCCACGGCCTTGTGCATGCTAAGCAAGCCTTTGCTTCACCATTTGAGCCATGTCCCCCTCCCAGGCAGTTCTGTTCGGTTTATTTTGTTCTTGAGAAAGGGTCTCCTTACCTTTGCTCGGGCTGTCTCGTGACTTCATATCCACTGACTCAGTCTCCAAAGCATCTGAGGTGACAGGCATTTGGTACCACTGCTGGCTTCTCATCAACCTCAAACAAAGCATGAATATGGTTACTAGTCACGTTCCAACTGAGAAATGCTCTTAAGAGTCATGAAGAGTACCTGGTAGCCAGCAGGATGGGATGGGTGCAAAGTAAATACTTGCTTTCATTGTGTGTGTGTTTTAAGATTCCAGAGATCTGATGTGGATTCATACATTCTGTGTTTGGGGTTCTCCATCAATCGTGTCCAACAGAAATATAATGTGAGTTGCTGTATAATTCACATGTGTATGTATGTCATGTAAGTCAATGTATGTATGTCATATAAACATGTCTGTGCAGGATTAAGCAACAAAACTCAACATAAACTTTCTAGTAGTCACATTTAAAAGAACAGAAAGAAACAGGTAAAAGCAATTACAAAAATGAATTTCACTCCTATCCCCAGAACTCTCATTTCAGTATGGAATCAATCAATGGGGTATTTTACATTCTTTTTATTCCCTCTCCTTTTGTCCTGACATCTGCTGTATAGACTAACAATTGCTGTATAGACTAACCATTTCCAATTCCCCATAGCCACATACAAGTGTAGTTCTTCTTGCAACTAGGCTGGCCTCAAACTCATGGTTCTCTTCCCTCAACACAAGTGCAATTCTAAGATGTCAACCATGAAAACACTCCAGCCAGTAAAAATCATACTCAATGACCCTAGAGAAGATTACTAGCACCAGATAGCAGTCAGAGAACCTATAGAATCCAGCAGCTTTTTTAAATCCCATAGTATACGATATTTTTGTCCCATAAAATTTTTTCAACAATGTTCCTTTTAGCTTCAGAACGAAGACCATCCGATTCCAAAGGAGGGACTGCAGGAAAAGACACCTACCAAAAAAAAAAAAAAACAACAACAACAAAACAACAACTTTAATGCAACACTTAGTTAGAAATGCAAAGGTTGTACCATCAGAGTTGTTCAGCAGATCAGAGAATAAGAGCAGGATTTGAATGATTATCTGCTATACAAATCAACATTAAATATCCAGCAATGAACAGGCTGAGAAATCAGGAAAGCAATTTTATTCAAAATAGCCTTTAAAAACTAAAAACTTAGGTATAAAATTAACTAAGAAAGTGCAAGACTTCTACAAGGAACTATAAATTCATAAGGAAAGAAATTAAAGAAGTCATCAAAAGATGGAAGACATTCCATGATCATGGATTGGCTAATTCTCGTGACAATAGATACTAAAGGCAATCTACTAATTCAATAGAGTACCCATCACAAATCCTAATGCCATGCTTTACAGAAATGGAAAAACCAATCCTAAAGTTCATATAGAAGCATAAAAGGCTTTGAATCGCAGAAGCAATCCTAAGCAAGAAGACCAACTCTGGAGGTATCACAATATCAGATTTCAAATAATACTACAGAGCCATAGTAACAGAAAACCTCCTGCAGGGTTCTGGTACAAAACCAGACATCAAAACCTACGGAACAAAATTGAAAACCTACAATTACAGCCATCTGATCTTTGACAAACTAGCCAAACCCTGTTTATTTGTATTTTTATGTTTTTTGCTCACAGGGCTTGAACTCAGGGCCTGGGCACTGTCCCTGAGCTCTTTTGCTCCAGGCTAGTTAGTGTTCTACCACTTGGAGCTACAGCTCCACTTGCAGGTTGTTAGTGGTTAATTGAAGATAAAGGTCTCACAGACCTTTTCCTGCCCAGGCTGGCTTTAAACCTTGGTCCTCAGATCTCAGCCTCCTGAGTAGCTAGGATTAGCAATGTGAGCCACTGGCACCCAGCTAAGTATTACTTAAAGAAATTCTCTTCAACAAATGATGCTGGAAAAACTGATTATGTGCATGCAGTGCATTGAAACAGATCCTTCTTATCTTGGTCAAATGTCAACTTCAAATGGATCCAAAACCTTAATGTAAGACCTGAACCCTAAAAGTTACTATGGGAAAATTCTGGAAGAGATAGATATAGGTAATTATTTATTTTTGAATGAGAGTCCAATTATCCAGCAAATAAGAGCCAAGAATTGACTAATGAGATCAAATCAAATTAAAATTTTCTTTACATCAAAAGAAATAATTGCCCATAGAACAAGAGAAAATCTTCCACAGCTATTCAATAAACAAACAACATCATGTTGAGAAAGATAAACTAAACTTAAAAAGCCAAATGTTACGTGCTTTTGCATATTTGCAAAGCCTAGGCCTAAAACGATGATGATGGTGGTGGTGATGATGGTGATGATTATGCTAATAATGGGACATGAATGTGAAAGGGGGTCTGCTTGTTTGGAGAGGGGTTAGCAGGAGGATGAATGGAAAAGAGTAGAAGGAGTAATGAAATGTAATGAAGACACTCACTCCTGTAATCCCAGCTACTGAGGAGGCTGAGATCTGAGGATCACCATATGAAGCCATATGGAACAGGAAAGTCTGTGAGACTCTTATCTACAATTGACCACCAGAAAACTGGAAGTGGCACTGTGGCTCAAGAGGTAGAGCGCTCGCCTTGAGCTGAAGAGCTCCAGTCCTTATCTAAAAGGTATGCCGTTGAGTTTAAACAGCTTCTCAGTGGTCGAGCACTAGACTAGCTTCTCAGGGACCCTGGGTTCAGAGAAATCAAAAACAAAAGCAAACACATAAAAAGCCTTTCCATGTTTGCTCGATGATTTCTCATTTTAGAAGAACTTTTTCCCCAAATGTGTAAAAAAAAAAAAAAAAAAAAAGTCAAAGATGAGAGTGCAATTATCCTCACGTTGGTAAGATTTCTTTCCTCTTTGGATGTCTCCAGTTTGCATAATTCATGGATGATCTGGGTATGTTAAAAGCCTGTTTGCAAACAGGACAATCAGCCAGGCTCCATGATGGCAGCATTTAAAAAAAATCCTCATCATAAACGAGCATTTCAGATGTTCACTATCATCCAAGCCATCCGTGGATTGCATTTAATAAGTCAAATACTTACACACCTCAGCCCCAGACTGCTTAGCCTTTTCCAAGAAATGTAGCATCAGGACTGTTCCTTGCACTCTGCCTTGCTTTGAAGCAGCTACTCTTTGTTGTTGATGATGATTTTTTTTAAATAGACTGAATAGAAAAGCCAAGAGGTCCTCTCTCTCCTCAAAAGAGGGGGAGGGTGACAGGAAACTAGTTGAAAGACACTAGGTGAAGACATTTGGATTTAAGTATTTGACTTGGCTGGAGACCCGAGCTGGGAAGTGATCAAGAGATTCAACACCAGAAAACATTTTCAAACCGCAGTAAGTTTAGAGGAGCTAGGAATGGGAGAGGAGGAGGATGGGAGCGGTTTCTCCATGACTTAAAAACAGTGGGGGCAGGCAGGGGCCAGCTCATCTTTTTCCGTAAGAAATTGCAAACTCTTTCTCCCAAAATGAACATGTAAAGCTGCCTCTAGACCCGTCCTCGAGTCTCTGAGGCTGAGGCCGAGGCCGAGCTCTGCTCCGAAACCCTGTGAATTTCTCCCGCATGCATTTGTGAGCCTGACTCCAAACCGTTTCATTCTTTCCTCATTTCTGTCTCTGTGGAGTCTGTTTTGAGTTAGTTGTTTCTTGGCATAGCTTCCGTTGGAGCTGACAGTGCCTGCTCTTTTCTTTCTTTCTTTCTTCCTTTTTATTTTAACCCCTCTTTTATTTTTTTCCTTTCTTTTTAACACTTTACTTTTTGTGTTCTTTCTGCTGGGCTCCACAGTGACTCTGCAGAAATTGCCAAGACGCAAGCAAACAAAATCTGAACCTCCTCTGTCCACTTCCACCAGATCTCCACACAAAACCGAACCTGAAGAGCCGCCCCAAGCAGCCCTTCCCAGACCCTCGTTGCTCTGAGGGTCCGCAGCCCCCCAAACCTGCCCCTGCCATTGTGTGCGAAGGAATTCCTTCAAAAGTTTTCGTTTGCTTAGTAGAATTAGTTTTGTTTTTAACTCAGAGAGTAAAGGTTATTATATTCCTGTATTTATAGAACTATGTTGTGTTTTATTGGAGCTATGATTTTTTTAAAAAACTGGCTTTGTCCCAATATATTACAAGTTGCAGAAACATGAAAAATAAAATGACACTTGTCCCCAGGCCACAGATAGACATTAAAAAGAAAATGGCTTGTTTGTTTTCCTAAGTTTAGGCAAATGCAGTTTGATATCTAGGGCAAGGTTTAAAGAACCACATGAATTCTATTCTACAGTAATCTGAAGCACAGGACATGTCTTTTTCTTCCTATTTTTGGTTTAGAGAGTACAACTGATTTAGCTGGATTTCTACCAGTGTGTGAGCAGACTTCAGAAAGGCCACTTAACATCATAACATGCTCATGAGTGCATCAGATAAGCCTATGAGAAGAAAAAGGCAAAGTCAGTTGATCTGATAAGTTGGGAGTTAGGTAAACTTGAACTGGCCCTGTAGTCCCAATAGTACAGTAAACACTGAAGTGTTTCTTCCCATCAAGATCAGCCCAGGTTCTGTTACTGAAAAGCTCAGGATGGAAGCAGGCAGCCTGCTTTGTCTTCAGATAACACTTGAAGTGAGAGTCCTCTCCCCACCCTATCAGCCATGGGTGTCTTTGTTTTTTTTAAAGAGATGGACAAACAAACTATTTGTTGATAAATCTACAGAGGACTTGGGAACAAATCAAAATCTCTTTGGGGATACAGTTTGAAAATGCTGGGTGTGTGGCTGAGTGATAAAGTGCTTGCCTGGAATATGTAAGGTCCTCAGTTTATTCTGCACCTCTCCAGAAATGTGGTTAATTTCAGGAACCCAAAATGAAAGACAACATAATCAAGTGCACAGACTGTTGAGGGGGAAAAACCATCGCAAGGGGTATGGTGGGAAAAGTAAATTGGGATGACTTGCTACCAACAAGAAAACACAGTATTCAGGCCTTCCTCTCCTGAGTTACGCAGGCTGGAAAACGCCATTTCAGTCTCTTCATAGGTGCTCCACCGAAGACTTTTGAAACACCTCAGATCTACAACTGACAAGCCCAGCAGAGAGGTAACAGAGCTGCGGGCCCTGTCAGCGTGAAGCCTGACACCTGGATGGAAGCCGAGGCATAGGCCAAGGCTTGGGTTTTTCAGAGCACAGATCCTCGACTGTATCAAAGGGAAACAACCCAGAGGGCCGATTAGATGATATCAGTGTTCTTTGTGATGTCTGCCGATTACATAGCTACACATAGTAGCTTGGTAAGCAAATGTTCTCCCCGATAAAACAAGGAAAAAAATCATTATTATACTGGTCCAAGAAAATTAGGTAATAATGAGACACAAAATAAATAGCTGAAAGTCACCTATGGGTTCTCAGCATACACAGAGTTAGATCATGATGAAGTGTCTTGAGTTAAACAGAAGAACAACACACACACACACACACACACACACACACACACACACACACACACACACACACACCACACACCACACACCACACACCACATACCACATAGTCAAACATCAATTTAGAAAAAAAGTCAGAGCAGGCTTTGACCTTTAATTATCTGACTTATTATTTTGACTTTGTTCACCAACAAGCCAGAGAGCTCTTATAGGAAAAAAAAAACTGCTAAAGGGTCTGATTTCTTTTTCTAAATCTGTAAGCCATTTTTCCTTCTCTTACTTGGAATATATATGCTGTGATTTGGCTGTGTGAAGACAGTATCGTCTTTTTTAAAAAGTACATTTTAAAGTCATTGCTCAAACCCAGAATGCTCTGGATCTCTCTGCTGTTTTTGCGATTACATGGACATGAAATACAAGGAATCAACGCACAAAAAAGACCCTTAACCTTAATTTCTAAAATATGCATTCTAAATATCATTTCTAGAGTAAATCGTTGAAGCCACTTCAGTAGAAGTAAAATTTTTATCCTAAGAAAATGTGATTAATAATCTGAAATTAATGTAAATATTTCATGTTTTGGTCATATAATCTATTTACCAAGGGAATTACCTTCTTTTTGATTAATTGAGAAATGGAAACAGAAATGAATTTAGAATAAAGAGCGACATGTGTTTTTAAGTGGATTCTTAATGATTTTTGAAGTTTTCCTAAGATGTGGAAAAGAAAATTTTGAAATGGTTTGATAAAAATTGCTCTGGGGAGGCACATGGAATATTACAAATAGACCTTTTTCCTGACCTCAAAGTCTCCTGGCTGCAAGGCCTACTCATAACCCCAGAGCAAGAGCGGTACGCTTGTCACACCCAATCTTCTTGTTAGTTCAGTCACTCATTTTCCTGAAGAATAAGCCCACCTCCTATTTCCTTGATTTCTAAGTGCCGATGCCTGAAGGTCAAAGGCCACGAGATGGCATTGAGTTCCAAGATATTGAATGTCATAACTGAAGACACTTTTAGATTAGAATCAGGGTTTAAATTCTCTGCACAAAGACATATGTGTGCAAATAGCATTAGAATTGTATGGCATTATCTATAAAGTTACAAATTATAATGTCTGAGAAAATACTTGAACGGACACTGAGAAACCATATTGTTAAATAAAAACAGAAAGCCTTCGAACATATCCACGCTTAGTATAAATGGCTCCACAGACATAGATTTCGTGTTTTTATTTTAATGGTAATAAAATATTTTGTTTATGTACATTCACTTTAAAACCCACTTTAAAAAGCATGGCGTACAACACATTTATACACATGTTTACCATATATCTAAAGAAGATTTTAATGAGGCGTGGTTAGAAATCCATAAAGGTTTACATGTCAACACGGTTCCCTTGTACACACTGTTTTCTTTTCCACATTTCATTCCTAAAAATATGAAATGTTTGGAGAGGGTTGGAGGATAACAAGGAAGAATGCTTTGAATCATATAGAGAGACTTCCAAGGTAGGTTGGCATCGTCTCTTCTTCTTGCTTTTTTTCTTTCTACTGAGAACAAAAACCATTTGTGCAGTGGTGAAATTGCACCAAAAATCAGCTCGGGGCTGCGTGTGACCACGAGGTGGGTCGTTCAGGCCGCGCTGGGCACAGGGTCAGGCACAGAGACCTGCAGATGCCTTTGCCGGAACTTCAACACGGCGCACCGTGGTTTTGAGTGTGGCAAATCCAAGTGAGTACCCACGAGCTGTTACCATAGAGGACAGAAGCCGAACAAAAGGGGAAGAAAGAAGAAAGAAAAAGGAAGACAAGAAAAGAAAGACTCTAACATCGGAATGGTATGAAAACCAGGAAAATAACTTTAGGGAAGGGCAAGGCGGATAAAGTTAACAGTAGATTGGAGAAATCTGATTTTTCAAAAAGGACCGAATGTAAACTTAAAAATATAAAAGCACAACAGAGTTGCAGCTATGGCCTTAACGAACCCCAGTCCCGCAGGCTTTCCTGCTCCACACGAAGTGTATTTTTCAAGAAAATTGGTTACAGCAGTTCCGTGCCTTCCAACAGCAGCCTGTAGAAATGAGACTCCAGTCTGGAAGGGACTTTCTCTCTCTCTCTCTCTCTCTCTCTCTCTCTCTCTCTCTCTCTCTCTCTCTCTCTCTCTCTCTCTCTCTCTCTCTCTCTCTCTCTCTCTCCCCCCCCCCCTCTCCCCACCCCAGCTGCACATTCTCCACCTTTTCAATCCCTATCCTACGTTCTGTTCTCCTCCTCCTCCTGACCATATGGTATCCATCCATTCAAGGACACAGCCTGTAAGAGGTGCTGCAGGAGCCTTGGGCTGCTGCTGGCTGTTTTAACGGCATGCCACAGGAAAGTTTTATTTCCCATTGATTGGTTACAAATCAGATAAATATCGCTTCTAATGAAAGCAGCTTTGAACTGCTAGAAATGTTATCTGGAGGAGTCTGGGGCTTATCAAAAGTCAAACTAGCTTTAATCACATCAACATGCTAATTATAGGCAAACAATAAAAGCTTTAAGCAATGATTGTGTGGGTTTTATTACTATTGACAGTCACTGAGGTATATTTATTTCGGGAGGTAATTGTCAGAAGACTTTCTCCAGAAAGGCTTGTTTGTATAATTAAGTGCGTGTTATGCAAGCTTATCTACTGATCTGCTCCTGCTAGTTAAGTGGCTGGAGCTCCCGCCCCAGGCCCCAAGACAGAGCAGCAATTAAAAAGAAAGGCTCCAGGAGAAGGCTTAGCGGTAGTTCATTTGTCAAGGATAAAAATAAAATAAAAGGGCTAATGTGTCCTCACCAAACAGAGTGTACCAGAGTGAGAAATGTGGTTAGTCAACTGAAGAAAATAATGAATAAACCAATAAAAGGAGGTAGGAAATTTCATGATCATTGATGTAAGAATAGAGAGTAGTTAGCATGGAAAGCGTCCAGCTTCATGTAGCCTGCAGATGGAAGGTGAGAAAGCAGGCATTTTTTTCGTTGGTGTCCAAAAGATCATTCAATGGGATGAGGTAATACAACCTGAAAATATATCCGATGAGGAAATAAAATAGAAAATAGCGATGCCTGGCTGGATATGCCCAAGACTGCTAGTTTTACTTTATTGTGGTTTTATTTTATAACTCTCCAAAATGCATACTCTAAATTTCTACTTCTAAAAATCTGATAATGTCATCCCAAAGCGACACAGAAGTAGTTTTCCATCCAATTAATCAAGCAGTTGATGCTCTTAGCAAGAAAATAAAATAAAAATCAAATAAAACTTTTAAACCAAGACACCTGAAACATAGATTTCACATTTGTTCATTCTTATTTTTTAAATGAAAAATCAACTGCCTTGTGACTAGAGAGGGGAACAAAATAAATCCTTCAGACCAGAAACTATTTTTGTGCCATAAAGAATCATTCAACTGCAAAAGGGGATAAAAAGCTAATTTTAAAAATATCATAATTATATCAAGAGGTGTTGGACTGCATTTAATTCTTTCCATTCCCTCAAATATTGGCCTCTGTTCACTTTTCATTTAATTCAAAGCAATTAAGAATGTGGCAAATTCTTGATCATTTTTTTTTTACCTTTAGACAGGGTCATTTCTGAAGTTGTCACATTTTAATGGGTTCAGACTCAGTTTATGCAAGAGACAATCAAATGTTTGCTTTTAAAAGGTCTATAAAACATAAGAGCTTTTAACCTTTAGAATGCATTAATAAAATGCTAATGACATCATGGCCAAGACCACATTTGGAGGTACCCCAAAACTCCAAATGACCGTTGTGAAAAGAAAACAGAATTTTAATCAAATGATCTGTTATTTTAATGGCCACTTACAAAACAAGGAGATTTATTGAGAAGCATAAAGTTTGTTTGCATGAGTGAAGGCAAAGCTTTTAAGAATTTCCCTCTGGTTTTCCCTCCCAGTTTCTTGCAACATAATACTACTAAATATTTGTGAATTGTGAGTCGAGTCTGCAGTCTTAGTTCTTACAGAAAATAAAAGAGAGGCTGAAGAGAGAAAAAGGTGGTGCCAATTTGTCTGCCCAGGCTCTGATTTTTGGATGCAGAATTTTTTCCCCCTTCCAGGGCAGAAGGATTTGGTGGGAAGGTTTTTCTCCCTTCAGGGTGAGATATCTGATATCCATCCTGAGACCGGTCATAAGACCATACTTTCATGGAAACTACATAAGGAGAAAAAAAAAGTCCTTGGGTACAATTCTCATCTAAATTTGCAGCCGATCTCTCGTTTCCGCTGGGCAATTATGGCTCTTTTGACCATTTCTGATTGCAAAACACATTGATTTTTTTAAAGCTATTCTGATAACTTGAGAACTTCCATGCCATTCCCTTCCCCCAACTCTTTTTCCTCCCCTTTAAATCTCTGTTCCTCATTTCTTCCTCTCCTGCCTAGAAGTGCTATCCAGTGACCCCTGGTGCTGATTAAAGTTTCTCGGGTGACCCCTGAATGCATTTTATTACACGGCTGGTCATAAAGCCTGCTTAAACTGCTGCCTTAGCCCAACTCCTGCCTCTTGGGTGGAAGGCCCCCGTCAGGCCAACTTCAGACAGGAAAAACGCAAACAGCAACCCAGGAAGGGCAGAGAAGGATTGCAGATCATCTCTGCCCAGTCATCTGGCAGATGGACAGACCACTGAGAATGAAGACAGGCCCCACAAACCTTCTAGAGGATGTCAATCCTAACACTGGTGTGGGTGAGGTGAAAACAGAAAAAGGGAAAAAATTATTTGCCATTTTGTTCCTTTTCCCCCCTAAAACGCAGTTACACTATCAAAATAGCCCTCAAGCTACTATGGCCAGGTTTGCTTCCCGACACCTCTAGGTTTAAGGACTGTCACCCAGGCTGCTGCTATGGGGAGGTAGAACCTAAGGGGAGGTCTTTAGGTCATTGGAAGCATACCCAAGAAGGAGATGGTAAGATCTTGTCCTCCTCCTAGTCTCTTCTTCGATCCCTGGCCTTGCTGCAAGCAGCTTTGCCCTGTCTGGTCCTTTCTCCAGAATGTGCTACCTCATCCATCAAGCACAAAGCAACCAGGTCAGCTGGCTATGGTCTGGAATTTACACAGCTGTCAATCAAAATAACATTTACTCTTCAAAAGTTCATTACCTCAAGTGTTTTCTGGTTGCAAAGGTAGGGCATAACAAACACAGATTGGCACAAGGCATCTGAAAACAAGCTTCTAATGTGAATCCCAGGAAAACAGTTATTCCGCTTCTGGAAGCCTTCGTGTATTTGTGTACTGACTACGTCTAGGTAACACTGTGCCATTTATTTTTAATTTAATGGGCTCAGAACAAACCAATTGACAGTTAGCTTTGGTGTAGCTATTTGTTTTTCTGGGTTGCCAGGAACCAAAGGGGACCAAAAAAAAATCTATACTTACAAATCCATGGATGGGATTTTTTTTTTCTTCTTTTTTTTATTGTGAAAATACTGTACAGAGGGGTTACAATTACATGGGCAAGATAATGAGTACATTTCTTATCAAGCATTGTAGCCTCCTCCTTTGTTTCCCCTTCCCATCCCTTCCCATCCTCCCCCCAGTCCCCCACTCAATCCTCCCCCCTTCCCCCCCCCCCCCCGCACCAAAGTTGTAAAGTTCGTTTTCAACATAACGTCTTGTACATCTCATTGTTGCAATGGGTCACTTGTATCCCTATTTAAACAATTTGTTTTTCCCCTTCCCCTCCACAAATTATACTGACATCAAATACAGTGAAAATAGGGGTTATGCCTTGGGGGAGGGACATACAAATCAACAAAGAAATCATCTTCTAAATGCGTTAGAAACAATCGCATGAAAGAAAAAAACATTTGAATACATATCTTAGGGTTCATTTCCCTAACATCACTTTATCTGACCTTTTCTGCTTGACTCAGACATATACTAGGTATTGCAAATAAGGGAAACCATGGGACCTATGTTTCTTTGGGCCTGGCTTACTTCACTTAATATAATTTTTTCCAAGTCTTTCCGTTTCCTAACAAATGGGGCAATGTTATTCTTTCTGATGGAGGCATAGAATTCCATTGTGTGTATATACCACATTTTCTTGATCCATTCATCTACTGAGGGGCATCGGGGTTGGTTCCATACCTTAGCTATAGTAAATAAGGCTACAATAAACATAATTGTGCTGGTAGCTTTAGTGTGGTCTTGTTTGTGATCATTTGGATAAATGCCCAAAAGTGGGATTGCTGGCTCATAGGGGAGCTCTATTAGAGTCTTTTGAGGAACCTCCATACTGCTTTCCAAAGTGATTGGACAAGTTTACACTCCCACCAACAATGCAGTAAGGTTCCCTTCTGTCCACATCCCCTCCAGAATCTCTTGTTATTAGAGTTCTGGATTTTAGCCATTCTAACTGGGGTGAGGTGGTATCTCAATGTTGTTTTGATTTGCATTCTTTTATGGCTAGGGAGGTTGAGCATTTCTTCATGTGTCTATTGGCCATCCTTCCTCTTCAGAGAAGTTTCTCTTTAAGTCTTTCGCCCACTTATTTATTTGAAGATTTGTTGTTGGGGGATTTAATTTTTTGAGTTCCAGGTATATTTTAGATATGAGACCCTTGTCTGTTAAAAGGCTAGTGGAGATCTTCTCCCAATCCATGGGCTTTCTATTGATCTTGCTAGCTATGTCCTTTGCCATGCAGAAGCTCTGCAATTTCATGCAATGACATTTGTCCATTTGTTGTGCTTCTGGGTCTCTATTAAGAAAATTTCAGCCTGTGCCAAGGTTTCTCCTATTCCTGGATGGGATTTCTTTAGCAAGAATAAAGCATGATATTGTACATGGGAGTGTCCAGATCAGTCCGTGCTCAAAAGGAGAATGGCACTGTTAGCCACCAGAAAGTACCAAGCTTCAGCCTCCCTGAGAACAAAACCAAACACATGTGAACATATACATCAAGTCCAATTCAACAATGGGTGATCAAAGGTGGCTCAGTGGTAGAGTGCCTGCCTTGCATGCGTGAGGCCCTGGGTTCGATTCCTCAGCACCACATAAGCAGAAAAAGCCGGAAGTGGCGCTGTGGCTCAAGTGGTAGAGTGCTAGCCTTGAGCTGAAGAGCTGAGGGACAGTGCCCAGGCCCAAAGTTCAAGCCCCACAACCAACAACAACAACAACAAATTCCATTCCCATTCACAGAGTGTGAAGGTCAGTAGGTGGGTGTTGATGTCTGAACTGGAAAAGTATAGGTGGAGTGTTTGTGAGAAATATTCACTGGTCTAGTTGGCCAGCAACAAGATGTCTGCTGATTTGTTGGCTACAGAATGAAGATTGTAAGCACATCTTCAGCCACTGGACATCTGGACAAACACTTTAAGATCCACAAGAAAAGAGTGGAATATAGCTTTGGTCCCTTCCCTGGGTCACATCTCCATTTCATTAAGGATGAAGTTGCTCAGAATCCCGCGTATGCACCCCTCATATCTACACTCTAAGAGCTCCAGAAACTTGGCATTCCCCCTCTTCCTCCTCATGGGCATCATAGTCCTCCTCCTCCTCCTCCTTCTTCCCCTCCTCCTCCTCCTCCACCTCCTTCCTCTCCTCCTCCTCCTCCTGCTCCTCTTCGTCCTGCTCCTCTTCCTTCTCTTTCTCCATCTCCTTCTCTTTCTCCTCTTCTTCAGATATTGAGAAAGTATTTTGCTCTCTAGCTGAGGCTGGTCTAGAACTCACTATGTTCATAGCAACTTTGACGAAGATCAGTTGGCCCTAGATGCATGCTTATGTCTAGGATCTCTATTCTATTCCTTTGGTCCAAGTGTCTATTTCTATGCCAATACCACAGTTTTCATTATTATAGCTTTATAGTATATTTTTAAATCAGGTAGTGTAATGTCTCTTGCTTTGTTCTTTTTATTCAAATTTGCTTTGTCTGCTCAGGGATTTTTGTGATTGTATGGGAATTGTGAAAAAAATTTTAATCTAGTTGTTTCAAACATGATGTTGATATTTTGATAGAAAATGTATTGAATCTACACACTTTATGTAATATAGACATTTTAGTAATGCCATTTCTTGCTATACATCAAAACAAGATAGCTTTCTATGTTTTTCAGTTTTTATGGTAGAGAATTTTTAACTTCTTTGGCTAATGTTATTGCTGAACATGTATTTTCTTGTGGCTTTTGTAAACAAGATTGCATTCTTGCTTACCCCCCAAATATTTCATCGTTGGCCCAGGGCAAGCTACATATTTTGTATATTGATTTTTGTATTCTGAAATGTGAGCTTGTCACTTCCAATCCGGGTAAGGTAAGCTGTCTCTTCTCTGACTTGTAGCTACATCATAGTCTGTGAGATCATGTTGTCAGAGAAGAGAATATTTAGTTCAAGCAATTAGGAAATATTACAGAATCAGGAGCCTATGGCAAAGAGCACTCACATAGCCCCAACTAACCAGATTAAAAAAAGGAAAATTGAAGCTAGTGCAGGGAATATTTTGCGGCCAGGAACTGTTGTCATAACAGAAGCTCATTTTTGCCTCAAGTTCCCACACTGTCAAAACTCTTTTGTGGGGCTTGAACTCTGGGCCTGGGCGCTGTCCCTCAGCTCTTCAGCTCAAGGTGAGCACCCTACCACTTGAGCCACAGTGACACTTCTGGTTTTCAAGATAAGAGTCTCATGGACTTTCCTGCCCGGGCTGGCTTTGAACCCTGATCTTCAGATCTCAGCCTCCTGAATAGCTAGGATGACAGGCGTGAGCCATTGATGTCCAGCTGACAAGATCTTCTCACAATAGAAAGCTCAAAATCACATGTAGTTCCTGCCGCCTGCCCAGAGTCCAAGACGTAGATTAATTTCTTCATCACATCTGGATGTGGTTTCTCTTCGTCTGGAGATTTCCAAGCAAAACAGACGAGTTGTCTGAGTACATAACCCCCCAACCACCTTCACACATTGACCAGCCATGGTAGAACAGGGACCCTGTATCCTGAAGGGAAGCCATGAAGACACACTTGTAGGTGCACACAGGCACACAGCAATTCTTCGGAAGACGTAAGGGGTGTGGATGTGTGCGGAGTTCCCTGCCTTGATTAGCCCAGGTCCACTCTGTGAATGACTCTGCTCTCTCCACAACAGAGTCTCTTCCTTACTCGGTGCCCTTTGGAGAAGTTTCTTTTCTTTTTCTTTTTTAGCAACTTCATTGACCATATCTGGAAGGAGCTTTTAGAGACTATCCTGCCCGTTATTGCTCACAGAAGGGCTAGGACTCGAATGTCGCTTTCTTTTCTTTTTGTTTGATGAGCTGGCAGTGTGACTCGAGCGGTAGAGGACCTGCCCTGCTTGTGTGGAGCTCTGGGTTCAAACTTCAGAGTTTCAGAAGAAAAAAAGCGGGGGGGGGGGGGGGGGAGAGACTGAAAAACTTAAGTTGAAATGTGTCGAGGTTCACTTATCGAAGCATATTAATTTAAATTAAGTTATAGAGCAATCTGTTGATTGGAAAGATCAATGGGGTTTAATAAAAGGCAACTGACATATCATAAATAACTTTCCCAAAGCTGGGTTGTGCTAGTGCATGCCGGTCATCCTAGAACTCTGGAAACTGAGGTAGGAGCACAAGGTATTCAGGATCAGCCTGGGTTAGACACAAGGGTGTGCCTCAGAAATAATTGGCAAAATGTAAGATTCCCAGCTTGTGACACGTCTATGCAATCATAACCACAAGTCGGACAATAAGCGCATACATCACACCTCAATGGCTCCCTGAGCCCCTTAGAATGCTTTCCGCCTCCGTTCCTGCTCCTCTACCCTGCTCTCTGTAAGTATGAATTACTTGCATCCTGTGCTACACAATGATCATCTATCACTGTCTAGCTAATGCCACTCGAGACAATTATTTTTAGATTTGCCCATGTTGCCACATGCATGAAGACTTCATCCTATTTACTTCTGAATGGTAAGCAGCTCCACTGTACTTTTAGTTTTATTACAAATGGTTTTTGATGAGACACAGTTCAAAAATCAAAAGAAGTTTCAAAAATAAAAATTATACATCCTTACCCTCACATTACACCTCTCAGACTCTCAGACGGGCAGGCCGGTGTCTTAGTCAGCTGTACTGAAATGGCTGTGTGATCTACTGACTGTTTCTTACCTCCTCAAAGGCACCCCAAAAGGACCCCCAAAAGGCAAGGTAAAATTACGGGAGTTCTCACAAGCCCAAACAGGCACTGCAGGCAAGCACTGTGATAGAGATTTTAGATCTGTGGAAAGGCTACATGTCTTATTGGAAGTTGGATGATGTTATAGGGACCCCAAAAAAATCAATCGGTCGTCCACAGTATTTAAGGAGACCTAGTTTTTAGTATCAACATTTACTATTAATGACAGCAGTGTTTTGTGTGCTAGCAAGCGACTTGACTCTGAGGCTTGTGGTCACTGTGGATGCCCTACTGTACACACAGTGTATGTCGAGTTGGGTAACTTGAGAGAGCTGGTCTCTACACGTCTGGCGCATCTGTGGGTGTACTCCAGAGCACTGCAAAGGTGTACTGTGTGTCATTACATGGAGACTATCATATGTTAGTCTAGTCACTCACTGATGGACATTTGAGTTATTTCAAGCTTCAGACTATTACAAACAAAGCCATATAGCACCGTGAACACATTTTTTTGTCGGAACCCATACATTAATTTCTGTTCCTTAAAAATTTAGGGATAGAGTGACTAGATCGTAAGGCAGTTGAATCGTAAGGGTTTTTTTTTTTGTTGTTGTTGTTGGTTGGTTGGTTGGGGGTTGTTTTTTCCTAATGCTTGTCTGGGGCTGCACTCAGGGTCTGGGCACTGTCCCTGAGCTTCTTTTGTTCAAGTCTAGCATTCTATCACTTGTGCCATAACTCTGCTTCTAACCTTTTTTTTTTCTTTTTTTTTTTTTTTTAGTAGTTTTAGTGGAGATAAGGGTTTCACAGATTTTCCCACTCAGGCTGGCTTTGAACCTCAATCCTCAGATGGCAGCCTCCTGCGTAGCTAGGATTGCAGGCATGAGCCACCGGTGCCTGGCTTGTTGTGGATTTTGAGAGCTCAGTTTTCATCCGTTCAAATTGTTTGGTAAATTTTTCTTCAATTTCTTTTGATTCTCTTTCCCATTACATTTAGATTAGAAATATGGATATATCAGACCTTTTGTTTTTTTGAAGTTATCCTACAACTCGTTGAAGCTCTGCTTGTTCTTTTTTGGGGGGGGGTCGGTCATGGGGCTTGAACTCTGGGCTTGGGCGCTGTCCCTCAGCTCTTCAGCTCAAGGCGAGTGCTATACTGCTTGAGCCACAGGGCCACTTCTGGTTTTCTAGTGGTTTATTGGAGATAAGAGTCTCACAGACTTTCCTGCCTGGGCTGGCTTTGAACTGTGATCCTCAGATCTCAGCCTCCTGAGTAGCTGGGATGACAGGCGTGAGCCACCAGCGCCCGGCTCTGCTCCTTTATTGTTGGTATTTCTTTTGTTCTGTGGTTCACGTGGTGTTGTGTCTATTGCTATGTCTTCAAGTTCACTATTAATCTTTTCTTTTGCAATCTTCAGTCTGTCATTAATCTTGTCCAATGCATGTTAGTCTTCATCTTTACAAATTCAATTTGGTTTTCTTTTTTTTCTTTCTTTCTTGGCAGTACTAAGGATTAAACCAAGGCTTCTCACTTGGTAAGCAAGCACTCTATCACTTGAGCTATGTCTACAAGCCCTTGTCCTGTCTTTTATAATTTCTATTTTTCTACTTAAGGTATTTAGTTTTTCCTCTGCTTTCTTGAATACAGGAATGTTGCTATTGGTTTAATGTCTTAGCTTACTAATTTCATTATCTGAATCATGTCTCATGAATTGAGCTTTGGGAATATATTATCAATCATATAGGTTGCATACCTGATGATAGTATTTTCATTGGATGCTCCCATGAATTTTTCCTTGTTATGGGCTTTTTTCTAGTTTTTTTTTTAACTCTAGTTTGGGATACTGTTAAATTATTCACAAGCAGTTTGACCCTTTCAGTCTTGTTTATAAGCTTTATTAGCGTGGAATCAGCTTCATTTAGTAAGAGAAGACTTTTTCTTTGTCTCAGGTCACAATCATTCGGGTATTCCACCCTGAATGATGAGATTGCCCCTTTCAGGTGGAGTTTTCCCCAGGTTTAGCGATTTCAGCCCATGCATGTGCTGATTAGTTTTCAAATTAATATAAGAGGTGAGCTCTTTGTGGTTGCCTAGAATTTGTAAGCGTGTATTCTTCCCTCTCTTCTACTTCACCCTGAAAAAAAAACTCTAGCAATTATTCTCTTATTCACATCAAGAAGAAGGGTCAGAATGGGTTTTGAATGGCAAGTCTGTGCCATCGTTGATCGTCTGTTCACCCTCCTGCTGCCTCTGTTAACCTGAGCTCTGTTCCTGCTTTTCGTTTCCTAGATGACATCAGGTGTGCGGGTTAGCTAGACAGGAGCAGGCACACTGCGACAATGGCGGGAAATGCTGTGCCGCAGGGGCGCGGGGGGAGGGTGCAACCTCCTTGGTTAGAGTATGAGGGTCTGGGCTTTCCAAACGGCAAGCATCATATGATTATCCCAAAAGCAGCAATAAATAGACTGGCCACATCAGGCCAAGGACTGTCAAGTAACTGAGTAACTGGTTTTTCTTTGTCAGTTTTCTCTCGCAGAGTTTGAAAACATGAATTTCAAAACAGACTCAACACCAAAGACGACCATTTTCTCTTTGGTAGGAATTCAGAGAATATAATACCACGTGTTTACTCATAATGCTGCTGCCTCTCCTTCCCCAGACAGGACTTGAGGCGTGCTCATCAGGGGCAGTGAACAAGATTCGATCTTTGGAAATGCCAGGATTTAACACCGGTGGGCAGAGCCTGCCAAACTCGGCAGTTCTGCTTCAGGACCGTCCTAGCACCTGCTTCCGAAGCCCTGACACGGGAAGAGAGTTCGCAGCTGTGCTGCATCTCACCTTGAAATCTGACACTGGTGAGAGCAGAAACATGAATGTAATTTTCTTAACTATCACAGTCTTTCTGCCTACATTGTTGGTTTGTTTAAGAAATGAGCTCCTGGGGCTGGGAAGGTGGCTCAGTGGTAGAGCGCTTGCCTTGCATGCATGAGGCCCCGGGTTCGATTCCTCAGCACCACATAAGCAAAAAGAAAAAAGCCAGAAGTGGCGCTGTGGCTCAAGTGGTAGAGCGCTCGCCTTGAGCTGAAGAGCTGAGGGACAGCGCCCAGGCCCAGAGTTCAGGCCCCATGACCGGACCCCCCCCCCCCAAAAAAAAGAAAGAAATGAGCTCCACGGGGTTTGCCTGACAGCACTGAGACTGAAAGGCTGGCAGCGAAGGGAATTTCTGAAACAGTCAGCTGTGTCCCATGCGGGGCCAGGGCTTCAGTATCCATTATCTCAGCTTTACCACAATCCCTGAGCTAAAGCAGTGTTATTCCTACCGGGGGGACATCAGCAGCTTGCGATCTGGAGAGTGAAATACCATCTCTGAGGTCACACAGCTGGGACAGAGAGAGGATGCTCACCAGCTCCCACCCACCCCAAGGCATGTGCTCTTTCCATTACAAGTGGAATGTGCGGAATCCAGACTCAATCTCATCTTGGCTGGGGGAAAGACCTGCCCTGGGCATCCCTGGGGACTCAGATAAAATAGAGGATACTCAAAGCACCTGATTCATCTCTTCATAAAGCACAGCGCATCTCGGTAGTGGGGGGGGGGGGTCTCACCATGGGAAGAAAGCCCACAGATAACGTTCTGTGATTCCCTCTCACCGATGCCATGATTTCTGAGTCACTATGCGTGTCTGTTCCTGGACCCTCAAAACAAAACCAAAACACCCCAGAAACAACAACAGCAACAAAAGCCCCGAAACTCCTTTTCTGTCAATAAGAGAAATTTGTCCATGAAATTAATTCATACGCAGGTGTTTTGTGATGACTCAGATCTTTCTTCTGAAAAGAAAGACAATACAGATTTGATATATCAATATCAAATGAAATTCAAATACAGAATGGACATTTAGAAAGAAAATGTTTAAAAAGATTATTTCTCCTTCTGCTTAGGTGAAGTCCTAGACACAGTGCTTGGGAAATGAGGAAAGAGAAAAAAAAAAAAAGATTCTGTCCCACTGAGAAATCAAAGGTCTAAACTTTATAGGCATGTTCTGATTTGAAAGACATCTGCCTGAAAATAATTATGGTGTTTTTATGCTATTCTACTGGACGCTGAGAGTTTGAATCTTTTTTAAATTATAGTTTTATCACCATTAATTGTACTGAGGGGTTATCATCCAACAAATCAGTTTATCAGCACAATGCATCTTTATCATTGTCACATCTTCCATCATTCTCTCCCCTAGTTTGTATCTTTTAAAAGATGAAGCATTGGCCTCAACATCTCTTCTCTAACATTTATTTTTATACTTTTGATAACACAATAGACAAAAAATGTACTTTGAAATCTTAGATTTCTCTCTCTTGTTCTTGTGCACTTGACCTTTGAACTACCATTAAGTCTGAAGCCTAAATTGTAGAGATGACTAAACCTGGTCCTAGACAGAAAATTGTGCAAAAATAGAGAAGAAAGCCCGACTGAGTTAATTCCGTGTGATTAACTTTCCTGCCCCATTGGCTATTGGAGAGCACGGGGTAACTAAATATAGCATTACCACTGAGCACAAGGGTTAAAAGAACCACATTCCTGCCCATAGTTGGTAAAGCACAAAGTTCCCGTTTTAAACAGCATTTTTCAAGGCTTCTGAAAAGTCGCAGAGCTGCTCAGGAAGGGGCCACGAAGGCTGTCACAGGAGAGGAGCCAACGGTCTCGACAGCCATCTTGTGCTGGTGGAAGAGGAAGTCGCTGGCTCAGAGCCAAGGAAAGCCAAAGTGATCAATATTACATTCTGAGAGCACCAATAGACCCTTTGTCCCAGTACCAGCACTTCTGGGAGATGTGCCAGAAGATTCACGTGTGCACACATGTGCGCACACACAGGGTAACATGATGATTCAGGAAATTCAGTCATATGGGAAGATCAAAAGCACAGCAGGACGTTCCTGCGACTCTGGCGTTGGTGAGCAATGCTTCAATGTCCACGTCCAACCCGGGCGGCCCAGAGAGGCCGCAGATGGAAGAGAAACAGAGCCCTGAACAACGTGGACCCAGGCAGCTTATTTTCCTCCTGTCGTCCTTCCACCGCCCATGGACACTGTGGGGGCATTGTCAATCACGGCCCTGCAACACTCTGAAATGTGACTCTGTCCCTGAATCCTACAGCGTGGATGCCAGCCCGGCCTGGCCTCTTGTCCTTAGGACACTCGCAAGTGTTTGGAACATAGATTGGGGATGGAAGGGAACACGATCCCAGACCCAAGACCAGACGGCTCCTAGACCGGGTCATGGGCCTGGCACCGAACAAAAGTGCACTGCCAATTGAACATGGACTGCGTGATCTCAGTGTTCCTGAGAAAGAAGAGAGAAACACTGTGTGCCTGATGAGAGGACAATGGAAAGATAACCTCTCATACCTGAAAAGCCAATCCACACTGGGGTCAGAGAAATACACACACATGCATATATACACACATGCACACGTATGTATAAATCTATACACACATATGTATAAATCTATTATATACACACATATGTATAAATATTATATATACACATATATGTATAAATATATATCAGACAGAATTAACAGAAAAGCCTAATCAAGTAATTCTTCTTCTTTTTTGTTGTTGGTTGTGGGGCCTGACCTCTGGGCCTGGGCGCTGTCCCTCAGCTCTTCAGCTCAAGGCTAGCGCTGTACGATTTGAGCCACAGTGCCACTTCCTGCTTTTTTCTTTTTGCTTATGTGGTGCTGAGGAATCGAACCCAGGGCCTCATGCATGCAAGGCAAGCACTCTATCTCTCCCAGCCCCTATTCTTTTCGTTCTTAACAGATACATTTTATTTTATTTTATTTTATTTTATTTTCTGGTTTATTGTCCTTTAGCTTTTTTTTTTTTTTTATTGTAAAGATACTATACAGAGGGTTACAGTTACATGAGTGAGGTAATGAGTACACTTCCTCTTGAACATTGTTACCTCCTCCATTGTTTTCCCCCTACCATCCCCTCCCTCCCTCCCTTCCCCAAGGTTCTTTTTTTTGTTTTTTTTTTTATTGTGATTAAGTGATTACTTAATTTCCGGAAATTCACAGTATTGTGGAATAATGATGCTCATTTAAAGTCACAAGTTCATTCTAACTTTCCTGGAGCAAATTGTCTATCACAGTCTGTAATATATAACAGTGCTCACATGCTATATATACCATATATGTGATAAGCAGCATGGGGATATTTGGTAGTGGTTCAACCAGATGAGTGGGAGTTCTTTGTTTCTTAAGTCCTGTTAGTTTTGTCATATCACCTAACATTTTGGATTTATCATCCACTTATCAGGGAGACCATGTACTGTTTGTCTCTTCGTTCTTGGCTTACCTCGCTCAACATGATTCCTTCTAGCTCCATCCATTTCCCTGCAAATGCCATTATTTTGTCATTTCTAATGGCTGCATAATATTCCATTGTGTATAGATACCACAATTTTTGGATCCATTCATCTGTGGTGGGGCATCTGGGTTGTTTCCATATCCTAGCTATTGCAAACAGTGCTGCAATAAACATGGAGGTGCACGTGTCCTTGTATATTGGTTCCTGTTGTTCAGGGTAGATGCCTAGAAGTGGTATGACTGGGTCGTAAGGGAGGTCAATCTTTAGCTTTCTAAGGACCCTCCAGACTGCTTTCCAAAGTGGTTGTATGAGTGTACATTCCCACCAGCAGTGTAATAGCGTTCCTCGTTCTCCACATCCCCTCCAGCATTTGTCGTTGGCTGATTTGTGGATGTGGGACATTCTGACTGGGGTAAGGTGGTATTTCAGGGTTGTCTTTATTTGCATTTCCTTCACCACCAGGGATGATGAACATTTCCTCATGTGTTTCTTTGCCATTTTTATTTCTTCATTTGAGAAGTCCCTCTTTAGTTCCCTTGCCCATTTAGTAATTGGTTTGTTAGGTTTGGGAGGGATTAGTTTCTTGAGTTCCCTGTATATACAGGATGTTAACCCCTTGTCTGATATATTGCTGGTAAATATTTTTTCCCAATTAGTTGGTTGTCTTTCTAGCTTGGTTGCGATAGCTTTATCTGTGCAGAAGCTTTTTATCTTAAGGTAGTCCCATTTGTCGAGTCTCTCTCCAACTTGTTGTGACCCTGGGACTCTGTTCAGGAAGTTCCTTCCTGTGCCTATTAGTTCAAGTGTCTCTCCTACTCTGTCCTGCAGTAGTTTCAGAGATTCAGGTTTAATGTTAAGGTCTTTAATCCATTTTGAGTTGATGTTGGTGCATGGTGATAGGCTGGGGTCCACTTTTAGTTTTCTGCATGTGGCTGCCCAGTTTTCCCAGCACCAGCGGTTGAAGAGGCTGTGTTTCTTCCATTGTATGTCTTTGGCTCCTTTGTCGAATATCAGCTGGCTGTAGGCCTGTGGATTTATTTCTGGATCTTCTATTCTGTTCCATTGGTCTTCGGGTCTGTTTTTGTGCCAGTACCATGCTGTCTTTGTTATTATAGCTCTGTAGTAGAGTTTGAAGTTCGGCATGGATAGCCCTCCCATATTGTCTTTATCCCCTAGAATTGTTTTGGCTATTCTAGGTCTTTTGTCGTTCCATATGAATTTTTGGACTGTTTTCTGTATTTCAGTGATGTACATCATTGGGATTTTAATAGGAATTGCGTTGAATTTGTATATTAGTTTTGGAAGTATTACCATCTTTACTATATTAAGTCGGCCTATCCAGGAGCATGGGAGGTCTTTCCATTTCCTAGTGTCTTCTGCAATTTCTTTCTTTAACTTTTTATAGTTCTCATTAAATAGTTCTTTTACATCTTTGGTTAGGTTAATTCCTAAATATTTTATTTTTCGGGAGGTTATTGTGAATGGGGTTGCTCCCTTTATTTCCCTCTCTTCCTGTACATTATCAGTGTATAGGAAGGCAACTGATTTTTGTGGGTTTATTTTGTATCCTGCTATTTTGCCGAAGTGATTTATGATTTCTAAGAGTTTGGGGATGGAGTTTTTGGGATCGTGGAGGTATAGTATCATGTCGTCTTAACAGATACATTTTAAAAGATGCACAGAGCCAGGGAGGAAATGAATGTTCAGCCGAGAACCTTTCCATCATGTCCACAGTGGTCATGGTCTCTGTTCCCAGTAGCTTCTCATCAGGTCTCTAAGAGGGAGCGCATCACGATTACAACCGTCTGTTCTGGCCAAGCAGAAAGAAGTGACTCGGCACAGGTCACGTGGTAATGCGGTGTCCGAGACAGGACAGGTACATACACATCTGGAGACCACTGTGAGCAAACATCCCACTAGGCCTGGCAGAAAGCAAGCCTCCAGCCACACCCTGAAGAAGCTTAGAGCTAGTCAGGAATATGCTTACCTCGCATCTGACAGGAGGAAGAGAGAAAACGTTGGTAGTATTAATTTGAACCAAGTCGTATTGGAAGAAATTAACTCTGATGCACCCAATTAGTATTTAATACGAATTCGGGTTAAAGTACTCATGTATGTAAATAAAATGTTAAAATCACCACGTACAGGACAAGATGCTCATTAGATACAGAGAAGAATTACGGAAGGAGAAATCTGTCCTAAACGGGTGAGACAGACAATCCCGCGGCCACAGCTGAACAAGTCACTTTTGCTAGTTGTTTCACTAAAAAGATTTAAGTGGTAATATTTCATTAATTAGTATCTCTAATATTTAACACTAAAAACTGATTATGGACAGTTCAAATGTACCCAGAAATGCTGTGCTCACACCAGCTCTATCAGACACACTTCCGTGGACGGATGTATTTGCTGCGCATCTACCTCCTGGTAAGTGAGATGACGTGGGAAATACGTTTGCAAATGACATTGGAAGACTGGGCTTCTTCCATGTTTCCATTTCCTCCCCTTCACTCAGGGTAGATGTAGCCTGAAATTTGTGTGCATGTTTTTGCTGTTTTCATTTTTGCTATACACGCATGTGCCGTTAGGTAATAGTGTCTGTGGTGCTTTAAAACTCTGACTAAGTGGCGTTCCATTGCTTTGCTCCTTTCCTGCTCCTGTCTCCCCTGTAGAGCGTTCCATAAGGTGGTATATGTCCACCTCGTTTAGATATTATAACCACTAAGCCTATTCTACTTACGTGTGTTTAGAAAGAGGAGGTACCATTTCATGATCACTTATTGCTACTATTTTAACTTCTGTTAACATTTCTCTGGGGAGCAGGCCTTATTGAGAACAAAAATAACAAGTACATTTTAAATAGCACCTCTCCTTCCTGAAACAGGAGATATTGGATCAGATCTTCACTGTGATAACTTTGTGGGGTTCCTGCAGGCAAACTGACAGAAGTATCTCTCCCTCCCCACTAAGTCTTTTAAACAGGCACACCTGGTATGCAGGCCGAAATACATTAGGTTTCTGCAAGGGAACCATAATTTCTGATCTTCTTCCTCTCCTCTCCTCTCCTCTCCTCTCCTCACCCCTCCCCTCCCCTTCTCTCCTCTCTTCTTTTCCTTCCTTTTCCTTCCCTCCCCTTCTCTTCCCTTCCCTCCTCCTCCCTCCCCTTCCCTCCCCTCCCCCATCTCCTCTTCTCTCGTTCCTTCCTTCCTTCTTTCCTGCTTTCCTTCCTCCCTAAGAACAGAAGAGGCCCTGTTTCTCAGGGCACCACATGGAATATGCTAAGATTCCCCCAGTGGAAATAGCTGAACCATGTTCAAGCAAATGGGAGCATGTGCAATTTCAGCATTAAGCGTCTTGGCTTTACACACGTACAGAAGCAGTAAAGCCCCATGGGTCTGAGTCATGTGGGAGGCAGACATTCCCATGGTTATCAGTGTGGCAGAGAGACCAAAGACAAGATGCCCACCTCCAGTGTCATCACCCTTTGTAAGATCTAAGAACTGTTGGTGGATCCCAGGACAGAGAAATCCAGGAACCACTAATGCTTATGATTTTTGCCTTGTGGCTTGAGGGCTTAAAGTAAAATTAAATCAATTTGGTGCGGAGGTTTAACATTTCTTCTTGACCTGAATTTGTAGACATATTCACACTTTTATTAGATCCTTATGCTGTTCTTTAAACCCAGATTAAAACAAAACTAGCATTGAAATTACTTTTAGAGTTGTTTCTCAAAGTCTCCTCTAATAGAATTTTTATTTTCAGAAAATTAATAGACGCGGAACATCAAAATCCTCAACAAAATAGACATTATTGTAGACAAAAATGACGGCAGATTAGACCCAGTTCAGATAAACTGGCCATCAAACTACAGGAAATCAAAAGAAACAATGGAAAAATGAACAAATATGGAGCTCAGAAAGATCAACTATACTAAAAGTGAATGATATCATGCCTTCTAAAGCATCAACTGTTTTATTTGCTCTTTTTAACTTCTTAGAATCTAGTGTATTTAAACTAACGACTTCACACTAACACAATCCTCATTACCCCACATAACTCACCCTTCACTATGTGGTCCACAAATGTAATTAATACAGCAATAACGTTAAGGATCATGGATAACACTGATATAAATCAAGTAAACAGAACAGAGACATCCGTAAATGCACGCTGTGTATGTCTACTTTTGTTGTTGTTTCATTTATTTTGAGACTAAATCTTGCTATGGATCTCAAGAAGAGATTAGAAGTCAAATCCTCCTGCCTCTCCCCCCCTCCCCATTGCTGGGATTATAAGTGTTTGCTGCAAACTGGTGCATGGTTGTCTTTTGAAGCAGTTTTTTAATGGAGCTAAGATGGCCCTCGTGATACACATATCACAAACATTTTAGGCTTACTTGTGATTTGTGAGATTTTTTTCTCCTCAGTGTCTTTATATTGTCTTTTATTTGAAAAGCAACAATGCATATTGACAGGTGCATTGCTTCAAATACTTATCATTTTAAAGGTAAGAACACTTAAAGTCTACTCTCAGCTATTTTCAAATACCCAATATCTTGCTTTTGATGATAGTTGCCATAGTAAACAATAGATTCTTTTATTTTCTCCTCCCCGAGGTTTGTGTTCTAGAACCCACATATTCTCGATCTTTCTAGCACCTCAGCCTCCAGTAACAAGCATTTACTTCCATTTCTGTGAGTTCAACTTTCCTGACATTCCACATTTAACTCAGGTCTGTGGCATTCTCTCTCTCTCTCTCTCTCTCTCTCTCTCTCTCTCTCTCTCTCTCTCTCTCTCTCTCTCTCTCTCTCTCTCTCTCTCTCTCTCTCTCTCTCTCTCTCTCTGTGCCTGGATTATTTCACTTCTTCATATCCTCTAGGTTGGGTGATATTGTCTCAGGTGACAAGATTTCCTTCCGTAAGGCTGAATAATACTCCCCTACCATAGATAGACATTTGTTGATAGACACTAAGGTTGCTCCAATGTCTTGGGTGTTGTAAATAACCCTGTAACTAACACAAGAGTACAGCTGTATCTTTAAGATCCTGATTTCATGTAAATGGATGTAATGCACACCCACTAGTAAGACTGATAGATAGTTCTACGTGATAGTCCTACTTTTAATTTTGGGGGAAACCACCATACTGTTTTCCATAATGTCTGTCTACGTGAGCCTTCTTAGCAATACTACACAAGTGGTCCAGTTTCTCCATTCTTACTGAAATAGGACAGTTTCTCAAAGTTTGGTTCTAATCAAGGCCAAGAGTGCTTCCGGTTCAGAGGTGTTGAAGAGAGATTAACTCAAGGCAGTTTTTGAATATGAATTTTTCATGTTTGGGGTTTTTTTTTTGAGACAGGGTCTTGCTATGTAGCTCAGGCTGGTCTTGAACTTGCTGTGGGCCAGGCTGATCCTGAACACACAATCCTTTGGTCTGTCACTCTGAGTGCTGAGGTTGTAGGAGTGTACCATCATAGCAGGCTAAATATCCACTAATACTATGAACACTTAGGACTGAGGGCATGGTGGAGTGGTAGAATGTGAGACCCTACATGGAATTCCCAGCACAAAAAAGAAAAATAAAAACTCTCCAAGGGCTCATCATACGTGGATGAAACGAACAGCATGGAGGCACTTGTCTCTGAAATCCTTATGCAGGTTGGGGAAGAGCTGTGATTTAGATTTTGTGGTTTCTTTGGCTTCTATCTGCCTCAAAGAAAACACACACACACACACACACACACACACACACACACACACACACACACACACACACACAACTGTTATAGCACTTGCCCCTGCTCCGGAGTGTGTGTGGAGTGTGTGTGGAGTAGAAATCTTGGGTGCCCTCAGACATCGCCTAGTAATTCCGAAGTGGCAGAAGCAGCAGGTCTGGCTAGGTTCTCAGTAAGGCGGCAAGCACTCATCACAGGAGCGTCTCTGCACCTGCAGCCAGCGCTGTTTTCTGCTCATCTGCACGTTGCACGACTGTGTGAAGATGAAACCCAGTAAGTAACATCACTGCCATGCAGGAAGAAAATGGAGGGATGCTCCAGAACCAGGGCTTCTCACTTCACGGTGATAGCCGATCTGTCACAGTCCTGTCAACGCCAGAGAACCTCTATCCCCGAGGAAGTGAGGGAGATCAAGTTAGTGTCAGTCCCTGTCCGCGAATGAAACATAAACCAAAGGCCAGCTCAGAGGATTGTGCAACTACTAATGCTGGAAATGTTAATGAATTTAACCTTCAATTATTTCTTGAGGTTATTGAGCTGTATTAAAGTGGTATTGAGTGGTCACTGGTGCTATTAAATGTATACATGACGGTTTTATCTCTTTTTTTTGTTCTTCATGGAACCAGCTCTTGAATCCATTTCTTGTTTGTTCTCTCTCTCTCTTTATAAATTATTAAATTCTGGGTTGAGTGTGTGTGTGTGTGTGTGTGTGTGTGTGTGTGTGTGTGTGTGTGTGTGTGTGTGCACGTGCATGCGCGCACACACTCACGCCAGAACCAAGGCTTGTACCACAGATAAAAGTCTCAGATTTGTTTTCCAGAATGTCTTTGAATCACAAATCCCAGATCTCAGCCTCTTGAATAGCCACAATTACTAGCCAGCCATTATCCCTTTACATTCCTTAGCTCTGTTTGCTTTTCTAATTATAAATAGTTGATAACCGTTCTTCCTAGTTTTGTGGTAATTTGTAGAAATATAGCTTTGGCTGCAGCTTCAGATATAGATAGCTCTTTCTTCCTTCCTTTCTTTTCTCTCCTTCCCTGTTATACGGCTATATGGTTATAACAATAAATGTGTCTATTATTATTACTACTTTGTTAGTATGTTGATAATGTTATTCACTCTCTCGACTTTTTTTGGTAAAAATCAAATATTTAAAGTTGGAGTTACCTTAATTTTCTGTCCAATTATTTCTTCTTTTCTTCTATAAAGGCATAATAAACTTGTGAATTTGTCAACATTCTATTTTACAAGCTTACAAGTCTATAAACTCAAGAACAATATTGAACAGTTGGTATATTTTGAAAGACCCATAAAATGCTATTATACTCATGTATACTTCCATATCTTCATATTTATTTATATTTTCAAATATTTTATTAATAGACCTGCATCAATTAACATAGATATGTGTGCATATTAATATGGAGAGATAACTTGATTTTAGATGTTGTATGGTATTCTATCATGTAACAAATGAGGTTTCAAAATCTCTTCTCTTATTAACTCTGTCTTCATACTTTTCAGTCTGAAGGCATGTTACTTCATGTGTATCTTTTCTTGGTATCACAATGTTGACTTTTTCTTTTAAAGCTTGTCTGGCCAACTCTTACTTTTAATGATGGTCTTGATCTGTGCCTAATTCTGTGAGTGCTGATATGCTTAGTTTTGTGGTGTATATTTTCCATGCATCTTTGTGTGTTTTTGTTCCCCTTTTTTCTATTGACTTTAATAATTTCTCTTAATTCTTTTTTTTCCCTTCGTGGTTTTGAAATTATATCTTCTATTTATATTCTCTTAGTGGTTAACCTCAAATTTGTAGCAAGTGAGTTTAATTTAACTTTTAAGAAGTCTATAATTAATCACTTTATACATTTTCCTCTCAAATGGAGGAATGCAAAAGCTTTAGAATCACTTAACTCCATACTCTCTTTTCCACGTCATTTATTATTATTATTATTCCATGTCCCCCCATTTTCACAATTGCTTTTTGGAGTTATTCGTGAAAAATTACAAATATCACACATGAACAAATGACCTATTCAGAAATGGGTCAGAGAGAGCGTGGGAGTAAGACATCACGGTTAAAAAAAAAAAGTTGAAAAATAACCTGAGAAGAAACGTATCAGTCCTCGGGGAGATGCAAAAGTCAGACCCATGCTCCTTTCAATTGTAGTAAAACTAGGAACATAGAAAAAGAAAGAGAGAAAAAGGAAAAGAAAGAGAGGGAGGGAAGAGAAGAAACAGAACAGACTGATTTTCTCGAGACTTTGGGGATCCCAGTCTTCCTTTCCTTTGGTTTTGGGTTTGTCTTCTCAGCCTTCTGCCATTACCAGAGAACTATCATAACTTTCTAAACACTGTACTTTTAACCATGCTTAGGCTTAAAGCCCATTTTGATTAAACAATCAAAATACTATCTTTAAGTGGCTGTCCAAAGGAGTTTCAATTTAACACCATATACTTTTTTTTATTGTGAAAATACTGTACAGAGGGTTACAATTACATGGGCAAGATAATGAGTACATTTCTTATCAAGCATTGTAGCCTCCTCCTTTGTTTCCCCTTCCCATCCCATCCTCCCCCCGCCCCTCCCAATCCCCTCCAACCCCCCCCCACACCAAAGTTGTATTACTTGAAGGCACAGAGAAATTAAAGAAATTGCTTTTGTAATATTTGAGCGATAAAGCGTTCAGTCATTCACCCTGCTACACAAATCATTTCACAAATACCAGTTTGTGTTCCCCACTTTGAGTCACTGAGTACATTATGAGCAGGTTCTATTCCTTTATTAAATCTACAGGGTTAATGGCGTGTATCTAATACAGCAGGCCCTGAAGGATCGCCTCTAAACTACACCTTTTTCTGGCTAGGTGTTTGGATCAACAGACATGAAAAGTCCAATGGAGACAGTCATCTTGCTGAGAAGTGACATTCTGCCTGAAGAGGTAAATAGTTAGAATCTGAAAATATAGATCACTCAAGCAACCGCTTGTGTAACTACAGATCTACTCCCCCATTGCACCTGCATTTCCAGAAAGAAGCAATTTCACTAGAGGCAGACTCATCTTCTTTCTGTCCAAGAACCAGAGGCTACTTTGAGAACACTGAAGAACATACTAAGGAAGAACATAATAATAGCACCCTGCTATTATTGCATGGCTAATGAGTTTTCCATGACAAGCTAGGAACCAACCTCCTCCAAAAGGGGGAAGGTATGAACAGGCGCTGATGGTCTTGAATCCTAGCCACTCAGGAGGCTGAGATCTAAGGATCATGGTTCAAAATCAGCCAGGCAGAAAAATCCGTGAGATTCTCAAAAAGCTCAAGTTCTAGCCTTGAGTGAAAAAGCCAAGGCAAGAGTGTGAGACTCTCAGTTCAAGCCCTAGTGCTGGCGCATCGGGTGGGGAGAGGGTAGGGCATACAAGAGAAAAAGAACCCAATTTTAAGAATCCTCTGATTTGTGATTGAACGTGAATCTTGTCATTCCTTTTTCCCCTTTCTCAGTCCATCCTCCCAACGATCCTTTGTAGACCAATCCAACCCGAGTCAGCCCGATCAAACAGATGAGTGGGAGCAGAGATTGTAGGGTACAGCGTATACTGTCTCCTCCGAGAGCATTGGACGAGACCCCTTGATCACTTGTCATGGCCATATATCATAGATCTATCCTAATACCCACACTCAGAGTTGCCAATTTACCTGCCCCTTTTATTGCTTAGTCTCCAGTTCCATTCCGCAAGTATTGGTTACCTATTTTATGACAGAATTGCCGATAGCTAGGTACAATAGTAACTAGATAAGCTTGGGGTGGTTTTGGAGAGGAGACAGACAGTTGAGTTAACTTCTGGGGGTTTACTGGGGGAAATGGATATGTACGGCCAGAAGGTGGTTTTAGACTTGTTGAGTTTGTCTCTTCAATAGACGCGCATACCCAGCAAAGAGATAACTATCTTTTTTTTTTTTTTTTTTGCTCAGCTTGCCTGGCCGGAACTCTAGCACTTGAGCCATGACTCCTGCCAAGGTTTCTGCTAGTTGTTTTGAAGATGGAATCTCTTGGGCTTTCTGTTCTGGCTGGCTTCAAACTACAGTCCTTTAGATCTCAGCCTCCTAAGCAGCTAGCTAGGATTACAGGACCAAGTCTCTAATTACAGGGACTGTCATTGGAGGTTTAGGGACTGTCATTTCAAGGTTTAGGCATATATGTATTCATAGCCGAATGTCATAAATACATTGACAAGTGCCCTATGTGAGAGATGAGGAAGTTGAGAGACGTAACTCATGTAGTTTGCCCAAGAGGACGCAGGAGGTGACTCCATTTAAGACTGAGGCTAGGGATGTGACTCGGTGGTAGAGCACCTGCCTGGCATGAGCGAGGCCTTTCTTCATCCCTAGTACTAAGAGTGGGGGACCATCTTTGATGGCGCTACAGAGGGGTGACATGATTGTATAATCGCAGCACTCGGCGTGAAACAGGAGGATCATGAGCTTGAGGATAAACTGGGCTATGCAGCAAGCTTCAGGTAAGGTTTATAGCAAGCCCCTGTCTCAGATATATATATATATATATATATATATATATATATATATTTATATTTATATATATACATACACACACACACACACACACACACACACACACACACACACACATATATATATATATATATATATATAGAGAGAGAGAGAGAGAGAGAGAGAGAGAGAGAGAGAGAGAGTCAGTTGTGGGCCTGGGTGCTGTTCCTGAGCTCTTTCATTCGAAGCTATCACTTCCAGTTTTCTGGTGGTTAATTGTAGATAAGAGTCTTACAGGACTTTCCTGCCTGGGCTGGCTTTAAACTTTGATCCTCAGATCTCTGCCTCCTGAGTAGCTAGGATTACAGGTGTGAGCCACCAGCTGCTCCAGGCTAGAAATTTTTCTTTTCAAATCTTTGACTCCTTGACAAAGAAGTTGGTAATTAGTCTCATGAGTGACCTATTTATTGTGAAGGTGTGATAGACAGAACTCTGGAGAATATCAATATCTGAGGGAAAATAGTCTACAAGGCCAAGAGGAGTTGGAGGGTTCAGCACTCTTGGTGGCGGCGCAGACCTCTGTGATCAGCACAGAGGCACGGGGCTCTAGGAAGCCTGCCCAGCACTTCCTGCATCGCCACTGCTCAGGTCCCCAGGGGATGCAGAGTCAACATCCAGGTGTCAGAGGTGTAAATGGGTCCAGGGAAGCCCTGGAAGGCCCCTGAATATAGATCGTAATAGAAAAGACCCATCACCAGCCTATGCCTTGGAAATGGTGTTTTTAAACCTACCTCCTTCCGTTACTGCCATCTTTCAAAATGAGTTGATGGCCCTGTTTGAGGGAGCTGGGGGTGGTTTGGAAAGCATCTGCCCAGGCTCAGAAGGAATCTTCCTTAAATGCCACTGAAGGAGAATTGGAAGGGCAAAGGAGAAGTCTGACATTACAGCTCCCTCTCAAGAATATGAAGCAATCCTGCAGAATCCATCTAGCATTTCATTTGATGAATATGTACTAGATTGTCAACCATGAGCAGGAGGAATTTCTACCCCACACTGTGTTGTTTGCCACGAGAGTAGCATAGTTTCTGTTTGTGTCATGGGACCTGTGACCTGTCACGTGTGATTACCATGTCAGCTTATTAACATGTCAGGGATTACAACTCCTGGCTTCTAGCTCAGAGGGGGAAGCTGCTTTGGGGAGGGGCATTCTGCTAGCCAGATGAGGCAGAGTTCTGCCAGCTTCCAGTGCCAAGGAAACCCTGGATAGTAATCAATACCAAACCTATGAATAGGACCACCCAAGGTACATGGCTATTAACCAAAGCGCCTTCCTACCTGGGTCGGATCTCTTGGCAACTCTCCTCGTTAGTCCTAGCTTTGTTCTCACTTACTTGCGAAGGAATCCCAAAATGGTTGTTCTAAAGGAGCTGAGACAAAGAATATTTGGAAAGTCACTCTCAGTTGCTGGGAGAGTCATGAGGAAGAAGGTTCTGATTGGTTACATCATCTAAGCTTCAAACTCTAATAAATGTTGATTGATGGATGGGAGTTGAAGCTAAAGCCAAGGGAAAACCTACACATGTTTGGAGATTTGGAATTAGAGATGCTTTCCTTCCAACTCTTCCTAAAAGGAAGTCACACGGGGAAAGCAAAGGAGTGATTAAAGAAGTACAGGGGCAACAGTAGGCCATTTCCCCTGGGGCCTTCTGAGTTCTCTGGCTAGCTGCAGGTGAGGGAAGAGGCCCTTAGCTACAATGTTGCCTGGTCTCTTTGCCTGACATCTTTCTGCCAGATGCTTGTTCTGGAATTCTGGAGGTGCTTGGCTCTCCTGGTAACTGCACCCTGAGCCCAGAGAACTTCAGTCCGCCAATTTCTCATCTTGCCTGGCCTCTCTAGGCTTCGGCCTAGACACAGCAGAAGAGACAAGCCATCCAGGACCCCCTTTCTCTGGCCCTAGCACCCCTTAGGCTTCCGCAGATAAGTACACCTCTCTGCTAGTGATAAATTCCCCATTTAGGGTTGTTCTGGTGACATTTAGTTACAATCCAGAATCTCAACGATTTACAAATGATATGTATAAACATCATCAGAGTGTACATCCAACCCCGTGGTAATTGTTAAAGAGAAAAGCCAATGGAAAAAGCCCTTCTTATGGAGACATATATATATATACACACATATATATGTGTGTATGTATATATAGACATATAATATATGTAAAACAGCTGAGGGAGGGTGGAGGGTGGAGGGTGGGGGTGGAGGGTGAGGGTGGAGGGTGGAGGCTGGAGGGTGAGGGTGGAGGGTGGGGGGTGGGGGGTGGAGGGTGGGGGTGGAGGGGATAGGTAGAGAGGGAGAGCTGTCAGTCCCACGGGCGCTACTTGCTTAGGAGATTTGCTCCAGGGAGACAGAGCTCCCCCAGCCTGAGCCCCAGCGTGGGGCCTCCTTCCTGGGAGACCCGGCAGAAGGGCAGCTGAGACCAGGCCTCCGCAGGAGGCCCGAGAGGAGGCAGCTGCTCCGCATGGCGAAGGGTCCCGCGCTCGAGAGGACTGCCCCGGCCGGGGGCCCTGCACCCCTGAACCCTTGCTGGGTGGGGGCCCTCCCCCAGTCTCCAAAGCCCTCCCTCTCCCTGGCCTCGGGCCTCTGGGTTTGGGGCGATGCTGGGCACAGGTTTGGGGCGATGCTGGGCGCAGGGTTGGGGCGATGCTGGGCGCAGAGTTGGGGCGATGTTGAGCACAGGTTTGGAGCGATGCTGGGCGCAGGGTTGGGGCGATGCTGGGCGCAGGGTTGGGGTGATGCTGAGCACAGGTTTGGGGCGATGCTGGGCGCAGGTTTGGGGCGATGCTGGGCGCAGGGTTGGGGCGATGCTGGGCGCAGGGTTGGGGCGATGCTGGGCGCAGGGTTGGGGCGATGCTGAGCACAGGTTTGGGGAGATGCTGGGCGCAGGGTTGGGGCGATGCTGGGCGCAGGGTTGGGGTGATGCTGGGCGCAGGTTTGGGGGCGATGCTGGGCGCAGGGTTGGGGCGATGCTGGGCGCAGGTTTGGGGCGATGCTGGGCGCAGGTTTGGGGCGATGCTGGGCGCAGGTTTGGGGCGATGCTGGGCGCAGGTTTGGGGCGGTTGGCATGGTTGCTGCTTCCCCAGCAGGCGTCTGACCCTCCGGAGAGCGAGGCCCGCCCTGTGACGGGACCCCCGCCCCCCTCCCCCCCCTCGTCCGTCCCAGCGCCGGCCCATCCGGACCTCTGTCCCCAGGGCGGTCGGGGCCGGGCTGGGGTGGAGGCGCAGGGAGCCCTGGGCTGGGGGGGGTCCCCGCTGTGGGGCCCGGGGACGCAGGGGGGGAGCGTCGGGACCTCCGTTCAGTTCTTGGGGAGGGGGCCCCAGATTCACCCGTTCCCACCCCGCACACCAGCCCCCCACCCCGTGCCTGGCCAGGGAAGACATTGACTGCAGGGAGCCCGGGCGCGACGGGGGCCAAGGGGTGTGAGGGCGGGGCGAGGGGGACCCGACCGGGGAGGAGCAGGACGGGGGAGGGAGGACGGGGAGGGGGAGGGCGGGGAGGGGAGGACGGGGGCGGGCCGACGGCGGAGAGCCCCTCCCCGCCCCCCCCGGGATGCGCGAGGCCGGCGCACATCTGGTTTCAATCCGCGGCCTTTGATGGCATCAAACGCCCGGTGGGCGCCGGCTCCCGCCCGTCCCCCTCCCGGCGGGGCGCGTGCGCGTGCGCGCTCGAGCACAGGCTGGGCCCGGCCGTCCGGGCGGGCGGTTTCCGGGCCCTCCGCCGGGATCCCCGCGGGTCCCCCCCCCCAGCCTGGGCGCCCAGCCCGCGCCCCGCAACCTTCCCTCGAGCGCGCGGGGCGGGGCCGCGCCCGGAGCCGCAGCCTCCCCGGGCCCGTCCGCGAGACCACGGTCGGATCAGAGGCCGCGGCCGGCGCGGCCCGACCCCTCCCTGGTGCCCGGCGCGGCCCGACCCCTCCCCGGTGCCCGGCGCGGCCCCGCCCCTCCCCGGTGCCCGGCGCGGCCCCACCCCTCCCCGGTCCCGAGCGAGGCGGAGGCGGCGGCGCCGGGCGTCGGAAGGGCCCGGGCTCCCGGGTGCCGCCCCGTCCGTCTGGCGAGGGGTGGGAACTGGACCTGCACCGGGGATAGATCCGCCCCTCCCTAACCCTCCCCTCCCTCCCCCTCCCCCCTCCCCTCCCCCCTCCCTCCCCGCCCCCCCCCCCCAGCTGCGGGCCACAGGGGTTCCTTGATCCGACTGTGCCCGGGAAGGAGGCGGGTGGGGAGGGGGGTGGGGAGGGGAGGGGAGAGGGTGGGGATGGGGGAGGGGGAGAGGGGTCTGTGGAGCGTCAGGCGGGCTCAAAGGTTCTCGGTAATTGCAGGCTCCCATTAAGTGGAGACCGCCCTCCCGGGGCCCCAATTTTCTCGTGTTCCCACAAAGCCTCGCGTGCCACTCCGCGCCTTTTGAAGTGCCGGAGAGAGGGCCTGCGTCCCGGGGAGGGGAGAGGGGAGGGAGGGCAGGGGAGAGAGGAGGGGAGAGGGAGAGAGCAGGGGAGAGGGGAGGGAGGGCAGGGGAGAGGGAGAGAGAGCAGGGGAGAGGGAGAGCAGGGGAGAGAGAGAGAGCAGGGGAGAGGGAGAGAGCAGGGGAGAGAGAGAGAGAGCAGGGGAGAGGGAGAGAGCAGGGGAGAGGGAGAGAGAGAGCAGGGGAGAGGGAGAGAGAGCAGGGGAGAGGGAGAGAGAGCAGAGGAGAGAGAGCAGGGGAGAGGGAGAGAGAGCAGGGGAGAGGGAGAGAGCAGGGGAGAGAGAGAGAGCAGGGGAGAGGGAGAGAGCAGAGGAGAGGGAGAGAGAGCAGGGGAGAGGGAGAGGGCAGGGGAGAGGGAGAGAGCAGGGGAGAGGGAGAGGGCAGGGGAGGGGCTGGGGGAGCTGCCGCCCTCCTTTGGATTTCGGAAGCCCTATTTTTACACACGTACCTATATAGGTGTGTAAATACATATATACACATATACACACATACATACACATATACGTGTGCACACCTGTGCATATACACACGCACACCCATGTATACACAGGCATGCACATGCACACACATGCGCACACCTGTACATATACGCGGGCACGCACATGCACACACATGCGCACACCTGTACGTATACGCCGGCATGCACATGCACACACATGCGCACACCTGTACGTATACACAGGCATGCACATGCACAGGCATGCGCACACCTGTACGTATACGCAGGCATGCACATGCACACACATGCGCACACCTGTACGTATATGCAGGCACGCACATGCACACACATGCACGTATACGCGGACATGCACATGCACACACACATGCGCACACCTGTACGTATACTGCACATGCACACACATGCACACACCTGTACGTATACTGCACACACATGCGCACACCTGTACGTATACGCAGGCATGCACATGCACACACATGCACACACATACGTATACGCAGGCATGCACATGCACAGGCATGCGCACACATGTACGTATACGCAGGCATGCACATGCACAGGCATGCGCACACCTGTACGTATATGCAGGCATGCACATGCACACACATGCGCACACCTGTACTATACTGCACATGCACACACATGCACACACCTGTACGTATATGCAGGCACGCACATGCACACACATGCGCACACCTGTACGTATATGCAGGCACGCACATGCACACACATGCACACACCTGTACGTATACACTCGTATGCAGAGCCCCTCCGCAGGACCTGCCCGCTCCGGAGCTGCAGAGGCTCCGGGTCCGGTTGGTCGGCGGCGCGGGCTGGAGGGAGTGTTAGGGCGGGTGCTGGGAGTCCAGCTGGAGGGGGGACGAGGGCCGGGCTGGAGAGAGAACGGGGCCGGGCTGGAGGGAGGACGGGGCCGGGCTGGAGGGAGGACAGGGCCGGGCTGGAGGGAGGACGGGGCCGGGCTGGAGGGAGGAGGAGGGAGGCCGGGCTGGAGGGAGGACGGGGCCGTCTTGGCCTTCTTTTTTTTGGAAGCCGACTTTGCCTTCCCCCTCCCTGCTCGCCCGGCCCCGCCCGCCGGCCCCTTCCCCCTCCTCCTCCCTCCCCTCCCCTCCCCCCCCTCCTCCTTCCTCTGTTTAGTGAGCGCTGGGCAAGGTTTTGGAAAGCTGCGAGGGCGAAGGGCTGCGCGCTCTCCGGTCCCTCTCCATCTCCCTGTCCGTCTCTCCCTGTCCGTCTCTCTCCCTCTCTCTCCATCTCTCTCTCCATCTCTCTCTCCCTGTCTCCCTCTCTTCTGATCCGGGCTCACTTTTGTTCCATCATTACAAGTGTTAGGTGAACTCCTCGGTGCGGTTCCCTGTCCGGCGCGCGCCGGACCTGGCTGCGGGAGCGCGGGCCGCCGCGGGGTCCGCGGTGCGGAGCTCGGTGCGGGGTCCCCGCGCCCCGCGCGCCCCGCCTCCGGCCGCCTCGCCCGGCCTTCCGGGCCCCTCTCTGGCCTCTCTCTCTCTCTCTTTCTCTCTCTCTCTCTCTCTGGCCCTCCCTCCGTCCCTCGCCCCCCTCCCCGCTGCGCTCGGCTCCCCCCCTCGCGCCCACCGCGTGTGGACTCCAGCGGGCAGAGGGGGGCGGGCGGACCGGAGCGGCGCGGCGCGGCGGAGCGAGCGGGGACCGGGGCGGAGCGGGGCGGGCCATGACCTCGGGCTACGCGCACGTCCTGGAGCGGCCCGCGGCGCTGGGCGGCCGGCTGGACGGCCCGGGCGGCCTCGACCCGCTGCAGGCCAAGAAGAACTTCTCGGTCAGCCACCTGCTGGACCTGGAGGAGGCGGGCGACATGGTGGCGGCGCCGGCGGACGAGGGCGCGGGCGAGGCGGGCCGCGGCCTGCTGGAGTCGCCGGGCCTCACCAGCGGCAGCGACACCCCGCAGCAGGACAGTGAGTGCGGGCCGGGGCCGGGGCCGGGGAGGCCGGGGAGGCCGGGGTCGCAGGCCCGCGGCGGGCCGCGCCGGGCCGGGGGAGGCTGGGCGCGCGGGGAGCCCCGGGCGGTGCGCCCTGCGCGGGCCCCGCGGCCCCGGCGTCCCGGACACCCCGGGCAGCCGAGGCACAGGGCCTGCGAGCTCCCGCTGCGCCCCAGAGTCGCGGGGCTGTCGGGGGCCTGGCTCTCCAGGGATGGCCTCGCCCCAGCCCCCCTCTCCGATGAAAGCGGTGCTCCCCGGCACTCTGCCTTACGAACGCGGCTGGGGCGTCGCGGCGTGCCGCCCAGGGCGTCCCAGGTGACAGAGAGAGGGGGCGAGAGAGGGAGAGGTTCCCTGGGGAGATCTGAGCCGGTGCTGGTCACCCGTGAGACCCGGGACTTGGGGTGCGCCTTCCAACCCTCAGGCTTCACAAAACGTTGCTATCCCCGACTTAAAAATAAAGCTTAGAAACTGCGGGCCAGCGGTTTCCGAACTCAGAAAAGAGCCGCCGCCGGGGCTGGGAGGCGCCGCGGGAAGCGGGCCGGCCCTCGCCCCTGCGCCGGGCCGCGAGGGGCCTCGGCTCCCGGGGCTCGGCTCCCCACCCGGCTCTTCCGCGAGCCCGGGAAGCCTCGGCCGCTCCCGCCGCGAGCGGCCCGGCGCCGGCGCCTCTGCACGGCCTTGGCCTCCGGCGGCGAGGCTGCCGCTCCGGGCTGCGGAGTCGGGTCCCCAAGCGCGGCGGCACTGGGCGCAGGGCTGGGGTTTGGGGTGGGGCTGCTGGGAAGCCCCGCTCAGCCCCGCGCGCCGTCCGCGGGTCGCGCGCCCTGTGCCAAAGAAACCAGAGAACGCACAGGCACGAGGAGGGGTCGCGCCGGGACCGGCGGCTCCTCGCACCCGCTCCCGTGATCCCGGGCACTGAGAGCTGCACTTCCGACAGAAAACAAGGCCTGGGGAAGCCGCGGGCCAAAGGACGAGGCCGGGGGGGGGGGGCGAGACAGAAACGGAGGCTGAGAGGCAGATGGAACGCGCCGCCGGCCGGGTCGCCGGTCGCCGGCCGTGGCTGTTGGTCTTTTGCAAGCAAACCCCAGGACGAGTGAGGTGTCGGGACTGGTCAGGGCGTTGTTCTGGGCACCAAGCAGAGCTGGGCAGGGCACCCACGGCCGGGCACAGAGCAGTTCTGAAGACGGGCACGGACTTGTGGGAGACCCCGCCTGGCCCCGCGGTGGCTGCCAAGCCCTGGGTCACCCCGAGGGGCAGGGACGGACTGGACAGAGGTGGGGTCCTTTGTCCCGGGAGGATGGGGAAACACTGGGGGCCTGCCTGGGTCATGCCCGACTCCAGGCACGGGGAGGCTCCGAGGCCTCCGGACGGAGGCTGCGCGCGGCGGGATCGGCCTGCCGTTTCTGGAGGAGCCCGGAGCCCGAAGACACGAGCCGCGCTTCCCGGGGCCTTCGAACAAACGGCTGCCGGCAGAAGTCCCCGCAGCCGCTGTCTGGGTAAGCCAGGCTGGAGCCCGTTATGCCAGCGGGGCCGGGGAGCTGGCGTCCTTGGTTCTCAGCTCTTTAGGTCAGATGGGGGCCCGCGGCGTCGGGCTCGCTCGGCCTCCAGGCTGGCGGCGTCCGCGGCCCCGCTGATCGCTGCCAGGCCCGGGAAGAGATCTTCCCTTCAGACAGACCCAGCCTGCGGCCTCGCCTTTGATTTTCCCAGGTGGAGAGAAACAGTCCGGACTCCCGACCTGCCTACGGTTTCTTCTCCTAAGGAAATTAGCAATTTGGTTCTATTTGCACTATTTGGTTCTTAATTCGGAGAATCTGGGACGGACAGCCTAGTCGAGTGTAGCACCGAGGAACGAAGTAGTGTCCGGAGTGGGGACTTCTTACTGACCTCCCCAAACCCCACCAGCAAGCAACAGTTCAGCGCCCTCATCTTACAGTGTATCCGCTCCATTTCCTTTCTAAAAGTGGATTTCTCCCCCCACCACTATCCAGCTCAGTAAATTTCTTAAACAACAGCAACTTCCTCCTCCTCTTTCTCTTCTCCTTTCTTCCTCCTCCTCTTCTTCCTCTTCCTCCTCCTCTTCTTCCTCTTCCTCCTCCTCCTCTTCTTCCTCTTCCTCCTCCTCCTCTTCTTCCTCTTCCTCTTCCTCCTCCTCCTCTTCTTCCTCTTCCTCCTCCTCTTCTTCCTCTTCCTCCTCCTCCTCTTCTTCCTCTTCCTCCTCTTCTTCCTCTTCCTCCTCCTCCTCTTCTTCCTCTTCCTCTTCCTCCTCCTCCTCTTCTTCCTCTTCCTCCTCCTCCTCTTCTTCCTCTTCCTCCTCCTCCTCTTCTTCCTCTTCCTCTTCCTCCTCTTCTTCCTCTTCCTCCCCCTCCTCTTCTTCCTCTTCCTCCCCCTCCCCCCCCCCCCCCGTTAGGAATCAGATGGCTGTTGTGGGTACGTGGTGTGTAGTGGGATCGCAGGCGGCACGGGGCAGGTAGCCCGAGCGAGAGGGAACCGGTTATAAAACCAGGCGGGGGGGGGCCAGTGCATCCCCTGTCATTTCTTAATCTCAACTTCTGCAAACTCTTAAAGAAGGGGGGAGCGCGCGCCGGTCTCCCACGTTCTTTCCCAACCTCTAAATTAGTGGAACCAGATTGTCCTAATGAGACCTTTTGTTGGAAACACATGTACTCATAAAAAGGTAGCCGGAAAGTCAATTAGACGGCGCGCACAGGCGCTCGCAGGCCGGGGCTAAGCGCGCAGGGCGCACCGCTGGGCCCGGCCCGGCCTGCGAGCGCCCGGACCGGGGCGCACGGGCGGCGCGGCGGGCGGGGGAAGTGGCTTTGTCCGGGCGAGGGCCTCACCCCGGGGCCGGGCTGACTCCGGTGCGCGCGGCCGGGCCCTCCGGCTCCCGCAGCGCGTCTCTGGGAGGACGCCCGTCCGCCCGCAGGCCCGGGCGCCGCGGGGCGGAGTGGCACCGCACCCCGGGTCCCGCGCGGCCTCTGCGACGCGGCACCCGGCGTGGCAGCTTTGACTCGGGGGTCACCGCCCTCCCCCCCCAAGCCGGCTGCCGCGAACCCCGCTAGCTTTGCACTGGAGACACTTGGGAGAGGTCAGCCTGGCCGGCGCCTGGCTCCGGGCGACACCCCGGGCTCCGTCCCCGCGCCCACCCCGGCTCCGGAGGTCGAGGCCCCCGCGCGTGGGCCGGGGACCCCGCGCCCCGGGGCCGCAGTGTGCGTCTCACACCCAGGCGGGTACAGCGCGTCTGCACCGCGGCCGCGCGCGCGGGCACCGAGGGGGGGGCGTGGAGTCGCTCGGTCTCTGGGGTCTCTCTTGGGGGTGGGGGTAGGAGAGGGGTTTTGGGGGGCGGGCAGGACACACGTCGGAAGAACACCCTCCCCCAGCGAGCTGCGGGAAGCCCGGGCCGGCGTCCTCGCGCGACCAGGCTTGGCTCGCGCGGGTCTCGGCGGGGACCCCGGAAGCTGGATTCCCGGGCCGCAGCCCGGGGTGCCCCCCGGAAGCTGGATTCTCGGGCTAACGACTCGCCGCCATCCACACCAGCGCCCCAGGCGCCACCAAACGCGGCCCACCTCGGCCTCCTGGGGTCGGGCCCCGCCCCGGGAGCCCGCGCCGCCGCTCGGCTCCGTCGGTCGCCCTGGGCCGAGCCTCGCGGGCGCGGCCGCTCCATGCGCACGCGGCACGCGGCGGTCAGCACCCCGAGGCAGCAGGGGCCGGGACGCCCGGCCTCTCCCGGTCCCAGGCCTCGCGCCCAGGGCTCCCAGTTGCGCTCAGAGCGCCTTCCGGGGCCCTGAACGCGCAGCTCCCCACGGCTCTGCACCCACGTCGGGAACTGGGGGCGCCAGCGGGCCCGGGGTCCCACGGGGAGCCCCTCGGGAATGTGGGTGCTCACTTGACCCCCGAGATCGGGGCTGGGCGCAGGCCCCGACCCTCTTTGGTTGGCTTTCTCGGCGCTGTTTGCCGGGGACGGGCGTTCCGTTCACGGCTCGCACCGCTCGCGCGCCGGGCCGCTTCCCGCGGGCTGCCGCCGGCTTTGCACACTCGCCTTTTTGCAGGGAAATGTGCGGAGGGAGCAGAAGCGAGAGGGACCCAAGGCGCACGTAAGCCTTTCAAACGCAGCCCGACGTGCCTCTGCGTGTCCGGAACGCAGCCCGACGTGCCTCTGCGTGTCCTGGGGGCCCGCGCCGTGGGCAGCAGGGCCGCTGTCGGAGAGGTAGGAGGCCGCCCGGCCTAGAGACGAGCCCCTCTTGCCCGGTCCTTCCGACAGGGGGCGCGAGCCTCCCAGGCTGGGGTCCGGACACCCTGCCTTCCCCACCTCTGGGCACCCAGAGAGGACAGGAGACAGGTAGCAGAGCGCAAGGGGTGTGGCGAGTGTGGAGACACCCGGGGCTGTAGGCACACTGGTGACAGTTGGAGAGACACGTGGAGATTGCTGGCTGCGAGAAGGGCCTGCTGTCCGTGTGGCCTTCGCGGTGAGGGGGACCGGGTCCCAGGGTGAGCCAGAAAGAGGCGGAGAGACAGGCAGGAGGGGACGGGGCAGGAGGGGACAGGGCAGGAGGGGACGGGGCAGGAGGGGACAGGGCAGGAGGGGACGGGGCAGGAGGAGACTGGGCAGGAGCACTGTCTCTCGGAGTCCACAGGTGCTAAACCTGGCATCTGCATTTACTGGGCGAGAGAGAAGGGTTGGCTTTGAGGATGAGGGTGTGATTCTTTCACTTATGACCTTGAGATGCTCAAAGACACAGGAGGCCTCAGAGTAGCTGGTGCCTTCCCACTGGGCAGAATTATCTGGTACCCTAGAGCTCTGTCCTGGAGTTGGGGTGACCTTTTTTCCCCAAAGGAAACGCAGCCCTAGCCCCTCAAATCTTGCGTGGACCAGAGCGAGAGCGTCTAAAACAGCTTTCGTTTCCAAATGTTACTCCTGATCTCCAGTGATCTGCTCCATGTGGGCAACGGGCTCGAGGGATTGAGGGTCACTTCTTAAGTTCCTTTACAAATTGCGAACTCGGTTTACTGCTCTTCTAACCTCATGGAGATGCCGTAACTGTGGGAGCCGCACCCTGGCTCGGTCGGCGAAGACGTTCTTTGCATAGATGATGATGGTTGTATTCGCCTCGCGGGATAATCTGAGCTGGAGTGTTCACTAGAAGCTGGAGCAGGAGGCCAGAATCGTAAGGGAAATCGCTTTCCCACAGACATTTGTCTGAAAATAAGAACATTCACTAAATTTCTCATCATCAGTCATGTCGCTATATGTTAAGAGACCTCGTAATGCGGGAAGGTGGTATAAATGATAAAGAAGCAGCAAATCAGATGAGTGCTCTCTCGGTATTACTGCACGTGGATAGGGGGACAAATCTCTTCAGAGATGCAACTTCAGACATACAACTTCTTCAAGGCCCAGGCTTCCAACTCAATCAAATGTTGAGTCAGAGAGTGGTTGTGGGAAAAGTGTAAAGCCGAACCAGCCTTTTAGTGACAATCACAGCACCACAATTCCACAATTCCATGCATTTTCCCACACAAATGCCGGGTGCTGTTTTACAAAAGGCTTGGTAGAATTGGGTTGGGCCTGTGTGCTATGCGAATCAGTGTTCCAGACTCCTGTCTTTCTTGATCTACTCTCTCTGTTCTCTGTTGTGCATCCTCTGCACTAACATCTGTGCAAGATCTGTGTGCTTACAGAGAGGAAACTGGGACTTTAAAAGGCCCCTTAAATATCGTTTTCTAGAATCTTCCAAAAAGAAAAGAGAAGGCTGCTGAAATCAATGATATGCTATGCACTAGATATCTACATCTGTTTTTTCTCTCTTGTAAATTCATTTTATGATAGCCCAGTTAGAGACCTCTTTGGAATTGGGAAATTGTGGCTTAGTAGACTGGTTATCATTCTGTTACTTTTTCAAGTAGCTCATTATAAATAGACAGCAAAGTTCGTTCGAACTTCATTCGAAAAAGGTATTGAATCTAAATCTCTGCGTTTAATCTTTTTCATATATTTCTATTAATTCAGATTGGGTGGTAACACCAGCTGTGTACATTTAGACTTTTCTTTCTATATCTTTCTGGTGCTACTCCTAAATACTGGTCAGGATTATTATATGTCACCCGGACAGCTGTCAAACTGTTTCCTGAGTTCAGTAGTGCTTACTATATAGTAGAATGAGCCCCTCTTCTTTACTCAAGTGTCTTTCTAATTTTTCCAAAGTACTAGTCACTTTACCCTTTCCTTTCCACTTTATGCTCTTTGCCTGTGGATACCGTCTAGCCCCTCAATTGTAATAATCATCTACAGTCTGGTGATCCTGTAGCTTTAAGACCTCCCCCCACAACAGAGCTGTAAATCTTTAAATTTATTTGACATGTACATTTGAATGTCACAAAATGCTCCAATCTCAAAAACAATAAAAAGTGGAGCTAATGAGCTCCCTTTCCCCAGTCAAATTCTCTGAGATGTCTCCCTTTTCCTGCATGACAGCGCATGGGTGCAACATTTCAGAGCTGTCCTTGACTCCCTCTTCCTTCCCCGTCTCCCGTCTCTGATTCCCAGCAAATCTTCCTTCTGTGATGTATCAAGTCCATCTCTTAGCACAGCTCTGTCAGATCTCACCCACGCTGCTGTACCATCCTAACTCAGAGCTCCCTGCACCCATAGTTTTCTTCCCCTGGGCACAGGGAGAATCAATGCATCCTTAGCACGTTTGTCAAATGGCTGAGTGATAGATTCACTTCCTCCATAAATACATAGTTTAGCTCTCCTCTTTAGAACGCACAATTGATTTTCATTCTTCTTCACATAAAAATGGGTTGAGTTTTTTTGGACTGATCAGTCTCTAGAGTCTTAATCTTTCATTCTTATTCCAACAACCCCCCCCCTTCGCACACACATACACACAACACACAGGTGTGAAGTATTTCCCTCACAGGCTGGGTAAGCTGGTATATTTCCCCATGTTCTCAGTCTCATTTCTGCTTCTCTGACTTCTTATTTGCAAAGTCCTCACCCCAAGCCTCTGGGGAAACCTGCTCATGCCCTTCCAAGGTCCTCTCTCATCAGACCTCCTTGTGAGACCTTGGATTGCCTGACTCCACTTCTAAGCAATCCCTTTCCAAAACCACTTTCTTCATTGATACTCTGGTGAAGTTAGTGCCTCTGCATCTGACTTATTTTGCTAACTATTCTATGACCGTTAATTTGCCTTGATGATTTTCTTAAGACTAGAGACTTCTAAGTAGGAGAAAACAACATATCCACAAACTATACTGCTCCACAGTGTAAGAAAATAAGCTCAGTTGATAATTTTGGCACACTATGATTTTACTGTCTTTGCACTGCCTAGTTGCAAGTAACTTAGTAAATTATAAGTAATACTGAATTATGACATCTACTGATTTTTGAAGAGTATGGAATTTTAGATTAAAAATTAAAATAGGAAAGCCAAGTTGCCTATATTTCCCCACGCTGGGTTATTACTTTGGTGTTACAATACTTTCTTTTTGAGTTTTACATAATTTTGGATTACATTGTATTAACATCCTTGATTACTGATCTTTCTTTAATCAGTGGAGGAATTTTTAATCCCATTCTCAGATATCGTGTTTCCCCTAAATTAAGAAAACACACAAACATTTGTCCCACTTGTTTTCATCAGGAAAGTTAAACAAACAAACACATAAACAGCCCGCAGAGGTTTCCCATGGATTCTGCCAGCCAGGCCTCGCAGGGAAGAATTCCTTGCACCCGCCTTCCAATGGATGCGTTTTCAGCCCCAAAGGACTTCAGAGTAAACAGTTTCTTTTTCCCTTCGGTTTTTCTGGCGGGGAGACAGACAAGAGACACACTTCTTCTTTGGAAGTTGGCGGAGCTCGCCTAGCACCTAGCTCAGGCTCCTGGAACATGGTTAGAGAACTACTCGGTCATTAAGTGTTTAGATGACTTGAGAAGACCCAGTTCACAACATGAGGACAAAGAAGGGGTTGAAAAAAATCTGTTCTTGTCGATCCCTGGATCTTGGATTTCTTTTTACTAAAACATGTGAAGGCTTACACGTACAGCAGTAGAGAATAGGAGAAGAATCCTTATTTATTTCTCTGTGCTCCTAGGATAATAAAGATAGAATGGCAGCATAGCCCAGGACATGGTAGTATATTTTAATAGAGGAAGAAACATTTGGGAGGAAAAAAAAAACAATGAAAGGTAATGTGTTTTTATTCAAACACGAACTTTTAATTAAAGTGGCAATTATCACCGGAGGGAGATACAGATAATTATTACAAGGGCAATTTAAGAATCATTCTTAAGAAAGATGGAATTTAAAAACGCTACTCTAGGAATACAAATAGTTTACAAGTGACAGGAAGTCATATCAAACAGAACTTTAGATGATGAATTAGATGCATCTTAATAATCAGCCTTTCTCTTTTCTCATGGACAAGGGAGAGAGTAATCACCACTTCTGAGAATTAAAAAAACACACTTGCCCAATAAAAATATCTGTAGTTCCCCACCCGGCCTCTTTTCTCAGGGAGGAAAGGAAGAGAACCACCCAGAGGGCTTCTTGCTCATAACCAGATGTGCTCTTTCACAGCCTAATCCTTAAGATCGGGGGAAGACCACAGGATGAATCCTCCACACATTTAAGAAATAAAATGTAATTTACTTCATTAATCATAGAGCTGAAATCTGCAGTTTTGCTAGGCGTATTTCAGAGACCGAATCCCTCCTGACAAGAGAAACAGAAAATCACACCCCTGCAGGCTGGGCTGTGGCCGCAGTCTCTACTTCGCTCCCCTCGGGGACCAAGAGATTTTTCCGAGTGTGATCATTTTTGCTCGGAAGATCCAGAGCACTAGTTAACTATTTAAATGTCTCCTCTCCCTCCTGTCTTCCCCTTCCCTTTCCGCCATCATTTCCCCTTTCTTGACATTAGTGAGAATGTCTGTTTTCTACCCTCTTTGAGGTTTTCTGTTTTAAAGACCTTGGATTACCTTTAAGAACCAGGACATTTATCTTTTTATTTATTGTTTAAAATTTAGTTTTAAAGTTATCTCCATGTAGTCACATGAAGGAGTTGCAGTTCAGCGTGTTCATTTATGAGCACAACGCATCTTAATCAAGGTCATTCCTTTTTTATCATTTCTCCCCATCTCCCCCCCCCACTTACTACCTATCTCCTCCAATTACCTGCTTCCGTGTTCACAGAGGTACGTGGGACATTATGACAGGAGCTGACCTACTCTCTCTCTATTCACCTGTTCCTTCTCCTCTTGAGAACCAGGAAATCTAGTCTGTGTTGGAGTAGATTTTGGAGCACAATCATTTTAATTGAATTAAATACATAAAGCACCAGTTGATTTAATTCCTTTCCCTGGAAACTGACAACTTACTTTGTTAGAAAGTATTAACAACATTAACAACATGAAAGGCAGAGTAAAGTAGAATGTGAAACTATGTCATAAACTTAACATATACAAATATTATATTTCAGAAAGCTGGAGGTAAGTAAAGCTAGCATATTTGTTTCTATGAATCTATAAGAAAATGGTGGCTTAGAGAATTTTAATGGACCATGAGGAGGTGGCTTGCATGATTCTTATATTTGTTTTAAATCAAATCCCACCATCTTGGATGTCAATCAGATTCTTTCAGATCCCTTAATACTTACTGAAACGAGATGAGCTAGAAAGTAGAAGTATAGCATGACACTTGGCAATACATTGCCATAGTGCACAAATACTTGTAAATTAACCATGCCTGAATTCTTCACTGTGGAGTCGGCACGTAACTGCCTTGCCTCTGCCTGTCTTCTTTAGGGAAACAGAGGCCCCAAAGAGAAAAACATTTGGAAAAAAAGAACACACACACACACACACACACACACACACACACACACACACACACACACACAAACACACACACACACACACACACACACACACACACACACACACCATATCCCAAGGGATCAGTTGAGGAATTATGTGAATTATGGAGTAAAGATCCAAACTAAAAATGCATTCATGACCTTTATTTCATGAGGCATCTTTGGGACTGGGCACGTAGCTCAGTGGTACAGTGTGTACTTAACATGAATTAAGCTTTAGAGTCAATCTGCCATCCTACTGTGTGTGCACACACAGAAATCTTTGCTTTGGATTTCGGAACGCTAGGGTTCCCATTTATTCTATCTTGGGTCCAGGGAGTTTTGTGTTAAATTATGGTCCCGCCATTCACAACAGGCAACTCTCGGGGCCTTGCTGTCCTCATTTACAAACAAAGTGCACACACTGCCTGTTACCCCAAAACCTATAACGCGGGGTCGTTGTTGGTCATAAAAGGATAATGGAAGGAGGTATCTGCCCAGCTCTCCCAGCTCTTCCCACTGAAGACACATATAAATACTCGCTTAAAACTCTGTCCCAGAACCCCTGAGAAGCATCTTTTATTCCAGGCTTGCATATATATTCAGTGTAGTTTCCCGTTCATGTAAGGCTACTGAAATGACAGTATCACTGTGCTCCAGAAGGCCACACGCTTACAGAATGTGATGTGAGTGACTAAGTCCGCGTGTGTTTTTAATCCACAGTTAGAAACGCGAGGTGACATTCGTCACCAAAAGTGTGAGGCAGACTCTGGAGTTAGGCTTAAAATCCGCCCTGATTGTGGGTCTCCTTTTCAGACCAGCCTTCCTCTCCATGACGAAATGGTCAAGACCGAGTTTTGGTAACTTGGGATGGCATCTGCCTTTTCTATTCCCACTGGCTTCAGTCATCACTAACAGAGACTGAGGAAGACACATCCCTCCCTTCCATCCAGCTTCTGAAATGTATGGAGATCATATGATGCAACTTAGAATGCTATCCAGGCAGCCCTGGCATAGCCAGTAAGGTTCCAGACCAGCCATGCGACATGCACGCAACCTTCCAACTCCACCGAGAGCCTGTGGCACTGGCGTGAAGTTATCACGCATGCATAATACTCACCGTGCTCCATGGGATTGTAATAAGGTCTCCATTCTGCCTCCAACTTAGATTTCCTACCCAGTTGAATGATAGAAACATGCTGCTCTCAGTTTGGTATGTGACCTGTTTTCACAATAATGCTTTGAAATTTGATATACCAAGAAGACATGCAGACTGAACTTTTATATTATGAAGTATCTACGAGTCTTTCTTTTCCTTCCTTCCTTCTTTCCTTTTTTCTTTTCCTTCCTTTTTTCTTCCTTCCTCTTTTTCTTGCCTTTCTTTCTTTCTTCCTTTCCTCCCTCCCTCCCTCTTTTTCTCTTTCTTCCATCTGCTTCTTTCCTTCCTAATTTCCTTCCTTTCTTTCTTCCTTCCCCTTCTTTCTTTTCTCCTTCCTTCCTTCTTTCCTTCCTTCCTCTTTCTTTCCTCCCTCCCTCCCTCCCTCCTTCCTTCCTTCCCTTCCTTCCTTCCTTCCTCTCTTTCTTTCCTCCCTCCCTCCTCCCTCCTTCCTTCCTTCTTTCCTTCCTCTCTTTCTTTCTTTCTTTTTTTCTTCCCTCCCTCCCTCCCTCCCTCCCTCCCTCCCTCCCTCCTTCCTTCCTTCCTTCCTTTCTTCCCTTTCCTCCTTCCTTCCTTTTTTTTCTCCCAAACTAAGTCTGCCTGGCGTTCTTAGACAGTAGACCTGGGCACTAACAGCTGTAATGCACGAGGAGACTGAACACTGGATGAGACACCACGGACAGGTTACACCAGGGCTGGAGTGCTAGCATCTCCCCAGATGGAGGCCCACAGTGTGACTTGGACAGCAGCAAGGTGGGCGTCCCCAGCAGCCCGCGGGTGCTCGGCCACTCTGTCACGGTCCTCCATCACTTTCCCTCCAGCTGCTGCTGTTCTCAACTCTGTTGAATAGCGGTTCTGACACGTGCCTGAAATGCTGCCTCTAATCTGTCGTGTCGTGTCTGTCCTTCCGAATGCAGGGTTCTGGGTTCCTGTTGTCCTTCCTTATGCAGGGAAGTGTCCCTTTGGCTTTTGTTTGCTTCACTTGTTTCCTGTATGTCTTTCCCACACCCAATTCACTTTTCTCTCTGACTGGGTCATTTGCATCAGCATGAACTGAGGGTCTTAAACAGGCAGAAGCTAGGCCACGCCCCTACTCTGGAAACCAGAACCACCCAGCTCATGCGTGTGGCGTAGCACAGGTGATTGCCATGCAGCACGAAGGATGAACACGTGTTCCACCTCACGCTTTCCCACCGTGGCTGGTGAGGAATCGTCACATTTCCTGTGAGGACAACTCCATGGGTCACACTCTTTGTCTCTAGTTACTCATCCCCTCCCTACGTGCCAGTCTCAGTTCTCCAATCAGGAGCATGCAGTTTCAGGGACTGAGAGGCTGATGTGTCCGACGTCAGAATCCGTCAGAATCCGTGGCGTGGTGCTTTCGCTCTCCTGGGTGGCTTGCAAGCGGTTGGCTGGCGAGTGCTGGAGCACTGAACAAGTAAGAATAGAGCGTTCCCACGGAGCCGTCCCCAGCCTGGCCCGGCCAGGCCCTGCTCAAGAAAGTACTTTGCATGACACCAGGACAAACAACTTGAGGAAAGGGTTGTGGGACGTAAAATACCAACTCTAACTTTCGTTGATGGCTATCTCCACACTTCTTCCAGGAGAGGCATGCATTTTTTTAAAAATTTAATTTTATTTGAGAACATACTGTACAGAGGGGTTACAATTACATGGGCAGGATAATGCATACATTTCTTACCAAGCATTGCAGCCTCCTCCTTTGTTTACCCTTCACCTCCCTTCCCAGCCTCCCCCTCCCCCCACCCAATCATACCCCCCTCCCCCCCCACACCGACATTGTAAAGCTGGTTTTGACATGACATTTTGTACTTCTCATTGTTGCAACAGGTCCACCTGAATCCTTAAACGACTTGTTTGTCCCCATCTCCTCCACATGTTATACTGACATCAAATATAGTGAAAGCGGGGGTTACACTGTGGGGGAGGGACATACAAAGCAACAAAGAAATAATCTTATAAATGCGTTAGAAACACATGCATGAAAGAAAAAGTGGCCATCTCCTGGATACTGGTAGTCACAGTCTAGTTGTATGTACAAGGAAGTTTTCAAATGAAAACACACCGCATTCAGGGAGTTAAACTACAGCATGTATTTTCTTCCTTCCCCCCATCCTCTCCTTCCTTCCGTCTCTTCTTCCTTCTTTCCTTCTCTCCCTTCCCCCCTCCTTCTTTCCTTCTTTATGTTCTTTATTTCCTCCTTGTCTCATTCTCTCTCTCTCATTTTTTGGTACTCCAGATTGAACCCAGGGCCGTGCCCATGTTAGGCAAGGTAATCTCTCTTCAGTTAACCTCTCAGCCCTTAAAAATTGTGTTTTTGAGATATCGCATTGATACTGTTGTCTGGGCTGGCTTCACACTTGGAATATTTCTGCCTTTACCTCCCAGCTAGCTGGGATTACAAGCATACACCCTCACAGCTAGCTAGTTAACTATATTTTCTTCTCCTCTTCCTCCTCCTCTTCCTACCTTCCTACCTTCCTTCCTTCCCTCCCTCCTTCTTTCCTTCCTTCCTTCCTTCCTTCTTTCTTTCTTTCTTTCTTCCTTTCTTTTTCTCCTCTTCCTTCCTTCTTCTTCTACCTCCTAGTTCCTTTCCATCTTCCTTTCTTTTTCTTACTCTTTTATAATGTACTTCCTGATTACTGATAAAATATAACTTTTTAAAAAAAATTTGATTACATATTTTCTTTTTTTCTGATTATGTATTTTCTCTTTGAGCTGATGAAGCCAAGTTTTACATGTATCCTTTTCTCAGATGATGCTTTGTGAAATTTCACTTTCCTAGATTTATTATGTTTAATGACTGCTGAATTTATTCCCTTAGTGGGGCACAAGCTTTAACACATACTAAGGTTATATTTAAAATATCCCCTTTTAAGGTGTACTCCAGGGCTCTTAAATAGATGTTCTATTAAGAATCAGGCTTTGTTTTTCTAACGAAATATGTGTAATCGTCTTTTGCTGTCCGAATGGCCTGTTGGTCAGCCTGTCTTAACTGATACACCACTGGACTAAGTAGGAGAAAGAAACTGCATTCAGAAAATCGCAATAAGTACGATTTGAGCAAGCTCAGAGGAAGTCATCAAGAAAAAGGAGAGCTCCTGAAAGTAGAGAGGTGAGGCTTCAGCTTCAGCCGGAGGCCCAAGGCTTTCCTGAAGCCGACTGCCGAGTTACAGGCCTCCAGGCCCGCTGGGGTCCTCTGGCGACGCTACCTTTGCCCCAGTGGTTTATGACATCACGAACCCCTCGGTGGAATCACAGCTTCATAATTCACAGTTGGCTCTTGTTTATTTCACATTGGATCACGTGTGGAACCCCGGGGCACTGTGGTTGTGTTCCCTCGAATCTCCTTGTTGCATCGTTGAGTACGTCAGAAGTTGATCACCAGGTGTCCTGACAACCCATGCTTCAGGCTTCGTGCCTGCTCATCTTGCCTCTGATTCCCTGAAAGGAATCCAGACTGCCACACCGTCCCAATGAGTTTATTTGAGGGGGGGGGGGTGAGAGACAGTTCCCAAAGACAGTTCCTGGCTTTGATATGGCTGATAACAAACACAATGCTGCCACAGAATGGTCATTTCTCATGTGAGAGTGATTTCTGAGCCATAACTGTAACATGGTTCTATTCCTGTTAACTCAAGGGAGACAAGAAGCTTCTTTGTAAGCAAAGAGACTCTAGACGTTCCTCCATAATGCTTTATATTTGGCCTTGCAGCTCAGAAATGATTCTACTAGTTGTAACTAGTGGATTTCTCAATGAGATACAGGGGCTAAAGCAAGAAGTTAAGATTTATGGGGACCAGGCACTGTGTTAGCTGATTCTACTAGTTATGTTGTTTCAATTTTCATAACAATGCTGAGTAGGAAGATAGTGTCACTTCCCATTTATGAACAGGACTTTGAGACTCGGAGCAGACTGAGTAACTTGCTTGTAGTCTCAAACTAAGTTATAGCAAAGTCAGAACTTTTTTCTGACCCTTTCTATGCCATTCATCCTCCCACTTGCCCTCCAGTGGCTAGAAAATTAGAAATTAGTCCAATTGAAGAATGTTTTGGTGACATTTATTCAAAGTAAAATGATACCATACTAGATACTAGAGAATGTCTTTAGGATTAAGCATTCTAAAATGCAAGTAAACCATCAGAAAATGACACCTTTGCAAAGAAAATTTCCTGATGCTACTAAATGCTTTGGTATCTGGTAAATAGCAAAGCTGAAATCAGTTACAAGGATCAGTAAACTTCTCTGAAGGGATTAATTGGAAGATTGGACCAGAAAAGACATTGGAGTGAGGCAGAAAGCTTTCCTGGGGGTGGATAGTTCAGTTTGACCGTGGATCCTGCCAACCCAGTGATCTTACATAGGCCAGGAGCCCTTCTGGGCTCTCATGGGAATAACAGCAATCGCTGGAGGATTAAATCAGGCATGCCCAGATCGATTGGTGTAGTCTGTACTTCATACTCTATGTACTGTAGACATGGAACGGAGCTCTGAATTTTTACCAGGTTGGATGCTGGGCTGTAAAGTACTGTCATACAATGACAGGTCCAAGATGTCAAATTACTAGTAGATGTATGATAAAATTAAACTTCATTGTTGGTGGAAGAAGCCAGAGGTAGCTTCATGGTTCCATGGTGAGGAGGAAAGAGATAGTCCTTCCCGCATCATGGGTTAGAAGCCATTCTAGAACAAACTTAGAAGTAGATGAATTGAGTCTGGGAAGCTTTCCCGTGCCGCCGCCTCCCTCAGCCGGCAGTGTCTTGGTGCTGATCACTTTCACAGAACCCTTTCAAGCTGTGTGGATTCTCCAAGACTGCCTGGGAGGTTTTAGTGCCCCCATCATTCTATTCACCCCCACTTCTTTGGGGCTCCCTAGGAGGAAGATAAGCATATATAATAATCGATAAATGGAAAATAATGGGTTGTATCAATGTCGTTTAAGCCCTGGATACTCAGGCCCCCTGGCTGACACAGCAGAGCAGGAGGTCTAGCTTTAAGAGCATGAAGTTGGTCCAATACATTTCTACCCCACTCTTTGTATCGACTTCACAGATGTGTATTGAGTGTCTCCTGGCGCTGAGGACGCCGCAGCTACCAAAGCAAGCAAATGGTTTTCTCACAGTACTTAGTCCCCTGGGAAGGAATACATAGATCATACATAGATAAATAACTCAATTATGATTAAAGACAAGTGCTACAAAGAGACTGCAGCAGGCTTATTTGAGCTAGGATATGAATGAAATTCAAAGAAGCTACCCATGTAGAGAGAAAGGTGAAGAGGGAATGAAGGGTGCAAGGTCTACAAGGCAGCAGCAAACAAACCTTCTATGTGCTAGGAACAGAAGAAGATCAACCTGACCTGAAGAGTGAGTAATAGGGGTTTGCGGACAGGTGAGGATGCATATGTACGTAGACGCAAGACGATAAGAATTTGTATAATCACAAAGCTCATCTACAGTCTAAGTGTGATGTCAGTAGGAGCCACTGGAGAAATTCGGGTTGTGGGAATTTGTGGTGTGGTGGGAGGGGAGGAGGGAGGAGGAGGAGAGGTACACCCTCATTGCCGGGAGTGCCCGTGGCTCCCGCCTCTCCTCCTAGCTGCTTGGGAGGCCGCGATCTGAGGATTGCAGTTCAAAGCCAGCCTGAGAAGGAAAGCCTGTGAGACCCATGCCTCCAGTTAACTACCACAAAAGCTGGAAGCAGAGCTGTGGGGCACAAAAGCTCAGGTACGGTGCCTAGGTCCTGAGCCAAGGACTGGCAGGACTGGCACAAAAAGGAAGGAAGGAAGGGAGGGAGGGAGGGAGGAAGGAAGGAAGGGAGGGAGGGAGGGAGGAAGGAAGGAAGGGAAGGAAAGGAAAGAAAGAAAGCAGGGAGGGAGAGAAAGAAGGAAGGAAGGAAGGAAAGAAGGAAGGAAGGAAGGAAAGGGAGGGAGGGAGGAAGGAAGGAAAGGGAGGGAGGAAGGAAGGAAGGAAGGGAAGTAGGAAGGAAGGAAGGGAAAGAAGGAAGGAAGGAAAGTAGCAAGGAAGGAAGGAAAGAAGGAAGAGAGGGAGGAAGGGAAAGAAGGAAGGAAGGAAAGAAAGAAAGCAGGGAGGAAGGGAAGGGGGAAGGGAAGGAGGGAAGGAGGAAGAGAAAAAGGAGGTTATTGCAGAAGCCATGGGAAGACCATGGTACAGTTCCTTGAAGTAGCCATCTAGACAGGGTGCTGAGACTAGAGACATGCACCCAGAAAGTGCATAGCACCCAGGCTCAGGAGGCTGGCGGGAGCTGGCTGAGCTTCGAAGATGAAAGGTGCTGGGCATTTTCAGCGAGGGGGTGTTTTCTGGCCCAGAGCGCCTTATTGAAGGTGTGCATCACCTAGCCGCCTAGTTCTATACCCAGAGGATGTCTGAAATGTTCCAGCCCCCCAGGAACAGATGAGTGAAAGGTGGGAGCCATGTTTTCTCGAGTTTGCTGTTTGAAGACTTAAACCCTTCAGGTGCTGTTCATCATAATTCAGAAAGGAAGGGTTCTGTTTTCAATGTTGCAGAAGCAGCCTCTTTGTAATTTAGTAAAACATCAGAAGATAGTATTGCTAAAGACTACAATTCAGACAAGGGAACCCGTTGGTTACTGAAGTGTCCTAGCAAGGCAATTACTTGTGCTTCTAGACCTGGGCTCCTGCCCCTTCAGGTGTGGCCACGAGGAGAGCCAGAGATCAGTCAGCTTTTATTTTTCCTCCAATGTATAAAAGTGAAATCATATTTCCGACGGGTTGAAATCAGAAAATACTGCCTAGTACTGCTCATTCTGATAACAAGTGATTTCCAACGCCACGCCCAGCACTTTAAAGGACAGTAAAGCATTTGGCTTCTTGCAAAGGAGCCGATTATCCAGATTATCCATCGGATGGGTGAGACAAATGTAACACTGAGCCTCGCATAGCTCACAGTCCCATTCTAACACCACTGATCTTGAGCTCCTCCATCCCTGCTTCAACCTGCTCCTCCCTCCTCCAGCCTGCGCCTCCTCCTTTTCCTATCACTCAGCTGCTGCTCATGTTCCAGCTGGAAAGGCTCAAAACCGTCTAGCACCCCCCCCTCTGCTGCCTGCTCTATGAGCTTGAAGAGACCCCGACCACGGGATTCCAAACCTCGAAACAGCCAGTAGCTGGAAATGACCAGAATAAACTCTCTGGATGTGAAGATTTTTGTACCTCAGATAACTTAAGTATTCTGCTACTTTGGAACATCAGGAGAGAGGAAGAGAGAGAGAGAGGAGAAAAGAAAAGACAAAGTATATTAAGAAATACTGTATCATGTCATCTTTCTCGGCATTCTGAACCTTCTCGCATTTTCTATGCAGTCCTGTGGCACATGATACATTCTAGTCAACGTAAATCTACAGCTACGCAGTTGCTCAAGACTGAAGCTGAGTTCAGTAGTTCAGTCTCTTCATTTCTTTGCACAGAAAATTTTATTCACCTTTTTACTTAGGATGGAAATACTGGCTTTAGGTCCGTTGTATCTGACATTATTTCAGGCTCATCTCTTTGAGTTTTTCCAGCTGTCTTCAGTTGGATTAGGATCCACTGGTTTATGCCAGCCTGCGTGTGATGCAGGAAGGCACTGGGTGCGTGGAACAGGGGAGCCACCCCTGTGAACCCCGTTTTTGGGGTCGTCTTGTCAAAGGCGACGCAAGTGCCGGCAAGCTCAGGACGCAGAGCGAAGATGGGCTGGGCGCTGAAAATGTCACTGGACCTCAGAGTTTTAAAATGCATTCGTTCTGATGGGCAGGACTAAGTGAGTTTGAAATTTGTATCCGAAGAATGGAGATCTCCACCGCTTGAACTCCATGGCCTGTTGAGAAAACAGACAGAATCACGCCTGCTTTATTTTACTTTATTGTTTTAAATCATGGTGGTTTGAGGTCTGGTGAAGATTTCTACCCAGCCCTGGTATAATGAGATGGTAGCAAGCGGCTAGGGGGTTGGAGGGTCGAATTTTCGTATCTAACAGGAATACCAAATGAAAGGCTTCGTGGGAAGGGGTAGTGTTTTTTTGAATGGGATGTGAGTGCAGTACCATTTTCTTTCTCTTTTTTACAAGTCAAAATACTGTGAGTTGGGAACACTATGAACGTGAACCAAGCAAATGGGAGTGGACTTCAATCCGTTCGTCTTACAAGTACGCTTCCAGGACTGCAGAGTGGGTCTTGCAGATTTCTTGGGAAGTTGCTGATGTTGTCCTATTTTGTTATAATTAAAATACATAGATCCTGGGCCTACAAGGCTGGTACCTTTTACCAGCATTAAACACATGTGGAATGATTTAAAATAGTACATGTTATTTTGTTTTTTTGTTTTGTTTTTTGAGCTTGGCAGATTCTCAGGATAAGAAAGAGTTGCTGCTTGTGTTTCAGATATTTGTTAAAATAAAAATACTGTTTGGTGAGGGAAGAAGGGCAGTCTGGAGAAACGGCTTGTCTAGAAGACCCAAAACCGTAGCAGGCCAAAGCGGGAAGCTCTGTTTTTTACAACCCAGCTTTTCTTTGAAAGGATCCCCATGAAGCTCTGCAGACAGAGATGCGGGGGGGGGGGGGGGGGGGGGGGGGAGAAGGAGGAGGAGGAGCAGGGGGAGGAGGAGGAGGAGGAGGAGGAGCAGGGGGAGGAGGAGGGGGAGGGAGAGGCAGAGGGTCAAGAAGGAAAGTGGGGAGGAGAGTTTTCCTGCAAACAATCCCATGGTTTTCAACAAGGTCAAAAGTCCCAGAGTTCTGTAGAGCCTTGGGGAGTGTGACTGGGGAAATGTGACTTGCCAAGGTCAGCACTTTCTGACACTGGTTCAGATTCTAGCCTTCAGGGGCAGCTATGCAGGAGAAGAGAGGAGGAGGTGGCAGGCACCGTTGACATTTCCTGTTGGTAGGCGGCCGTTGGCTGTGGCCGCGATGCAGACAGTTCCAGGAGAGTCATTTCCAGAACAAGCAGAGGCACCTCTTAATTGTCTGCATATGGCGGCACCTCTCACGGATCCTCCCGAACGCCCGAAACTCGTGCACTTCATGATCAGTCTACACGTGAGGAATCCCAGCTCACGGGCAGACGACTCAGGCAACACGGTCAGCTGGGTCACACGCAGAGACGCCGACAGATGGAGGACTAGATAACCTTTTTCAAGCATAGATACAGAAGGTGTTTTGATTCTTGCTTGTCTGGGAAATGGAAGGAACCTTCATGGAGTGCCTTAGAAACAATTTAAGCTTTGCTTCTCTCCGCTTGTTGGACTGTGAGGCATTTATATTGTCTTACTAGCACTCACTGTTTTTGCCAGAGTATGAGCACGTTAAAAAAAAGCAGGATTTTTATGATGAGAGCTTTATAAACAGTCGACTTGGTCTTCTCTCTCCTCTCCTCTCCTCTCCTCTCCTCTCCTCTCCTCTCCTCTTCTTTCTTTCACAAGCCAGAACATTGCCAGTGAAAAACAATATAAACACTTCCACATACCAACTTAAACACCCCGTATGTGAGAGCTGGGTTCTAAACAACAGATGTTGTTGACTATAATGAGTCTACAATCTTTCTTTAGCTTCTTAAAGGCAATCTCGTTTGATATGAAGAATACGCCACACTTTAAAAGTCTCTCCTTTGTAATAGCAATACAAAAATAAAAATAAAAATAAAGACAATTCTCTCTTCTTCCTCTGTTTTCTCCTGCTGTGACTTTCAGAGCTGTAGGATACCGTTATAGAAAATATGAGGAGAGCTAGCTTGGTCCTAAGCTGTTGTGAGCTTCTCTGTTTCTCTCAGCTGAGGATGATCACACCTCACTAATGTGTGAGCATTAAATGAGATAATGGATTGAATGTGGCTAGCATTGTGTCTGGCATGTAGCAAATCCTTGTCAACTGAAAGTTATTTTATAATAAGTGCTTGGACCTTATTTTACAACTGAACAGACACTGCGGAGTGCTTTATCACCCAGCCATAAAAATGATGTGGCTATTTCCTTGAAATATTTGTAAACATCTGGAAACAATTAAGTCTGAGGACACTTTAGGTAACTAAAGGGACTCATTCTCAAAATGAATATATAGTCTCAGAGGACTCTGAGGTCAAAGTGCAAGTGACCAAATACTTCTACTCGATCCAAAGACCACTGCTGAGAGGGGAGTAAAAAAAGAAAGAGAAAGGACCTCGAGGAGCAGTGGATTTTGTTTAAAGCTCGGCATCAAGATTTTTTAAATCAAGAATGATGTGTTTCCTACTTTACGATTTAGAAGTCAACACATCTAGAATTGAATATCTGTTTGCTGGCTGTGTGACTCTAAATTCTTGTTACATTTCTAAAAAAAGTTTATTTTTTATTAAGCTAGAGATCTTAGGCGAGAACATGAATCTTAGAGCTTGAGATTGACTTTGATCCCAGAAAGCAGGGCAAAATAAGAACTGAGGGAGATACCAGCACCTCTTGCATACAACATGGTCAGAAAAATGCATTTTAATAGTTTTAATATTTATTTCTGAAATTGGACTAACTAGTGGAAAAGAAATTCTTTTTCTTTATTTTTCTGAAAAATTGTTCTTATTTACCTATCTGTTTAAAAGAAATCGATGTCTTAAATTTGTAGAGACAGTATGAAGTCAATGCTTTCAATGCTTTCTAACTTTTAATTTTCCTTGGAGATTTAGTTAGATTCATAATTGAGTTTAGCTAGATTTTATAAAAATTATTTAGCAGAAATATTGTATTTAAAACTGTGGAAACTATTCATGTAGAAAAGAGAGGGCATTTAAATAAGTCTCCTACCATCTTCTGATTGGTCATTTCAGAAAAGAGTACCAAAATGACTTCATTCTCAAAATAAACAAAATGGGTATATTTCACTTATGAAAAGTTACTTACCCATTTTATTGTGGGAAACTTGAAAATGTTGTTTTAGGAACTTCTTAGTGAGAATCTCTGAAATTTGCTTTTCCTTTTTTCTTTACTGGACTTTATAGAGTGGCCAATTTCATTATTAAGACCCAGTTGATGATTTTATGGTAACTCAAGTTCAAGCAAAAATCGATATTATTATTTTTTAATGATACTTTTATTTCCTTTATGTAGTTGTACAAAGGAGTTGCCCTTCAACAAATCATTGGAAGAGTACAATGCGTCTCCACCAATGTCACCCCTTTCATTCGACTCAGTTCTGTGAGAAGGGTGTCATTAATAGACATTCAAAACTTATGAGTTACTTTAAAACCAGATAAAAGACAACCTGAGCTAAAATAGATATTCAAGACATTTTTCACCAGGACCTGTAGATTTAATATTCTATGAATCTATCTATCTATCTATCTATCTATCTATCTATCTATCTATCTATCTATCTATCTATCTAATCCATTGGCACCCAGTCTCAGATTCCCAATTTATTTAAGGTTTTTCCTATTTACCAAAAGCTAAGGAGATGTATGCTTTACTCTCTACAGACAAAAGAAACTATTTTTTTTACAGTGGGTTGGTATCAGTTTCGCAGGACTCTGTAGAGCCCTGTGTAGCTCTTGAGAATGGGAAAGGAGTACAAGCACCAGGTACCGCAAGCGAAACGACCTCGCTGATGGGTAATTTTGAGCTGACTCAATGAATCACAGAACATCGTTTAGTTCGTAGGAAAGGTTTTACGCGTGGAACCTGGCCCATGGAGTTGAAAAGACTGGAAATATTCCTAGTCACTATTACTTTTTAACGTGAACAACGTGAGTGGAAGCAAGGTTGTCTTTTAAGGCATTTTTGCACATTTGTTCGTGACCATATATTTATGTCAAGAAACAGTAAAAAACAAAAACAAAACAACTCTCAGCGTATGGTTCCAAAGACTTGATGTTTATCATTTTAAAAAGTTTTTTTTTTTTTTAAATTTCATTTCTTAGATATTTTTCTTGCTCTTCAGCACCAGGTGGCGATAGGGGGTGAGATGTTTATAGGGCACAGAGTACAGGGGAGCAAACTGGTCAAATCTAACTCTCTCTCTCTCTCTCTCTCTCTCTCTCTCTCTCCTCTCTCTCTCTCTCTCTCTCTCTCTCTCTCTCTCTCTCTCTCTCTCGTGTGTGTGTGTGTGTGTGTGTGTGTGTGTGTGTGTGTGTGTAGCAAATCAAAACACAGAAAACCATGAAGCTTTGGTCACATTTTGTCTAAGAAGTCGTAGGATGATGTGCAGTCAAATAAGCCCTGAAAATCCAATGTCAGGCAGGGTGTGGCCCCTGCAGCCTACGAGAGGCAAATGTGAACCCCAAGTCAGCTAGGTGTTGTGGATTCCAAGGTGGAGTCAAGATCAAACTAGGATCCTGGAGAACATAAAGATAGAGATGTCAATTGGAAAAACATCGTGGGAGATAAGAACCTTGAGCTTAACACTGGAAGATTAATAGATGTTCATCACTTAGATTTGGAAGGAGGAAATTATTATAATTGACAATGTTTCCCCCACAAATAGTCCAAGCATATGCAATGTACATAAGAAAACTTGGTTGGGTCTTAATGTTTACTCTCAGTTGTACTCAGGCATTACCACCAGGATTCTACTTTTTGAATGTGAATATGTGAGAAAATACATATTTAGTAAGACAAGACTTTCCCATTTCCCCTCATACAGGAGAATTTTGTCACAGGCATTAGAGTGTAAATTGGGCGTTCGAATGTCAGGGCAGATTAAATGTGGTGACATGGACTACATACTAGAAGACTGTTGGCAGTATGACTCTGGGAAGGGTATGAATAAAACTTAGAAGCTATTCAGAGAGATGGAAATTTCGGAGCACCTGGGGCCGGGGTCAGTTTGGCGCTGGAACTTGCATGGCGGTCAGAATACGGAGATGTGTGCATGGCTCAGATGACGTCTCTGGGAAAGGCTTGATGGCGGGGAGGAGGATACGTTGAACGTTGAAGCGCACTCATAGCCCTCATCGGGTTTACGTGACGGTAGAGAAAGCAGCATGAGCCTTTCCAATGAGGCCAGATTTTATTCACAATGTTTTTTTCTTAGCACCATTCTCCAACTGGGAAATTTACTGCTAAAAGAAGTATTTATTAAGTGAATACATGAAATACAGGAGGTCGGATGGGAGCGGGCTAAGCAAGTACAAACTCAACAAGATTCCGTAGTCCTGACGAAAGGAGCGACATTGGTCAAGATATGTTGTATTCACACACTGTTCTGTCACATGCAACTGCTTTGCATATCTACCAACGACAATAAAACATGAAGATTTACCTGAATGGAGGAAACTAAGTGATGGGCAGTGTATGGCTGACTGAATTGTGACCGAGAGATCAAATGAAAGAGGGAAAATATTTCTTAATCAACCCGAGTGAAATATAAAGTGATATAGAGATGACATCAAGAGTGAGGAATAACTTGCCTCTATTGAATTACCACTGAAATGAATTTGGACATCACTAAACCATGTTCTTTAAGGGGCTTTTACATGTGTTCAAGAAATAGTTGATGAACAATTATTGTGTACCTGGCACCAGATTAAGGACTCAGAGAGATACAGGTTTCTTAACCCTTAGGAAATTTGAATTTGTGAAGAGGCCTAGACTATGTGTGTGTGTGTATATTATACCAATATAATATCAAGTTGGAAGTGATGCCACATGAGAAGAGCAAACTATAAACTATGGGGGATTGGACTGTACGAAACTGGAGTAGGATTTATTAGAGTTTATACTTCTAAGAAACAATATCCACACCCATTTAGGACCAGGAAGCCATGCTTAATAATGGACATAAATCCTTCTGTACTAAGAATCCACTTTCTTATTTTTCTATAGATTTCAACACCTTTGAGTAAATTCTGTATTTGGAGAACTTAAAAAATCTCAACAAATGGGGCCCAGTAAAGCCTATGGGATAACCTTCCCAATTCATACTTGACTTTTTCTCTAAAACATAGCTACATTTCCCTGCTAAAGGATCATTTTACATTATTATTAAATTGCTGAGTGTATTTAGAGACCAATTGAAGCTGCATTTTTATTTCAAACTACTAGTGTTCTGTTATTTTAAAAAATGGATCTGTGGTAGTTGTAAGATCTTGTTTTTCAAGGAGTGCTAATCTATAACAAGTATTGAGGATTGATATAGGTCCAATAGAGAACTTGGATAGAAATAAGGGAAAGCATTCCTACAGAGAGAGGAGGGGGAGAGGGAGAGAGAGAGAAGGAGAGAGAGAGAGGGAGAGAGAGAGAGAGGAGAGAGGCTTTATATTTTTCTGCAACAAAGACATTAGGAAATTTTTTATATCATCATCAAAAACTCTTACCTTCTCAGAAAGCCCTTGACCCAAGAAGTGCCCTGGGGAATTTCAAGAGTTGACCTAATCATATATGCACACACACACACACACACACACACACACACACACACACACACACACACACACACACACACACACACACACACACACACACACACACACTCTCTCTCTCTCTCTCTCTCTCTCTCTCTCTCTCTCTCTCTCTCTCTCTCTCTCTCTCTCTCTCTCCAGGCAAAATTTGACAGCCTTATTGCTTTTCATCATTAAGTGATCTTGGAATTTTTCCTACATCGTCAAGCATGTTAGCACACCAGCATCTTGATCCAGGGCCAACACAACCTTCGATTTCTTCCATTTTGGCTAGTCAAGGCCCTCTTCCCCAGCCTGTGACCTCAGCCATTCCAGGAGATTGCTATGTGTGCTGTTAGTATCGGTGGCGTTCCCAGGAGACAGAAGCTGTGGAAAAATGAAATACCAAGCTTTTGTTTTGGTTACTAATCTCAGGACTCTACCACAAAGGAATAAAGGTGAGCAGAGAAGAATTAGCATTGATAAATGACTTGGGCAGCAAGATGTGCTGTAGAAAGGTTCCAAGTTGACTGTCTGGGAGCGGAGGCAGCATGCAAATGTGATTAGGGAGGTGAGGTCAGGGGACAGAGTTGGGGGTGCTGGGTGGCGTGATGTAATTTCGTGCACATACCAATCTCAGAAGTTGGCATTCAGCAAACAGGATATTTGATATGGCAGTACTGCCTTACTCAGGAAGGGGTCTGGGAAAGAATAACAGTGTGACTTTCTTGCTGGGCTGCGGCTCCCTTTTTCTCGTCACAGACTCTCCCCCCCCCCCATTAAATTAACCATCCCATCTTGAGTCATTTGAAAGTGCGTGTTGCTTCCTAGAGAGGCCAGGCCTGCCCCTTCAAAGGCAAACTTTGAGGCATAGAAAGTTCCAGAGCACATAGAGTATTTTGGAAGGTAAATAATGGGGTGGCTATGGCAATTGAATATTCACAGTTTCTCCAGAAATGTATTTTGAGCAGCTCAGCCCTAGATTCAGAGTAAGTTTCTCAGATGAGATGGATAAGGGAAGTCCATTCTCCGAGAAATCTGATCTCAGTTTGGGCAGGCGAAATGGCTGAGTTTTGTGCTCACGAAGTAAATCAGTGGAAGGCAGTCTTTCCATCGGATCGACAGGTGTTTGATCCTCAGTTTTCCTGTTTTCTGCCTCTGAGAAGTAAGCACAGCGCTTCACCCCACAGAGGGAGCTCGTGGGGAAAACAGAATGAATCCCTCCATCCTTCCCTCAGAGGACAGCGGCTGCTCCGAGGACTTTCCCGCCACAGGCTGCCGGTCCAGGCGGGAGTCCGGCCCAGCCCCAGGGCCGCAGTTCCCCATGTGGGCACCACCACACTTTGTTTTCTTAGGTTAGGGTCAGAATCTGCCAACATAGAAAACACAGAGAACATTAAAGGAAAGTGAAAGGAAAACTATTGTAACTTGTAGAATCTTCAAGCTCCGAGTTGAACGAGAGCTTCCAAGTGATCGAACCACGTATTCTTGGAGCCGAGATGCCCAGCCAGACGCGACCCGGCCTTAACCTGGCAGTTTCCATGGATAAGGATGTGCTGTCTCGCAGGGCAGCTTCCTTCATGTTATAGAAGGATATGAAGGTTCCGTGCATGTGCACGTGGTGTGCAGGCACAGCTGCACAGCCTGTGCGTAGAGGTGAGTTTGTTCCCTACATAGCTGGCTGCTTGTCCTGTTCAAAACCTAGGCAGAAGCGCTGAGAAGAATAGTCATAGACATGCAGGATGGAGAGAGTGCTCCATTTCTGGGAAATGTACTCAGTATTTTACTGCTGTTTTAAGAGAGCAGATTTATGCGTTTAGCACCAAGTACATGGTTTTAGTCATTCAGGCCATCTCCATTTTAACAGTGAAAGCAGGTTGTAAATAAAACTTTATCCCTTCCCTTTTTCCTTTCCCTGTACTAACCCAGTGCTGTTGGCCACTGGAGTTTAATGAGTGACAGCTGTGCCTAAGAGGGTATCTGCAGATAAAAATCAAAAGAATGATATCTAAGGGTTGTTTTGTTGTTAGAATAACAGACTTAGAAATTAAGAAAAAACTCGGGGTATTGATTCCTCCAATTTGCCATTTAGCCTCTTCATGAAATACTTTAGGAAACCTGTAAAGTCTAACCATGGCGAGAGATTCCAGGCCGATCTAATCTTACTTGTAGTTGCCAGAACTTGAGTTGTAGATTCTGTCTCTCCAAAGATGGCAAGGAAGGCTTGCTAGTCCCATTGGAAGGCCCAAAATGTAAGACAGATGACATTAGTCAGACTAATGCCGTAACTCTGTATCATGCGTTGTTAGAGCAAAGAGTATGTCCTTCCAAACCTCTTGTCTGCAAAATGAGGAAACTATTGTGCTTTGTACCTCATCAGCTTGGTGACTACAGAACTGTAACCAAAACCTTGGCTCCTGTTGAATGCCCTGTAAGCAATGCCTGTGGTTTTCTTTTAGCTGTATTATGGATGGAGCCACTCAGAACAGGATGCTATAATACACAATATACCTGCATACCTAAACATTCTAATGTGTCCCCACCCCCCATTCATGTACACTTGGTGGAAGGAGGAAGGGGTCAGGTCTTGGGGTGAAGATGTCATTTATCATTTTCTTATGCTGGGGAAATATGTAATCCTCAGTCACAGAGGAAAAAAAATCGTTTTTCCTTCTTTAGAATCAGGACCAGCAGTTTTTTTTTTTGGGGGGGAGGGTCCAGTCGTGGGGCCTGAACTCTGGGCCTGGGCGCTTTCCCTCAGCTCTTCAGCTCAAGGCTAGCGCTCTACCACTTGAGCCACAGTGCCACTTCTGGCTTTTTTCTTTTTGCTTATGTGGTGCTGAGGAATCGAACCCAGGGCCTCAGGCATGCAAGGCAAGTGCTCTACCGCTGAGCCACCTTCCCAGCCCCAGGACCAGCGGTCTTATACTGTCATTCTTGCATTGTTTTCCATTGGATAGGTCAATTAGTTGTACTCACCACTCCAATCACCCAGAAACCTAGAAGAGCACTCTGAGCTCATGGTTTCTCACGTACATTTCTTGGTGCAAAAAATACAAACCTGAACCTCCACCTCCCAACCCTGGCCTCGCCCCTCCCCTTTAGCTTTCCTCAGGTAAACTGTTGTGTTTGCTCCTCTAGTTTCTAGAACCTTCACACAAATCTCACTTTTCTAGCCATAATACATGGATAGATTAGCTTCAGATGGTTTTCCTTGGATGTTCTAGATGTTCATTATGGAATCATAAAATATAAGTATACTTTTCTTCAAACTTCAGCATAAAGCTTTCTGCCTTTCGCTTGCCCTGTCCTTGTTGGTGGAAACATCCAGAAAACAGAATAGGAAGTGGGACAGAGGGGATGCTCAGGCGCTACCCCTCGGTCCTGGTCACTCATCCCCGGCACGAGGTAGACAGAGAGGAGAGAGGGCGCATAGGGTCTGGTCTTCTGCTGGTTGGGACGCACAGGGTGTCATCAGGACATACGGAGTTAACCACGGCCCGGCCAGAGCATTCCTTCTTAGTGACAATGAGGCAGCTGGAGTCTTATCTCAGATTTTATGTTTGCGTTGCCTGGTCCCTGGGGTGTAGTCCTTAGAGACCACGGTATCGGGATTCCAGTCATTAGAAGAGGTCAGCAGAAGGCACTGAGGGGGACCACAGGGAGGTGGTTAGGATTTGCCAAGCTATTCATCACGTATAAGTGAAGACACCTCACCCAGTGACTCGATGAATCCAATTTTCCAGCTTAAAAAAGCCAATAAATACTTTTTTTTGCTATGTGTCAGGATCTTTTGATTTATATGTCAATTGCTTTTGAAACTAGGAAACCCTATAAAAATTTAATATTCCACACTGGGGGCTTACACTAATAATCTTTGTCAAATAAACTGAATTCTCACAGATCTGCTGTGAGCTACTTTCTTTGCCTCTAAGTACAGCCTCTCTTGGAGGAAGGAAACAGTAAAGTTCTCACAGAGAGAGAAAACGTTTACCACTCAGTAAAAAAAATCCCTGGGCCTTGCTGTATGAAAGCTTTAATTTAGCTTGAGTCAGTCCTCCATGAGTTAACTTAGAGTGCCAATAAAAGGAGATTATTTTTGGACTGCCAATCTGCCTGGCACATTCTTTGAACTTAATAGAGCTAAATAAAGCTTTCAAACTCCTGTGATTTTTTTTTTTTTTGAGAAGGTCATCCACAAGTGATAGCCTATGACAGTTTTTGTGAGCCCAATAGACCAACTGTGAGAGAACATTCTCTGATCAGGAGAGATTAGTGCTTGCACATGGGACTAGATCCGTATCTTAAATGCTTAAAAACTGGGAGCGATATGGAATATCAGGGCATCCGTACATGCATCATTCCGGGAGAAATGAACAGCGTTCGAGTGAGAGAGGCAGGTCTGGAGATCAAAGTGCCATAGTTTTGCTGGTAAGACAGGTCTAGTTCCCACTGGGCAAGCCATTTCATCTCTTCCATTTAATCTCCATCACTCTACTGTAAAATGGGAACAAAGTTCTTCCTTGAAATCTTATAATATCATCTCACATGTAATAATTCTGGTTTGTTTTCCTTGCTAGTATTGACCTTATTTATTTCAATGATAATACATTTACGACAAGCTCATGGTAGAAACTCAGACAGGAATATAGAAAGGAAGAAAAAGGAAAATAATATCCACTATTGTATCACTCAGAGTCAAAAACTTGTTAGCATTTGGATGTAATGCCTTTTGGGCTTTTTTTTTGCTGAATATAGTTAAAAATATGTCAGGCTTTAACTGTGATCCCTTATGCGATGTATATATAAATATATATCTATATCTATAGATATATATATATAGAGAGAGAGAGATACATACATACATATCATGTACATATGATATATGGTGTTCTTTCATGTCACTAAAATGATAGCATAAGTCTAACCTGTAGTGCCACACATTTCCCTGTCCATCATCATTATCTTTAACTTTGGTAATGCCGTATTCACAGTCAGCATCATCATCATCACCTCCATTATCTACTGAACACTGTACCACATCTCATGTGAGTGGTTTGATAGATTGTGCCAGAGCATTCACACAGCTTAGTATATGTACACTAGGACAAACAAAGCCAATATAAACAAAAATAGGAAGAAATGAATATCAGTCTGTAAGCTTTCGTTTCTTTGAGAGGGCCACTGAAACTAACTCAATGGGCAGCACAATGGCAGACACACAGTTGACGGCCTGATACTCTCTTGGAGAGTTGTGAGGACGTACAACTACCTGTGCTTCTTATTTCTTGAGAGCAATCTCCAATGATGAAATCAACCACTTGAGAAAAAACAACAATGTGAGACTAGAAAAGAAAACCTCTCTTTGTTTTTCTGTTCAGAAATAAATGAAGTTGGCTGGGATGGGTAGATGCCTCAACACCACACCAAAAAGGCTTCTTCCATAGACCCAGAAGCACCAGTAAAGGCTTCTTCCATAGACCCAGAAGCACCAGTAAAGGCTTCTTCCATAGACCCAGAAGCACCAGTAAGGGGCTGGGTAGAACTAGTTGCAGGTTAAGCCTTTGGCTTATTAAAATCCACTCTTTGAGGACCATGTAGCATCTGGAAGCAGCAGAATAAGAATAACACTGCATTCATGATTCCTTTAGCTTTCAGGAATCAATCTCGTACTTTCAGTCAACAGAACACGTTGAGTGTAGTACTGAACAGGGAAAGTTGCTGCCATCTCCATGCGACCAATGGATTTTAAGAAATGCCACGGAGACAGTTGGACGTGTTTCTGTGCAAGGCTTGGTGGTCCACCAGCCTCCAAGAGCCAATGTGACGGGAGAGAGAAAGCGAGAGGCTGGCGCGTGAGTCAGTAGAGGAATGGTGGAGAGGAAAGGTGCCCTTGGCTCTTAACTGCTCAGCCCTTCCCTTGGCAAGGCCCAGGCTGAGACTTGTTGCCCTGTGTGCCTGTCCACAGCTGTAGTCCTTTGTCAGGGGAATGGATAGTGAAGTCTGCACGTTTTCAGCTAATGATAAATAAGGCTTTTAAAGGTTGTAATTTCGTGTTTAACCAATGCCAGTTGCAAATACTTTGTGCTGAGAAATAATTCCTCTCTGCCAAATAAAATACAGTGGAAGTCTGTGGTGTGTTTTGCAGCTTATTGTTAGACACAGTTTGCCTGACAGAGCACTTTCTGTGCAGGAGATAAATGCTCGGGCCCTCCAGCTGCCAATTTCAGTACAGAAAGGACTTTTCTTGTGGAAAAGAACATTTTTTTTGTTTCTTCAGCAAACATTAATAAACTTGTTTTTACTTTTTTTCTTCCTATTCTCTGTACAAAAGCCTTTCAGAGGAGTGAATGTTTTGGGTCCTTGAGACGAGAAGGTTCTTTGGGCTTGTCAATGTGTTCCGCTTTTTCTCTGTTCTGTTCAGGAGCTCTGATTTGCACCCAGCACCTTCCGATGAGAACAGTGTGGCTCCCTAGTCAGTTTGTTCAGGAAGATGGGGTTAAGAAAAAGATTCCCCAAGGTCTGCCCCACCTCAGGCTCAGAGAGACAGGATTCCTTGAGTCTAAATTGATCATTATCACCTTGACAAACGAAACAATCTATTGGGAATGAAGCTAAGTGTCCTAGATTTGATCCTCAGCACCACCAAGAAAATGAAAGAAAGATAAGCAGAGAAATAGAAAGAAGAAAAAACAAAACAATACACCGATATGTTTCTCATGCCCCCAAGTGTAAACAGATGAGTTTTTTAGGACTTTCCCACCTAAGCATATAAACATAATTAAATGTCAGTAAAGCGTTTTGTTAAGGAAGTGAACTGGCATGCCTGATTTTAGGCTTGGGGAAGTCATTTAAAAATTTTTTTTTAAATTTTTTTTATTGTAAAGATACTATACAGAGGGTTACAGTTACATGAGTAAGGTAATGAGTACACTTCCTGTTGAGCATTGTTACCCACTGGAAGTCATTTTTATGAATCAGATTGCTTCACGTGAGGAACTTGGGGACTCGGGAGCTCACTAGGGAAGGCAGAGAACCTTCTGGCTACTCAGAGGCTTTTGATGAACTGTGTGGTTGCAGACTCCTCATAGAGGACTAGATGGACTTTCAGGATGTGCATTTGGGCCATCTGGAAAGTCCTCCAAAGTCCTCCTTGTATTAGAGAATACATGCCACGAAGTCACCCTTGCTTCCCCAGTAACTTAGATACTTCATAGTCTTCACAGATGGTAAGACAGATTACTTGGAGAGTTCAAAACGGACCTAGACAGAGGAGAACGTGAGCAATGAGGAGTAGAGAGCACCATGGTAGAACTTAAGGAATCAGAGAGTCAGATGCATCTTGGGTGTGAAAAGTAGCAGGCCTGGTCCCCTGATAAGTTCTGAATCTGTAAAAAGCCAAGACGTCTGTCCAAAGTCCAGCCCAAGTCAAGTTCATGAGAGCATCAGGGTGCCGTCAGGAGAGGAGAACGGCTCTGCCTTCCTGCGGGGAAGGATGGAGCCTGTTACGTCAGGCCTCTGTCAGTGGCCTGGCCGAAGGCTTCATCTTCTGTTCTTGAAGCCCCTGGACGCCCAGTAGCTGCAGAACTGCAACCTCACTGTCCTGCCCTGAGCTCCTGAGGGGCCCACGCTTCCGACCCTAACATCAGGACAGTGACACCCTCCGTAGGACTGCTGGGAGGAGTAAATGAAGTCAAAATCTAGGAGTAGGATGGGTAATGAAATCACCCTACTCTGCCCATTACAAATAGCCCCCCATGCACACTGGTTAAGAACTGTGTTTCTTCTTTCCCCTCTTAAAATCCAGTGCAAATAATTCCTCTTGACTTCCTGTGACTCTTTTCTCATCATTAGCTGGTCCCTCCTTTTTTGAAGTTCCTTACTTATATGTCTGCTTTCCCACCAAATTGTAAGCTTTAGTAGTAGTGTGGACCAGTGACCAAACAGGCTTACCAGCAGCCGTTGTTTACTCTGAGCGTACCCTACGTCAAGCAGAAAGGAAACACAAGATAGGAAATCTACAGCGTCCTTTGCCATTACGCCTTAATTTGAATTCCACGGCTTAAAGGCTTCTATAACCCGCAGGCAAGAATTCAATTTAAGGGCTGGGAAGGTGGCTCAGTGGTAGAGCACTTGCCTTGCATGCTCGAGGCCCTGGGTTCAATTCCTCAGCACCACATAAGCAAAAAGAAAAAAGCCGGAAGTGGCGCTGTGGCTCTAGTGGTAGAGCGCTAGCCTTGAGCTGAAGAGCTGAGGGACAGCGCCCAGGCCCAGAGTTCAGGCCCCACGACTGGACCCCCCCCCAAAATAAAATAAAATTGGGGCTGGGAAGGTGGCTCAGTGGTAGAGCGCTAGCCTTGAGCTGAAGAGCTGAGGGACAGCGTCCAGGCCCAGAGTTCAGGCCCCACAACCGGACCCCCCCCCCCAAAAAAAAAAAGAATTCAATTTAATTTGTGGCATCTATCTGATCATCTCATCTTTACCCAGTCCAAATGCCTTGCTTGCTTGGTTCAATAATTAGTTTCAGAGGTGATAAAATTTCCTTCCCCAAATTATTAAAAAGTAAAAGAACCGAAGAAGTAGCTAAAACATGGCTTTGCCAGACTTCTCTCTGCGCAGTCCTTAGTACTACATGGCGGGGTAGTATGTGGGAAAGCGGAAAAGCATTTCTACAAAAAATAGCGTTTCCACCACAAAGGCACCTAATTTCTTAAGTATGGGGTCAAGACTGAGATCTTGCGTGTGTTCATGTCAGAAGAGCTCACATGTTGACATTTTTGTATGTTTTCCATTGTTCTAGCTTATAAGCACTTTTGGAAAGGTGAACACAATGTTCAATTTTGTTTTTGTAGCACTTGAAGACAAAAAATATAGCATAGCTCTCCCACAGACGGCAGTAACAGAGTATTTCAAACAACTCGGAGATTCCAGAACACTGAGGCCGGGGCACTTCAGTGATGTACGGTGCTGGGGCAAATGGATGGTACCAGACTGGCGCAGTGACCATTGCTCCCGTCAACCCCACGCAAACTCAGATGCCTGCTCCCACAATTCGGAGAAGGACTTGTAACTGATGGATTAGAAAAGCAGTAGAAACATCTTGCAGGCTGGAATTCCAGTTCTCAAAGACAAACCAAAATGCACACAAACATTCCTCCAACAAAAAAATCTCATGAAAACCACGACAGCTACCCAATCATAATCAAGAACGCGGGCCATTTCAGTTCTCTCAATTTCTGGGTTAAGTTTCTCCCAAAAGATGCTCACGCATTCATATACACGTTTCATTTTGTTTTCAGTGATATTGGTGTCTCATTTGCGGGTCTTGAGCTTTCTAGGAGGCACGTTACTGCTGAACCGCACCTCTGACACCCTAGCTACTACTGGTTGTTGTTGTTGGTGGTGGTCATGGGGCTTGAACTTGGGGCCTGGGCACTGTCCCTGAACTTTTCAGCTCAAGGCCAGTGCTCTACCCCTGGAGGCACAGTGCCACTTCCGGTTCATTGGAGATCAGAGTCCAGGGACTTTCCTGCCCAGGCTGGCACCCTATCTACTTTTTAAACAGTTGTTTTTTGATACTGGTGGTTCTTGTTATGTTGTCCAGGCTGACCTCAAACTTGTCATCTGACTTCTGAATATGTGCCACCATGCCTGACCTCTTCTATTTCCTGCTAGCTCTTAGGAATGGAATGTTATTACCTTTGAGAGATCAGAATCATTGTCCTTTGAATGCTGGGTAGAGCAAAGTATTTTCCTTGGGTTTTGCAGCCGGGTTCCCAGGCCTCACCTGTGATCTCTTGGCCAGGCTGTCCAAAATTCTAAGCTTTGATTTCTTTATCTGCAGTATAGACACAGTAGTAATATGAGTGTCATCCTAGGACGGTGAAATACAACCTAGATCTTGCAAAACACTTACGGGGTGCTTGTTAGCACACAGAAAGTACACAATAATTGTTTGTTATTAATAAATATTTACTAATACTTACCTGGTAAATCACATTGCTGCAACATCACATTACACTCTGGAAAGCATATAAAAAGTACAATTACTCTGTCTTTACAGAGTTTATAATAATGTCTTTCTTATATAATGTGTTTAGGAAGCCATCTTCTTTGAAATTCACAACAATCCTTTAAGATACTTAGGATTTTAAAAATTCATTACATAGAAAAGGAACTGCAGCTCAGGAAGTAAGATTATTGTGTTGTTGTTGAGTGACACTGAGAATCAGTTCTGTAGCTCACAGCTAATTGAAGCTAAAATACAAAGAATTTTAAAATATACAATAGTGTCCTATACTGTGTGAATCAAGGACTAACTCAGAGTTGAGAAAGGAGAGCAATTAATTTGGCCTAGAATAGCTGGGAAAGGAAAATAAAAAATAAAAATTGTAAGTAAAAGGTAAAAATAATTTGCTTGCTATTTTTCTAAAATAGTACTAAACATGAGTTTCCATTGCATATTAAATCATGTAAATGCGACTTTGCTCATTTTGCTAAATTATCTTAAAATATTAATACTTTCTAAAAATTAAAACTGTGTTAAGCTGATCTTTTGTTGTACCAGAGACATTTGGTGTATAACTGAAATAACATGTGTGAGAGGGTTTTATGATCTTTGGAAGAAAAAACCTCTCAAATCTAAGAAATGACATTATCATTCTCTGATGAAATTCTGTTCTCTCCAACTTCACTAACGTGGGGTGTATAGATTTTCAGGTATTTTTTTTTCCCTGAGATTCAAAAATCACCGGGCTGTGGTTAACTTTTTGGCTTGAGACCACAAAAAACACCCTCCAAATATTCATCATATCCATAAGTGAAGTAAGGTACACAAGATGTAGCTGATTTATTGGCCTCTGGTCACTGCGGTCATTGTGTAGGACTTTGTGCAAACTTGCCGGCTCTGCCTGTCGGAATCTTGAGAGGCGGGGATAGGCGTACTGCAGGAAGGCTGGTGACATGTATTTCCTGTCTCTGGTCCTGAGCCCCCACATATGATGATCTTGGACAAACTTACTTACATGATCATCTTTACTGGAACAAAGAATATGGCAAACAGATTTTCCCCAGTAGATCTCCACCCTGTGTGTAATATGCTACAACTACCCTGTGTGTAATATGCTACAACCACCCTGTGTGTAATATGCTACAACCAGTATTTTTCTAATCTTGACTTTCACACTCCATGTGGGGAACAAATTACTTTTCTGGATCTTTTCCTTTTGGAAGAGTATCAGCTTGGAATCGTATGAACAGACCTCTATTCTGTTGTTACTGGATGCTTTGTCCTATTATTTTTCCAGTCCTGACTAGAAACGTTTTATTTTTTTCTGGAGGGACCCATAAAACTTACATAGTGGCTTTGGTCCTAACTTTGAAACATGCACTGTAAATGGTTCCAAACGTGCATATATCACTTCGGTTCTAGTGGGATCATCTCCTTGTATAAACTTTCAGAGGTTAACCTTTGTGATTCATCTTTAATGGACTCCATGATCCCCCCCCCCACACTGTTCCCTTTGTGTGTATGCTTGCATTATGCTCTACTTAGGGCCCCATGGATGCAGTACCTGGTGGTGCCAGCCAGCACAACTTGCAGCCAACCTTACCTAGAACCTTCTGTGCTGTGCACTTGGTTTATTTACATTCAAAGACCGGAAATAGCTATTTAAATTTTCTTTTGTTTACAGCTAGGTCCAATTGGAAGTGACATATGAACCATTGTCTGGGAGCTCCCACTAGAAACAAATATGTCAAAGTGAATTACCCCAGATATAGTTAGTGCCAGACCAGGTCATGACAACACAGCCCAGTAGCTTTAGTGGGCTATGCAGGAAGCCTGAACAGATAAACCTTTCACAATGCAAAAGATCAGTACTTCCTACCATGGGCAATTGGATCTACCCTTAGTTCTCATGTTTCTAGCTGTTATCAGTTTAGCTGAGGATTCTCTGCATCAGACAGACAGACAGACAGACACATACACACAGACACCCCACATACACAAAATTTATTTCTCTTCAAATGTGATTGCATTACAACCCTGTAACTTTACAATGTATTTTCATCTTTCCCCTCTTCTCCAACATTTGAACAACTTTTACACCTCATTAGTTTCCTTAAAAATTATCTAAAAGAATAAAAGCATCCATGCAAGCTGGACATAACACTGAATCTACGATCATTGCTAGTGTTATTTGAATATCAAGAGCGTTGCGAACTTCTTTCAGAAATAGATATGTACATGGAACTGCATGATATGTCTTTAATCTATTATTATTTTCATGCATGGATCCAAAATTGGAGACAATGAACAAATAAGCACATTATTCTTTACTATAAACCTAGTTAATGGTCTAGGCTTATCTATTGTCAAGTGCGTTTTGTAATTTAAAATTGGAAAGTTTATTAAAAGCAATCTGATTCCATGTGCTTTTGGGCCACAGCACAAATAGAAACCCAGATTGATCGACAAAGTTATATTCTTCCTGTGAATGACATTTTAGGGCTAGAGAGACAAGGTAAGAAGTCAGGTTGTCTGACTTCTAATCAACTAGACCCTCTTCTTCCCATTATTTAAAGTTGATTATTTTATGAATTTCTATGGAAGAAAATGGAATACTATGGAGTTGCTGAAAATATAAAAAAGGGTATCAAATCAATTGTGTAAATCTGGCCTGGGGCTATAACCAGAAATAAGCTTTGATATTAAAGGGAGGGGGGACTTTCTCCAGCCAGTAAGTTGACTGTACTTAGGTCACTTGGTGTCCACTTAGGATTTGTGGTTAGGGAAACTCAGTGTCTCATGGCCCTGAGAAGACTTGAGACTGATGCTTAAATTAGAAATCTATAGGGGGCCGGGTTCTGATGCCTCATGCCTATAATCCTAGTGACTCAGGAGATAGAGATCTAAGGAACACAGTTCGAAGCCCAAGCAGGAAAGACTGTGAGACCTTCATCTCCCATTAACCACCAAAAAAGACTGGAAGTAGAATTATAGTTCAAATAGTAGAGTGCTAGCCTTGAGCAACATGTTCAGGGAGATCGTCCAGGCCTTGAGTTCAAACCCCAGAACCAAAAAAATAAAAATAATGAAGGAAGGAGAAGGAAGAAAGAAAGGTAGAAAGAAAGAAAGAAAGAAGCAAAGGAATCGTATAAAATCGTAATTATCCTTCAAAGTAGGGAAACTTAGCTGGTCTGAGCACAGAAAGAAGCTGAATGGCGTCAAAGAATGATGACAAGTAAGGGTAGAAAGCCCCAGTATAGAAACAACCAAACACAGCAACGCAAAAACGTCCCGCAGGAGTCTGCAGAATACCTGCAAACAGAAAGAAAAGGGAAGACGTCATTGAAAGCACTCTGCTTTTCCCTTTGGCTGGAAAGCAGAAGTTAAAATGCGGCTTCAGGGCATTGTCCCTTTGACACACATCAGTTACTGTAGACATCTTTCTCTTTGATCAGTGGCAAACAATGTTTATGAAATTTTATTTTCAAATCTCTTCTAGCTAGTTACTTAATCTGAATGTTTTCCTTTTTTAATTGATATTTTATTAGTAGTTGCACAGGGACGATTCCCTCCCATACATGTGTACAATACACCCTGACCAAAGTCTCCCATTACTCTCCCTCACCTGACTCTTCAGAGGACAATTTCAGCAGATTTAATTGTTCTATTTTCATATATGCATATGCAGTAAAATGCTAATGTTCACTCTCCTTTACCCTGTCTGCAGCTGGTAGCCCACCCCAACAGAGCCTGCTTTACTTTGCTGTCATTCTGAGTTCATACGCTCTTCACATGATCCCTGAAATATTTTATTTTAAACATACCAACATCTAAGTACAACACATACAGCATTCAGCTCTATGCCATTTCAATCCATCAGGCAAAGAAGAAAAAGAAATGAAAAAGCAGACAAATGAAAGTACTGCCAATGTTTGGGCACTGGATGTAGTAACATTAAACACAAGCCGATTCTAGCTTGTCCTTGGCTCTGGGTTCAACATGCTGTCCTCCCAGACCTTTCTTTAAAGCAATTTAAAAGTTGAATCAATTAAACACAGAAAATATTAAAAAAAAATAAATCCCAAAGAATATGGAGTAAAGTCTACCTGTAAGTGAAGGCATGCGGGAACAGAAGTCAAAGGAAAGATCGTGACGCTGATGAAAAAGTTATTGTCCTTATCCCTAGTTATTCTTTCTTAGTTATCATTTTCATTTTCAAAAACACAACTTTTTAAAAGAATTTTGGTCTTTTGTCCATCTTGGCTTCTTCCTGTTGTGAAATGCACAGTCAGAACTCTTTTCTTGCCAGCGTTCAGATGATTGGGGTTTGACAGTGGTGGTCAGGGCGTGAGTCATGGTGACACAGAGATTACTCAGAGGTCTCCACCCCAGCAGACAGAATCACCTCTTCACAAGAACTTCCTTAGAGCCATTCAGCATCCACGGACATGATTCAGTGGAATGAGATTATTCCACATGGACTTTTACATACTTTTGCCAAAATATAACTCCCCCCATCATACAACCTTAGCACATCAACTTCTTTACTAGTTAAAACAGTTGCATATATGCCTGGAGATCACCTTATAATAAGCTTTGGGTGTGGCCAATAGGCATTAACGTTCCTGCCCCTTAGAGAATGAATTAACCAAACCTTTGCCTAAGCTCCTTTGCCAGTGAATGGGAATGGATAACACGGATAAGAACATAGAACCTCAAGCTAAACATTTGTTTCTTTTTGGAACTTAGGAATAACTGTACCATTACGTCTTTTTTTTTTTGGTTTCATAATTGATAAACGTGATGAATACATACATATACAATCTTTAAGTATTTCCACAAAGGAGTTGCTATTCAATAAAACAGTTTATGAGTATAATGCATCTTGATCAATTTCACCCCTTTTTATCACTCTTTGATCCAACACTACCCCTCCCTCAAGTTTCTTCATTTTGTAGGATCATCATTGACTTTACGGCTGCATTCTCCTCTAAGTTATGTCTTTTGAAAGACTTCTTTTGTGTTTACTGGGAGCAAGATGGTCAAATAGGTCCATAGGGGTAATTGTCCAAGTTATAAGCTGTATGCAGCCAATTAATACAAACAATTGGAAATTGCTGCCAAGGTTAGAAAGCAGATTAGATTACCCAAGAGAATAATGAGGAAAAGTCTATTTTGACAAGTAAGCTGAGACTTGGAAGAGGAAAGAGTAATGTAAAGTCAATGGGCAAGGGTAAAGTCTAGGATGTGTTGTTCAACAAAAGATAAGATCAAATGAAAATATAAATGAAAGATAAGGAAAACATGTTTCATAACTATTAACAGTTTAACTAGGGTGGGGAAAATGGAGTGACAAGAAATGAAAATAATAGTGTAGCTGAGAAAGGCATGCTGAAGCTGGTCCATGGAAGACAGGGTTCAGACTGAGTTTACCTTCTGACTTAGTACTTAGGGCACCAGTGCTGACGTAGAGAGCCACAAGTTCTACTAGACAACACTTCACTTATGCTTACTGGACTGTTCCAGTGCTTGTGATTTTGCTTAGCAAATCAGTTATAAAGTCTGTTGCTAGCAGACTATATAAAGGCTCTGGGTACTGAGCACACCACTTGCGTAGCAGGTAGTATAGATACATATTTGGATGGACAAGGAGGACATGGAGATGAAGGTTGGCTTCCACCACTGTTACTGACACCAGTTTGGGGATCAGCCTGTGGGGGTTGATCTGGACCGTGTCTGCAGCAAGATTAATGCTACCAACCCCATGAGGAGTGTAAGGAGGGTGGAAGATGAGAGAAGTACGTAGTAAATATTGTTTCCTTTTACTCAGGATGGATTAACTGCGCCTTAGAAACTTTTTAGATTTTTTTTCTACTTCTAGATCTAGTTAAAGTTGAACTAATTTCTTATTTAAAAGCTCACATTAATTTCGATCTAGAGACTTGTTCCTGCAGAATGCTTCTCGGCACGCAGGGCTCTGTCAGATGCCCGGCTTCCTCCAGCCATAGTCATGGCAGCACAGCTCTCATCCAATGTATGACCCAGCCAAAATAACTACCGCCCAAATAACACAATTCAGCCATCACTTAAACAATTGTCCAGAGGTTTTGAGTAGGGCTAGGTACTCCAAATGTAAAAATAATCCCGTGTCTCCACATGGACGGGTTAGAAGAGCGCTCAGTGACACAGCTCATGACTTTCGGCCCGTGACACAGCAGGGCTGACCTCACCGACTTGGCCCCGAGCCCCAGTCTGAGCCTCCTGTTTCTCCGCCCTGTCCACAGTTGTTCCACACTGCCCACCACACTGATATGGGTACAAATAAAATAGAAGGAACTAGATGTAACTTGTTTGTTTTTTTTAAAAAAAATTAGCATCCTTAGAGAGAATTGTATTCGTTTGATCTCAAAGCAGTTGACATGAAATGAATGTCACGTGATGTAACTAGACCCTTCCATGTGGCGGTTTGAAGGTGAGGTAAGTCATTAGATCTAGATGAGATCATAAGGGTGGGGTCCTCGCGAGGGAGCTGGTACTATTGTGAGAAGGGCAGAGAGCTCTGTCTTGGTCCCTTGTCTCTTTCTGCCGGGAAGATAAGTGGGGAGAGGACTCTCACCAGCAATGGAATAGGCCAGACCTAGATCTTAAGACTTGCTAGCCCCCCAAACGGTTGAGAAACACATTTCTGTTGTTTAAGGTAGCCGGGCGACATGCATGTTGTTTTGGCAGGCTGAGAAGACAGACTGGAAGCCAGGTTACAGAGCTGAATATTGAAAACCTGGGGATTTGACAGAATGGCATTCTCCTCACAAAATATCATTATGCCCGCCGCGGTTTCGTTTTCTTTACCTACACAGTATTTTGAGTGTAAAGCCTTTTAGATTGAGCGCGTTAGCACGTTGCGGTCTGCAGATTATTTGTCTCCAAGATGAGATACCAGCTTCCTCTTCAGAGGACTTCGCTTACACAGAGTTACAGAAGGACCCCTGCTTCTGTCTCTTATTGGGGCAAAAAGCTAATTCTCCGCTGCAGCATCTTGCCCATTTTTACTTAAAGTGAAAAAGAAAAACTTGAAGAAATGCAAGTCATACTTCTATTTTCAAGAGTCAAATTCCTCATAATTATTTTTTTTTATTCAAACAGAAGAGCCTTTCCTGTTCCATGACTCCTGCCTTCCATGAACTGAGCTTGCTAACTCATGAATTGCAGATGTCTACTTCATTGCTATCTGCTTCCAGAAGTATTTTCTTAAACCTGTTTTTCCCAGGTCTTAAAAAATAGCATTGAAGTTGTAACGACAACAACAACAAAAAAGCAAATCATCTTAAAAAATGGCATGTGGCAGTTGTTTCATAAGAAGGTGTCAGTTTTTGCGGGCAATGTCATGATTGATGTGTTGTCTTTTACAATGTGACAACAGTCTTACTACAAAGGAAAAATACCATCAGGAGATGCAGGAGCAGCTCCTACCTCCTGAAGACTGTTTGTGATTCTAGTCAAATACCAGCCGCTTCCGAGAGGACCACACACCTGGAATATCCAAGCTTAGAAAGCTTTAACAATCTCACTCAGAATGCTTCCCCAAACTTTGCCTTCCCTGGTTTCTTTTTATCTTTTGGATTTTCCCAAAGGGCTCAGACATTTAAAAAGAAAAGCCAGTGAATAAATGTTGAGTAATTTGAGCCAACTTTTGTTTTTTTTTTTAGTCATGTGGCAACCAAATTAGCTAACCTAAAACGAATGGGCTGGGAAATAATTGAATTTTCATAGCCTGCCTTTAGCCCTTGGCCTTCCTCCTTTTTCCTGTGTATTAAAAACAATTAATTTCTAGTGATATTGCTTGTCAAGGAGATTGATTCCTTGCTTTTGTAAGTGCTAAGTTCTGCTTGCTTGGTAAATATTTCTTTCCAAAATCTCCATGTACAAGAAAACTTGGCTTGTAAGAAATTGACGAACAGTGAAAGAGCGAGTGCTTCCCTGAAGAGCTCTGGGAACCCACATCTGTGGCGTGATTTCCTGTAACACTTTTGGGTCTCCCTCCTGCCTCAGTTCCTGCTGGCTTTCATTCATGTTTCTAGTGTCCTAATTCTCAGTTATGCTCTCCATCAACCCTCACTAAAGCAATAGCAACATACCTATAGGAGAAATCACAGCAGCAACTGTAGAAGTAAAATCTACTTACAGATTCCTGCCCGGGATTAGACTAGGTGCCCATTATGTGTTGATTAGATCCTCAAACTATCCCAAGAAGTAAGTAGTCTTACTCCCAAATTGTTGGTGTGAAAACCGAGGCCCTGAGTCTCAAAGTATATTTCCACAGGCCACACAGATAAGTGGGCAGGGCCTGTAGCAAAACCACTTATCCTGATTTCCTTCCATGGCTTTCTTTCTACCACTTTCTGGAAAAGGTTTTTATTTTCTTCTTTACTTGTGTGTTGCAATTAATTGGATAAAACAAATAAGTGATTAATCAATAGAGAAATTACAGGTAGCACACATGTCGGAAGCCTGAACTTTGTATCTTAGTCAAAGCAAAGGCATTGTCTTCTCAGCACAATTCAACTCCTACAAGGCTTGCTTGTTTGTTTGTTTGATTGACTGTTCTGTGGTCATAAGGATAAGACTCAGAGCCTCCTATATACAGACATCCTGGGAAAATGTTCTACCATTGGCCTATACCCCATTTCCAACAAAAATATTCACGTATAACTATTTCATGATAATTCATTTTATTTACTGAGCATTCTTGAGAAGTTCAATTTGCTATAAACAGAAATATTATAGCCTGAAGTTGCAGTTTAAGATAGACTGACCATCACATGGAAAGCATCATTCTTGGGGATAGTATCAATGTAGCCATAGAGGAAGGCAAGAGCCCTGAAGTCGGCGTGCCCAGGAAGGCTTGCTTTTGGTTGGACAACCTTGGAAGTTCTGATCAAGAATGTCCTTAAGGGAAATGTCTTAAAGAGTTAAAGCAGAGAAAGTACCATGGATGGCATTAATAATTTTGGCTCTATGGAAACATATTTGTCCTAGAAAGGTGAAAGAACAGAAGTAGAATGAGGAAGTGAAAGAAATACCGATCACATTAGGGTACCGTGAAGTCTCCCGTGGTTTGTGTTTCAGAGTGAGCCTGACTACCGTGAGCGAGCTAAACACTGAGGCATGTCTACAGTTACAGCCACTTCGCACGGTGCCACTGGCTCATATTTTTGGTTGAAACCATTTAAAATAATGGTTTCCCCCCCCCCATATATTTAGAATCATTTTACTCCAAGGAATGTCATTCCCCAAATTCCATTTAAGTGAAACAAAACAGATGAAACAAACAAAAAAAAATCGCATTGACAGCGTAGGAGCCGGTGGATGCACCGTCTGAGAACTGGAGGGCGCAGCTGGGTGTTGGCGCTGGAAGGGCCCGGGCCCTCTGGACAGTTGCTGAGACTCGGTGGTGGAGGACAGGGGAGGATCCGGCGTGGAGAACGCGTTGGCTGTGGTTGTGATGTGCTAAGCTCCATGGATATGGCCATAGGGTTCCCAGTTCAGTGACCCATGTGTGTGCCCATGATCAGGGCATATTCTAAAAGGATGCTCTCCTCATTTCAGTGAAAGCTAAGTGGAACCAAAGAGACGCAGCTGAACGCCGCAGCTGTATTCCCTGCTTTTCATGGGCCATACAATAAAAGCTCAACAGTTTCTAGTGGCTTTTGCAATTATACTTCCTTTCAATTTTCCAAAGGTTACAGGGCCTGACCCACACAAATCCCATTAAAGTAAGTGGCTGTTGTGCAATATAGGTTCCTTTGAAAACATTCTTCAGTGCCCATAAAATGATCAGCGGGCTGTACTTTAGATCCACTTGCCTGCCATATTTTTAACCAAAAGGCAGATGACTAGCTTTGATGTGGTGGTTGGTTTCTGCTACTGAAGCTGGCATTTTATCTTCTTGCATCAGATTTCTTCTTAAATGGATGTGATTCAAGCAAATGAAACCCATTTGTATTCTGATTATATTCCTAAAATATGTTTTTATTGTAACTTTAAATTACATTGGGCCGCCATTGACTCGGGAGCTCCAAGGCCCAAATCCTAGTCAGGGTCAGCCCACAGTGGCAGCCCTCAGCTCAAAGGTGTCATGACTTCATGACTTCCTCTAGCACCACCTCTGCACTCACAGGGTGAGTCCAAGGCTAGCCCCAACAGTAGTGCTGTTGTGCCCTTTAAGTCATAGTGGGGTAGACACAGGGACGTGTGGCCTTTATCCTTGGGAAACATTTTATGTATATGTTAACTTCCATTGCAGGACCATCCACTCGAGCATTTCTGTCTAGTATGTGTTCCGACTGCTTAAATAATTCATTTATCATCGGGCTATTTTTATGGAAAGGATAAAAATGAAGGAACAATTCCTTCATGTACAAGGACTACAAAACTTTTCTTGTCTCTAAATCTGATGGCCAGCCTATCTGGAAAAAAATGCTGTGAAAGATTTTTTCCCCTTGCAGCTCAAATTATCTAGAGATGAAGGTAACACTAACCTACTTATTTGCTTTGCACTAGTAAAAATAATTCAAATTCAGAAATTATCCACCCTTTAGGATCTCAGGTGAATCACCAAGTTTCCAAAATTCTGGAACTGCTTCTACATTACAACACTGCTCTAAAATCTCCCAACTTTTCTGGTCACTTAATTTAACAAGGGGTCCCATCTCTTTTCTTAGTAATTCGTGAGTGCATAAGATGGCAAACAGTATATACAAAAGTTGAATCGTAATTTTTAAAAAGTGTTTGATAATACATAGATGTATGCACACACGCACACATGCATATGATTTTAGAGTGAGATCAATATGGACTGGAGCTGTTGGCAAAATCTCACAGCGGAGATAAGATCTGAGATGTGTCGAGAGGAAGAGATACTGAACAGTGTATTAAAAAGGAAGACCAGTGCCATTATGACTGTGAGGAGAGGGTATGCTAAGGTGGAGCTGAATATACTTGGGAAGACTACTGAAAAAGAAGATGTGAGAACATCTGGACCAACAGGGCCTTCCCAATGAGAATAATTGCATTCTCTCCCTCCCCGCCTCCCTCTCTTCTCTCTTTCTTTTGGCACTACTGGGGTTTGGACTCAGGACCTTTTACTTGCTAGGCAGGTGTTGTATTGTTTGAACCACATCCTCAGCCCATGGTTGCATTAAAAATTACTACTATTATTTTATTATTCCTATTAAGGTGTTAAATAGCAGGATTACTATTTTATAAAGCAGGTGATGAGTAAATTTCCTTTTTTGGACAATGTCAGCCCATCTTTTATTGTCCCTCAGTTTTCCCCCATTGGCTGCATTTTTTTAATGGTGATTCTTGGGGGACTGACATATGGTACACATTCATCCTCTTTCTTAGTCCCTCTTGATTATAGCTCTTGTGAAAATGTCTCTTTCCCATAAACATTGTCCCTAGGTAGTAGTTTCTATTTACACTTCTGATGTATTTTTTTCTCTCTTACACACCACAATGGAATTAGGTGTCATGGCTTCAGATTTCAGATTTCAAACTTTTATCATGATTTTAAAGAAGCCACTTTGTTCCTCTAGATCTTAACTTCATCCGTTAAGTAATAGGGTTGGATTTTACACATTTGGGGGGGGGTATTTGGTGCCAGTATTTCATAGATCACGATTCTAAGTGACACGGTACTATTTTGTCTGTTTGGATTGAAAGAGTGGCAAAACCGCAGACCCAAAGTTTGTTCAGTTCGATAAAACTATAAAGGTACATTGAATTAGAAATATTATGATCTCAATTAAAAAATACATTCCTAATTCATGGTTGTTATGCAGTGTGGTGAGACCTAGTCACTTCAGAGTGCTGAAGAACAATATACATTGAGTCCCCTAATTTTGCATCAGTATCCTTAGACGCCGAGTTTCAAAATCAGCTTTTACAAGAAAGAGGGGCTTCCGGCAATGGTAAAAGCACACTGCTAAAGCTCTCTGTGCAGGCAGAGCCAGGACTCTGATAAATCTGTTTATTCCAGGTACTTCAGATGCCCTGAATGTGTAAACTTCTTCAGTGTTTATGTTTCTTCCCAAGCAGCAAAAGATACCGTGCGGGGCCTGTTACTCTGAGCTCGGGATCTGGGAGCTGAGAGTCTGTGATTAGTGAGCAAAGGCAGAGATGCCGCAGGCTGCCGCTCCAGCCGCCTCCCATGCCCGCTCATTGTCTCTTCGTATTATGTTTGCACTTTGAAGGACGTTTGCCAGATCGAGACCCCTGGGAGCCCTGTTATTTGAATGTCTCTTCTCACCTTCAACATGATCTGGACTGATGTTTTCATTTGTTAAAAACAACAAGAACATTCACTGGGAAACTTTCGCTGGAATCGGTTCAGGTCATCAGAGCTATTTATTCCCTGTCATAAACTGTAATTCTCCATTTCCCTTACTCCCACGTCGGGGGAGTTGGTGGTGTATGGTGGACAGCCAGTGGGATTTGAATGAACAGTGGAAAGATTTCAAAGAACTGCCGAGAGATGATGTAGCAGGTTGTAGTACTAGAATAAACCATAAAGTAGTCTTGGTCTTGATCACTGTTTGGCAGTGCAAGGAGACAGAGGCTTAGACAGCAGCGTACGACTTAGAATTTATTCTTAAACCTGAGAGTTTTCTCGGAGGAAAGCAACAAATCATGGTGTGTTGGCTTCCTAAGAGCAACCCTTTAAATTGAAAGAGAACAGCCCCGTGCCTGACTGGTCTCTGTTTCATAAAGGTTCGGCAGCTGAGGGTGGTTTGCAGATTTTATTTATTGGAAGCCTGAAATTCAGTTATGGTAGTGTCTCAAAGTCTTGAAAGATCAGAGAGGCCTGAAGAGCAAGGTATGTAGAACTGTACACAGGGGATTTGGGGGGAAAAGGGGGGAGGCGGGAACAAGACAAATTCTTCCAGACATTTGAACAGGTAGGGGAACACATGCGCAAGGCAACTGCCGAAAGCCATTGGCTTCTGTGTGCTTTCAGTCTGGTGCGGATATTACTGGAAGCAAATTTTAACTAATAGCTAAATAGTGCCATACTTAGTGACACCAGTGGAGACAGAGCCCAGGAATCAGGATCGAATTGTCTCCCTTCTCGAGATATGGCTGATTTGGCATTCTAGGTGAACGCACACAGATAGGATTCATCTAGCAGACGCAATGGCTGGCTGCAGCTCCTTGGCTGGTGGAACCTGAGTGAGATCGCATAAAACACTTTCTAAGGACCAGCAACGTTTCATGCGCCCTGATGAAACACATCCAGCAAATGCTTACTGTGTCTGATGCTTTTTATGACTAACCGGAAATATGCAGTCTCTATTCTAAGACCCTAGGTGTGTGCAGAGAGGCAGCCCTGGAGGTGTCTGAGCCAAAAGATTGGCCTCAGGCATCAGGTACCAAAAGATCTGGCATAGGATCCCGAATCTAAGGTGTGTTTTGAATCCACATGCAAATTCGGATGTGTTCTTACTTGGAATAAGAGCAACATGGTAGCTCAATTAGGACGCCACGATTCAAGCCAGTGGTTGTTGAATGTGTTGTGTTTTTATAATCACAGAAGATCATGAGACTGTGCACGGGAGAGACGGAGCGATGAGAGCTATTATTCTATTTAATGTGGAGCAAGTGTCCAAGATCTCCTTTCCTTTTTCTTTTCTTTTTTGCCAGTCCTGGAGCTTGAACTCAGACCTGGGCACTGTCCCTGAGTTGCTTTTGCTCAAGGCTAGCACTCTACCACTTGAGCCACAGGGCCACTTTTGGTGTTTTCTGTGTATGTGGTGCTGAGGAATCGAACCCAGGGCTTCATGCATGCTAGGCAAGCACTCTACCACCAAGCCACACTCCCAGTGCCTCCAAGTTCTCCTTTCTTCCCATCCTCACTCCAACTCCTTGTAACTTTCTTTGAGCCTCTGTGGGGAGAAGCGGTTGAGAATGTCAATTTAGCCCTTCAGCCTTGGGCGTGGGCACTCAATGCTGCAGGTCTCTATGAGCCACAGACTCTTGCAAAGCTTGGGCCTCTGGGTGATGGTTTAATGGTGGTGTCCGCACAGCTGGTGTTGCAGTCAGCTTCACCCCCCATCGCTCTTGTCTGCAGCTGGGTGGGGACTCAAGACCTGAGCCCACTGTTTTCTGGCTGCCGTAGGGGGCTGAACGCTCAGCTTGTTTGTGACATTGCTTCTGGAAGCACCAGGAACAAACCCGGGAGGGAGCTGGCGGGTAAACACTCCGGCTTGTGATTCCGCAAACCTGTTTTCAGGACCGGAGAGCTCAACCTTGAGTTGGGTCCCTTCAGGAATCTCAGGATCTGGTTCCTCATTCTTTGGTTCTTTTAGGGTGAGTCCTGGAGTAATGTTAGTGTGGGCTGTTCCTGTGGGGCCCTCAGCTCTGATCTGGGGAGGAGCCCCTGAGAACCCAGCTTAGCAAAGCAGCCTGGCAGGATGCTGGCAGGAATCAGTCTGGGCCGCTGAGAGAATGGCCGTGAGTTGGAGACCGTCCCGCGTCCTCGGCGGGGCCATCTCCTCTCACGCTGTGCGCTTGCGCTCCTGTGTTGAGGATGACCGGGAGGTAGCTGACATGGGGGGTTATGAAACGCTGCGTGAACCTCCTATCGTCTAGCACAAGAATGGTAAGAAATGACCGATTCTTCTTTCTCCATCTCTGGAGAGAAAGTAGGTGGGGGATTTTTTTCCTTCCAGCCCTCATGGACAAAACAGGCGTCAAGGAGCAGGCACCACGTGCCTCTCTTCAGCTCTGGGCTCATATTCAGAAACAACAGCCAGGCAGGAGCTCGGCTGGGGGTCCCTGCGCGTCATTTGCGCAGCACGAAGCTGCATTAGGCTGCAGCACTTTGACAAGGATGCGAGCAATGAAGCCACCCTCACGAGAGATGTCTTCTTCTCTTTCCTCTGTTAAGTGTTCACTGGGATCTCTGAAGTGAATGGGGCTCCTGACCGTCACATTTATATTGTAGATGATCAGCTGAACTCAGAGGAAAAGAAGAAGAGAAAGCAGCGGAGAAACAGGACCACCTTCAACAGCAGCCAGCTGCAGGCTCTGGAGCGCGTCTTCGAGCGGACACACTACCCGGATGCGTTTGTGCGGGAAGACCTTGCCCGCCGGGTCAACCTGACTGAGGCCAGAGTGCAGGTAACTGAGGCTGCGGCGGGGGCGCCAGGCAGTCTGGAGGCCCATCTCCAAGTGTTGTTCAAAGTCAGCTGTGTCAAAATAATCACTCTGAAGCGAACTAGTTACGCAGGCCAGAAGTGCTCAAAGCATCGATTCACTGTATCAAAATCATGTTTATAACACAAGGCTCTTTGGCAGGTTGCATTGTAGAACTTTCTAGTTTGAAAGGAACCGTTCCATCTCCTATTACAGTTCTGTTATAGTTGATGAGTTACAATCCCTTAATGTAATATTTGAGTCACCGTACTTATGAAATATGCATCTATTTAGCAAACAAAAACCAAGTCATAGATTTCAGGCACTCCGGTGCTAGTGAGGGTTACGTGTGGATCCCATGTGGACAGACTCCAGGGTCTAGATGTGTTTCTTTGGGCTGCATAGAATGTGAAAACTCAGACTCAATACTTTTGAAAAGTCAGAATGTTTCCCACTACAACTCCCTTTGCCCCCCCCCCCCATTGCTTTGACCCCTTCCGATTCAGGTTGTACACCCGGTAATATTTTACTGTGTGCCCCCCGGCCCTCATTTTGAGCTTTGGGGGCCATTTTGAGCTTTAGCATTCCATCCTCTTAGCCTTCCCCCTCACCTTTGGAGATACAATCTTCCAAACACTTGTCATTTATGAACCCTGGTCGAAGTAGAAAGCAGGAACTGTGGACCTGAGCTATGAACATCTTCAAGCAGATGATTTTTTATATATTCTCCACCTCTGAGTGAGGAAGCAAAAGAAGGTGCAAGCAAAGGGAAAGGGAAAAGAGCACATCCTTCTAAAACTCACATTACAATGTATCAGCTGCAAGCTAGACACGTAAGGAACAATATAGCCAGTCATTGTTGTAATACTCATCTGGTACTTAATACTGACGAAGCCCTTACATGCAAAGAAATGCTCTTGATATGATTGATCTAACATGAATGGATGTTATCCTCTATCTTACAGCTGAGAAAATGGAGGTGAGAGAGGTTAAAGCACTGAACATGACGTCAGATGTCTAGGAATTAGTCAATATAGAATATGCATGATGGACTGTCAATCCAGAGTTCAGGCCTTTGAAGGCGGGGAATAAGGCTCAATGGTAAAGCATTCACCTAGCATCTTGAAGGCCCTGGATTTGATCACCAGCATGTGCATGTGTGCACGTGTGCATGCACACACACATCCACACACACACAACATACACTTTGAATAAATAACGGTCTATTGACCATTTAAAAGTAGTGCTTTGCTGTTTTTACAAAACACGTGTGACAAATCTGTCATGTCTTCCTACAAAAATTATTATTTGCATATTTATGTCCACCATGAGTCAGAGGAATTTCTTGCTGTAAAGTATAGCTTTCTAGACTAAGGGGGCTTGAGTCAGGCAGCAAACATCTTGACCGGTAAGGAGACAGCGTCCATGTAGGAGCAACTTGTTGAGAACACAGACTTGTTGGGTGGGTGGGGAGGTCCTGGAGGTATCTGAAAAGAAAGTGTGAACTATTTTCTCCCTGAGGCAAAGAGAAGTCTCGCCGAAAATTACTCCTCAGGAGACAGAAATGAGACAAAATGAGAGAAATTAAACAAAAATGTGCAAGAGTTAATTTTGAGTTGGGGGACTACCTTGTCCCTATCACATCAGACAAACTCTATAATCTGTGTGTCTATCATCTATCTGTCTGTCTGTCTGTCTGTGGAGAGGGGACAGATTTTTTTCTTCTCCCTTTCATGTCACACTACATACTGATGACTTTCAGTGCTGTGGGTTCTTAGCTCCTGAGTAGGGAGAATTTTCCTCCCTGAGTTCATTCTCCTGTCGTGAAATCCTACCCTTTCCCAGAGTGAAGTAATCCATCTAGTTCTGCTTTTATGAATACTCGGAGCAGTTATTATACTAGGACGTATACTGTATGGACTTGCTTATGGATCAGCACCACCCACTAGAGGGCGAAGTCCCTTTATAGAGGGGCCCGATTTTATTCCTTTTTGCAAGAGTAATTTCACCCCTTTTCTTTTCTTTTTTTGTCCTCATTTCCCTCAAACACCTAATGAGTACCTCTTGTACATTTGGAGCTGTGTTTTATTTTCTGAGATGAATAAGACACTAGGCTTCTCCTTAAGGGTGTTATGGTCTGGGGTAGAGGAGACAGATGTACAAACCATCAGATTATGATATCATAAGCCTACGGTAAAGGAATCTCCAGAGGAAATAATGATCCGGGATGCCGGGGGTGGGGGTGGGGGGTGGGGAGTACATATCTATTAACCATCCAGTCTCGACGATCTCACAACTGCCCTGTAAATGTCATTACCTCCAATTGATTGGGATCCAAAGGGAAAGAGGAATAACCATCCAAGAATAAGTGTTCATTGTAGTATGGCAAGTATTTTCTCCAAGCCCTTTAGACTTTAAAATCGTGTTCTTTCCACTCTAATGCGTCCCAGCAGGGGTGGTGTGCAGTTCAAATCTCTTAACAGTAGAAGATGTTGACCACTGGATGGAAGGGAGAGTATGGCCGGCAGAGGGGGCTTCGTGTGTGACTATACGTAGTAGAGCGTGGCCTGCTCCATCCAGGAGTCCTGAGGTCCTCAGGCCCAGGACGGGAGTTAGGAAGATCGATGGCCAGGGTAGGTGAGAGTGACATGACCTTGTGATTGGACAAGGAGCCGATTTCTGAACGTCACTGTTTGATGGTGAGAAGTTTTTATTTCATTCTTTAATGGGAAGCCAGTAGATGATACCCAGCAGGGCATTGGTGTGATTATATTCACGTTTAAAATGATAACTTCAGTAAGAACGTAACAGGCACGACAGAAAGAAGCGGTGGAGGTCTGGGACGTGGGGTGGGGTGTCCAGTGTGCAGTCGGACGTGGCCGAGCAGGCAGTGAGCCCACGGTCGCTTCGGTGGATACTGCAGCCTTTTCACCAGCGGGATTTCCCTCTTGCATACCTCGTTGTAGGCATCTACACCTGCACCTAAAATATTTGCCTCTCTGTGTTTCCAATGTACATACCTTCCTTAATTGGAGTGTGGACCTCAGGAAAGCAGTGGACGGAGTCTTTCTCATCTTTTTCTTCTAGCATGTGGGATGGGGTCTGAGCCGCAGTATTCCTAGACTTCCCGAGTACACAAACAGATGGGTAAAATTGCATTGTCATCTGAAAGAGTTATAGGGCCAGGAGTTGGACATCGTTGTGTTAAAAATCAGCCGTCTGTCACTTGCGCCAACTGCTTCACATCAGTGAAACAGTTCCTTCAGCTCTACATTAAGAATGATAAAACTTGTGGAAACACCATGGTGACTAGAAATTCTGTAGGTAGTGCACCCAAAGGCTCTTAGCACTGGCAAATACTATCCGTGCCACACACATTCCTCCATACGCTACAAATAAATGTGATCCAGTCAACGTCTTGCCTTTTGCGTCTGGATTTTTCTGCAAAAAGATTTCTTTCTAGAACATCAGGAGACTCTCCACGTGATCATTGTGCACCTTCACGCCCAGCGGTGGGCAGCAGCCAGCAGGGTGGTGCGCGTGCCCGCTCTCCACAAGACACAGCTCAGGGCACGCTCCTCCTCCCGTTCCAGAGTCCCGGGAGGACTGCAGTCTGGTTGTGGGGAGCACTGGCCGCTCCTTCTTTTCCACCGATGGTGGTCCTTGCATTACCCAAGTAAAGCTGGCCCCAGCCCCACGTCCTTGTCCGACTCTCTGGTTCTGGAGATACGGAAACTTCTTTAAACGTCAGCATGTTATAAGAATGACCATGGCGTCCCAGACGCCTCCTCTTTTTCTGGATTGCAGTCACCACAGGGGCTGTGACGTTCGTGGTTGCCCATTGGTTAGTCACAGACCTCATCTCCGGAGTCTTGATCGCTGGAAGTGCCTCATCATTGCTTTTGGTCTATTTGTGTGTTAGGGACTAAGCTGAGGGCTTCATACGTGTTAAGCACATGCTCTACCACTGAGGGACTCTCCAGCCCTATACCATCAGCCCTGAGAGCTGTAGCCACCCACCCGGGAGGGCCCTGCCATTGTTTTATTGTTCTAGGAAGAATGTCAGACCTTCTCTATATCTTCCTTAGAAAGTATTGTATAGTAAAAACCACCAGAATTCCCTTCAGGTGGCCACTTTGTCTGCCAAGTCTGTCTGTCTGTCTGTCTCTCCCATCTCCCCACATTCTGAATATGTCCTTCCCTTGTCCCAACCATCTTCCAGGTGTGGTTTCAGAACCGAAGAGCGAAGTTCCGCAGGAATGAGCGAGCCATGCTGGCCAATAAGAATGCTTCTCTCCTCAAGTCCTACTCAGGAGACGTGACGGCCGTGGAGCAGCCCATCGTGCCCCGCCCCGCTCCCCGGCCCACGGATTACCTCTCGTGGGGGACAGCCTCTCCGTACAGGTGAATGACGCTCCACCCCCTCGCTCCATCCCACATAATGCCCAGCCATCAGCCATGGTTAACCTCCTCAGAGACACTCAACTTGCTGACACCCCCAGATTTTCACAGGAGATTGCTCGTTGCCCCAGGAGCAGGGCTTGGGGGCAGAAGAGAGAGGGGGGCAGGCCATCAGCAATCTCCTCTTGGACTCGGGAACTCTTGAAAAGATGGGAAAGAGCCTAAAGGAAAAGTTCATTGCTAAGCTGTGCCCCGTGGCCCTCTTACAACCATTCTGGAAGAAAGCTACCCCACTCCCAAATTTAAGACAGGTTTGAGTTATTATGCTCTTATTGTGTAATAACTCAAACAGGCACTTAGGTGAACTTCACAGTAAAACTGTTTTTGAATTAAAAGGGAAAAAAAGGAGAGAGAGGGGAAAGAAAGGAAGGAGAGTGAGAGAAGGAAAGAGAAAAAATGGCAGAGAGAAGGAAAGAAAACTCAAGGTCACTCTGATCACTTTTGTGACCTTCATTTTTTTTTATTATTAACTGGAGATATCTTAGGGCCCCAAATGCCTTCATATCTATAGCTAATTCTTGTCTACTTGGCTAAAGATTTCTTTGGACAGCAGCGTATGAGTGTGTGTATGGGGGAAATGTGTGTGTGAACATATGTGTGTCTTCAAATAAGACGAATGTACAATTTATACCTAACTTTTATATGAAAAAGGTAAAACTTCTGAAGAAGCAAATCAGAGGAATATTTTAGTCATGTTGTGAGGCTTTTAACCTCCATTTATTATGTGATCAGAAACCATAGATCTATTCCAGCCACACAGCTGAGATGCCTGTGGTTAACACACGATCAGTCAACACGGATCTCCTTAACCCCCAGAAAACCAGGTTCAGGATACCAGTTCCCCTCCCCCCCCCCCCCCCCCGGGGAGAAGAAGTATTCACAACTTCATGAATTATGGTTTTATTTACCTATTCGTTATTAAGGTTGATGGCTGGCTAAAAGAGAGGCCACGAAGTAGTTACAGGAGATATGATTTCCCTAATGTGAAATGACACACTTGTGAAACGTAAAAGCTCTGGTCAAAGCCAAGAGCCCCACCCGAATGGTTCTTTTGGTTTTGAATCCCAAGTCAGTCTTTTAGAGAAACGTCACTAATGAAAGCATGACCTAAGTCTGGTCTTTGTACAGCAAAGTCCTATTCTGGATCTGTGTTCTCCCTGGTTCTGCTGATTTTGAGAGGTCAGTTATATCTGTGTGTCTTACAATTTAGATTCTTCTAGAAGGTTTACCAGCAGCACATTTAGAAGACCATATATTCTGTAGTATTTTAAATAAGTGGGAGCCACGTCGTCTCTCCTACAAACATTGGTATCCTACAGACCCACTCAACACCTTGGGAAATGGGCATAGATCAAAAGGGTGTGTTAAGACCCCTAGTTTGAATTTGGGAGTAACCAGGAGGTGTTCTCCTTGGGAACTTTTCACGGCAGCTATCCACAGTCCAGAGGGCTGCCGTGTGGTCCTTCTTAAGGCTGTGCTAAGAGCGGCCAGTGCACAGATGGAGATGTAACCTTCCCTGAACTAGCATTGTGGTAGACGGCCTGGACCAAAGCAGAAGTCCAGCTCAGTGCCTGCATCATAGGATTTCCGTACATGGGCATCGAACTGAAGCTATCCACATGACAATTTCTGTGTGCCTTTTTTGGAGATATCCTACGCTAACTGAACTTTTTATGTAAAATTCTAGACACATTTTCAAAAGCACCCTTAAACTGACCATCTTGACATGATTAGTTTGTTCATATTTGTGGCTAGTGCTCAATATTTTATGTAGATATAGCCCTAGTGTACATAATTTTTGTATTCTACTCTTTTCTTAAAATCATATAACCTTTTTACTCATTCCACAGTATGCATTTATATCATTTCTCTCTTAGATCCAGAGTTTGTAAAAATTAATTAAAACAATACCATAGAAACTGATGGTTCATATTATGTATGAGAAATAAATTAATCTCCAATATGAGTAGAAAAGCAATGGTTTAAAACAGTTATTTATCAGTAATATGTTTTTCTTCCCCGACTCAATGTTGGCTGAAGTGTTTATATTTTGGTTCATTTCTAAAAATGGCAAAAATGGTTCTGTTCCTTGGAGATTTTTTTTCTACTATGTTTAGAAATATTCATTACAATTTTACACTTTGAAACTTGCTAGGGAATATAACTATTGTTAATAAAATATAAAAGAAAAACAAGTAATGGGAAACAAAAGAAATAATGGACCTTCAGTGATATGGAAAATGTACTATCTCTGTTGGTACTACGATGTCAAGTTAGTTACATCACATGTTACATTCATTAAAAGACATTTCTCTTGGTTAATCCTCGGACACTCTTTTTTTTGTTTTTTGTTTTTTTGTTTTTGTTGGTCATGGGGCTTGAACTCTGGGCCTGAACACTGTCCCTGCGCTCTTCAGCTCAAGGTGAGCACGCTACTGCTTGAGCCACAGCGCCACTTCCTATCCGCGGACACTCTTGTGTGGTAGCTGTTTCCTTGCTCCGGCTCCAAACAAGAGGAGACTGAACACTTGTTTTTAAGTCTTCAGTGAGCAGAATTAGAATGCATGCTTTGTGAGTCCTGTTCCTGTCCAACACATGAGGACATCTACCCGTATTTTATTCCCATTAAACCTTACACTATATTGGCGGTGATGAGAAGTATATGATTTTACAACTCTCTCAGCAACCCTTTCCGATGGAGGGTCTGTGTCAGGTCCGAAACAGCATCCCAGGGTCAGTGAAGACACAGCTCTGTCAGACAGAACCGTTTACTGATTTCTAGGTGCTTTCTTGGAAGGACAGTAAACCAGGGCACGTTTGCAAAATGTCTGAAGTATGGGGAAAATAACCAACCTTTTTTTTTATGGGCGTCTTTTATGAATTCAGAGTGGTGGCGATATGACTTGTCAAGCCAAAGCACTTTGAGTGAAAAGGGGGAGTGGTCCTGCTAATTAATAGTAGACCACAGGTGTAAGGCAGGATTGCGCCTGGCAGCCTCAACTCATGGCCCTCACTCCTTCCCTGAGGCCTATTACGGGTGACAGTGTCGGCCCCGAAGCAGAGTCCCTCCCAAGAGCAAAGCACTTCCCAGCACGCTCTAGTTCCTTGGCAGGTGTCTCCTTGGTTTACGTGTGGTTGTGGAAGGAAGCTTGCCTTGGGAACACATACCTGCTTCTTAGTTCAGAACTGTCCTCCCACAGCAAATTGCGAGAATAAAGAAGCGCACGGAGCCAGAGAATTATTGCTGATTTTCAGTGCTGTGCCTTTTGGGTATCAGTGATCAATCCAGACATGGACTTTTGACTAGGACTTGAGCTAAAGTAGCCAAGACCCCATCCCTAGAGCTCTCTGCCCTTCGGAGGGCAGCTGGCAGACGGCCTGGCTGCGCACCATAGGTTCAGAGTGCTATTTTGAGAGGGAGGGCAGACTTCAAAGAAAGCTGGTGACAAGTGGAAAGTCCCTGTCCGCGTCTCCCTTCCCCAGCCCGTCCTCCCCGTCCTCCTCCTCCTCCTCCTCCTCCTCCCCCCGTCTGGTCGCGGTCATGGTGCTGCATGACATCTGCTGAACGCATTTGGCTCATTTCTCCCTTTCACACTTTCAAAAATAGATCCTCGTCCCTCCCAAGATGTTGTTTACACGAGGGACTTCATAACGGATTCTAACGGAGGACCCCGAAAAGGTAATTTGTCAGAGGGTGGGAGTGGCTGCTGGGGGCAGGGCTAGGGGGGAATCAGTGCTCTTGTTGAAGCCGTAGACACGCTCAGAAGTGAGTCCTCACGCAGGGAATCCGTGAGGAAGCCAGGGCCCTGAGGACATGTGTCCATACAGTGAGCGGGAGCGGGAGAGGCCTCGGCAGCCCTCAAGCATGGCCGAGACAGGAACGGAGACTGCGGCAGGAAGGCGGGGTGGATTGGGGTTCTGCGTCTCTGAGTTGCCCCCTACAATGGGGGTGCAGCGCTGTTCACCCTCAGTGCAAAGCTCTAGGTGACTAGCGTGTACCTCAGTGTGTTCTTGTCCTGGCTACTTTGGCTTCTCAGACCATTGATCTTTGTGTGTCACCTTCTATCTAAATTGAGCTAGTAATAGCTTCCTCTCACTCACAAGAGTGTTTGGAACCTATAGATGAGCAAGGGCAGACAGGAAAAGAAGAGCTGGTGGTCACCGAAGGACGTAAGATTCACGGGGTTTATATATACAAACACTCCTAGGAAGATGAACCACTGCAGAAGGGATCGTTGAGCACAGAGTGAAAACGGAGGGCTAACCTGTGAAATCAAGTCCCGGTGCGTCCACTTAGAAGAGATAATAGACATTAAAAATCATCTTCTGAATTTTTAAGCTAAGAGAAAGAAATGATTGTGTGTGTGTGTCTGTGTGTCTGTGTCTGTGTGTGTGTCTGTGTCTGTCCTGGGGCTTGAACTCAGGGCCTGAGCCATGTCCCTGAGCATTTTGTTTCATTTAAAGCTAGCATTCTACCACTTGAGCCACAGATCCGTGTCCAACATTTTGTTGGTTAATTGGTTAAAAGGGTCTCATAGACTGCCCTGCCGGGCCGGCTTTGAACAGCAATCCTCAGATCTCAGCCTTCTTGGTAGCCAGGATTTACAGGCGTGAGCCACGGATCCTCCACAAGAAATGATTTTTTTTTTAAGTCACACAAGATCCCTTTCAGAAGCATTGATGGGATCTTTCTTTAGAAGTAAGTTTTCCTACAACATTTGGCATTGAGTTTTCTTAGATGAAGCAAGTATGCTTGTATTATTTTTGAGTTGAGAAAAGACCAAACCAAAGAGATGGTCTCCAAAGGTCTCCAGTGTCTCAACATTGCAAGCTCTACAGCTTTGTTAAAGAGCTGGTGAAACCCTAGATCCTCAGAGAGACCCACAGACTTCTAAAGCCCACACACTTGACTTTGGGTGAAATGTTAAACAATTGATCATTATCAAAACAAGCCAAATCGAAAACAATGTTAAAGTTGAAACAGAGTCAAATATTATTCCCCCCACCAAAAAAAAGTTATCATCAACTGTTTGGTGATTTGTAGGATTTACATTAAGGGTGATTAGAAAACAAATGTGTAGATGCCCATTTGTTTCCTGCCTTCAAAATCATCTGGTTAGTAGCATTTTTTTTTGTATTTTCTTGGTGTTGGCAGTTATTGTAACACATTTTTCCTCACAGTAACCTTTCAGAATGGGTTGAATGGATTATAAATGACGTGTCCCAATGCAAACATTATTCCAGTCCTGCTGGTGTGGTTGGTATGCTGCTGGCCATAGCTGGCCTGCATCTGCTAGGAATCTCCAAATAAGGAAATGGAAAAAATTCCAAGCTTTCTTGAATGTGTCAGCTCGGTGAAAGTCCCAGGACAGACTTGAAGAGTCAACACATGGAACACAAGCCTTTTTTAAAAATTTAATCTCGAATATCTCAATGCATTTTATTTGGCAGTGTCATTTTTGGTCACAGGCACAAAGCAGCTTTACTAAAAGTTCAGTAGAAACGGTGCCATCAATCACCTCCAGACCTTCAGTTCCTGACTCAGCTCAGATCTCTTCCTTCCAAGGGAACACAACACCAGCAACTTGGTTGTAAAACAGATTCTTAGTTGTTGTCTTGTCCTTAGCATATACTAATCACTTGGTGGTAGCCTTAGCTTTTTATCCCAGGATGTTTAATCCTAGCTGGGAAGAAGCGGTCATTTTACATGGTCTGAAGGGTACATAAATGGAGCTGAAAATAGCTAATTACCCCCAGTGGCCTGCTCTTTGGGGAAGACATTTATTCTAGGGTTCTCTTTCTTGTGCTGAAGCAGCTTTAGAAGCTTCCATGACAAGAAGAACAGGTGATCGTGAGCACTCTTTTGGGTTGGCAGCCATTCCAGGGTGTTGTCACCTCAGGAAGAAAGTCCTCTCCCTCTTCTAATGTCATGTGTGAAGCACGCCTAAGCTGCTCTTAGACTATGCACACATTCGTTCTATTTTTTTTCTGGCCTGTAACAAGGCTTGCGTGGCCCTGTTAGGTCAAAGGACGGCCTATCACTTGAGTAGATGGCATATTTAGCTCACGCTGTAAAACTAGCTGCATAGCACATCATTCGAGTGAGCGATAGCTTTCTTTAGTATATGGACGAACCATCAGACGCCCCTCTTAGACGGTTATAGATTCTAAATGCTTGGTGAAAGGCTATACATTGAGATGGCCTCTGTTCTTTTGTTGCGTGTCAGTCTTGGGGTTTAAGCGCAGGTCCTGGATGCTCTCTCCAAGTCAGGTGAGCTGTCCTGTCTGGGCTGGCCTTGCACTGTGATTCTCAGATCCCGGCACTCTGAGTAGGTAGGATTGCAGGCGGGAGCCACCAGCGCCTCGCTCGGCCTCTGCTCTTTCATTCTGTGTGTGCTGACCGTGGAACTCGGAAATAAGTTCAGTTATTACAACTTGAGGGAGATGCACTCAATATTTTTAAGGCAGCTCTTACCATAGTAAGTCCCCAGACTAGAATAACAGATGGTGCAGTTAGTCAACCCTGAAGTAACTGGGGCAGAGAGAGAGAAGTGTGGTCACTACTATGGTAGACATTTCTGGAAAACAGTTACAACAGCTTCAGTAAACCAAAATAATCCCCATGGTTCCATTTCCTTTTGTCTGCTAAGGAAAGAGAGCCCATCTCTGGTGACCAAAGGCAGTGTGGGGTTCTATGAAATAGGACTTTTTGCTGGTCCTGATTCTTAAATGACAGAAAACACAATTCTCAGAACCTCAGCCAAGAACCTAACACAAATTCCATGACGATCTGCAATTTTCCACCAGAGATTTTTTTTAAGGTTCTCACAGTTTTCACTTTGTGTATAGAGAAATCGTCCAACTTTATTATCAGTCCTTAACAGACAATACACCTCACAACCCCAAGTTTACTGGTCTGTGTTTGAAACGACGTTATGTACCACTCTCACAACTTAATTCTCTCACCAGCATGTGGTTAAGAAAGGCTGATTTGATTGCTTTTTATAATAATCTACCAGTCAGATTCCCAAGCACTAAAGATACCTTTTCTTAAATATTAGGGTTCTTGGTATGTCCTAAGAACCCTATAGGATCTTGAATGGAAGCATCTAAGTGATTATATGCATATGGATTTCTGAATCAAATGATATTTGTTGGTACATTCTGGGGGAAAAAAAGACTTTGTTTTAGTGTGCCATTCTGGTCATTCATCTCACTCCTAATCTAAACCTACCACTTCTGTCCTGTGGTGGACAATGGTAAGAAGTGATAGCCTATTTCATAACTTACCTCTGCTGATATGTTTTTCTTTTTATTGTGAAATGACTTACTATGAACCCCAGACTATGTAACCATCAGCTCTTCTTTTGCTATGGCCTTTTTTGTTCTTTCTACTAAGATAGTGAAATTTACAGAACTACTTCTTAACAATGAAAGAATACTGGTCAGATAGGTCACAGAAGTCATTCTCAGAGCATAGTGATCAATGCACTTGCGTAGAACCCATTTTAATCATACTCTAGCTATAGCTCACTAATTTATTGAGCACCAAACATACGCTAGGTATTTCATCAGCTTTACCAGAAGACACAGTGAACAGGCAGGTGTGATATCAGAGTGATAAAGCTTATGCTTTAGGTCAGTGATATATATTATATAAGTTACTAATTAAAGTGATATACAAGTTATTAATTAAAATTGAATTATATGACAAAACCAAAGGAGAACCTACACTTGTTTAGCTCATTGACTCAGAAATGAGCCATAAGAGTAAAGCTGGCAAATAAAAAGAAAAGAAAAAAGTAAAGTTCTCTCTCTACCACTGGGGCCATGCCTCTCTCCTTGCTTTTAGGCTGATTTTCTTGGGCAAGGGAATGGTGTCTTCGTATCTCAGCTTCCTGAGTAGTGGGGATTATAGGCATGAGCCACTGGTGCCCCAGATTCTTTTTATAACCCTTTCAACTCTCCACCCTTCTGTAGTAACTCACATCCATATGGGAGTGCACACATTCTCTCACACGCTTGTATCAATGCTCTGAGGCTTTTAAAGATGAGTGTATCTGGAAAGATCAAGTGATCTGGAACAAATTATACCTTCTTAACTTGATTTTTCCCTAATTGCTAGTCTCAGAGGTTAAATAGACGATTAAGAGTTTTGGCTGTGAGTCTTGACGATGTGGTGATATGGTCTCTCTATTTGTAGAACAGCTTCAGTTTTCTCTCTTTCTGATCTTGTCACTTGATCCCCAGAACCACAAAGTCCTGTGTGGGTGACAGAATTCCACTGGAAGGCAGGCGGCAGAAAAGCACATGCCCTTCCATTTATAAGTCTATCTCCTTCCAGCCCTCGGTTGAAAGGGATTTTGCTAATCTTAGAAACATCCAGAAATGTTTTCATTTCATTAAAATGTGACTCCTTTTAACTATTTAGGATAAAGTAAAGGAGAATTTGCACCCAACGTCAACATACCATTTCTTTTTTCCTTTATAAGAGATCCATGGATGCAATTAATAATAAAGAAAATCCACCGCTGATGAATTTTAGCCCAGCAGTGTTCCTGACAATGAAAATCAACTTCATGTTTTTCTCAGCAATGTGGAGTGAGCGAGCATTACCGCTGAGGGCCAAGCATGTGAAACTAGAGCCCTGTGTAGTTTATTTAGGAAACTTAACCATTCCCACCACAATGGATCCAGAAGGCAGTTAGGTACTGCTCACATATTTTGGAGAAGAGGCTATGGAAAATCAAAGCCAGTGGGTAGGAGCCTCTTGATTTTGCAGTACTTGATACTATCAATAAGTGTATCAAGAGAAGCAAATAAGTTATGTTGGATTATCTGATTCTCCAAACACATTGCTTGTGATGGTATTTAACTGATCATCTAAAGTACAGCCATCTCGAGTACAGAAGCGATATTCTCTTCAATTTTCTGTCAAATGGCTTGCTTTCCTTCTTCACTTCCCCACCCTCTTCAGGCGGGGTGATGTAGGCAGAAAATGAGATTAAAGACTGCTTTAATTAGTCAGCTGATGACAAACCTACTAGGCAACTTTTTCTCTCACCCCAGAAATAAGTCATGACTCATTGTATCCAGCGCAGCAGATGCCTCTCCCTCCCTCTGTCTCATTCTCCTCCGCCTTCCCTGGCATTGCACAACAGGACCACCCTCTTTCCAAACGCCATAGATGCATGGAGAGCTGGGGTTGTAAGAGCCTCCTGAGACCCCGGTCCAGCCTGCCTGTCCCTGCCTGCCCCATCCTGCAAGGACATCCTCCCGGAACACATCCTCCTGCAGCTGTGTGAAACTAACGTCTGTTATTCTCCCTGCTCTCTCCTTTGTCCCTACAGCGCCATGGCCACTTATTCTGCCACATGTGCCAACAATAGCCCTGCACAGGGTATCAACATGGCCAACAGCATTGCCAACCTGAGACTGAAGGCCAAGGAATATAGTTTACAGAGGAACCAGGTGTCAACAGTCAACTGAGGAAAACACAATGATTTAACAGGCCTAAGAAGAGATCACAAACCATGAGACACCTGTCCTGCTCTGTCATTTCTTCATCCGCTGGAGGAAAACAAGTATAAACAAACAAACCAACCAAAGACAGAACTAAAATATTGGGACCATGGCAGAGAAAAGCAGGAGAGGAACAAAATGAAAATTAGTTAACAAATGTACCTCTTCTCTCTGGAACACTACCACCATTTGTTTCTCTGTGTGTTTATTTCATTTTTTCTTTCTATTTATGCTTTGCTTCATATACTCCAAGCTTCATCAGTTAGGTCTAGCCCACCCACTCTCATAATTTGTATGAGATTTAAAACAATGTGCAGTAGCCAAAGAAATCCTATATATACATATATCCATATTCAAAGCGATTAACCTGTAATTTCTCATCAACCTGTTTGACCTCAGTGCCTTACTCCATCATCTTCCTAGATTCTCCCTCAGAATGTTGGAAAAGCCAAAGTCTTTCTGAAGAATCTATGCCGGACATGATTGTCTTTCTCGTGGTCTCCACGTCTGTGGGTTATGAGAAGGTTTTCCAATCAGCTACTAGAAAAAATAATCGTGGACAAGTTCTGATCATTGGCCTATTATTGGATTGACTGATCAACCTAATTGGCTCAATCTGGCTAATTCTAAGCTGTAAACTCTACATCTCGACCACAGAGTTAAGCTCTAAGCTGTAGATATACTTCACACCTTCCTGCAAACAATCAGCAGTCTTACGTGAAAAGACTGTTGGTTGTCTTTCAAGGATTTGCTGTTAAGGGCTATTTGATGGAGAAAATTTTTTTTTTTCACTTGAGAGGGACAGAAATTTCTTCAGGAAAATGAAGACTGAATTGTGAAATGCATGGCCTACATCTCTTTGGTGCCTTCAGTGTAGTCAGACGCACATTTATATATATACTGTATATATTTATATATTTTATATATATAATATTGCAAGCTGGGGTTTGCAGTTTCTCAAACATAGCAAAAAAGCAAAACTCACACTTCCCCGTCCCCACTGCCATAGCGGTGGGACATTAATTAGGCATCTTGCTTGTTTTCTTTTTCTACACAAATGTTCTCAGTAAGGTGGTAGAGCAGTTGGCAAGGGTGTTGTTTGAGAACTAGGACTCCTCACCTTAGAGATTTCAGTCATTAGAAGTTATTTCTGACTATTAAAATGTCCTGGAGGTTGGTGTCAGAACGCTGATGAAATGCTGATCCATTCCGACCTGGCCAGGGAATTCCACTTAAGAGGAGGAAAAGTGTCTAGTCGTCTGCTCTTTCTCCACTCCCTGGAACTGTAACAGACAAAACATACTAAACATGTTCAAGTGAGTACTTAACAGTTGGCTTTAATTCCCAACATTTTAAATACAATTATGGACACACACACACACACACACACACACACACACATGCATGCACGTGTGCACACACACATATATATTTAGTATTTTGAAATAAAATTTAGCCTCTGGGGTGAGAGAGCCAGCTGAGACTTCTTTGTTTCATTCTCTCTGTTCCCAGCCCTGCTTTCCTAACTTCCTTGCCAGGTGCATTGGAGCATGCTGTGCCTTAGTTTACCTGTTCATAAAAGAAGGGCTTGGCAATTCTTACCTACCTCACAGGGGTGTTGTGAGGCTGTATTCATCTTTGCTTTCCTGTGTTCTCGGTGTGGCCAGCACTTTGTAGCCATGGGAAGAAGGGACTGTAAAGGTGTACAGTGCTAACCAATGGAATGATAGGGTATCTGGAAGGCTTGTCTCTAGCAAGGGAATGCTACAATGTTGTACGAACTCACAATCTTGTATTTGGAAATGAGAAATAGGTTTATATTTTTAGATGTCTCATAAAGTATGCCATCTGATTAAAGAATAACTAAGGGTACACAGAATAGACACATTTTTAACTTATTCTCATCCTGACCAGCTTGGTTCTAGTCATTTCAATTATTAGTGGCTAGAAAGCTTTAGGTTGATTTTGGCTAAATATACCAGCTTTGAACTCTGAGTGACAGGCAAGGAATTTGGAGTGTAAGATGCACTTTTAATGACTATTAGTATTTCTGATCAGATGGAGCTGACAGTAACTTTGTTTTCAATCTAACAGCTACCAGTCTGAGTATGTATTTCTAACGGTTCTGTACTTCTTCCAGTAATAAGAAGGGCATCCATCTTTTGCATTTAGTTTTCACCACTGACTCTCTTATTTTAACTAAAACATTTTTTATGGAGGTTCCTGTAAAACACTATGCAGCATGCACTATTTGCTTCTAAGAAATCTTCCATTTGTTGTTCTTTTGTCCCATTGATCGCTGTGGATTATCAGGTTTGGAAGGAACAGTATATCCTTGAAGATCAAAACATTCTTTGACTTGAGAAGTGAGTGTAATCCAAACTTTAGAGGGTTGGAGTTTAAAGAGAGGCTTTGGGTTCTGGAGAGCAGGCACAAATCACACGTGCAAAGGGTTTGCTCGGAAGAGGTGACTCTTAGAAGCAGGAGAGGAAAGGTAGAGGGTCATGTGAAACAAGTCATTTGAAACCGTCACACTGACACCCATGTCCAGTGGCCAACAGAAAAGTTTGTGCCTATAAACCCTAACAGTCGGGAAAACCTTCATCTCGTGCCTTGGACAAGCAATGTCTGGAAATTTCTCAGAGCAATGGTGCTGGCTAGTCACGAGAATGCTCACTGCATGCTCAACGCACGAGCCTCTATTATCTGAGCATGTGATCAGGAAGTACACATGTCGTCCTAGCATTCACTTTGGTCTGCTTATTATTGATCTAGAAACAAGTTGGATAAGTGGTTTGGAGGAGTCGACTTCTGTCCCTGCAGCCAGGCAGCAGAAGAGGGTCCCAGTGCCCCAGACTGCAGGCACAGCCCTATTTTTCACCAGCAGTATTCCCAGATGCAGATGAATACCTATGAACCATCTGTGTCCCCAGTTGCTCCCTAAACATGCTGATTTGTAGGGCACTTGGCAGATTAAGCCAGAAGAGGTGACCTAATTAAAAGAAAAAATGGAATGAATAAAGATCTCGTAAGAAATGTAAAATGTAAATTATATCTTGCTTTATGATGTAAAATATACATTGTTTGCGCTAGAGTAGAAATGATTCCTTTTCAATAAAATGAAAGAACGATGCAGTGATGTCTTTCGTTATACACATTGGAGTCGGCTGATTCATTCTTTTTGAGCTGACTTTTTGTTATCCTTAAATAGCTGTACAAAGGGGTTTCCATTCAACACGCCAGTTTGTGGGAACAAAGGGTAAACCAGTCTCCCTCCTGCCCATCATGCCCTCAATTTTCCCAATTCCAGTTTCACATACAGATGTTGAATATCATGACTGCATTCACCAACGCTTTTTCTCGCCCTTCACCTCCCCTGAGCCCCTGGACCGCACTTCCCTGACAGCCCACCTTCCAGGTTCTTGGCATTCATTTTGTTGAAGGAGAAGTTAATTGCTCAAAGGAATTACACCATTGGAATCCTACACTTCACATACCATATTTTAGCTAATACATTTGTGTATGAACACATATAACCCTGTATATGTTTATATGTATATAGACAAATATGTAGTTTAGATCTAACATCCAGTTATGAGAGGAAATGCGCATCCTTTTTCTCTCTGAGCCTAACTTACTTCACTTAACATACTTTTTAAAAGTCCAGCCTTGTTCCTGCAAGTTACATAATACATTCTTCCTGATTAATGAGCAAAAGTTCATTATCTGTCTGTCTGTCTTTTTGTTGGGGGAGTGGGGGGGGGGCGGTCATGGGGCTTGAAGTCTGGGCCTGGGCGCCGTCCCCGATCTCTTTAGCTCAAGGCGAGCATTCAACCACTTGAGCCACAGCGCCACTTCTGGTTTTCTGGTGGTTAATTGGAGGTAAGAGTCTCACAGACTTTCCTGCCCAGGCTGGCTTTGAACTGAGATCCTCAGATCTCAGCCTGCTGAGTAGCTAGGATGACAGGTGTGAGCCACCAGCACCAGGCCCTAGATAGTGTCTTTTATGGTAGTATCTTTGCAAGTGTCTTTGCTACACGACTCATATTCTTCTGGATCAATGTAAACTCTTTGAACTTTAAAGACATCTGCTAGAACACAGGCTGACATTCATATGAGTGAAGGTAAGAAGGACTTGTGAGAAAAAGAATTCTATCAGAATACGATATTCTTTCCTGTTACAAAAGGAAAATAATGATTTTTTAAAAAGTAATGACAGTGGTGATCACAAGGGGATTTTAGAATCATGGGTAAATGTATGGCAGGATTTTTATGAAAGCTTAGTGTTTTTAAAATCAACATCGTAAGTAACAGTAAGAATAGATACTTGATGACCAACAAAAGACAATAAAGCATGTTGGAGTATGTAAGGAGCAACATGCAGTATATTAAGTACCCCTTGTGCATAGCATGGGGCGTAATAATGGAACGTGTAAGCCACGTTGTGAGATACAAGTTCTGTTTGCACACAATATCTGGTGCAAAAGACAACTCAAGCTTGGACAAGTTTACAGAACAGTTCAGGACAATAACTTAATAAATATCAAAACAAATAAACCAGACAGAAGGATTCCAGAAAGAGAAAGACAACATGAGCGAGAGTGGGAGAAGCATTTTATAGCCAAACTGGGAGTCATCAACAAGCTTTTATTTGGCCGGGGAGTGGGAAATAGAAAGAACAGAATAAGGGCAGTGATACAGATGCGAGGAATTTGGCCCAGGGAAACATGGCAGGATGATTGCTGATGGGATGGAAAGTTTATTTTAAAGCGGAGCTGAGGAAAGTTCTGAAGGCTGAGGCTGAATCTTCATCCTGGGAGAAAGGAGTTTGAGCTTTTCCTCAGGCCACGGAGATCTAGTCAAGGTTATTAAGCAGAAAAAAAGCCATGCAAAATATACTGTTTTAGTAAGGCTGTCCTTTAAAGAATGAAGGTAAACTAGAGCAGAACAAGAATGGGAAATAGATCAAACTTGTTACCTGGGAAACAAAAAACAAAGAGGAAGAGGGGAGAGATCTTGTAAGGAAAGAGTTAACAGGACGTAGTAGAAGGAACAGAGTCAAAAACCAATGAAAACCGATGAGTAGAAGAACACATCCCTGATTTTTAAAAAATGACAAAAAGACCAATAGAAACAGAATGGTCCAGTCACAGGGGATGGCAATTGAAGTTTTAGATACATTATTAAGCCTGAAAAATCAAATATAATCGTCCAGGCAGTGAAGATACGAAAATGGGACCTGACCAAGAATACGGATGGAAGTTGGAGATCACGTTCTAAGCTTATCAAACTAGTTGTCAAAAAGGCTTGGCTCCAAGGGTAGTTACTCAGTCTCCAAGTTTTCCAGAGTCAGGACACCATCACTAGGAATTTTAGATCTTGGAATGAAGCCCATACTTTGTCTCTAGATTCTAAAGTGGGTGGCTGAGATATATTTCTTGTAGATCTAGAGGCTAAGAGTCCCAGATCAGAATAACATCAGGTTCAGAGGCCGGGACGGCTGTCTGCTCGTCACAGCCCACAAGCTGGAGAGCGTGAGCTCACTTCCTTTCCTTTTGATAGGGCCAGAGTCTTGAGGACTCCACCCTCCTGACCTCATCTAAGCATGATGATTTCCCAGTATCCCCACCTTCCTCAGAGCCAGCTGGCGGG